>NC_135811.1:8433552-9163537 GCF_964213995.1 Mustelus asterias | reverse complement strand
CGCCCCCTCCCCCCCACAGCTAGCGCCCCCTCCCCCCCCCACAGCTGGCGCCCCCTCCCCCCCCCACAGCTGGCGCCCCCTCCCCCCCCACAGCTGGCGCCCCCTCCCCCCCCCACAGCTGGCGCCCCCTCCCCCCCCCACAGCTGGCGCCCCCTCCCCCCCCCACAGCTGGCGCCCCCTCCCCCCCCCACAGCTGGCGCCCCCTCCCCCCCCACAGCTGGCGCCCCCTCCCCCCCCCACAGCTGGCGCCCCCTCCCCCCCCCACAGCTGGCGCCCCCTCCCCCCCCACAGCTGGCGCCCCCTCCCCCCCCCCACAGCTAGCGCCCCCTCCCCCCCACAGCTAGCGCCCCCTCCCCCCACAGCTAGCAACCCCTCCCCCCACAGCTAAACACCTCCTCCCCCCACAGCTAAACACCTCCTCCTTCCTATAGCTAAATGCCCCCTCCCCCTCCCACAGCTAATGGCCCCTCCCCCTCACAGCTAATGCCCTCTCCCCCCCCCCCCCACACGTAATGCCCCCTACCCAAAAAGGCAGCTGAGTAGTTATAGAGCAAGATGGACGAAACACCCAGATGTTGTTGCCGGTCAGAACAGCAGACTGATTTACTTGCTGCCACTCCAGCATTTACTGATTATCATCCAAAGTCCCGCAGCACTGAGAACTCAGCTGGTTGTGTGCAATAACTCTGCAAAATAATCACCTGCCTCATAACAGCTCCTCCAGCAGCCAACACCAACCATCACATCTTTCACCCAGACATACAGGTGAGTATTTGCAGCTGAATGTTGACTTCATATCGTAACACTACTGAAAGGACCAAACTGGCAGACAGAGGAAGAGATATTTTATATATATATTGTACACAGGGTGAGAGAGGGGGGGGCAAGGAGCGAGAGAGGGTGGGGTGCAGGGAGCGAGAGAGAGAGAGAGAGAGGGAGAGAGAAAAAGAGGGGGGCAGGGAACGAGAGAGAGAGAGAGAGAGGGGGGGCAAGGAGCGAGTGAGAGAGAAAAAGAGGGGGGCAGGGAGCGAGAGAGAGAGAGAGAAAAAGAGGGGGGCAGGGAGCGAGAGAGAGAGAGAGAGAGGGGGGACAAGGAGCGAGTCAGAGAGGGAGGTGGGGTACAGGGAGTGAGAGAGAGAGTGAGAGAGAAAAAGAGGGGGGCAAGGAGAGAGAGAGAGGGTGGGGTGCAGGGAGCAAGAGAGAGAGAGAAAAAAAAAGAGGGGGCAGGGAGAGAGAGAGAGAGCGTAAGGGCAGGAATGAACAAGTCAGTTTTGCATGAAGCGGCTGCGGGGAGTGGGCTACCGCAGGGATCAGTATTCCAGCCCCAGCAGCTCACAAAATATCTCAATGATTTGGACGTGGGAACCTCATTTGTTGATGACACAAAGCCAGGTGGGGAATGTGTGTTCCGAGGAAGATGCAAAGTGTCTTCAAGTGGTTTTGGACACATTGCGAATGGGCAAGAACATGGCAGTTGGAATATAATGTGGAGAAGAGGAGAAGCCAATTTGCAGAGTATTGTTAAACATTGACTGATTAGGCAGTGCAGATGTACAGAGGGACCTGGCTGTCCTTATCCATAAGTCACTGAAAGTTAACATGAAGGTGCAGCAAGCTATTAGGAAGGCTAATGGTAGGTTGGCCTTTATTGCAAGAAGATTTGAGCAGCAAAGGCTTGCTTCAATTGTGCAGAAGCTTGGTTAGACTGTACCTGGAGCACTGTGTGCAGTTCTGATCTCCTGACCTCAGGGGGGGATATTATTGCCGTAGAGGCAGTGAACCAAGGATCACTTGTTCCGGGATAGTGGGATTGATCTCTGAAGAGGAATTGGATCTGTGTACTCCAGAGTTTTGAAAGCCGAGAGGTGATCTCATTAAAACCTACAAAATACTTTAAGGAATGGACAGGGTAGCGGCTAATAGGATGTTCCCCTGATTGGCGAGTCCAGAACCAGGGGCCACAACAAAAGCATTGAAGTGGATGATCAGTCATGATTGTATTGAATGGCAAAGCAGGATCGATGGGCTGAATGGCCTACTCTGTTCGTATATGAGAGGAAAGAGAGAGCGAGCGAGGGGGTGAGAAAGAGAGAGAGAGTGAGGGGTGAGGAAGAGAGAGAGGGGGTGAGGAAAGAGAGAGAGAGGGAGAGAGAGAGAGAGAGAGAGGGGGGGGGTGAGGATAGAGTGAAAGAAGGAGCAAGGAGAGAGAGAAAGAACGCACGAGTGAGAGAGAGTGCACGTGGGAGCGAGAAAGTAATAGAGGGAGAGAGGGAGGAGGAAAGAGAGAGAGAGGGGGCCCGAGTGAGAGAGAGAGAGAGAGAGCAAGTGAGAGAGAGAGAGAGAGGGCATCTGGCGAAGGACCAGGAGAAAGGGGCAAGGTGATCGAAGCAGGAAGAGGTCAAAGGTAAAGGTGAAGGGGATTGGGGAAGAGAGCAATAGGGAAAAGAAGCGTGAGCAAGAAGGAGGGACAGGGAGAGGGAAATACAACTGAGAGTGAGAGTGGATGGCAGAGAAAGAGGGCAGCGGGAGGGGGGAATGCGGAGGAGGGTGCAATGGAGAAATAGTGACTGCAATTTTTATACTGGATGTATCGACATTTCATTCTTGTCGACATCATTATTAATGCAGGGAGAGAGATCCTGTTATTCAGAATGAATTGTGAAGCGGTTGAATGAGCAAATATAAAGATGGGTGGGCTGCGCACGATGATTACGTTCTGCAAAAACCGCCCACAGAGAGAGGCCGATAGCTGGCTTTACAGTGACTACATCGCAGCTACGATTCCAGCTTCAAACTGGGGCCTACCCAACGACAGAACATGGAGGCCGGAGACAACAGCAATATCTGCTCTCAAAACAATAAAACATTTCCCATTATCTGGAATTCTTGTCTGTGGGGCGGCGAGGGGAGGGGGGGGGGGGGAGCGGCGGTCATTGTGACGGCGAGTTTTCATTTCTATCCTTCACCTCCCTCCTGAATTCTACAAAATATATCCAGCTCGCTGTCGTCGTTCCCTTCCTCCCCAGACGGCAGGACTTTGGAGAGGGCGGGGAAACGGGATGAATCGAGGACACTATCCAATCTTCCTTGGAGTGCCACTAGTTCTTTCCGAGTTGAGTTAATCTCCAAAATGTAAACCCTGCACCCAAAGTCTGCTTTGTAAATTTGTCAACCCTCCCATTTCATTCCGTGTCTTGCGTGAGGTGGAGACATTCAGGCTCCTAAAGCTTCCAATGTATTGTTAAATCAGTCACAAACACTCAGCCATGGTCCTGGCGGACACTTTACCCCGTCACATTGGGACTTGTTAAGGAGTGTGCCTCCTAGCCCACTAGAGGACAATTTTGGTAGTATCTCACTGGCCCCAGCCTTTTGGACAATACAAGCCCCATTACTCGGCCTGTTTAAGAAGCCTGGATTGGAGCGTTTTACAAAGAATATTCCCCATCCCTCTTATCCGCACTCCATTTCAAAGTCTGGAAAAGCTTTTGCACACAATTCAATGACCTTTGATGCATTTCATCAGCCCCATCCACAAGAGCCCCCCCCCCACCCCCCAACTTCTCAGGCGATAAGGAACAAATTTAATGCCCTCCCCTTGGTGAATTTGGTGCCAAAGGGGGCATTTAATCAGATAGAAGGGTGGCAGGTAGGGACCCTGCTGCTTTCCTGCCTCCACCCTGGTTTAAGTGGGAAGATGAATGGGCGGATGGTTTTGCCACCACACCAATCAAGGCTATTAAGTCACCAATTTTTGGGCCTCGTTGTGTGCATTAACCCAGCAATGGACATGGCAGCTCACCACGTGGGGAGTACAGCAAGCAAACCCGAGTGTGGGGGTGGGGCGAATTACCCCTCCTTTGTTCAAAGGCATTCAGGGCTTGACTGAGGGAATTGGTAAGTGGGGTGGCCTGCTGAGAGACCCCTGCCCTTGCTGCTGACAGCCAACCACCCCCCAACCATCTCACTTCCACCCCCATAACAAGCCCCCCTGCCATCACTCAACTGTGGCCTGGGATCCAGCAATGATACTTGGCCCTGCAGTGTTGTAACTGCAGCAGCCTCCCTCTCCCTGGTGGCACTCCTGTTCAAACGAGCTGCAGGCCTCTGATTGGCTGATAGCTCTTGGCAGGTGGGACTTCTGTCCCTAGGGTCCTTGATGCCAGGGAAGGCCTGTTACATGCCTGAGTAATTAGTAACTGTCAGACAATTTGGCGACCTTTTCCAAAGAGTTGACATGGGGCTCTCATTGACTCTCCAGCCAATGGGAGAGACCCCTGTCATCTCATAGAATCCCTAAAGTGCAGAAGGAGGTCATTCGGCCCATCAAGCCTGCACCAACCACAATCCCACCCAGGCCCTATCCCTGTAACCCCACGTATTTACCCTGCTAGTCCCCCGACACTAAGGGACAATTTAGCATGGCCAATCCACCTGACCCGCACACATTTGAACTGTGGGAGGAAACCGGAGCGCCCAGAGAAAACCCACGCAGACACGGGGAGAACATGCAGACTTTGCACAGTGACCCGAGGCTGGAATCGAACCCGGTCCTTGGCGCTGTGAGGCAGCAGTGCTAACCACTGTGCCACCCATTAAATACCATAAATACCCAAGAACCATACCTGTGGCCACCTTAAGGCTTTCAGAACAGATAAGGCCACTGTATCTGGCCACTGCCAGTATTTTCAGACATCGCCTCCATCCCCCCGCCCCCACCCTGCCCCCGCCTCCCCACCCCCAACACCACCCATCCCAGTCAGCCCTGGTGCATGTTTCTCAGGCACTGGGGCCTTTACACAAATTCAGCCAGAAAACAAAGCATCGGTAATGACGATTTTATAAGCAACTGCACCCCCACTCAAAATTGGTCTTTCCCAGTCCTCTTCCAATTCCCTACCTCATGGTATTGACTTGAGGTTACTGGAATTTGTATCCATGGGTTCCAGTTGCTCCCTCTGGCTCTGCACCCTCATAGAACCAGAGAGGTTGGATGTGTGGATGGGCTATTTCCCCAAGGGGGAGAAGGAGAGTGGGTGGGCCACCGGGAAGAATCCAGGCAGTCGCTGGCCCAGGCCCTGTTTTCCTCTCTTTCCGGCCCCGAGGGATGGGTTGCCAGCTGTGGAGCTTGCTTAGTTCCAATTCCACAGTATCGGCCGTCGGAGCCTGGGGCCAGTTCCCCAAAGCACCAGAGCAGTAGGCCTTTGAAAATGCAATTAGGACACCGGTGGGGGGGGGGGGGGCAGGGGGTGGGGGGAGGGTGGAGTTGGTGGATCTCCCATGACGTGGGACACTCATTCCACCTCAACATCAGTCAACCTCTGCTAATTTTAACACAACAACAACAAAAAAAATGTAAAGTATTCTGCAGCTGAGGAGAATTTTGTTGCCAAAATGCACATTCATCATTGTCCTCAAGTACATCTTGCATCTCCTCCCATCTTCACCGCCTCTCGCTCACAGGACTATACAAACTGTCAGTAACTAAATCTTATTTGGAAATTTCCCCCTATTCCCAAACCCCCACCCCCTGAAAAAAAAAAATAGTCCATCACCCCGACGCCTGTAAAAGCGATACTTTTTTCCTCGATTTTTTCTGCAAAGTTAAAGTGCTCATTATTATAAAATATTAAATCACAGGAACTACAGAGGGCCAGAGAATTCCCAGTTCACAGTATTCATTGAACAAAGTCTGAATTTGTGGCTCAATTCGATCCGTGATAAATCACCGATTCTTTTCTTGACCGAACGCCACGTTGCCCCCCCCCCCCCCACCCCCCTCCCTCACCTTGGACCCTCCGTCACTGAAAGCTTCCTCCAGAAACACGCCCGTGCCCCCCCCCCCCCCGTAGTTCCCAAGATAGCATTTTTGGAGGGAGGGTTAGAAAACACTACATTTACTGCGAAAAACAACAGTTCTCCTTAAATAAAAGGATGGTCAAAATCTGGAAAATGAATCACAAAGAGTTCAAAGAAAGCTGGCACGTTCCGGAGAGAGTTTGCTTCCTGGCATCGCTAGAATAATTCCTGAAGCTACAGGACTCTCTTGAGTGCATCACAGCAACAACTGTGCCACATCTCCGGACCAATGTAGCCTCTTTACTCAACCACTCGCTGAAAGACAGAAAAGAAATAAAATAGCGATCTGCTATTCTTACCAAATCGACGACATTGACTTGTGCCATTTAATGCCATCACTGTAAGCACCCCATAATTGTCCTGGGATCTTTCCTCCCTAACACAGATTGGCACATAGCGAATACCCCAGGCATGCTAACATTGAGGAGTGTGGGGGGGGGCCACAGTAGTGGGGATGGGCAGGGGATGTGGGGTGGGGAGGGGGGGTTGTGGATAAGTGGGTGAAGTCAAATTCAGAAACACATCCCCCACCTCCCCCTGCCAAACACCACAGAGAAAATACAGGCAGCAAGGGAATGGGTACTGCGGAAATAGTGCCTCTTTGTTTTTCTTTCCCCCCTTCTTCTTCCTGCTGTTTAATAACATCCCGTCGTTAAGCAGAGGTTTCGGGCTGAGGACGGCGCTCGCGATGGTCAGCTCAGTCCACCCGCTGACTCTCCAGCCGACGCCTTCTCGAGGACATTGTTCACAAATTCCGACGTCTGACCTGCCACTGAGCGCCCTGCAACACAAGACACAAGAGTCAAGCACGGCAACGGAGCACAGGAGCAGATGGGCGGCACGGTGGCACAGTGGTTAGCACTGCTGCCTCACAGCGCCAGGGACCCGGGTCACTGTCTGTGCGGAGTTTGCACGTTCTCCTCATGTCTGCGTGGGTTTCCTCCGCGGTTACCCATATCGTCATAGAGGTTTACAGCATGGAAACTGGCCCTTCGGCCCAACTTGTCCATGCCGCTCAGTTTTTACCATTAAGCTAGTCTCAATTTCCCGCGTTTGGCCCATATCCCTCTATACCCATCTTACCCATGTAACTGTCTAAATGCTTTTTAAAAGACAAAATTGTACCCGCCTCTGTAAATATCTCTGGCAACTCATTCCAGACACTCACCACCCTCTGTGTGAAAAAATTGCCCCTCTGGACCCTTTTGTATCTCTCCCCTCTCAGCTTAAACCTATGCCCTCTAGTTTTAGACTCCCCTACTGTTGGGAAAAGATGTTGACTACCTTATCTGTGCCCCTCATTTTGTAGACCTCTATAAGATCATCCCTAAACCTTGTATGCTCCAGGGGAAAAAAAGGTCCCAGTCTACCCAGCCTCTTATAACTCAAACTATCAAGTCCTGGTAGCATCCTAGTAAATAGTCTGAAAGACATGCTGGTTAGGTGCATTGGCCATGCTAAATTCTCCCTCAGTGTACCCGAACAGACGCCGGATTGTGGCGACTAGGGGATTTTCACAGTAACTTCATTGCAGTGTTAATGTAAGCCTGACTTGTGACTAATAAATAAACTTTTAACTTTATGTTTCATTCAGATATAGAAAACATTTCATTCATTCAAAACAAAACTAATGAAAAAAATCCCAGAATATTCTGGAGGTGCCAGGCAGGTCGAGGAGTATGTGTGGAGACGGATCTGGGAAGGGGGTGTGATTGTAACCGCTCTGTCAGGACACTTACATATAGGCCGTGGTGGAGATGCTGGTGAGTGGTATTGTCAGTGGAATAGTAATGCAGAGATCCAGGGTAATGCTCTGGGTCTGAATCCCACCACGGCAGATAAGTATCAAAGAATAGAATCATAGAATACCTACAGTACAGAAGGAGGCCATTCGGCCTATCAAGTCTGCACCAACATCAATCCCACCCAGGCCCTATCCCCATAACCCCACTAATTTACCCTGACTCTAAGGGGCAATTTAGCATAGCCAATCCACCCAACCTGCACATTTTTGGAGCGGGAGGAAACCAGAGCACCCGGAGGAAACCCACGCAGACACGGGGAAACTCCACACAGACACTCCCCCAAGGCCAGAATTGAACCTGGGAACCTGGCATTGTCAGGCAGCGGTGCTCACCACTGTGTCATCCCACTGTGCTTGGACATGGCAGTGGCAACCTAGAGCTATCACCAAATCAGCCTGGACATATTCAGTACAGGAGAGGAGCAAGTTAATACATGGCAGCGAAACAATGATCTGGGAAGGGGGTGTGACCCTTACCCAGACTCAAAACGTTGGCCCTATTCTCTCTCTACAGATGCTGTCAGACTGGCTGAGATTTTCCAGAATTTTCTGGGGTTTTTTTTCAGACTCCAGCCATCCGCAGTGTTTTGCTTTTAAACAATGATTCGTATCTGGCCCGGATCGTTCCAACAGTTGATTTTCAACTGAAAAATTACCCTTGCACCTCAGAAAAGAAAAAGGATTCTCCCCACCACCCCCTCCTCCTTTATACAAGAGCATTAAGCACTTTTAATCTCAACTCTAAGAATAATTACAAGGCCGCTTTGAAACGCTATATTTTCCATCACAATTATTAACATCCCCCTCATCGCTAGGGGAATGAGAAAGATCATTCCTCAAACTAGAGGAAATCAGACAGTTGAAGCTCTGTTGCAGAGATTATCGCTAATCATCTGGCCTGTCTTGTCCTCTCGTCAACTCATCAGCACTGGAAACAGCTGAGAGATTTGTCTGCGTGTCCAATCTGCCGATCAAATACCAGAATCTTCCATTGCAATGTCGACTGTCGCTTCCCACAGGGCAAGAGCAGTCCCAGCACAGAGCACGTGAGCCTCGACATTTCTCCCCTTTCCATTCTGTGAAAATCACCCCCCCCGGAGCCTTTAATTTCTCAGGTTTCTTCAGATCGAAGCCAGTGCACGCTTTCCTTATCTGCCTACAAACCACAGGACCGTGAAGTTCCCCAGTCATAGAAATCATAGAAACCCTACAGTGCAGAAGGAGGCCATTCGGCCCATCGAGTCTGCACCGACCACAATCCCACCCAGGCCCTACCCCCACATATTTACCCGCTAATCCCTCTAATCTACACATCCCAGGACTCTAAGGGGCAATTTTTAACCTGGCCAATCAACCTAACCCGCACATCTTTGGACTGCGGGAGGAAACCGGAGCACCCGGAGGAAACCCACGCAGACACGAGGAGAATGTGCAAACTCCACACAGACAGTGACCCGAGCCGGGAATCGAACCCGGGACCCTGGAGCTGTGAAGCAGCAGTGCTAACCACTGTGCTACCGTGCCGCCCATTGACAGATCAAAATCAAGTCTCAAAATTCAATCTTGCACAGAGCGAAATATCCACGAGGAAAAGGAACGTTAACGAAACATTCAATATCAAATCTCCCCCCCACACCTCCCCCTTACAATATTCAATATCAAGACGTACCACAGGGAGGTGGTGGCGCAGTGGTATTGTCACTGGACTAGTAATCTAGTGACCTCGGGTAATTGTCTGGGGACCCAGATTCATAACCCACCACAGCAGAGAGAGTCACAGAGATTTACAGCATGGAAACAGGCCCAACTTGTCCATGTCGGCCTTTTTAAAAAAAAAAAAATCGACTAAGCTAGACCCAATTGCCCTTGTTTGGCCCATATCCCTCCATACCCATTTTATCCATGTAACTGTCTAAATGCTTCACAGAGTCATAGAAATGGTGAAATTTGAATTCAATAAAACTCTGGAATTAAGAATTTACTGATGGCCATTGTCATAAAAACCCATCTGGTTCACTAATGTCCTTTAGGGAAGGAAATCTGCCGTCCTTTCCCGGTCTGGCCTCCATGTGACTCCAGAGCCACAGCAATGTAGTTGACTCTTCAATGCCCTCAGGGATGGGCAATAAATGCTGGCCCAACTCTTCCCCCCCCCCTTTAGCCCACTGCGATCCGTGAGGTATTCTCCCTGGCGCTACGATACAATTGAGTGGCCTGCGAATTAGCCACTTCATAACACAGTTCACAGTTGGTGTGGGACTGGAGCTACATTTCAGCTAAAAATGTTTTCTTAATTTGTGAACCATTTGGGTTTTTAAATTGACAACCCGGCAGGTTCATGGTCAATAAAAAATAGGGTTTCTGTTTCTATAGTAACAACTTCAGGATGTCCCAGAGCGCTTTACAACCAATGCGGTGCATTTGAAATGTCGTCACTGTTGTACTGTAGGAAACTAATTTATACACAGCAACCTCCCACAGTCAGTGATGAGATACTGGCCTGATAACCTGTACAAGGAGTGCTGATTGAGGGATAAACAACAACCAGGAAGAATGTCCCTTTGGAATAGTGACCACAGGATCTTTTACATTTATTGGAGAGAGCAGGCAAAGCCATGGTTTAATGCCTCATCAGAATGGATGGCATCTCCAACAGTGTTGCATTCCCTCAATACCGCTCTGGAGTGCCAGCCAAGATTTGGTGTCTGGAGCAGGGACTGGACCCACAGCCTTCCGACTCAGAGGCAAGAGCATTATGCACTCAGCCATGGCCGCCAATGTTACCAGTCTTTGGTCATCACGGTTTTCAAATTGCCATGGTGGGATCTGAATTAATATTCTCTGCACCGTGGTTAGCACTGCTGCCTCACAGCGCCAGGGACCCGGGTTCGATTCCCGGCTTGGGTCACTGTCTGTGTGAAGTCTGCACACTCTCCCCGTGTCTGCGTGGGTTTCCTCCGGGTGCTCCGGTTTCCTCCCACAGTCCGAAAGACGTGCTGGTTAGGTGCATTGACCATGCTAAATTCTCCCTCAGTGTACCCGAACAGGCGCCAGAGTGTGGCGACTAGGGGGATTTTCACAGTAACTTCATTGCAATGTTAATGTAAGCCTACTTGAGACACACACAAATAAATAAATAAGGCAGGACAGGAGGTTAAAGAATCCCACTTGGCCTTTCTCTAATCCAATATTAAATAACAAATCATTTAAAAAGAATCATAGAATCCTTACACTGCAGAAGGAGGCCATTCAGCCCATCAAGTCTGCACCAACCACAATCCCACCCAGGTCCTATCCCCATAACCCCACATATTTTCCCTGTTAATCCCCTGACACTAGGGTCAATTTAGCATGGCCAATCAACCTAACCCGCACATCTTTGGACTGTGGGAGGAAACCGGAGCACCCAGAAACCCACTCAGACACGGGGAGAATGTGCAGACTCCACATAGACAGTGACTCGAGGCCGGAATTGAACCCAGGTCCCTGGCGCTGTGAGGCAGCAGTGCTAACCACTGTGCCACCCCAGAGACTGATTTTAACTCTGCAGCTGAGCACATGAAGGTTGTTGATGATTTTAAACTCTGATAGTTTAGAGAGAATAATCCAAAGGTATGAAGTATTTTGTGTATTGAAACAAGCGTAACCTCTAAACATGGCAGTTAATCATGTGGAAATGGAAGCAGTTATACTGCTGGTGTAATAACTTGATCAGTTACTCAGTGTAGTGCTGACTGCAAGTTTCACCACGTGATCTATAGGGTGGAACCATGTCATCAGAGTCCAAAGTGCATCTGGTGTTGCAATTTAAATGGTCCAAATTAGCAGATTATTTATTACTCAGTTTGAGTAGTTACTCGCAAAGAAATTGTGATCACTCATTGGGTCCGCAAGTGCAATGTTCTCCCAAAGAAGTGAGAGTTTTACGCCTGCAATTCCGTCACCGTTCACTACCCTTGAAAAAGGTCAGGCAGTCACAGCAACAGTGCTCGTGATTGGTGACGGGGGAGTAGAGAGGCGGGTAGAGAGCAACCAATCATTGCAAAGCCCCGGAGAGCCTGGCCCGGCAACAGAAAATGCCTTTTAATTGAGTGCCGAATGTTCCCAGAGTAATTAGCCTTCAACTGACCTCAGCGTTATTGTAATTAGAGGTTGGCCAGGGAGCACATGAATAGCATATGTGCGTTTCAAATGCGAATGCATGGGAGAGGATGCAGAAAGTATCTACCGGGACATAGGACTTCAGTTACATGGACAGAGTGGCAAAGGCGGCTCCCCTGAAGAGAAAAGGTGGCCGAGAGAAAATTGGATTGCAGCTTTTTGATTTGATTTGTCACATGTATTAACATACAGTGAAAAGTATTGTTTCTTGCGCGCTATACAGACAAAGCACACCGTTCATAGAGAAGGAAAGGAGAGAGTGCAGAATGTAGTGTTACAGTCATAGCGAGGGTGTAGAGAAAGATCAACTTAGTGCGAGCTAGGTCCATTCAAAAGTTGACAGCAGCAGGGAAGAAGTTGGTTGGTACATCACCTCAGACTTTTTCCCAACAGAAGGTGGAGGAAGAGAGGTCCAATGAGGTGTGAGGTCCTTAATTATGCTGGCTGCTTTGCCAAGGCAGCGGGAAGTGTAGACAGAGTCAATGGATGGGAGGCTGGTTTGCGTGATGGATTGGGCTACATTCGCAACCTTTTGTAGTTTCTGGCGGTCTTGGACAGACCAGGAGCCATACCAAGCTGTGATACAACCAGGAAGGATGCTTTCTATGGTGCATCTGTAAAAGCTGGAGTGTGTCACAGCGGACATGCCAAATTTCCTTTGTCTTCTGAGAAAGTAGAGGTGTTGGTGGGCTTTCTTAACTATAGTGTCGGCATGGGGGGACCAGGACAGGTTGCTGGTGATCTGGACACCTAAAAACCTGAAACTTTTGACCATTTCTACTTCAAAATCATGAGATGTCTGGAGACAGTTGAAATCATTGAAACCCTACAGTGCAGAAGGAGGCCGTTTGGTCCATCGAGCCTGCACCGACAACAATCGTACCCAGGCCCTAACCCCGTCATCCCAAATATTTACCCGGCTATCCCCTCTAACCGATGCATCCCAGGACACCAAGTAAATAGGGGAAAAAAATACTGTTTCTATTGGTGGAAGGGTCTAGGTCTAGAGGGCACTGATTTAAGGTGATTGGCAAGAGAACCAGAGATGGCACGAGGAAAACGTCTTTCCTTAAAGCGCAGCCAGGGGTTCAGGCCTGGAATGCACTGCCTGAGAGTGCGGTGGAGGCAAATTCATCTGTGACTTTCAAAAGGAAGTTGGAGAAAAAAAAGATGGCAGCACCACGGGGAAAAGACAAGGGAGTGAGACGAGTGGAGTTGTAGGGAGCCACACAGATGCAATGGGCCAAATGGCCTCCTTTTATGCAGTTACTACTCTACGATTCTTGTAGGATAGCATCAAGAACAATCCGGGGCAGGCCACCCGGACCAGTGGTACCTGAATTTTATTGCACCTTCCATCTTGGAACAATTCAGAAGCAAACCACACAATCAATTACTTTTATCTTAGTATACCAAATAACCAATCATACAGTCGCTGAGAATGATTGATATGCAGCCTGCATTAACTCCATATCAAAGATTGGTCATATCCTAGAATCCCTACAGTACAGGAGGCGGCCGTTTGGCCCACTGAGCCTGCACCGACAACAATCCCGCCCAGGCCCTATCCCTGTAACCCCACATATTTATCCTGCTAATCCCCCTGACACTAAGGGGCAATTTAGCATGGCCAATCCACCTAACCCGCACATGTTTGGAGTGTGGGAAGAAACCAGAGCACCCGGAGGAAACCCACGCAGACACGGGGAGAATGTGCAGACTCCACACAGACAGTGACTCAAGCTGGGAATTGAACCCTTGTCCCTGGCGCTGTGAGGCAGCAGCACTAACCACTGTGCCACCCTGATAGATATATAGTTATGATGTGGAGTTGCCAGCGTTGGACTGGGGTAAACACAGTAAGAAGTCTCACAACACCAGGTTAAAGTCCAACAGGTTTATTTGGTAGCAAAAGCCACTAGCTTTCGCAGCGCTTGCTGCTCCTTCGCTTCGGGTAAGCGTCCTCCAAGGCGGCCTTCACGACACACGACAGCGCAGAGTCGCTGAGCAGAGATGGATAGCCAAGTTCTGCACACATGAGGACGGCCTCAACCGGGATCTTGGGTTCATGTCACACTATCTGTAACCCCCACGACTTGACTGGGCTTGCAAAATCTCACTAACTGCCCTGTCTGGAGACAATACACATCTCTTTAACCTGTGCTTAACGCTCTCTCCACTCACATTGTCTGTACCTTTAAGACTTGATTACCCGTAAAGACTCGCATTCCAACCATTATTTTGTAAATTGAGTTTGTGTCTTTATATGCCCTGTTTGTGAACAGAACTCCCACTCACCTGACGAAGGAGCAGCGCTCCGAAAGCTAGTGGCTTTTGCTACCAAATAAACCTGTTGGACTTTAACCTGGTGTTCTGAGATATATAGTCACACAGGTAAGGGCAGCAGATTTGCTGAAGGATTTTAGTGAACTCATAGAATCCCTACAGTACAGAAGGAGGCCATTCAGCTCAAGTCTGTACCAACCACAATCCCACTTAGGTCCTGTTCCCACAACCCCATACATTTACCTTAGTAATCCCCCTGACACTAAGAGGCAATGTAACATGGCCAATCCACCTAACCCGCACATCTTTGCAGTGTGGGAGGAAACCCACGCAGACACAGGGGAGAATGTGCAGACTCCACACAGTCACCCAAGCCGGGAATTGAACCCGGGTCCCTGGCACTGTGAGGCAGCAGTGCTAACCACTGTGAATAAATGAGTGAGCTCGCAGAGCTCCAGCAGCAGAGGAGATACTCAACAAATTCAAATCCCATTCTGAAACCTGGGAAACTTAATTTCAATTAATCTAGAATAACAAGCTAGCATTAGCAATGATGTTGAAGACCCAACAGGTGCACTAAACTCCTCAAGGGAAAGAGACTTGTTATTCTTACCCAGCCTATATACGACTTCAGCACCACAGCTAACTAACCACCACAAGCCACTACAAAGAACTATAATCCATAAAGACCGCAGCGTTTCAAGGCAGCGACTCACCAGCACTTTCTCAAGGATAATTAGAGATGGATTTTAAATGCTAGCCTTGCCAGCGAAGACAAATCCCATGAATACATTTTTTTAAATCTCCCTCTTCAGGTGCAGCCATAGAATGCCTATAGTGCAGAAGGTGGCCAGCCTGCATCGACAACAATCCCAGCTATACGCGTAACCCCATGTATTTACCCTGCTAGTCTCCTTGACACTAAGGGGCAATTTAGCACGGACAATCAACCTAACCTGCACATTTTTGGGTGGCACAGTGGTTAGCACTGCTGCCTCTCAGCGCCGGGGATCCGGGTTCAATTCCGGCCTCTGGTGGCCGTCTGTGTACAGTTTGCAAGTTCTCCCCTTGATTGCGTGGGTTTCCTCCGGGTGCTCCGATTTCCTCCCACACTCCAAACATGTGCGGGTTAGGTGGATTGGCCATGCTAAATTGCCCCATAGTATCAGGGGGACTAGCAGGGTAAATACATGGGGTTAGGGGGATAGGGCCTGGGTGGGATTGTGGTCGGTGCAGACTCAATGGGCCGAATGGCCTCCTTCTGCACTGTAAGGGATTCTGTGATCTTTGGACTCTGGTAGGAAACCCACAAAGACACGGGGAGAATGTGCAAACTCCAAACAGACAGTGACCCGAGCTGGGAATCGAACCCGGCTCCCTGGTGCTGTGCTAACCACTGTGCCACCGTGCTACCTGGTCTCAACCTCTTAAGATGATACTCGCAGCGTTATGACAATTCCACATCTCAATGCAACAACAGAAAGCTACCAATAAATTGCCAAGTATGTGGCATTGCAAATTCCAACCCGACTGAAACTAGATCAGACTTTTCAAAGCTTTATGGAGAAGACAAAAAAAGTTTCATCTTAAAATTTTAGCCAAGTTTCATGGGCATCTCTGCTAAAGGCTCCCTCAAAACCAAAAGCTCAGCCGGGTTCTTACCGATTGTGTCTTTCATGAGTATCTCCAGTTTTTCGGTCATGCTCTCTTCTTCAGTTCCATCACTGCTCTCCACCCGCTGAACAATCTGCCGCTTGATTGCGACAATAACTTTAAGTAAATTATCTTGTGACAAAAAGAAACAAGAATTAACGAGAAATAAAACACTTGCATTTTCCACATGGTCTTATCTGATCCAACAGAAATGTCACAAAATTGATTAAATATGCAACAAATTAATCTGTTGAGCTAAGCAAACACGGCAGCCATTTTGGGCAAAAGTAAGTTTCTCCAAAGGGGCCATGAGGGGAGGCAGATCCAAACTTTGGCCATTATTGGCCAGGACACCAAGAACATACTCAGTTCATCTTCAACATATTGCCCCAGGATCTGAAATGTTTGCCAAACCAGACAGGTGTAAACCTAACTCAAAGGGCAAGATTTTCCACCTTCTGCTACACCCTTCCCTCCCATGATTAGTTTTCTGGTCATGATGTGGAGATGCCGGCGTTGGACTGGGGTAAGCACAGTAAGAAGTCTCACAACACCAGGTTAACGTCCAACAGGTTTATTTGGTAGCAAATACCATCAGCTTTCGGAGCACTGCTCCTTCGTCAGATGGAGTGGTTATCTGTTCTCAAACAGTTTGATTTCTGTCTCTGTTTGCACTGTTTGAGAACAGATAACCACTCCATCTGACGAAGGAGCAGTGCTCCGAAAGCTTATGGTATTTGCTACCAAATAAACCTGTTGGACTTTAACCTGGTGTTGTGAGACTTCTTACTAGTTTTCTGGTGGCAGAGATGGTTTGCCATTGGTCGTTGATGGGACCTTCCAGTCCCACTGATGTCTAGCTCACCCATCCTGCCTCTGGGGTCACCTTCGATGGGACCGGAAGATCCGGCCGGCGGGAAGGGCCAGAAAGTTCCACCCCAAAGACTTCAACAACGCAGCACTCCCTCAGTGCTGCACCGCGGTGTCAACCTGTATTACGTGCTCAAGTCTTGGGACTGAAGCTTAAACACACAACTCATGACTCAGAAGCAACCAAAAGACCCAAGCTGACATTTACTTGAAGAAAGACAAGCTACCAGATTTACACCCATTATTTCTTTTTATATAATAGCAGAATTTCTTCCAGAAAAACGGCAGGACTTAGGATATAAATAACAGGACATTTGTCGAAACCAACTGTTGACGACTAAAATGTCTACAAGAGGACCTGGGGAGGCTGACAGAATGGGCAGATAGATGAAAGATACAATTTAATAAAGATAAACCTTTAGTGAAACTTTGTGAAAGCAAGAATTGGGAAAGAATGTCAAGATGTTAAGGATATGGGTCAAAGGGATTTTGGCATGCAGATACACAGATTATTAAAGGTGGCATTGCGAAAAGATACAACTACAAAAGGAAGGCTCTGAAGAACCATAGAATCCCTACAGTACAGACGGATGCCATTCAGCCCATTGAGTCTGCACCGAATCTCCAACAGAGTATCTTGTTGAAGTTGTACAAGACATTAGTAAGGCCACACTTGGAATACTGTGTACAGTTCTGGTCACCCATAGAGAGGATATTATTAAGCTAGAAAGAGTGCAAAAAAAATTTACTAGGATGCTACCAGGACTTGATAGTTCGAGTTATGAGGAGAGGCTGGATAGACTGGGACTTTTTTTCCTGGAGCGTAGACGGCTTAGAGGTGACCTTATAGAGGTCTACAAAATAATGAGGGGTATAGATCAGCTAGATAGTCAGCATTTTTTCCCAAAGGTAGGGGAGTCTAAAACTAGAGGGCATAGGTTTAAGGTGAGAGGAGAGAGATACAAAAGGGTCCAGAGGGGCAACTTTTTCCACACAGAGGGTGGTGAGTGTCTGGAACAAGCTGCCAGACGCAGTAGTAAAGGCAGGTACAATATTGCCTTTTAAAAAGCATTTAGATAGTTACATGGGTAAAAAGAGGGTTATGGGCCAAGCGCAGACAATTCGGCTAGCTTAGATGGTTAAAAAAAGGGTGGCATGGACAAGTTGGGCCAAAGGGCCTGTTTCCATGCTCTAAACATCTATAACTCTATCTTACCCAGGCCCTCTTCCCCCTGCCCTATCCCCACATATTTATCATGGTTAATCCACCTAAGCTACACATATTGGGACCCTTAGGGGGCAATTTAGCAGGGCCAATCCACCTAACCTGCACATGTTTGGGGTGTGGGAGGAAACCCACGCAGTTACTGGGAGAATGTGAAAAATTTAGTCTTCTTTTTCTTATTAGAACCAAACGGAGCTTCAAAACTATGAAGAGACACAATGAGAACTGCTTTTACTAGTTAATTAGATGGTAACAAGGCAGCACACATTTAAAGTAATAGAAATGAATGGGGAGGTTGATAAAGAGAATGATTAGAACATGGAATTATCAGCTGCCAAGAAGCGTCACTTCTCAAAGATCGAGAGAACTATCCAACGGCCAATTTATGTTCTAGGGCTTTTTATGATTCTGTTCCAAAAGCTGCATTTTTTTCATAGAATCTTACAGTACAGAAGGAGGCCATTCAGCCCTTCGAGTCTGCACTGACCATAATCCCACCAAGGTCCTATCCCCACAACCCCATGCAATTACCCTAGCCAGTCCCCCTGACACCAAGGGGCAATTTAGCATGGCCAATGCACCCAACCTGCACATCTTTGGACTGTGGGAGGAAACCGGAGCACTCGGAGAAAACCCACGCAGACACGGGAGAGGAATGTGCAAACTCCACACAGACAGTGACCCAAGCTGGGAATTGAACCGGGTCCCTGGTGCTGTAAGGCAGCAGTGCTAACCACTGTGCCACCCATCTAACCTTCTTTTATTTATTTATTTCATTGGCTGTGCAAAAAGAAAGAGGCAAAGTTATTGATGGTTGGATTGGAAGATTAAGAATGGAAAGGAAATTTCTATATTATTACGTTCCCAGTATGTCTTACACTCCTTACTTGAGAAAGGATATACTGGCAGTGGAGGGGGTGCAGACGAGATTCACTAGGTTGATTCTGGAGTTGAGAGGGCTGGCTTATGAGGAGAGACTGAGTAGACCTGGACTCTACTCATTGGAATTCAGAAGAATTGGGGGGGAATCTTATGGAAACATATAAAATTATGAAGGGAATAGATAAGATAGAAGCAGGGAGGTTGTTTCCACTGGCAGGTGAAACTAAAACTAGGGGGCATGGCCTCAAAATAAGGGAGAGCAGATTTAGGACTGAGTTGAGGAGGAACTTCTTCACCCAAAGGATTGTGAATCTGTGGAATCCCTGCCCAGTGAAGCAGTTGAGGCTACCTCATTGGATATTTTTAAGGCAAGGATAGATACATTTTTGAACAGTAGAGGAATTAAGGGTTATGATGAGCGGGCGGGTAAGTGGAGCTGAGTCCACGAAAAGATCAGCCATGATCTTACTGAATGGCGGAGCAGGCTCGAGGGGCCAGATGGCCTACTCCTGCTCCTAGTTCTTATGTTCCCCCACAAACCTTTGGTTGGCAGCACAGAGGTGGATAAACTCACCATGCTCAGTGTTCAGACCCCACAGCTTGATTTTGTTAGCCTCATGTTGTGCTTTCTTCTTTAGTCTGCAGGCCCTATACACACACACACACACACACACAAAGAGAAAGCAATGGGTAACAGGGGAAAGCACATGATGTAACGCCACGTTTCGGAGCCCGACCTCTGAGAATGACTACGTGAAGAGGTCATTCAATTATTACAGTACGCATACCCAACTTACAAAAGAGCTCTAACAGAACAATTCATCCTGCAAGTGAGGCTGTACATTGTTTAAATATATGCAATTATTATAGATTCATATAGCGCACAAAGCGATACAAGAGTATATAAAATGTATATCAGTGATTCAAGAGCATGATATATAACATGAGTATACAACAGTATATAATAAATACTAGATTGTTTGATATCATATACAGACACTAGACCTCTACACTCATAGCAGGGGAAAGATGCTGGAGGGAATGTGTTGGACATCATAAGTTAACAAGCGAGAGGCGGCAAACCCCTCACAAAACAGACCACAGATGGTCACAGCAGCTGAGTTTGGGATTGTTTTTCACTGCTCATTTCAACAATATTGGATCTGGAGGGTCCCATTGCCAAAATGTTGTGGATTTGCATAGGATTGGCGCCTACCTTTCTCACTTCCTGTACCCGAGCCACATGGGGAGGATTTACATTGAAACAAAAAGGGGGGAGGGTCGGCACAGTGGTTAGCACTGCTGCCTCACAGCACCAGAGACCCGGGTTCGATCCTGGCCTCGGGTGACTGTGTGTGTGGAGCTTGCACGTTTTCCCCGGGTCCGCGTGGGTTTCCTCTGGGTGCTCCGGTTTCCTCCCACAGTCCAAAGATGTGCAGATTAGGTGGATTGGCCATGCTAAATTTCCCCTTAGTGTCAGGGAGACTAGCTAGGGTAAATGCATGGGGTTACGGGGGATAGGGCCTGGGTGGGATTGTGGTCGGTGCAGACTTGATGGGCCGAATGGCCTTCTTCTGCACTGTAGGGATTCTATGATTGACATGCGAACCAAGAGCGGGAGCCCGGCTTGCGAGTGTTTTTCCCGGCTCAGCTCCAGTGGAGCCAGCTGCTTTATTTGAGAGTTTCCACCAATGCTGCCTGGGTGGCAGGTCCATTAATCACCAGCTAAGTAGGCCTGGTTAGGAGAAAGGCCAGGATCTGCCACAGGCATAGAGGGATGGGTCTGGGCTCCAAGCGCTTGCTGAAAGTTTTGGATCCCGCAAGGCAGCCTGGAAAATCTTTCACCATGACTAGAAAATGGCACAACCACAATCAAACATCTCCAGTACTCTACTGCCAAACAACCATCCCATGTGGGCAGCAGAACGGGGTGGGGGCGCAACTCTTCATAGAATCCCTACAGTATAGAAGGCGGCCATTCGGCCCATTGAGATTTCACCGACAACAATCCCACCTTATCCTGGTAACCCCACATATTTAGTCTGCTAATCCCTCCAAAACTAGGCTCAATTTAGCATGGCCAATCAATCTAACCCGCAAATCTTTGGATTATTTTCAATTTTCCCCTTTGTACCTAGGAATAATGGATTCCTGTTCATCAAGTTTATTTTGTTTATTCATTAGTATCACAAGTCGGCTTACATTAACACTGCAATTAAGTTACTGTGAAAATCCCCTAGACGCCACACTCCGGCGCCTGTTCGGGTACACCGAGGGAGAATTTAGCATGGCCAATGCACCTAGCCAGCACATCTTTGGACTGTGGGAGGAAACCGGAGCACTCGGAGGAAACCCACGCAGACACGGGGAGAACGTGCAGACTCCGCACAGTGACCCAAGCCGGGAATCGAAGCCGGGTCCCTAGCGCTGTGAGGCAGCAGCACTAATCACTGTGCCACCGTGCCATTCACTAAGACTTGATCAAGATCTCTTCTCCCGCCTCCCCCCGCAAAAATATATCTGTGCCGTTTACACCTGCGTCAAGGAATCATGGACTACATCACTCTGGAAATGTAACTTAGTCCCTTTCTGGGTCTTAGTTTTAGGGCTGCAGTTGGGTCCAACAGGGAGCACTTGATCAAAGAGTTGTCTCCGAATCACTATCACCGTCACCGGGTGATGAAGAATGGGTGCTCAGTGTGACTTTGGCAACTGCATTCATGTCCAAATAATTTTAAAATAAAATACAGAACTTGAGAGGTAGACAAGGAGCTGGGCATTGGGCAGATGGTGTCAATAGCCTTGCTGTATCTCTCTCAGGGTACATGGGTAGGGTATTGATTTGGGTTTCCGCTGGATGGCGAGATAACGACCTGTGGTAATAAGAAGCGAACTGCTTTCTGGTAGTTGCCACTCTTTTAAAAAAAAAACTACAATTATTCTCGCCCTTTCCAATGTATCTGCTGACATTAAAAATGCTTGCATTTATGTAGCACTTTCCATGACCCTCTGACATCTCAAAACAGTCAAGGAGGTCCTTTCTGAACTGTAGTCAGTGTTGTCACCGTAAATTAGGAAATGTGGCAACTGGTTTTCATCCAGCAAGTTGCCCTGAACAGCAATATAATAAAGACCAGAAAATCGGTTTTTGTGACGTTGATGGAGGGATAAATATTGGTCAGGACACCAGGGCCCCTACTCTGTCTAGAGAGAAGGAAATAAAGATTTTGGGGCAGAACGATGGCACAGTAGTTAGTACTGCTGCCTCACAGCGCCAGTGACCCGGGTTCGATTCCGGCCTTGGGTCACTGACTGTGTGGAGTTTGCACATTCTTCCCGTGTCTGCGTGGGTTTCCTCCGGGTGCTCCGGTTTCCTCCCACAGTCCAAAGATGTGCGGGTTAGGGTGATTGGCCATACTAAATTGACCCGAGTGTCAGAGGGGTTAGCGGGGTAAATATGTGGGGTTACAGGGATAGGGCCTGGGTGGGATTGTTGTCAGTGCAGACTCAATGGGCCGAATGGCCTCCTCCCGCACTGTAGGGATTCTATGATTTGTACTTCCAGAGTGCTTTGCTCCACCTCAGGACGTCCCAAAGGGATTTAACACCAATAGATGTAATCACCGATGGAAGCACAACTCAAAACCAGTATTTTCTGGCCTTCCTGTCCATGCTCGGTGGATGTGTCATAGAATCCCATCAGTGCAGCAGGAGGCCATTCAGCCCATCGAGTCTGCACCGACCACAATCCCACCCAGGCCCTATCCCCATAACCTCACATATTTACTCTGCTAATCCCCCTGACACTAAGGGTCAATTTAGCATGGCCAATCCGCCTAACCTGCACATCTTTGGAGTGTGGGAGGAAACCGGAGCACCCAGAGGAAACCCACGCAGACACGGAGAGAACGTGCAAACTCCACACAGACAGTGAGCCAAGACGGAATTGAACCCGGGTCCCTGGCACTGTGAGGCAGCAGTGCTAACCACTGTGCCGTCCCAAGCGGGCCCATTTGGAAAGTCAAGAACGACGGCAGTATTTTGAAAACATTTACACACCACATTGAGGGAGTGAGTGTGCGCCTGAAAAACGATTCAATCTACTTGATGCCACTCAGCCAATTGCTCGCTGATTTTATTTACCTAGAAGCCAGTTTATTTTTCTCCTTTCTGGACCGTGGTCTGGCGTTCACTGGCAGCTCGTTCACTGGTGTCAGGTCATCAATTACCTTGTTGAGTTTCTTCAGTTCGTCCCCGATGTGCAGCAGCTTTCGCGGGTTCGGCGTCAGGTCGTCAACATCCGTGCGACGGGATTTCTTCGCCATTCTCCGCCCTGGATCACAGGGGATAAAATACTCCATAGCAAAGTGGAACTCTTAATAATCCTGCCAAGAAAACGGTCTTGCCTCGGGAACAACGCATGCTGCTGGGCTACAGAATGGAAGGCAGTTTGTTATCCTGATAACAAGTTTAAAGTTTATTTATTAGTCACAAGTAGGCTTACATTAACATTGCAATGAAGTTACTGTGAAAATCCCCCAGTCACCACAGTCCGGCACCTGTTCGGGATCACTGAGGGAGAATTTAGCACGGCCAATCCACCTAACCAGCACATCTTCCGATCTGTGGGAAGAAACCAGAGCACCCGGAGGAAACCCACGCAGATATGAGGAGAACTTCCAAACTCCGCACAGTCACCCAAGTCGGGAATCGAACCCGGGTCCCTGGCGCTGTGAGACAGCAGTGCTAACCACTGTGCCACCCTGCCGCTCATCACAAAACCAAATAGCAATGATAATGCATATTGGGTCATATGTTTCATACTGGAGTTTAGAAGAACGAGAGAGGGGAATCTCATAGAAACCTATAGAATTCTAACAGAACTAGACAGGGTAGATGCGGGAAGGATATCCCCGATGGTGGGGGTGTCCAGAACTGGGGGTCATAGTCTAAGGACCCAAGCTGGGACACTTCCACCCTGGGAAAAAGCTTCCGACTATCCACCCTGTCTATGCCTCTCATAATTTTGTAGGTCAGGTCTCCCCTCAGCCTGCGTCTTTCCAGTGAAAACAGCCCTAGTTTATTCAACCTCTCCTCATAGCTAATCCGCTTGAGGCCAGATAACATCCTAGTGAACCTTCTTTGCACTCTCTCCAAAGCTTCCACATCCTTCTGGTCGTGTGGTGACCAGAACTGCACACAATACTCCAAATGCGGCCTAACCAAGGTTTTATATAGCTGCAACGTGATTTCCCAACTCTTGTACTTTTACAATTTCTTCCTCATACATCGGATCTTTTCTACCAAATACACACCCAATTTCCTCTTAAGTTTCCAAAGCCAATGCCTCTCAGAACAGTCTGTT
This sequence comes from Mustelus asterias, assembly GCF_964213995.1. Lineage (NCBI taxonomy): Eukaryota > Metazoa > Chordata > Chondrichthyes > Carcharhiniformes > Triakidae > Mustelus > Mustelus asterias. Next base: position 9,139,432 of record NC_135811.1, on the reverse strand, counting down.
TGAAATATTCACTGTTCTATGTTTTAATAGATTGTCCACCTCTTCTGACCTTGAATCCACTTTGATTCTTGTGGACTTTGTAATTATGCTAATTTTCCTAAACATCTTGAATTCTCAATATGATCTCCCTGTGGCTGCCTTTGAACTCATTGAACTAAGTTGCCAATTACAAAGAACAAAGAACATTATAGCACAGGGACAGGCTCTTCGACCCTCCAAGCCTGCAGTGACCATGCTGCCTAACTGAACTAAAACCCCCTACCCTTCCGGGGACCATATCCCTCTATTCCCATCCTATTCATGTATTTGTCCAGACGCCCCTTAAAACTCACTATTGTATCTGCTTCCACTACCTCTCCGGGCAGCGAGTTCCAGGCACCCACTACTCTCTGTGTAAAACAACTTGCCCCGTACATCTCCTTTAAACCTTGCCCCTCGCACCTTAAACTTATGCCCCCTAGTAATTGACTCTTCCATCCTGGGAAAATGCTTCTCACCATCCAGTCTGTCCACGCCCCTCATAATCTTGTAGACTTCTATCAGGTCGCCCCTCAACCTCCGTCATTTCACTCATCATTGCTTAGCGAGAGCTCATTCTGATGGAGATCCCAACTGTTACGCAAGTACAGGATAATGACCATACAGCCCCTCGAGCCTTCGCTCTCCCATTCAATGAGACCATGGGCGAGTCTTCAGCCAACAACTCCACTTTCACACCCATTCCCCATTTCCCTCAATTCCCTTCCAAACAGCAACATGCATTTATGTTGTACCCATGATGCAAGGAAATATCCGAAGATGCTTCCCAAAAGTATATCGGACGAAAAGCAAAGTTGTCTTGCGGCATTAGAATGTTCATGGTTGTCCACCACCATGCCATTGGTTTCATTCTCACCTTGTCCGACGCCATTCTCCTTCTGATAAACATTACTGGGTAAGGTGGAGCAGTCCCATTCAGAAGGCTGCAGGGTCCGTTCTTGCTTGCTGGGCGTGACATGACTGTCGCTGTACTCCCAGAAATACCGGCGTTTCAGTCTCCTGCCGCCCATCTCCGAGGCAACGTCGGCAGATGCCTCATGCTCGTTCCCTGTGAAAGATTGGACACTCGTTTGAAATACCACCCAAATTCTTCTCAATTTTCACCCCCAAGAGCATGAGCCAGGACGAACGGGGTAAAACGATCAGCGCGGATGCAAGGTACAAAAATCATCACCACATTGAGAGACAAGGCAGATGCTCAGCTTGGCAAGATGAACAGAGAGAAGAGGCTCAGTTCTGACAAAGAGAAATTGGTCAAAAGCTATCACAATCCTCCATGGCTGCGCTCACCCTCATCTTTGTGACCTGCCCTACAAACCTCTGAAAACTCGGGCAGAATTTTCCCATCCCGTCTGCCACGGGAATCGTAATGGGCCGGGCAGGACCATAAGAACTAGGAGCAGGAGTAGGCCATCTGGCCCCTCGAGCCTGCTCCGCCATTCAATAAGATCATGGCTGATCTTTCCGTGGACTCAGCTCCACTAACCCGCCCGCTCACCATAACCCTCAATTCCTTTACCTTTCAAAAATTTATCTATCCTTGCCTTAAAAACAGTCAATGAGGTAGCCTCAACTGCTTCACTGGGCAGGGAATTCCACAGATTCACAACCCTATGGATGAAGAAGTTCCTCCTCAACTCAGTCCTAAATCTGCTCCCCCTTATTTTGAGGCTCTGCCCCTCGTTCTAGTTTCACCTGCCAGTGGAACAATCTCCCTGCTTCTATCTTATCTATTCCCTTCATAACCTTAAATGTTTCTATAAGATCTCCCCTCATTTTTCTGAATTCCAATGAGTATAGCCCCAGTCTCTCCTCATAAGCCAACACTCTCAATTCTGGAATCAGCCTAGTGAATCTCCTCTGCACACCCTCCAGTGCCAATATATCCTTTCTCAACTAAGGAGACCAAAACTGTACACAGTATTCCAGGTGTGGCCTCACCAGCACCTTATACAGCTGCAACATAACGTCCTTGTTTTTAAAACTCCATCCCACGAGCAACGAAGGACAAAATTCCATTTACTTCTTAATTACCTGCTGCATCTGCAAACCAACGTTTTGTGATTCATGCACAAAGACCCAGGTCCCTCTGCACAGCAGCATGCTGCAATTTTTTACCATTTAGATAATAGTCCATTTTGCTGTTATTCCTACCAAAATGGATGACCTCATATTTACCAACATTGTACTCCATCTGCCAGACCCTCGCCCACTCACTTAGACTATCCATATCCTTTTGCTGACTTTCAGCGTCCTCTGCACACTTTGCTCTACCACTTATTTTAGTGTCACATGCGAACTTTGACACACTACACTTGGTCCCCAACTCCAAATCATCTATGCAAATCGTAAACAAGGTCCGTTGACCTTGGGGAGGATTTTCTGGTCTTGGGGCGAGCGTGGCAGAAAATCCCGCCCAAGTTTCTTTAATTCTGATCTCTTGAGCATTGTAAGAAGTCTAACAACACTAGGTTAAAGTCCAACAGGTTTATTTGGTAGCAAAGGCCACTCGCTTTCGGAACAGGCTGTTCCTTCCTCTCCACCTCTTGAGCATTGCCAGTTTGGTTACCTATCCGAATATCTCCTTACATGACTTGGTGCCAAACTGTCTGATTACACATCTATGACGCACCTTGGGAGACTGAGTTTAAGGCGCTATATAAACACAGGATGCTATTGTTAAAATGATAAGGAAAGGCAAATGTGCTACAAAGACAGCCCGACCAGAGTCGATTGGCCTAGTGTGAATTTGAGTGAAGCTGGGCAGTTAACTGCTCCATGATGCATTCTCCATGGCAACGCATCCACCAGAGTCCTCTTGCCAACCAATCAGCACTCCCTTCTCATTTTGTTGCTGCCCCTTTAAATTCTTGCAAACTATCCTGATGAGTGCAAGACTAAAGCTTGGATGGCATGTCTCTTTTTTTCTGCAATACTGAAAGTCATTGGGAAAGGTCAAAGCAACAGACAATGGGTTTGAATAGACAAAGGAATTGTTGCTATATTGATACTGGGAGAGTGACAGCCAGTCAGTGACATCTGTTCCAGCATTCTCCTCCTGTTTCCTCACAAACATTACCAGCTTATTGTACACAAGAAAGCTCATCGATCCTGCTCTATTCAAAATTAATCTTTTAAAAATTCATTCATGGGACATGGGCATTGCTGGCTGGCCAGCGTTTATCGCCAAGTTGCCCCAATCTCCAATTATTTCATCAACTCTTTCCTCCCAACCCCCACTAACCATGCCAACGTTATACCCTACCTTCATAGACACTCAATATCCCTCCCAGGAAGAAAATAGACACAAAATCGAGCAATATTGTTCATGCATTTAGAACCTTCAATCCTCTTCAATGGATCTCAGATGAGTGTTTTTTTTCCTGGGAATTTCTTCACATGTTCTGTGACGGTGGAGGGGGGATTGGGATTCTACAGGGACTAACACTGCTATGCAACTGTGCTTCCCGAATTCCTCAAACCTCATGGAAATTGAGGACATGGGCATCGGAGATGTAGAATTTGTTCCCTTTATATCAATACATCTTGGCAGCCTCCGTGGACACTGAATGCATATTTTATTCATAGAAAAATAATTTGATGTTTTGAGAATGAAAGGGATTATGTTTCTTAAGAGATAGGAGCAGAATTAGGCCATTCGGCCCATCGAGTCCGCTCTGCCATTCGATCATGGCTGATATGCGCCTCATCCCCATTTTCCTGCCTTCTCCCCATAACCCTTCAACCTGTTACCAATTAAAAATCTGTCTAACTCCTCCTTAAATTTACTCACTGTCCCAGCATCCACCGCACTTTGGGGCAGCGAATTCCACAGATTCACAACCCTTTGGGAGAAGTAGTTTCTCCTCCACTCTGTTTTAAATTTGCTGCCCCTTATCCTAAGACTGTGACCTCTCGTCCTAGAATGCCCCACAAGAGGAAGCATCCGCTCCACGTCTACTTTATCCATACCTTTTATCATCTTGTACACCTCAATTTGATCTCCCCTCATTCTTCTAAATTCCAGAGAGTATCGGCCTAAACTGTCCAGTCTCCCGATGACAAACCCCCCCCCCCCCCCATCTCTGGAATCAATGTGTGTGGGATTGATCCATAAAAGCCACAGGTATTACTGAGCTGAATGGCCTTGACGTTCTGCTGCCCTATAAAGCACTGTAAATGCAGGAACCCCCAGTCTATTGTACCAGAATAGGCCTGGGCCCTGCATCCCAGTATCTTCACAAATTCACTGGGATAACTAATCTTCACATTCCCAAGGTGGGACCCGAAGGATTAGATCAATCTCAATCCCAAGGGAATGGGCATGGGACACTGAAGCCCAGTGAGAGCATCAGAACATTGGGACCAGTCTATATGCCTCTGGCAAAAGCATCAAGAATAAAGGGCAGGAAACAGAAGTATAATAATAGTGGGAGATAGGAGTAATCCCTCTTTGGAGATTGAGGTGTCTGACCCATATGCCATCATAGAATCACTACAGAGCTGAGGGAGACCATTTCGGGTCTGCACCAACTCTCCAACACAGCATCTTACACCAGCCCCATATCCGTAACCCCATGTATTTACCCCGCTAATCCCCCTAACCTACACTTCTTGGGACATTAAGGGACAATTTAGCACGGCTGATCCACCTAACCTGCACATCTTTGGAGTGTGGGAGGAAACCGGAGCACCCAGAGGAAACCCATGCAGACACAGAGAGAACTCCATACAGACAGTCACCCAAAGCTGGCACTGAACCCGTGTCCTGTTTATGGGGCTGATTCCAATTTATCTCACAATTTGTTGATTGCGTTTATTTGGATACCAAAAAGAAGCATACACAATAGGGAGACGTGCTTAACACCTACCCCTACACTGTCCTGCCACTTTGCTGCTTTCAATCCGCACACTGTATTTACAGCATCTCATTACATTTTCACACTTCTCCAATGCAATTGGGAGACTTGGACAAGCTAATGGGCTTTGCTGCACTCAATTATCGCAGCCAGGGGTGGCACAATGGTTAGTGCTGCTGCCTCACATCGCCAGGGACCTGGGTTCGCTTCCGGCTTTGGGTGACTGTGGAGTTTGCACGTTCTCCCCATGTCTGCGTGGGTTTCCTCTGGGTGGGAACTGCCCAGGGTAGTTGAGAGTCAGCCATATTGCCGTGGCTCTGGATTCACATGTAGGCCAGACCGGGTAAGGACGGCAGATTTCCTTCCCTAAAGGACATTAGTGAATCAGGCTTTTCCAACAATCGGCAATGGTTTCATGGTCATCGGTCGATTCTCAATTCCAGTTTTTTTATGCTATGGAATTCAAATTCCATCATCTGCTGTGGGGGGATTCGAACCCAGGTTCCAAATTTCTGGATTAATAGTCTAGGCCATTCCCTCCCCCTAGAGTGCCAAGAAATGTAGGTTAAATGGATTATCTATGTGCGGGGTTATGGGAAGGGGGGGATAGGAAAGAGGGCCTGGGTAAGATGCTCTTTCAGAGACTCAGACCCTATGGGCCAACTGGCCTCCTTCTGCACAGGAGGGATTCTATAGTTCTATCACTGACCAAATTTGACAGAGTTGGCAAGTTCTAAAGTTCAGCATCCCCCGGCAGGCTGCAGGCTCCTGTCAATATATGGAATCACATCCACCACTCAGTTAGATCAGCATTCATTCTAGAAAGATTAGGATATGGAAGATTGGATCTCTTCACCTGTTGGTGTGGGCCGGGAATGACCATAAGACATAGGAGCAGAATTAGGCCACTCGGCCCATTGAGTCTGCTCTGTCATTCAATCATGGCTGATATTTTTCTCATCCCCATTCTCCTGCCTTTTCCCCATAACCCCTTGGTGAGATTATCTGATTGTCAATGATTTAAAAGAAAAAGTTGAATTACTTCACAATTGATGTTTTAAAGTTAATTTAAAGTTTATTTATTACTCACAAGTAGGCTTACATTAACACTGCAATGAAGTTACTGTGAAAATCTCCTAGTCGCCACACTCCGGCACCTGTTCAGGTACACTGAAGGAGAATTTAGCATGGCCAGTCCACCCATCCAGCATGTCTTTCGGACTGTGGGAGGAAACCGGAGCACCCGGAGGAAACCCACGCAGACACGGGGCGAACGTGCAAACTCCACACAGACAGTGACCCAAGCCGGGAATTGAACCCGGGTCCCTGGCGCTGTGAGGCAGAAATGCATCACCTCCTTTCAGGGCAAGGCCTCGGTAAGGAACAGTTTCAGGTTTACTGTTTTAAAATACTGCTTTTATTTGAGAAATTAAAGCAGTTTGGAGTTTCAGAAATCCCGTTTCCTCCGACTATTTTTCCTGAATGCTCAGACTCTTACTTTGGTACATCTCCAGAGGCTCCCAGTTCCTCACCTGGGGCAGTCTCATACCATATCAACACACAAATCAGGCCATTCAGCCCTTCGTGCCTGCTCTGCCATTCAATAAGACCATGGCTGATTGGATTATGGCCTCAATTCCACAGTCTGCCTTCCCGCGATAACCTTCGATTCCCTTGTTGGAAAATAATCTATTTACCTTCAACATATCCAATGATCCTGCCTCCTCCATTCTCTGGGGAAAAGAATCCCAAAGGTTCATAACCTTCCAAGTGAAAAGATTTCTTCTCATCTCAGTCTTAAATGGGAGACACCTTATTTTTAATCTGTGTCCACTTGTTCTAGTCTCTCCCAGAAGTGGAAACATCCTTTTAGCATCCACCCTGTCGAGTCCCCACAGAATCTCAAGATTGCCTCCCAATCTTCTCAACTCCAATGGATACAGGTCCAATCTGTCCAACCTTTCCTACTCGGGCAACCTCCTCATTACAGGAATCAGTCAAGTGAACCTTCTCCGAACTGCTTCTAACGCAATTACATTCCAAAAGACGACTAAAACTGTACACATTATTCTAGACATGGTCTCACCAACTCCCTGTATAATTGTAGCAAAATATCCCTAATTTTATATTCCATTCTTCTTGCAATAAACACCAACATTCCATCTGCTTTCTTAATCACTTGCTGTATCTGCATACTAACTTAGTGATTCATGCACCAGGACATTCAGGTCCCTCTGTATCTCAGAGTCCTGCAATCTCTCCCTATTTAAATAATGTGCTGTTTTTCTATCCCTCCTGCCAAACTGAACATTTTCCCACATCTACCAAATTTTTGCCCACTCACTTCACCCATGTCTCTTGGCAGACTCATGTCTTCTTTGAATTATAGAATCACAGAATCCATACAGTGCAGGGAAAGGCCATCCAGCCCATTGAGTCGGCACTGACTCACTGACAAAGCATCCCACCTAGGTCCTCCCCTCCGCCCTGTCCCCGTAACCAGGCACATTTACCAAGGTTAATCTACCTAATCTGCATATCCTTGGACACTAAGGGGAAATTTAACATGACTAATCTACCTAATCTGCACATCTTTTGGCACTAAGGGGTAATTTAGCATGGCCAATCCACCTAACCTGCACATCTTTGGGCACGTAGGGGCAATTTAGCATGGCCAATCCACCTAACCTGTGCATCTTTCGGACTGTGGGAGGAAACCAAGCAGGCACAGGGGAGAATGTGCAAACTCCAGCCAGACAGTCAAACCCGGGTCCCTGGCACTGAGGTAGCATGCCACCCCTTCATAACTTACTTTCCTACCCATCTTTCTGTCATCAGCAAATGTAGCAACCATACCATACTTCATCCAAGTCATTGATATAAATTGTACCGAGATGGGGGTCCCAGAACTGATCCCTGTGGAACACCAATCGTCACATTAGGTCAGCCAAAAATGACCTAGTTGTACCTACTGTGTATTTGGTTAGCGAGCCAATCCTCTGTTCATGCTAATCAGTTACCTCTAACACTTTGAGCCCTTAATTAGCAAAGTTGCCTTTGATATAGCACCTTGTCAACTGCCTTCTGGAAATTTCAATACATACCTGGGGTCTGTCCAGCATCACACTCAAGAATTCACAATAAATCAAAGCAGTCAGAACCTATCAGCAGTTCAGCCAAGTAGAGTGCGGACATCTCAAACCTGCCACATCCAGCACATAGCAACCCAGCGCTCAGGAGACAACAAAGCAGCCTCCCTGCTTAATCCAAGGTCAACTAACTTCTCAACAATTTTAGCACAATAAAACACCCCAAAGCATGAATCAAAATATTAACCGAATGGCAAAGATTGGTGAGGAAAGGGAGAGAGAGGAGGGGGAGAGAGAGAGAGAGGAAGGGGAGAGAGAGAGAGAGAGGAGGGGGAGAGAGAGGGAGATGCCCAAGGTAAAGGGAGTTAAGGAGTGCATTTCACTGAGTGTCTGGGGCAGGGTAAAGACGGACCAATGAAAATGGGGACGGGAATGAGAAAAGGCAACAGAATGGAGAGCTGGAAGACAGGAGGTTTCAGAGACAGCGAGAAGCAAAGCAATGAAAGAACGTCAGCAAGAGATGAATTTTGAAATGTGCTGAGGGCAGAGAGGAATTGAAAATTGGCAAGGACAGCAGTGACAGGGGATATGAAACCAAATGTGAACGAATTGAAATGTGCAAAGAATGGAACACAGAAAGATGTCAAGAGAGGCCTTGGGGTTAGTTTAGGCCCAGTAAGGGTGAAAGTGCACTAGAGCACGCGGACAAAACCTGGGAACTCAAGAGTGCATGTTTTGAGCCAGAAGAACACCTCTGGAATAATTGGAGGTCACACAATGTAACAGGCCAGGTAAGTGATGATAGAATCATAGAATCCGACAGTGCAGAAAGAGGCCATTCGGCCCATCGAGTCTGCACCAACCACAATCCCACCCAGGCCCTATCCACATATCCCTACATATTTACCCACTAACCCCTCTAACCTATGCATCCCGGGACACTAAGGGGCAATTTAGAATGGCCAATCAACCTAGCCCGCACATCTTTGGACTGTGGGAGGAAACCGGAGCACCCGGAGGAAACCCACGCCATGATGGTCCGAAGAGGTCATTTGTTCCAATTAGGCAGTTTTGATTAAAATCCGAAAATAGCTTCAAGGATGTATTTTATTTCGACTTACTCACTGACCATATAGCCATAGGGCTTGTCAACATCATTGGATCATACTTTCATACCCAATGTATTTTTTCACTTTTAAACTGTTTATTGCTTTTATTGTGCACAGTTATTAGACATAAAAAGCCCAAGGACCATCTATTTCACCGTCTATTATCCCGGTAGCCCCATCATACAACTGGCAGGAAGCAGAGGTAATTTTAAGGGAATTATGATTGTATTGTTGGATATTAGGTACAGATTTGAGCGAGTTTAATTTAGTGCTTCTGTGTAGGAAAGGTTACGACTCTAATTAGATTCAGGTTAGAAAAAAGGTGTTTGCATGAATGATGGTTTTTGGTTTCAGTTCAAACTGTATTTCTATTCTGCTGAGAGTTAATTTACAACAGGAAAAGCAAACACGAGTTTGGAGAATGAATGAGCTGTTGCTTAGCAACCAGGGGCCACCTTTTGAGTGCTTTTAACTGAATTCAAAAGGCAGTTGGAGCTAGGAAGCTAGAGAGAAGGTCAGATCTGCTAGTAGAGCCACGCAATGGAGTAATGGGAAAGAAAGCAAGCCCAGAAGCTGAAGGACAGTTAGAAACTAGAGAATGAAGAGGTGTTTCCAGAAAGATTGAAATAAAAAGGAAGAGTCTTTGGAACAGGATATTAGTCACTGAAGCTAATGTCTAACCTGGAAAAGACAGACTGGATGAAATTGACTAGTGAAATCCAAATATCTAAAGTAATCATAAATTTGGTGTTCTTATTTACAGCCTTTGGAAACAATAGTATTCTGTTGGGGACCGAGTACCAGAGAGTTTGTGTGGAAGTTTGGATGCATCTGGCTATTAAGGACAAAGAAATACTGAAAGGAGAATTGGAAAATCTGGAGGTGGATCCTTGCTAAGGCAGCCAAGGAAAGCCTCGTTCAAAAGAAGATTTTAAAGCATGTATTTTTGGAGAGTGGAGTTTGGAAACACTCCTGTGACAATCGTTTGGGGAGGAATTGTAGGAGAAATCCACAATCAGTTGAGTGTCATCTGTCACTGGGTTGCAGAGTGGCGTGTTGTCTGACCACAGTTAACCATGTTGGGGTTACAAAGACTGTTTATTGGAAACACTATAGCACAAGATATATTGTGTAACCAGCATTATCCTCGAAATTGGTGTACATGTGTGTCGGTAAGGTGGGGGTGTGAAGGAATAGTGCATTATAGTCAAACTTCTCATGTTGAATAAATGTTTTTTCCTGTTGTTAAAGGCTAGGTGGCAGTCCTGTGACTCTGCTCCTCCTAAACATAAAGGCTTTGGCCTTTTGTGCCAGGGTTCCACTCTGGGACCTTCCCATCCAATAGCAACACCAACTGGGATCAGAACACAAAGCTAACGGACTTGCTGACTAATCAGGGTGATCAAACGCCATCAACGAGGCTATACAGACCCAGACATGAGGCAAGGAGAACCCTCATTGACATCCTCTATCCCTCTTCTCTGATATCAATTTTCTCCCCTTATCTAATTAAAAATCACACCCAATGTTGAGTCACCGTTCCATATGCCTTTACTGCTCTCTCTCCGATCCCTCGCTTACAACTGAACTTTAAGAGGAATTACAGCCAAACTGGAATCCTTTTTCACCCAAACATTTGCACACCGATATGTTTATCCAACACTAAACCGTCACTTGACCTGCATCCCATCCACACCTTAATCCTTCACTCCCTCCAGTAACTCGCCAAAGCTCCTTCGACAGCAGCTTCCAAACTTGCAAAGGGCGGCACGGTGGCACAGTGGCAAGCACTGCTGCCTCACAGCGCCAGGGACCCGGGTTCAATTCCGGCCTCAGGTCACTGTCTGTGCAGAGTCTGCACGTTCTCCCCGTGTCTGCGTGGGTTTCTTCCGGGTGCTCCGGTTTCCTCCCACAGTCCCAGAGACGTGCTAGTTAGGTGCATTGACCAGGCTATATTTTCCCTCAGTGTACCCAAACCGGCGCCAGAGTGCAACGACGAGGGGATTTTCACAGTAACTTCATTGTAGTGTTAATGTGAGCTACCTGTGACATTAACAAATCAACTTTAAAACTTCTGTTACCAAGAAAGACAGGGGCAGTGAGCACATGCGAACACCATACCTACATGTTACCCTCCAAGCCACTCACCATCCTGACTTGGAAACATATCGCCGTTCCTTCACTGTCACTGGGTCATAATCCTGAAATCCCCTTCCTAACAGCAATGTGGGTGTACCTACACCACATGTACTAGAAACATAGAAACTAGAAGCAAGAGTAGGCCAGTGGGCCCTTCGAGCCTGCTCTGCCATTCATCTTGATCACTGAATTCAATATCCTGATTTCCCCCCCCCGCCACCTCCCTCCTACCCCAATATCCCTTTGGGTCCCAAGAGCTATATCTAATTTCTTCTTGAAAATCAGAGGTTTTGGCCTGCAGCGGTTCAAGAAATCAGCTCACCATCACTTCCGAAGGACAATGAGGGATGGCCAATCAATGCTGATCTAACCAGAAACACCAACATCCCATGAGTATAAAAGAATGTTTAAGTGATCATTGATAGTTATCAGGAGCAACAGCCATGGCCTTTTTGGAAACAGAATGACTGTGCTAGTGTACTGTTTGAGAAAGGTTTGTATTCACCTCGATAGGAATGTCTACACATCATCTGCTCTAATCAAGAAGCCAACTATGATATAGTTTTTTTTTAAATCACCCTGACAAACATTCAAATAAACCCAGGCTCTGGAATTTCCTCCTTAAACATAGAAACTAGAAGCAGAAGTAGGCCATTTGGCCCTTCAAACCTGCTCCGCCATTCATTATGACCATGGCTGATCATCAAATTCAATATCCTGATCCCCCCTTTCCCCCATATCCCTTTCGCCCCAAGAGCTATATCCAATTTCTTCTTGAAATCAGAAAACGTTTTGGCCTCGACCACTTTCTGTGGGAGTGAATTCCACAGATTCACCACCCTCTGGGTGAAGACATTTCTCCTCACCTCAGCTCTAAGAAACTCAACTCTAACAAACTCCTCAAACTATGACCCCTCGTCCTGGACTCCTCCTCACCATTGGGAACATTCTTTCTGAATCTGCCCTGTCTAACCCTATTAGAATTTTAAAAGTTTCTCTGAGATCCCCTCTCACTCTTCTAAACTCCAGTGAATATAATCCTAACCGACTTAGTCTTTCCTCATATGACAGACCTGCCATCTGCCAGACCAATCTCACCGTTTGTCTCTCTCAAGTCACCCCTTAGCATTTTGCTCTTTGGCCAAGTTTTGGTACCCCATTTCAATACCTCACTTGGTGTCAGTCCTTGTCTGATTACTCCCCTGAGAAGCACATTGGGCTGCTTTACTGTGTTAAAGGATGCTATATAAACAGGAGGAGAATGAAATGTACGCTCCAACATACCTGCTTCAGAAAGATAATCACTGAAGTCATCTTTATCTTCATCGTCATCTTCCTCCTCATCATCTTCGTTTTCGCTGTCGTCCTGCTCACTATCGGAGCCATTCTCGGGCTCCAGCCTCTCTTCGCTGGTCGGCAATCCCAGACCTTCGGCGCTGAACAGAGAATAGTTGTGCTCATGATTCTTCAGTTCAACTCCAGCCTCCGGACTTTGCCCCCCACTTGCCTGCCTGGCAGGCCAGATGGGGAAAGCAGTGAGGTTGGTGCAGACTTGACCATTTCCCTTATTAAAGTCACTGTTCTCTCCACTCCTCTCCTCCAGCTCTGTGGCCGCTGATGGTTTGTGATTCTGCCAAGAACTCAATCCTGTCCGGTTATCAACCGCTCCTTCTTCTGCATTCGACACAGAGTCTGCGTGGACTCTGGAATTGCTGGTTTGCTCGCTGGGGTTCTGGTTTCCAGATTTCGATGGAATCTCAGTATTTCTGGGGCCTACGGCAGTGACGGAGGACTTGCCGCTTCTCAGACGGCTTTGCTGCTCTTCCCTTTTCTGAAGAAAAACAGTACCGTCTGACTGGAAGTCAGAATCTATTAAAGGATCCATGCAGTTGCCTTTTTTAGGGTTCTCTGCTGTTCGGCAGACACCGTCAGGCTTACCAGAGAACGGGGAAGCCTCCTTCACGGGTCGAAGGAGGCACCAAGAGTCGACAACAAGCTGCGAGTCATCAGCATTCAGTTCAGCCAGTGTTGGTGTTTGGGATATTTCAGCTTCGTTTTGATAAGGACTGGTATGCTCGTCCAAACCCAACAGGTCCAGCTCCTTGTTGTTCCAAATGTCAGTCTTGGTGTACTTTGTGAAGTCTTCTAAAGCCGATATGTCCCACCGCTCACACCTGTTGCTGTCGGAGGGTTCGTCGTCCACCAGGTCACTCAGTAGCTCGATATTCTCCTTCACTGGGCTCCTGTACAAATTCAGACTCAGCAGGTCATTTCTGGAGCTGTTGGTGTAGGCCCGTTGACGTTCCTAGGGTCGGTAAAAGAAGAAAGTACCATTAATATTTTGTGCATGCTTTTTCCTCTCAAATGCATCCCTCGCTCCTCCTAGACGCGAGCCACCTCTATGTTTGACAGGGGAGGAGTCGCTCTTGCCTAGTCCAGCTTAATGTTTGAGAGATTCGTGGGATTTTGCAAATTTATCTGCTTGACTGCAGGTGGGCCGTGGCCTGACAGATGTACCATAGAAAGCATTCTTTCTGGTTGTATCACAGCTTGGTATGGCTCCTGCTCTGCCCAAGACCGCAAAGAACTACAAAAGGTCATGAATGTAGCCCAATCCATCACGAAAACCAGCCTCCCATCCATTGACTCTGTCTACGCTTCCAGCTGCCTTGGCAAAGCAGGCAGCATAATTAAGGACCCCATGCACCCCGGGCATTCTCTCTTCCACCTTCTTCCGTCAGGAAAAAGATACAAAAGTCTGAGGTCACGTACCAACCGACTCAAGAACAGCTTCTTCCCTGCTGCTGTCAGACTTTTGAATGGACCTACCTCGCATTAAGTTGATCTTTCTCTACAGCCTAGCTATGACTGTAACACTACATTCTGTACTCTCTCGTTTCCTTCTCTATGAACAGTATGCTTTGCCTGTATAGCGCGCAAGAAACAATACTTTTCACTGTATGTTAATACATGTGACAATAATAAATCAAAACAAAAAAAATCAAATCAATTCTATAAAAACTGAAAGGTGTTCAGAATCATAAAACACAGATAACTTTAAGTGGGATGAACCACCTTGTGAAGTCACAGACACTCCACTGCTCAAACTGAATAGAAAACTGCTCAACATGAAATACAGTAAGAGTTTTAACAACACCAGGTTAAAGTCCAACAGGTTTATTTGGTAGCAAATGCCATTAGCTTTCGGAGCGTTGCTCCTTCGTCAGATGGAGTGGATATCTGCTCTCAAACAGGGCACAGAGACACAAAATCAAGTTACAGAATACTGATTAGAATGCAAATCCCTACAACCAACCAGGTCTTAAAGGTACAGACAATGTGGGTGGAGGGAGCATTAAGCACAGGTTAAAGAGATGTGTATTGTCTCCAGACAGGACAGCCAGTGAGATTCTGCAAGTCCAGGAGGCAAGCTGTGGGGGTTCCTGATAGTGTGACATAAACCCAACATCCCGGTTTAGGCCGTCCTCATGTGAATGGCCTGCTCCGCCATTCAATAAGATCATGGCTGATCTTTTTGTGGACTCAGCTCCACTTACCCGCCCGCTCACCATAACCCTTAATTCCTTTACTGTTCAAAAATCTATCTATTCTTGCCTTAAAAACATTCAATGAGGTAGCCTCAACTGCTTCACTGGGCAGGGAAATTCCACAGATTCACAACCCTTTGTGTGAAGAAGCTCCTCCTCAACTCAGTCCTAAATCTGCTCCCCCTTATTTTGAGGCCAGTGGAAACAACCTCCCTCCTTCCACCTTATCTATTCCCTTCATAATCTTATATGTTTCTATAAAGACGTGCTGGTTAGGTGCATTGGCCATGCTAAATTCTCCCTCAGTGTACCCGAACAGGCGCCGGAGAGTGGCGACTAGGGGAATTTCACAGTAATTTCATTGCAGTGTTAATCTAAGCCTTACTTGTGACACTGATAAATAAGCTTTAAAAAAAAAACACCGATAGTCAGCTCCACTGATTTCATTATAGTTAAACATTAAGCTGGGAGTGACAGGGACCTCAATCCAGGAGCTGTGAAAAAGCAGGGGTACCGTTTCGCAGCTATTTTTCTTAAAGGTAACATTAGTGGATCGACAGCATCCAGACTGTCCTGAGCAGGGCGGAGGAGGTTTTGCATACGTGCGCCACTTTTGGGAAAGACTGTGGCTAAGGAATTCTGGTTGGTTGCACATTGCTGTCAGCTAAGATTCAGGTTAAATCCTGGAAAGAGGAGCTGAAATTCTTTGCGAGGAAGGCAGAATTGGGAAAGAGTTGTGACCGAGATTGATAGGCGGCACGGTGGCACAGTGATTAGAATCATAGAATCCCTACAGTGCAGAAGGAGGCCGTTCGGCCCATCGAGCCTGCACCGACCACAATCCCACCCAGGCCCTATCCCCATAACCCTATACATTTACTCTAGCGAGCCCCCCTGACACCAAGGGACAATTTAGCATGGCCAATCCACCTAACCCGCACATCTTTGGAGTGTGGGAGGAAACTGGAGCACCTGGAGGAAACCCACGCAGACACGGGGAGAATGTGCAGACTCCACACTAAACAGTGACCCAAGCCAGGAATTGAACCCGGGTCCCTGGTGCTGTGAGGCAGCAGTGCTAACCACTGTGCCACCGTGCTGCCACTGCTCCCTCACAGCTCCAGGGACCCAGTTTGATTCCCAGCCTGGGGTCACTGTCTGTGTGGAGTTTGCATGTTCTCCCCGTGTTTGCGTGGGTTTCCTCCAGGTGCTCCGGTTTCCTCCCACAATCCAAGGATGTGCGGGTTAGGTGGATTGGCCATGCTCAATTGCCCCTTAGTGTCCTGGGATACGTAGGTTAGAGGGATTAGTGTGGGGTTACGGTGATGGGCTTAGCTGGGATTGTTGTTGGTGCAGACTCGATGGGCCGAATGGCCTCTTGCACTGTAGAGATTCTATGATGACATATGGACTGCTCAGCTGATTTGCATTTCATATCCAAGTTGTGTCTGTTAGTTAAGCTGTAGTTTATAGTTTAAAAATCAACCACAAATTGTCTGTTAATCCACTTGTGTAGACTGTGGTTTGAGAGCATAGAGGGTTAGCCAAGATAATTGCTTTGACTATTGTATAGTAAAAATTATTTTCTTTAAAGGTTTGTGGTTTCCCTCTTTCAGTAAAGAGCTCGAATTTTGGATTTCTTTTTTTAAACAATTATGGTCTTGACTGAGGTCGTAACAACCACTTGAAGAAAGGTTAAGAAGAAGCAGATTCAATGGTGACTTGCGAGAAGGGAATTGTACATTTACATGAAAAGGAAGAAATGTGCAAAGCTATGAGGAAAGAATGGGGGGGGCGGGGGAAGTGGGACTAATAGGATGATGATTCTAGCAGGGGACTGACACAGGCACAACGGGCCAAATGGCCTCCGTGGTAACATTTTAGGAACAACTTTACTTGAACTGTATATTTACAGTAGCACAGGCATTTGGGGTAGCACGGTGGCACAGTGGTTAGCACTGCTGCCTCACAGCGCCAGGGAGCCGGGTTCAATTCCCGGCTTGGGTCACTGTGTGTGGAGTTTGCACCTTCTCCCCGTGTCTGCGTGGGTTTTCTCCGGGTGCTCCGGTTTTCTCCCACAGTCCAAAGATGTGCGGGTTAGGCCATTCTCCCTCGGTGTACCCAAACAGGCGCCGGAGTGTGGTGACTGGGGGATTTTCACTGTAACTTCATTGCAGTGTTAATGTAAGCCTACTTGTGACAATAATAAATAAACTTTAAACTTAATCAGATGGCTACGCTGACTAACTGGTGCGGCGGGGCGTAGACAGTAATCTGCGTCAATTTCAGCCGATGAAACATTTACAAATGTACTGTCCCGCACCTGCTCATACAGGAAGCCCGAGTCTGGACTGCTGTCTGGGCTGGCGACGGTCTGGTCCAAAGATGAATAGAGGCAACAGCTTCGAAAAGCATCTCCGAACGCAGGTTCCATCCCACTAACATTGGGCTGGGGATAAAGATAAATAAAATTAATACAGATCACAAGACTTTGTTAATATATTAAAAGCACATTACAGTATCAGCTCCAATATATTGCGATCGAGACAACCACTGATGAACGGAATCACCTACTTGCCAATTGCTGGCCACACGGAACACAGATTTGCTTGTCAAATCCAGGCAGGGGTAAAGCAATGTGACCACACCCTGGCTGTATTTCAAGGACAGCATCCATTAGATTAGCACTTTGCTGGTTCTTGCACAAGATCTTCCTTGGCAGTGAATCCTGTGACAATAGGATTCTTTGCAACGAATACAGAAAGCAAAACATGTTTGACTGATCCAAGCACCGGAAAGGGCTTGCTGTGCTCCTTGTCCTCAAGGGCACTACAGGGCTTTGCAGGTTACCGTGGTAGCATCGTGGTGACTCACTCTTCCAGGAGACAGTTACAGCTGGATTAAAGGCATCGTGTGTAATCGGATATAAAAACAATATGATGGCTGCCGGAACTTTTACTCATGGAAACCTTTCATTTGCTCCCAACTAAGGGGGTGGCATGGTGGCACAGTGGTTAGCATTGCTGCGCCAGGGACCCGGGTCCGATTCCCGGCTCGGGCCACTGCCTGTGTGGATTCTCCTCGTGTCTGTGTGGGTTTCCTCCGGTTTCCTCTCACAGTCCAAAGATATGCAGGTTAGGTGGATTGGCCATGCTAAATTGCCCCTTAGTGACAGGGGGACTAGTTAGTATAAATGCATGGGGTTATGGGGATAGGGCCTGGGTGGGACTGCGGTTGGTGCAGACTTGATGGGCCGAATGGCCTCCTCCTGCACTGTAGGATTCTATGATTCGGAAAGATTGAGAAGTGCTCAAGGGAAGTTAGGATTGTGAAGTTTGAGCAGCATGATGGCACAGTGGTTAGCACTGCTGCCTCACAGCGCCGAGTACTGCTGCCTCACAGCGCCAGGGATCTGGGTTCAATTTCCGGCTTGGGTCACTGCCTGCATGGAGTCTGCACGTTTAAAGTTTATTAGTCACAAGTAAGATTTACATTAACACTGCAATGAAGTTACTGTGAAATTCTCCGTGTCTGCATGGGTTTCCTCCGGGTGCTCCGGTTTCCTCCCACAGTCAAAGGTGTGCGGGTTAGGTGGATTGGCCATGCTAAATTGCCCCTTAGTGTTCGAAGATGTGTAGGTGAGAGGGATTAGCCATGGGAAATGTGTGGGGTTACGGGGACAGGGTGGGGAGAGAGAGTCGGTGCAGATTCGATGGGCTGAATGGCCTCCTTCTGCGCTGTAGGGATTCTATAATTACACACTCAGGCGCCAGTCGGGGCTCAGCTGGTACTTGCTTAAGTCGGTAAAACTTAGTTTTGGACACCATGCAAAGAATTTCCCAAATTTCCCATCTTTTCCCAAAAGTAGGGGAGTCTTAAACTAGAGGGCATAGGTTTAAGGTGAGAGGGGAGAGATACAAAAGGGTCCAGAGGCGCAGTTTTTTCACACAGAGGGTGGTGAGTGTCTGGAACAAGCTGCCAGAGGTAGAAGAGGCGGCGGGTACAATTTTGTCTTTTAAAAAGCATTTAGACAGTTCCATGGGTAAGATGGGTGTAGAGGGCTATGGGCCAAACGTGGGCAATTGGGACTAGCTTAGAGGTTTAAAAAAAAAAGGGGCAGCATGGATAAGTTGGGTCGAAGGGCCTGTGTCCATGCCGTAAACCTCTGACTCTAAAAAGTGGGCTGGCACTCTAGGGTTGTACTGAGGGAGTATTG
Organism: Mustelus asterias; assembly: GCF_964213995.1. Taxonomy (NCBI): domain Eukaryota; kingdom Metazoa; phylum Chordata; class Chondrichthyes; order Carcharhiniformes; family Triakidae; genus Mustelus; species Mustelus asterias. The sequence goes on along the minus strand of NC_135811.1, from coordinate 9,120,433 downwards.
CCAATGCCAATGCCTTTGAACGAGATGTTTAACTGAGGCCTTGTCCATCTTCACCAGTGAATGCCAAGATTTCTGGTCCAAGGATGAGTAGAGGCAACAGCACTCCTTAAAAGAAAACCAGAACATTTAATCCTGAACTAACATAAATAATTATCTCCTTGCTGTTGTTGGATCTTGCTGTGCACAAATTGACTGCCGTATTACCCTACACTATTATATTGGCGACCATGTTGCACATTGACTGTGAAGAGCTGGGGCATGTTCCGAGGCCACGAAAGATGCCATATTATTGCAAGTATTTTAATGTTGTCCCTAGGATAATTTGGCCTTTTGTGCACAATAGCATTCAGCCTCTGCTCCAACACTGCTGCCAAGCGTGCCCTGGTGACTTCAAGTGCCAGCTGTGGCACTGAGTCACACACAACTGGAAGGTGCCAGAATTAACCAATCCAAACAGTAGCAGCAGGAGGACACAACAAGTCACGTCAGCGGTCACAGACTCGGAAGAAACATAAATCCAGCCCATCCAGCCAGAACCTCTGCTTCTTGTCATCAGCCAGTGAGTCCTCAGGACAGAGTGGATCACAGCCGATGCAACGCGTCTGAATCACAATCATTGGCTTCTGGTTCTGCAATGTCTTGAAGTTCTCATCCTCCATTCAAATTCTTCCATGGCCTCACCTTGCCCTATCCCCGACAGCACTGCACGCAACTCACTGAGAACACTGTGGGTGGGATTTTACGGTCTCACTCGCCCCAAACCCGTAAAATCCCGTCCGAGGTGAACGGACATTTCCATCGTTCGCCCCTCGCCCACTCCGATTCCATAGTGGGCGGGATGGTAAAATTCCAGCCTGCATTTCTGTAACTCTGACCTCAAAAAGGGGAAATGTTAGGGGGAAGTTTTTCACACAGAGGGTGGTGGGCGAGTGGAATCGGCTGCCGTCAGTGGTGGTGGAGGCAAACTCGATAGGGACTTTTAAGAGACTCCTGGATGAGTACATGGGACTTAATAGGATGGAGGGTTATAGGTAGGTCTAGAAGGTAGGAATATGTTCGGCACAACTTGTGGGGCCAAAGGGCCTGTTTGTGCTGTAGTTTTTCTATGTTTCTAAGTTCTATGTTTCTAAAAGCTGCTCAGATTTCCTTTACCCTGTTATGGCTGGCTGTGCCTTACCTCCTCTCCCAAAACTCTCTTCCCCTCTCTTATGCGTCAATGAACTTAGTGCACAAAGAGGCCATTTGGCCCATCGAACCTGCACTAACCACAATCACCCCAGGCCTTATCCCTGTAACCCCAGGTATTTACCCTGCTAATCCCCCTGACACCAAAGGAGCAATTTCCTATGGTGAATCAACCTAACCCGCACGTTTTGGAGTGTGGGAGGAAACTGGAGCACCCAGAGGGAACCCACGCAGACACGGGGAGAATGTGCAAACTCCACACAGACAGTGATCTGAGGCTAGACTTGAACCCGAGTTCCTGGAGCTGTGAGGCAACAGTGCTAACCACTGTGCCACCCAACTACTTAAAACCTTTATTTGTTCAAGATTTTGGGGTCAGACGCCCCAATATCTTCGAGGGTCCTTTCTTTAAAAAGTTTATTTGTCACAAGTAGGCTTATATTCACACTGCAATGAAGTTACTGTGAAAATCCCCTAGTTGCCACACTCCGGCGCCGGTTCGGGTACACCGAGGGAGAATTTAGCACGGCCAATGCACCTAACCCCGCACATCTTCGAACTGTGGGAGGAAACTGGAGCACCCGGAGGAAACCCACGCAGAAACGAGGAGAACGTGCAAACTCCACACAGACTGTGACCCCAAGCCAGGAACCAAACCCGAGTCCCTGGTGCTGAGAGGCAACAGTGCTAACCACTGCTGTCCTTCTGTGAAGCACCTTAGGCTGTTTTATGATGCTAAAGATGCCACACAGAAATGCAAGTCGTTGTTTTGTACAGGTGAAACTGGGCTGGAAAAGGTGGCGGCAAACTGGCTAAGTGGTTACAGTAACGATCAAGGCTGGATGGCTGAAAGCCTGCTCACTGAAGGCAGAACTCTGTCCCTGCAGTTCAACGCTACTCCCCAGTTCACAACAGCAAATCAGAGATCTATAGGGTTCGGGTCCTGGACCAGGACCCTAAGTTGACAATAAAGTTTGGGTTTATTTATTAGTGTCACAAGTGGGTTTACATTAACACTGCAATGAAGTAACTGTGAAAATCCCTTAGGAAGCCAGGCTGGACCACAACATTTGCTTTCTTTTGGCATGAGAGTGAGGCTAGAATGTTTCACTCCAGGAGAAATTCCACTGACAAATTAGGGATCTTTTATAGTATAGGTTGTGAAAGGTGGAACGCAACAGATGGTAAAGACCAATTGTTTGCTGACATGAAGTCATAGAGTTAAATCCGGCATTGTAAGGTCCAAACAGGGTGTCAATTTATAATCATTAAGTGGTGTTTGGCGTAGCTTGAACGTTGTAAAGTTGAGGACTGCCTGCATGCCACTTCTAGCAAGCGTAAATGAGCCAAGTTACGAGCTCAACTAATTATCTTAAAATGGCTGTCAGTGTAGCTCTCAGCACACTCAGTATTATTCAGCAAGTGCTGCCCAGCTGTACGCAACGTTGCAACTTCAAATGTTAATTGGAAACTAGACAAATTTGTCTGGATCACTTCAGGATTTCCAGAAGACATTCTTTAGTCAGAGATCAGCAGCGTTCAACTCTTCTTTCCTGACATCTCTTACTAAGGTGCCACGAATGTAACTCCTCAGCTATCTTGGTGTTCCTCAATTCCTGATAGCCTAGACCCAGCCCAAAAAGCCCAATATCTCCTGGCATTAATTGACTGAACAGCAAACTTCCTACAACGGGGGAGGAACTACGACCTCAAGCGCACCCCTTCCAATATACAAGCAATCAAAAAAACTAACGATGTGGAGTTGCCGGTGTTGGACTGGGGTGGGCACAGTAAGAAGTCTCACAACACCAGGTTAAAGTCCAACCAGTTTATTTGGAATCACGAGCTTTCGGAGCGCTGTCCCTTCATCAGTCAGACATTCCAGTAATAGGTGAAGAAGAGCTCAAAACAATACAATTTATAGATGCCAAGGTTGCCTACACTAATGCCTACCTAAGCATGCCCAGCTTTCACATAAAGTAAGATGGATGAGAGGGATATCACATTTATAGATGTTCTGGAAGTAAGACCAATCAATAGCACCAGTGCAACCCTGCAGAAGTTACAGCAAGATTTCACAGCAGACAGGGAGAGTTGTTAGTTCAATTGTCCTGTTCTATAATGTCCCAGAGCTTAATGAGGCTGGCAAGGGAGTTAATAAGGGTTGAAGGGGTTAAGGTGTGAGGCAAGGTGGCATTTACTTGGGTATAGTGGATGAAGGAGTGATCCACTTGAGGTGTATGAGGTAGATAGAGACTTTGGTGGTGTCCGAAACAAAAGGTGCGGAAAGGTTCAGAGTGAGGTCAGGAAACACCTCTTCAGAGGGGAGAAGGAATCAGACAGCTTACTTCCAGGCTGCTTCAACTCCAGGACTTGAGCACAAAAATCAAGGTTAACACTCCTGTGCAGTGCCGAGGGCGAGCACCGCCCTGTCAGAGGGTCAGTACTGAGGGAGTGCCGCACTGTCAGAGGGTCAGTGCTGAGGACGAGCACCGCCCTGTCAGAGGGTCAGTACTGAGGGAGTGCCGCACTGTCAGAGGGTTAGTGCTGAGGGCGAGCACCGCCCTGTCAGAGGGTCAGTACTGAGGGAGTGCCGCACTGTCAGAGGGTCAGTGCTGAGGGAGTGCCGCACTGTCAGAGGGTCAGTACTGAAGGAGTGCCGCACTGTCAGAGGGTCAGTGCTGAGGGAGTGCCGCACTGTCAGAGGGTCAGTGCTGAGGGAGTGCTGCACTGTCAGGGTCAGTACTGAGGGAGTGCCGCACTGTCAGAGGGTCAGTGCTGAGGGAGTGCCGCCCTGTCAGAGGGTCAGTACTGAGGGAGTGCCGCACCGTCAGAGGGTCAGTGCTGAGGGAGTGCCGCACTGTCAGGGTCAGTACTGAGAGAGTGCTGCACTGTCAGCGGGTCAGTGCTGAGGGAGTGCTGCACTGTCAGGGTCAGTACTGAGGGAGTGCCGCACTGTCAGAGGGTCAGTGCTGAGGGAGTGCCGCCCTGTCGGAGGGTCAGTACTGAGGGAGTGCCGCACTGTCAGCGGGTCAGTACTGAGGGAGTGCCGCACTGTCAGAGGGTCAGTACTGAGGGAGTGCCGCCCTGTCGGAGGGTCAGTGCTGAGCGAGTGCTGCACTGTCATGGTCAGTACTGAGGGAGTGCCGCACTGTCAGAGGGTCAGTGCTGAGGGAGTGCCGCACTGTCAGAGGGTCAGTGCTGAGGGAGTGCCGCACTGTCAGAGGTACCACTATTCAGATGAAACATTAAACCCATATCCTATCTAACCTCGAAGATGGGCAGAAAAGATCCGGTGGCGCTGATAAGAGCACAGGAGGTCTCCCTGAGTCAATATTTATCTCTCATTTAATTAGATCAGATTTCATGGGTCATTATTTCATTGTGGTTTATGGGACCTCGCAATCAGTGGTGGTGAAGATAATAAGGAAGCCATCAGTCTATCGATGAGGTACAGAACCAGAGACCAGAATCCGTGCTGAGTTAACTGGTGGAAGTGAAAGGCTCCATTTTAACCTCTTTATATTTGGCTCAGAGTAGATGGAAGGGAGGGTATTGGAGACGGGAATGAGAGAGAGGGAGGGTATTGGAGGAGGGAATGAGAGGGAGGGAGGGTATTGGGGGTGGGAATGAGAGAGGGAGAGGGAGGGTATTGGAGACGGGAATGAGAGAGAGGGAGGGTATTGGAGGCGGGAATGAGAGAGAGGGAGGGTATTGGAGGCGGGAATGAGAGAGAGGGAGGGTATTGGAGGCGGGAATGAGAGAGAGGGAGGGTATTGGAGGCGGGAATGAGAGAGAGGGAGGGTATTGGAGGCGGGAATGAGAGAGAGGGAGGGTATTGGAGGCGGGAATGAGAGAGAGGGAGGGTATTGGAGGCGGGAATGAGAGAGAGGGAGGGTATTGGAGGCGGGAATGAGAGAGAGGGAGGGTATTGGAGGCGGGAATGAGAGAGAGGGAGGGTATTGGAGGCGGGAATGAGAGAGAGAGAGAAATTTCAGCTGCACATCAGCTGCTTACTCCCAACAATTCCACTTACAGGTCAAATCCATCGAAGACTTGGATCTGGAGAAGCCCCATCTTGCTTTTGGATGTGATATTAACTATCAGCTGGACACAAATCTTCCCGTGGCAATAGCTGAAGTGGGGATGTTCACCCTAGGCCTCGATCCACATTCATCCCTCAATCGACATCACCAGAACAGATTCTCCGGGTCATTTATCTCATCGTTGTTTGTTGGACCTTGCAACTTGGCTCCTGTGCCTGCCTAACAATGACTTCACTTCAAAGGTGAGCGCTTAGAGACCTCCCAAGGAGGTGCATCATGTCTCACAGTAAGGACGGGTAGTCCATTATTAGGCATTTCATCTCTCCCATTTAGCCTTGAACATATAGAATTATATACAATTCACCGTATAGAATTCCAGTGTCTATGATCTATGTGTTCCTTTTCTCACCCAATTTCCTCTATTCCTTCCTACCTCTTTTTTAAAAAATTCACTTTATGGGATGCGGGCGTCACTGGCTGGGCCCAGCATTAGTGAACCAGGTGGGTTTTTCCAACAATTGACAATGGTTTCATGGTCATCAGTACATTCTTAATTCCAGATTTTTATTGAATTGAAATTTCACCATCTGCCGAGGCTCATCGAGTTTCCTGTTGTGTCTGCTCTCTACAAGCTTTGCCGCTGCTTCCTCATTCGCTTCAATTCCTGTTTGACGCTGCCCTGTAGACCTTTGCCTAGACTTCCCAATATCACAGAAAGTCTGACGGACAATCTACTGGACCAGTTAAGGCCGTGTGCACATCCAAAGTAAAACTTCCAGAAAAATCCTATCCTGAAACCATTGTACACACGCAGACAGGCAAGAGCAAGGGGAGGGAAGGAAGTCAAGGCATCGACTCTGAACCTGTGCAGCCTTCCTGGAGACTCCTGTGGAGGTGTAGAGAAAGATTGCATTGTACGGACATGCATGCACACCAAGCAGACGGAGGCAGGAGTATATCTGACAATGTAAACCAAAATATAACAGATACAAACTGCAACTTCCTCCTGGCTTGATCTGAACTGATCTGCAGCAATGATCATTATCCAGGAAACACTGCAGCAATTGGGTTAGTGTTTTTTTGATTTCTGCAGGTGCTCTGGCAAGCAGCCAAAGGAAGAGGCTCAACTATATTTAGAGGAAAACCTGACACATGGGGCAGCAGTCACGGGGGGTCAACAATAAAGCCTTTGCTGTTGTTTTCCAGTGGGACAGTCTAATCGCCATCCTCTGGTCACTCCCCGGTGGCCATTCTCCATGCCAATAGAGAGGGCACATTTCTGGGCAAGCCAACTGTCAGAGCACACAACCAGTGCACACTGACGCCCCCCCCCACCCCACCCCACATTCCATCCAGAGCACACTCCCCGGCCCCCCCACCTGGAGCACACTACCCCCCCCCCCCACCTGGAGCACACTACCCCCCCCCCCCCCACCTGGAGCACACTACCCCCCCATCCCATCCAGAGTGCACTCCCTCCCTCCCATCCATCCCATCCAGAGCACACTGACGCCCCCCCCACCCCACATCCCATCCAGAGCACACTCTCTGCTTCCCCCACCACCCCATCCAGAGCACACTTCCCCCCTCCATGCAGAGTGCACTCCCTCCCCCCCCCCCCCCTGCATCCCATCCAGAGCACACTTCCACCCTCCCTCCATCCACAGCACACTCTCCGTGCACCGCTGCACCGCACCCCCCCCCCCCCCCCCCCCCACCCCCCATTCCCATTTCTCTTCTCTCTCTTGTCTTTCCTGCTCAATTACTCCTTCCGATTGTTGCCAGGACAAGGCGGTCAGGTCTTCCTTTTCAATGTCCGCACTCGCCGTTTTTCACTCTCTCACCGTACGTAGCAACCCTCTTGATGCCCGAGCTTCTAATCTGGATCTAAACCCTCTATCGATCTAACAAATTCTGAGCAAACTCCACCATAACCACATTTCAATATTAAAAAGGATTCATTTATATAGCATCTCTTTCAACCTCAGGATGTCCCACAGCACTTTACAGCCAATTAAATACGTTAGCAGTGTAGTCATCATTGTAACATAGGAATGGCAAGATCCCACAAGCAGTAATCCACTAATGACCAGATGTAATGCTTTAGTGATGTCCAATAAGGGATAGATATCGGCCCCGGGCAGAACTCTCCAGCTCGCTTCCAAGATCTTTTACATGCACTTAAGGGGGGGGGGGGAAGGCAGGGCCTTGGTTTAATATCTTACCCAAATGGCGGGTGGCACTGCCAACAGTGCAGCACTCCCTCAGTAACTTTTATTGCAGCATCAGCCCAAATTTTGTGCTCATGTTCCAGCGTGAGATTTGACCCGTGGGAATGGGGGACGGAATGTGTGAGGGAAATAGCTTTGTCCCTTCTGGAGGTTTTGTCATATATTCCCAAATAGACTACAGGGAGAAACGTTAAGGATTAAAAGGAATAATTCATGAAGTGTTGGCCAGAGAGCCGACAAAAGGTCGCTGTGGTTCAGAAACCACAATGTCCAAACAACCACGACTTGTTGGGAAAAGCTACAAGATGCAAAGGAGGGGGTGGGGTGGCGGGGGGGGGACTATTTCGCCACAAATCTCGGCAACTTTGATTTGTGTGGTAATTAAATCCAACACTTCAGCCTCTTCTCTGACAGCCTCCCCCACCAGCCAAGTGGAACCGAAAGAATATTGTCAAATGGCAAAGGAGCACTAAAAAAGGTAACACAGCTGCGTGCACCCGGTTCACTTCCAACATACCAACAGATAATGACCAAGTGATGACGTTAAAGTGTTTTTGCTTGTGTGTGTGTGTGTGTGTGTGTGTGTGTGTGTGTGTGTGTGTGTGTGTGTGTGTGTAGGGGTGAGGGTTAAGTTTATGTCGTAAAGATTGCAAAGGTGAGGGTCAGGGATGTCTGCTCCCACTGAATTTTACAGGCCCTTCTGTAGTTGGATGCATGCTTGCGAGGGCATAGAATTTTACAGACACACACACACACACACACACACACACACACACCTCACTCCGCAGGGAGAATGGGAAGGGGAGGCAGGGGTTAGAAGGATAAGCAGAGAAGCCCCTACCTGTGGCATGACCGAGCCTAGAGTTGGGCGTTTCAAATCAGGGTCAAAATGTGACAGGCACTCAAATCAGTTGGCACGAAAACGCCTTCTACGGCAACACGAGTCGGTCAAAACTCCCCAAGGACAGTAGGAGTTCAGCAATCATGGACGATTCAAATAAAAAATACAGCTCAAGTCTGTTCCATCCGGCGGGGTCCAATTTCTTCAATGTCAGCCCTACGACGGGAGAGAGAAAAGTAAACATTTTATCCAAAAAAAAAGGTTCAAACACGTGTATTCATTGATGAGAAACATTCAGGTTGTCCGCAGAAAACAATCAAAGCGTCCGAAGCCACAGCTTGCAACCTGGCACAGTTAAAGCAGGATAAAGTCAAATCACATGAACACAGAATCCCCTTCAAAGCTCTCTGTCACAAAGAGGGCAGTGTAAGATTAAGCACCTATTTCAGGGAGAATGAGGGAGAGTGTACGGCCTTCTGTCCCCAAAACTCCACTTTGTAAAATTCAGGACATCACAAGTTAAAAGGTTTCACCGCTTCATGCCATCCAGTGGAAAAATGAAACCCACAGTCAAAATATCTGACGTACCACAACAAGCGACTCTGTGTGAGAATCTTTCTTGGCTACACATTTTTGACCATAAAATCTTTTTTCTTTAAATATAAAAGTGAAAGGAACTTTGGGCAAGTATCAACATTCTTTCTCTTATCTCCTTGCCAGACTGCTGTAGTACTTAGACTTGCAGATCTCAGGGTCATTGTCTTATTGTAAAACAGCCTTCAGTACGGAACCTCAAAGAAGCTTCGAAAAATCCCAGAAAATTTCTGTTTCCCTTGCTCTTGAAAGCAGTTGTAGGCATTTCAAAAATATGATGCCTTTATTGTGTCTTCGATACGCAGGTTTTCCTCAACAACTTGAATCTTGTTGTTGAGAAACAGTGGTTAGCAATGTTGCCTCACAGCACCAGGGACCCAGGTTTGATTCCGGCCTTGGGTGACAGCCTGTGTGGATTTGATTTATTGTCACATGTATTAGTATACAGTGAAAATTATTGTTTCTTGCGCACTATACTGACAAAGCATACTGTTCGTAGAGAAGGAAAGGAGAGGGTGCAGAATGTAGTGTTACAGTCATGGCTAGGGGTGTAGAGAAAGATCAACCTAATGCGAGGTAGGTCCATTCAAAAGTCTGATGGCAGCAGGGAAGAAGCTGTTCTTGAGTCGGTTGGTACGTGCCCTCAGACTTTTGTATCTTTTTCCTGACAGAACAAGGTGGAAGAGAGTATGTCCTGGGTGCGTGGGGTCCTTAATTATGCTGCCTGCTTTTCTGAGGCAGCGGGAAGTATAGACAGAGTCAATGGGTGGGAGGCTGGTTTGAGTGATGGACTGGGCTTTGTTCACGACCCTTTGTAGTTTCTTGCGGTCTTGGGCAGAGCAGGAGCCATACCAAGCTGTGATACAACCAGAAAGAATGCTTTCTATGGTGCATCTGTAAAAGCTGGTTAGAGTCATAGTGCAGTAAGAAGTCTCACAACACCAGGTTAAAGTCCAACAGGTTTATTTGGTAGCAAATACCATAAGCTTTCGGAGCGTGCTGCTCCTTCGTCAGATGGAGTGGTTATCTGTTCTCCAACAGTGCACAGACATACCAAATTTCGTTAGTCTTCTGATAAAGTAGAGGCATTGGTGGGCTTTCTTAACTACAGTGTCAGCAAGTTTGCACGTTCCTCCCGTGTCTGCGTGGGTTTCCTCCGGGTGCTCCAGTTTCCTCCCAGAGTCCAAAGACGTGCAGGTTAGGTGCTTTGGCCATGCTAAACTGCCCCTATTTATTGGTTAGGGGGATTAATGGGGTCAATGTATGAGGTTACGGGGATAGGGTATGGGGTGGGCATGGTTAAGATGCTGTGAGGGAGTTGGTGCAGATTCAATGGGCCAAATGGCCTCCATTTGCACTAGAGATTCTATGATTCATAAAGTACCTCTACAACAATGCAAAACATTCCAAGGTGCTTCCCAAGGCAGTGAATCAAATTTGACAGTGAGGTACATTAGTACAGATAACCAAGAGTGGTAGTTTTTTTTTAAAAAAGGGACATCTTAAAAGGAAAGAGGTATAGAAGCTGGGAATTTTAGGGAAGATATTGCAGAACTTGGGGTGAGGTAACTGGAAGTATCACCACATTAAAATCCTTTGGTCCTGGGACATCTCTGCTCAAACCCCATCATCTCCTGAACTATGCCTTCAGTCAGTGGACCTGTCCCCTGTCTCAGACTGGAATCCCATTTGTTAAGTTAAGAGATTTTAAAATAGTTAGCAAAGAAACAAATGGGGGAATTGTTATAGGGCAAATTATTTGATTTATTATTGTCACATGTATTAACATACAGTGAAAGGTATTGTTTCTTGCACGCTATACAGACAAAACATACCGTTCATAGAGAAGGAAAGAAGGGAGTGCAGAATGTAGTGTTACAGTCATAGCTAGGGTGTAGAGAATGATCAATTTAATGCAAGGTAGGTCCATTCAAAAGTCTGATGGCAGCAGGGAAGAAGCTGTTCTCGAGTCAGTTGGTATGTGACCTTGGATTTTCAAATCTTTTTTCTGAAGGAAGAAGGTGGAAGAGAGAATGTCTGGGGTGCGTGGGGTCCTTAATTATGCTGGCTACTTTGCCGAGGCAGCGGGAAGTGTAGACAGAGTCAATGGATGGGAGGCTGGTTTGCGTGAAGGATTGGGCTACATTCACGACCTTTTGTAGTTCCTTGCGGTCTTGGGCAGAGCAGGTGCCACACCAAGCTGTGATACAACCAAAAAGAATGCTTTCTATGGTGCATCAGTAAAAGTTGGAGAGAGTCATAGCTGACATGCCAAATTTCCTTAGTCTTCTGAGAAAGTAGAGGTGTTGGTGGGCTTTCTTAACTATAGTGTCGGCATGGGGGGACCAGGACAGGTTGTTGGTGATCTGGACACCTAAAAACTTGAAGCTCTCTTTCTTCGTCCCCATTGATGAAGACAGGTATGGAACACGCTAACTCAAATGATGACGGTGTGGAGATGCTGGCGTTGGATTGGGGTGGGCACAGTAAGAAGTCTCTCAACACCAGGTTAAAGTCCAACGGGTTTATTTGGAATCACGAGCTTTCAGAGCGCTGCTCCTTCCTCAGGTGAGTGATGGGAATTGTGGTCAATTATAGTCTGAGCTAAACAAGCTCAAGTAACATTCCTATAGATCTCAGAACCATTTCTGAATCAACAAATTTGCAATTGGCCATTGAGTGTTTAGTGCAATTATTTGTTATAACCTGGAGGTAGGATAACTGTACCGGGCGGTACAGTGGTTAGCACTGCTACCTCAGAGCACCAGGGACCCAGGTTCAATTCCCGGCACCCACTCACCTGATGAAGAAGCAGCACCCTGAAAGGTCATGATTCCAAATAAACCTGTTGGACTTTAACCTGGTATTGGGAGACTTCTTTCTGTGAAATGATGATGGGAGCAGATCCTATTCGAATTCTCAAAAGAGAACTGGTTAGTTAAAATGGAGAAATTTGCCAGGACTCTGGGGATAGAGTAGTGGGTCTAACTGCATAGCTCTTTGATCGGAGAATCCTGAATAGGGGTGCATTAAAAAACAGGAAGGCTCAGGTGCCAGAACTTTTGTACCTTTGCCCCCCCCACAATTTCCTTCACTCCGCCATTGCGGAATGTGCCTCCTATTACATCGGCTTATGTTCCAGAATTCCCACCCTAAACCTTTTCATCTCTGAATGAGGGTGGTTCTCAAGGAAGCTTTAAGATGAGAGCAATCTCACAACTAAAAGGGTTTATGCAGTGAGATCCAGAGTGCAGAAGGCTGCAACATTCACCAGTGATTGCACTGAAAAAACAAAAATTTACACTAGATATTTCCCACAAAACCAGAGACCTTGGACAGAGATCTAAAACTTAAGAGGGTCCAGAGTAGAAGCCACCGCTAACATACAGGGAGCCAGCAGAGGTTGGAAAGGACAGGGGCAACAGGTGAGCAAGACAAAACAATGGATCCAAACTCACCGTTATCTAAATTTATTTATTTATTAGTGTCATAAGTAGGCTTACATTAACACTGCAATGAAGTTACTGTGAAAATCCCCTAGTCGCCACATTCCGGTGTCTGTTCGGGTACACTGAGGGAGAATTTAGCATGTCCAATGCATCTAACCAGCACGTCTTTCAGACTGTGGGAGGAAACCGGAGCACCCGGAGGAAACCCACACAGAGACGGGGAGAACATGCAGACTCCGCACAGACAGTGGCCCAAACCGGGAATCGAACCTGGGTCCTTGGCGCTGAGAGGCAGCAGTGCTAAGCCACTGTGCCGCCCAGTACACAATTATCCTACCTCGAGATTATAACGGTAAATTATTGCACAAAACACTCAATGGTCAATTGCAAACGAGTTGACTCAGCAATGGTTCCGGGATCTATTGGAATGTTACTTGAGCTTGTTTAGCTTAGAATATAATTGACCACAATTCCCATTTACAATTACCCCAGAGAGTCTCAATTACATAGCGATTGAACAGTTTACAGACCATATGTGTCGCAACACGGCAGCTAGCTGAAGCATCAAAAAGGGCAGATTTAACAGAAAAATACTATTGACGATGAAAGAACTGCTCCACTAAAAGCATGTAGGCTGACTCCTGGGCACCAGTGAAAATAAGTAACATTCTCCCCGGCTCTGGCCCACACTCAAGACTTTCCAGTAAAACAAACAGCTCCTTGATTAAACCTGCAACATGCAAAAAATAAAATAAAAGCCATGGAAATTCAAAGTGTTTCGGCCACATGTTTGGTCTGGTTAGCCCAATACACCAAGTGTCTGTCTAGACAACACTCTCTCCCATTTGAGTGTGTGCCAGGGAGGGGTCTATCAAACAGCGCGCAGCTGCACAACGCAGTCTTGATGCTGGATAAAAGCAATCACTGTCTCTCGGTCAAGAGTCACGGCCTTCGGGGAACTTGCATGTACCAGAGGCCCCGGTGCCAGGCACAGGAAGGTGCAAATAAGAGGACGGAAGATCAAGAACGCCATGATTTTCTGTTACGCTCTCCACGACAATAATGGGAGCAATTTTAATCCGACCACAAAACAGAAGGGATGGGGTGAAACGTTAGTGTTACACCCTGCCTCACTTCACTCACCTTGCACATTCCAACAGGTGCTGTGGACATGGTAGCACTGTGGTTATGTTTGGAGACTGGAGGCCTAGTGTGGGATTTTCCAGCCACTCTCACCCTCAAACCGGAATATCCTGCCAAAGGTCCCCCCCGCCCCCCGCCCAGACTAATGACAGCCAGAGACACGAGATCAACACAGCAGGACGGGGAATATTCGTATCAATAAATTTGAAATAAAAGCGAGCATCAGTAATGACACTCACAAAACCTCCAGACTGTGAGCAGTTTTGGACCCCATAATCTAAGGAAGGATGTGCTGGCCTTGGAAAGGGTCCAGAGGAGGTTCACAAGAATGATCCCTGGAATGAAGAGTTTGTCGTATGAGGAACGGTTGAGGACTCTGGGTCTGTACTCGTTGGAGTTCAGAAGGATGAGGGGGGATCTTATTGAAACTTACAGGATACTGCAAGGCCTGGATAGAGTGGACATGGAGAGGATGTTCCCACTAGTAGGAAAAACTAGAACCAGAGGGCACAATCTCAGGCTAAAGGGACGATCCTTTAAAACAGAGATGAGGAGGAATTTCTTCAGCCAGAGAGTGGTGAATCTGTGGAACTCTTTGCCACAGAAAGCAGTGGAGGCCAGGTCATTGAGTGTCTTTAAGACAGAGATAGATAGGTTTGTGACTGATAAGGGGATCAGGGGTTATGGGGAAAAGGCAGGAGAATGGGGATGAGGAAAGAAAAATAATTGAATGGTGGAGCAGACTCGATGGGCCAAGTGGCCTAATTCTGCTCCTATGTCTTATAGCCTGTCTATTAAAGCCCACCTGATTGGCTAATGTCCATATGGGAAGGAAATCTGGTGCCTAACCCCAGTGAGGCCTACACGTGATTCCAGACCCACAGCGACGTTGTTGACTTTTAACTGCCTTCCCTCCCTCTCCAACAGCACTGTATATGTGTATAAACCACATGGACGGCAGCGGCTCAAGATGGCGGCTCACCACCATGTTCTCAAGGACAATTAGGGGTGGGCAATAAATGCTAGGCCGAGCCAGTGACGCCCACATCCCATGAACGAATAATAAAAGAAGTAGCCTCGCAAAGTCTGGCAGTTTGTTCAGCTGCTGTGTAATTATCTCATTTCTAAATATAACTGGAATATTAATCACATTTTTGGAGTGAAGAAATCCTATACATCTTTTTTTATATAAAAGATTGACAAATACATTATGGGCAAGCTCCAGCCTAGGAACTGCCCGCACTGAAATTGGGACCGGAAACTTATACTGTGACAGGAAAGAGTTTGGTCTTGTCAAAGGAGAAGGAAATATCTATATTTGTGCCTCTGTCTTAGAGTAAAAAATATAATTTTACATCTGCACATACGTCTTGCAAGCTTTTCCCTTTTGTGAACTTCTCAGTCGACGTTAACAATAGGAACCACCTAAGTGGTGGAGGCGGTGGCCATGATTCACCAGGTGGATACCGGAGATGAGGGGGTTAGCTTATGAGGAGAGATTGAGTAGATTGGGCCTGTACCCGTTGGAGTTTAGAAGGCTGAGGGGAGATCTTATAGAGACATATAAGATAATGAAGGGGCTAGACAGGGTAGAGGCAGAGAGATTATTTCCACTTAGAAAGGAAACAAGAACTAGAGGACACAGCCTCAAAATAAGGGGGAGTCAGTTTAGGACAGAGTTGAGGAGGAACTTCTTCTCTCAGAGGGTGGTGAATCTCTGGAATTCTCTGCCCATTGAAGCAGTGGAGGCTACCTCGTTAAATATGTTTAAGCACAGGTAGATAGATTTCTGATCAATAAGGGAATTAAGGGTTATGGTGAGCGGGCGGGTAAGTGGAACTAGACCACTATCAGATCAGCCATGATCTTATTGAATGGCGGGGCAGGCTCGAGGGGCTAGTTGGCCTACTCCTGCTCCTATTCCTTATGTTCTTATGTTCTTAGTGGTATTATCGTTAGACTATTAACCCAGAAGTTCAGCTAATGTTCTGGAGACCCAGGTTCGAATCCCGCTATGACAGATGGTGGAATTTGAATTCAATAAAATCTGGAATTAAGAATCTACTGATGACCATGAAACCATTGTTGATTGTCGGAAAAACCCATCTGGTTCACGAAACGTCCTTTAGGGAAGGAAATCTGCCGTCTTTACCCGGTCTGGCCTACATGTGACTCCAGAGCCACAGCAAAGTGGCTGACTTTCAACTGCCCTCTGAAATGGCCTTGCAAGCCACTCAGTTCAAGGGTGACTAGGGATGGCTGATAAACGCTGGCCACCCAGTGACATGTCCCACGAATGAATAAAAAGTAAACATCTCGTGCTTTAAGGACAGCCTACCAATGGGGGAGCTGTAGCACTGGGTTTTGCATCTGCCAGACCCTTTCCCTGCATTGCTCCTGGGCTCCTCTGCCTCTCTAATTATTAGAGGAGAGGCAGTCCAAAGATGTGCGGGTGAGGTTGATTGGCCCTGCTAAAATTGCCCTGGGATGCGTAGGTTAGAGGGATTAGTGGGTAAATATGTAGGGATATGGGGGTAGGGCCTGGGTGGGATTGTGGTCGGTGCAGACTCGATGGGCCGAATGGCCTCTTTCTGTGCTGTAGGGTTTCTAAGATTAAAAAGATCAAATCTAAGCCTTTTGTCATTATCTTTAAAGATGACTATGGAATGAGACTAAAACAGAAAATGCTGGAAAATCTCAGCAGGTCTGACAGCATCTGTGGAGAGAGAATAGAGCCAACGTTTCGAGTCTGGATAACCCTTCATCACTCTGGATAGTGTGGAATTGTCAGTGTGGGCTTGATAGGCCAAATGGCCTCCTTCTGCACTGTAGGGTATTCTATGGAGTAGAGATAGCATTGCTGCATCGACCCTATCGCGCCCTTTCATAATTTTGAAGACTCTATTCACTGGGTCATCCTTCAGTCCTCTTTTCTAGAGATAAGAGCCCCAACCTGTTCAATCTTCCTTGATAAGTATAACCTCTCAGTTCTGATATCGTTCGAATTATAGGTTTTTTTTGCATCTTCACCAGTGCCTCCAAAGTCCTTTTTATAATATGGAGACCAGTTCACTGTACTCTAACCAATGTGCAACACAAGTTTAACGCAACTTCTCTGCTTTCCAATTCTATCCATCCAGAAATTTTGCTGAAACTGTTACCACTGACAGGAGGGTCAGGTCCCAGAGGACGTAAATGTAGGATAATTGGAAAAAGAAATGTAGGCAAGAGTGGGGTTGGATGGGTGGGAAGAAAGTCGAGCAGTGGCACGAGTTATGATCTTGAATGCGCTGCCTGCGAGAGTGGTGAAAGCAGATTCATAGCTTTGTGAAGGAAATCGGATAACCTACTTGAAAAGGAGTAATTTGAAGGGTTTTCAGGAAAGAGAAAGTCGGGGGGGGGGGGGGGGGGGGGGGGGAGTGAGCGAATGATACTAATTGGCAATCCTTCAGAATAAGAAGAGACATATGATTGGCTAAAGAGTAATCTTCTCCACAGTATGAGTGAGTTTCTGATATATTTATTTTAATTGCAATTCAAAGATTGGCTTCAAGTAGCCGTGTTATTTCTGTTTAAAAAAAAATGTCCTTTACTTTGGTAGCTAAGGCAACTAAATGATACTCCAGAGATTATCCACAATTTCAAGGGTTGAGAACAGACGGGGTTGATATGCAAGTCATGCAAAGATTCACTTTGTTCCAAGGCAGGTAATTGGATGACTATGCTATTCAAGGGCAATATGTATTTTTATGGCCAAGCTTTTAGCACCATTCACGGAGACAGAGAAGAAAGGAGGAGGCCATTTGGCCCTTCGAGCCTGCTCCGCTATTCATCACGATCATGGCTTTGGTGGTTTGTTCACTTTGCCACCTGAACCTCGGAGCAGATATCAAAGAACAGAGAAAAGTATAGCACAGGAACAGGCCCTTTGGCCCTCCAAGCCTGTGCCAATTATGATGCCCTGACTAAATTTTACAAAAAACACACGTCTTTACTCAGACTGTATCCCTCTATTCCCTCCCTATTCATGTACCCATCCAGATGCCTCTTAAATGTTGTTAATGTGCTTACTTCCACCACCTCCTCTGGCAACACGTTCCAGGCACCCACCACTCTCTGCATGAAAAACCTTCCCCGCACATCTCCCTTACTTTCCCCCTCTCATCTTGAACCTCATCTCTCCTTATTCTGAAGGATTGCCAATTAGTATCATTCGCTCACTTCCCTCTCCACCACCCGCCCCCCCCACTTTCTCTTTCCTGAAAACCCTTCAAATTACTCCTTTTCAAGTAGGTTATCCAATTTCCTTCACAAAGCTATGAATCTGCTTTCACCACTCTTGCAGGCAGCGCATTCAAGATCATAACTCGTGCCACTGCTCGACTTTCTTCCCACCCATCCAACCCCTCGATCGTCCAACTCAAGAGCCTAATCCTGCTTTCTCTCCATAACCTTTGATCCCATTCGCCCCAAGTGCTACATCTCGCTGCCTCTTGAATAGATTCAATGTTTTGGCATCAACTGCTTCCTGTGGTAATGAATTCCACAGGCTCACCACTCTTTGGGTGAAGAAATGTCTCCTCACCTCCGTCCTAACTGGTCTACCCCGAATCCTCAGACCGTGACCCTTAGTTCTGGACTCCCCCACCATCAGGAACATCCTCCCTGCATCTACCCTGTCTAGTCCTGTTAGGATTTTATAAGTCTCTATGAGATCCCCTCCTCATTCGTCTGAACTCCAGCAAAAACAATCCTAACCTAGTCAATCTCTCCTCATACATCAGTCCTGCCATCCCCGGAACAAAAAGGATACAAATACGAGAGTTGAGAAATCGAGTACACAAATTGGGAAGTCATGTGGCAGCTAAATAAAACCTTGGTTAAGCCGCATCTGAAATATTGTGTGCTGTTCTGGTCACCACGCTACCAGAAGGACATGGAAACTTTGGAGAGAGCGCAAAGAAGGTTCACCAGGATGTTGCCTGGTCTCGAGGAAGTTGGCTATGAGGAGAAGTTGAACAAATTAGGATTGTTTTCACTGGCAAGACAGAGGCTGAGGGGAGACCTGATAGAGGTCTACAAAATTATGAGAGGCACAGACAGGGTGGACAGTCTGAGGCTTTTTTCCAGGGTGGAAGTGTCAATTGCAAGGGGCACAGGTTCAAGATGAGAGGGGGGAAGTAAGGGAGATGTGCGGGGAAGGTTTTTCATGCAGAGAGTGGTGGGTGCCTGGAACATGTTGCCAGAGGAGGTGGTGGAAGCAGGCACATTAGCAACATTTAAGAGGCATCTGGATAGATACATGAATAGGGAGGGAATAGACGGATACAGTCTGAGTAAGAACGTGTGTTTTTAAAAAAAATTTAGTTAGGGCATCATAATTGGCACAGGCTTGGAGGGCCAAAGGGCCTGTTCCTGTGCTATACTTTTCTTTGTTCTTTGATATCTGCTCCAAGGTTCAGGTGGCAAGAGTGAACAAACCACCAAAGGATCCACAGGTTACTTGTCACACCTCACCTACTACAAGGCTGCATTTACTTGTACAATAGGAGGGGGAGAACTTTCTGCACATGCACAGTGACAGCTGGCTGTGTTTAAACAAGGAAGTTGGCTTGACACAGACTAACAGTAAAGTGCATGTTACCCATTTTTAGGTAGGTGCAATCTTAAGTAATTCCAAGCTCATGTATTTAGTTTATCGTTTATCAACTGTTCCCACTGTAACATATGCTTCTGAAAAAACAAAATCAGGAAATTTCAATTAATAAAATTCCCAACATTCATTGTGGAAAATTGATTGTAATTTTTTTTGGTCAAAAATCAATAGATTTTAAAAAATCATAACCTCATGTCGGGGTCAAAACTATGTCCCTAGGATTAAAAGTACAATTATCTACCAGGGCTGTGTTACAACTTCCTACACAAAGCTGTAACATGCTGGGGCAAGGGTGGGAGAAATAGCATTAAAAGAAAAGTCAACCCATTTATTTTGCTGATTTCCATGTTCTGATTTATTAAAGGTTGTGTCAAGATAATTGATGTGTGTAATGAATATTTAATGCTTGTGTAGCTGCAGCCTTTTCTCTAAGTTTATTTATTAGTGTCACAAGTAGGCTTACATTGACACTGCAATAAAGTTACTGTGCAAATCCCCTAGTCGCCACACTCTGGCGCCTGTTCGGGTACACTGAGGGAGAATTTAGCATGGCCAATGCACCTAGCCAGCACATCTTTCAGACTGTGGGAGGAAACCAGAGCACCCGGAGGAAACCCGCGCAGACACGGGGAGAATGTGCAAATTCCACACAGACAGAAACCCAAGCCAGGAATTCAACCTGGATCCCTGGCGCTGTGAGGCAGCAGTGCCAACCACTGTGCCACCCTTCTGGGTGACTTTTTAAATCTGACTGGAGTATAAAAATAGAGAGTTGTTGCAATTGTATAGGGTGTTGGCGAGACCACATCTGAAGTATTGTGTCCAGTTGTGGTCTGTTTATTTGAGGATGTGATGGCATTGGAGGCAGTTCAGAGAAGGTTCACCAGATTGATTCCGGGGATGAAGGGGTTGACGTATGAGGATAAATTAAACAGTTTGGGCTTGTACTCGCTGGAGTTTAGAAGGATGAGGGGGGATCTGATCGAGGTATATAAAATTTTAAAAGGGTTTGATGAAGTAAATGCAGACCAAATGTTTCCCCTTGTGGGGCAATCTGGAACAAGAGGTCACCGGTATAGGTCGAGAGGCGGTAGATTTAAATCGGAGATGAGGATTGCGCAGAGGGTGGTGAATTTGTGGAACTCGCTGCCCCATAGTGCGGTGGAGTGAGTCAGAATTGTTAAATGGTTTCAAGAGGGAGATAGATATATCTCTAATAAAATAAGGAAAAAGAGGGATATAGGGAACGGGGAGGTGGATTTGAGACCAGGGAGATCTGATTGAATGGCAGAATAGACTCGAAGGGCTGAATTTGCCAACTTCTGCTCCTAATTCTTGTGCTCCTCTAAAGTGGGCACATCTCAATCGAGCTAAGCAGTTGGGCAAATATTTCTTGCGGTCACCAGCTAGAAAAAGTATCAGTTGTGTGTGTGATGGCAGCTGCAGCGTGGGCCAAATGCATGAGCACAACTGTTTCTGGTTGGTGGTGGCACCTATCATCATTGTTAGAAATGGTGGACCTTTAGTATGAAATTTACCTTCAGACCGAGCTATTGGATCCTTTCTTGAATACATGTTCCTCTGTATGGCGAAGCCTAACTAACTGTTTCTCCTCACCCTCCAGATGCCGCCTGAGCTGGTGAGTAAGTTTCCAGCACTGTTTTGGTTTCCGAACACCAGTGTTTTGCATTCATATCCACATATTAATAACTGGAATTAACTACAAGATTCAAGACTTTCGCTGACTTTGAAATAGATTCTACTTTGAGAAAGTCAATAAATCCGATGATTAATTTAGCCTGAAAAGCTGCAGTCATGGCAAGATTAATCACATTTCTTGGTGACGAGAGAATAGTTTTTATTTTACAAAGCAGCCAGCAAAAATGTGAAAAAGTCTGTCCATTAGACAGGGATAAAGAAAGGCTTTCAAAAGGCTTGAAATTCAGGGATTTTAGATGACAGCTTGTAAGATTCACTTGAAGGGACTGTTGATAATGCAAACTCAGGACTAAGCTCTGCTTGGATAAACAGGGATCGGTAAATCCAGTTCGGAAGCAATTCCAATCCCAGAAGAGTCCGTTAGGTAGAATGGCGAGTACAATTACTTCTCCTGCATGGGATCATTTAATCACATGCAAGATTGACTAGAGGCATTTTCCATGCAAGGGCAAGAAGGTTCCATGGGACCATTGTCATTCTACTTTCAGATCTTACACTGAATCCTGATGGACAATATTGGGGCAATAGTTGTTTCTTTGACAGCTGTACCAGACAGTTTCAATCCAGTTCTATGGAATGCGAGTCAACAGCATAAGATTCAGCACAAACAGGGATGATGTTGGAAATCTTGGTTAACGGAATCGCAAGAACCTTCCAAGGTGCATGAAATACAAGTGTGACACTAGTTCAGAAGAATCTACTCTGGCAATGGGTAGAGGAAGAGAAGTGAACCATAGGATCCATTCAGCGCAGGAGGAGGCCATTCGGCCCATTAAGCCTGCACTGACTTTCCAAAAGAGCATCTTACCCAGCCACCCTCCCCCCGCCATCCCCTGTAACCCTGGCACATTTAGCATGGCCAATTTACACAACCTACACATCTTTGGACACCAAGGGGCAATTTACCATGGTCAATCCACTCAGTCTACATATCTTTGGGGTGGGAGGAAACCAGAGTGGTAAGAAGCAGCTTGACTGGAGCACAAATATAGGCCATTCGGCCCAACAGGTGCATGCCAGCTGCTGTGCATTCAACCTAATGGGCAACTTGGCCCAAAGGTTCATTCCGAAATGGAATTCTTGGTTTCCCTCCTTCCTTCCATGGGATGACATGTGCAGGGGAATGGAAAATAATTCTAGCTCATAGACCAAAAGGCGGTATAATTTAAAATCTCGTGAAGACCTCCCTTTCGATGTGGACAAACTCGGAGTGAATTCATGACAGCAGGGACGGTTAGAAGGGAGGTGGGGGGGGGGGGGACATCTAAATCAAAGCAGAAAGATCCCAGTATAAATAAAGGTTTCAGTGAATCAACATGGAGTGCTCTTCCGAGATTGGGCGGAGGCTGATAGTGGGCAAAAATGGAGAGAGTTAACCTGAACTCGGAGTGCATTCCCCAATACTAATGTCCCTCCGCATGGCAAGCAGAACATAAATTCAATGAAAATGTTGACTGGGTTACTTACAGTATATTTATTAGTGTCACAAGTAGGACTTCAACCCGGATAAGTGTGTAGTGATCCATTTTGGCAGATCCAATGGGATGGAGCAGCAGTATAAAATGAAGGGTACCATTCTTAGCAGTGTAGAGGATCAGAAGGACCTTGGGGTCCGGGTCCATAGGACTCTTAAATCGGCCTCGCAGGTGGAGGATGCGGTCAAGAAGGCGTATGGCGTACTAGCCTTCATTAATCGAGGGATTGAGTTTAGGAGTCGGGAGATAATGCTGCAGCTTTATAGGACCCTGGTTAGACCCCACTTGGAGTACTGCGCGCAGTTCTGGTCACCTCATTACAGGAAAGATGTTGAAGCCATTGAAAGGGTGCAGAGGAGATTTACAAGGATGTTGCCTGGATTGGGGGGCATGCCTTATGAGGATAGGTTGAGGGAGCTTGGTCTCTTCTCCCTGGAGAGACGAAGGATGAGAGGTGACCTGATAGAGGTTTACAAGATGTTGAGGGGTCTGGATAGGGTGGACTCTCAGAGGCTATTTCCAAGGGCTGAAATGGTTGCTACGAGAGGACACAGGTTTAAGGTGCTGGGGGGTAGGTACAGGGGGGATGTCAGGGGTAAGTTTTTCACTCAGAGGGTGGTGGGTGAGTGGAATCGGCTGACGTCGGTGGTGGTGGAGGCAAACTCGTTGGGGTCTTTTAAGAGACTTCTGGATGAGTACATGGGATTTAATGGGATTGAGGGCTATAGATAGGCCTAGAGGTGGGGATGTGATCGGCGCAACTTGTGGGCCGAAGGGCCTGTTTGTGCTGTGGCTTTCTATGTTCTATGTTCTATGTTCTACATTAACACTACAACGAAGTTACTGTAAAAAGCCGCTAGTCGCCACACTCCGGCGCCTGTTCGGATACACTGAGATTTAGCGTGGCCAATGCACCTAACCAGAACGTCTTTCGGACTGTGTGAGGAAACCGGAGCACCCGGAGGAAACCCACGCAGACTTGGGGAGAACATGCAGACTCCACACAGACAGTGACCCAATTCGGGAGTCAAATCCAGGTCCCTGGCACTGAGAGGCAGCAGTGCCAACCACTGTGCCACCTTTAAATGATTTGCCTTTACGTTTATGAACAGTTCAGAGGCTACAATCAGACAGCCTATGAGATAAGCCATTCTGATCGGGGGCAGCTGATGTGTGAAGTGTTGGGGGTGCAAAACATGGGGTTTGAAAAGGGGAGCATGCCATCGATGAGCCAGTATGTGCTGAGAGAGTGTCCACAGCAATCAGTGCCGGCAGCCAATTCCCTCCCTCTCCCAACGGATTAGCCAAATTTATAAAGGTGTTTTCCTGGCTGTCCATTTTTCAACATGCTTACAACAAGGGAGAGCTTTCACACTCGGTTTGTGAAACAAAATGAGCACGAACAGAAGCAGTTAGTCCACAGGCAGTTCTCAAGGCCACCATAAAGCTTTGGCTCAAGCCCAAGGGCTTTCACCAGAGAGTCTGGGGGGCAATATGTCTCAGAGTGGAATCAGTAACAGGAATGCTGGCTGCTTTTCCTCCTCGCTAGCCCAAGGGTCACGGAGGTCAAGTGAGATGGCAACGGGATGGAGTTGTAACTTTCTGGTCCAGCTGATCGTGATATGGATCGAACAACCCGGAATAGAACTCCCCCTCTGACCTATCAAGCCGTTTCCAGGTGAGTGGATTGCAGCTAAGGAATCTGTGCGGTTGTACAGGTAACACACACACACATGCGCAAGTCTAGACAGGCTCACTCTCGCATCTATCACAAACTACTGGCTGTTCAATAAATCCGCTGAGTCAACATGTTTCTCTTGAGAACCTGCAAGTCTACGAGAAATAACAACTTGCACCACACCACACCTTTAACCAGGGTTCCTGACATTCTGCAAGTTTCACATCTGCTGAACCCAACACAAGAACACTCACCTCAGCAACTCAGAAAATGGATTTGGCTGAAGCTAAATCTATGAACTAGGAAGGCCGCATGAATTTCGAGAGCGGCCATTGCCTGCCTCAGCTCAGAGGGTAGCTATTCTCACCAGGAACTCAAAGGATCTATGCCCCCCTCTTCCAGAGGCTTGGAATGCCCGAATCCAGGCTGACACTCCCAGTGCAGAGCTGAGGAGATGTTCCACCATCGGAGAAGTCTGGATGAGATGTTAAACATAGAATCCCTACAGTGCAGAAGGAGGCCATTCAGCCCATCAAATCTGCACCGACCACAATCTCACCCAGGCCCTATTCCCGTATCCGCACACATTCACCTTGCTAATCCCCCGACACTAGGGTCAATTTAGAATCGTAGAATCCCTACAGTACAGAAGGAGGCCATTCGGCCCATCGAGTCTGTACCGACCACAATCCCACCCAGCTCCTATCCCCATAACTCTACACATTTACCTTGTTTATCCCCCTGACACTAAGGGTCAATTCAACATGGCCAATCAACCCGCACATCTTTGGACTGTGGGAGGAAACCGGAGCACCCGGAGGAAACCCATGCAGACACGGGGAGAATGTGCAAACTAGATGGGAACCCATGGCTGCAGAGGGCAGTAAACTTGCCATGGATGACAGACAAATGGAAGATGGGTGGCAAGACTTTTATCCACAAATTATAGGAAATTCTTGGGATGTCGGTGTCCCTGGCATTTATTGGCTAGTTCCCTAGTTAGAATCAGAGAATCCCTACAGTGCAGAAGGAGGTCATTCAGCCCATTGAGTCTACACTGACAACAATCCCACCCAGGCTCTATCCCCGTGACCCCACATATTTACTGTACTAATCCCCCTGACACTAAGGGGCAATTTAGCATAGTCAGTCAATCAACCTGACCCACACATCTTTGGAATGTGGGAGGAAACCGGAGCACCCCCAGAGGAAACCCACGCAGACATGGGAGAACGTGCAAACTCCACACAGACAGTGACCCAAGGCTGGAATCGAACACAAGTTCCTGGCACTGTGAGGCAGCAGTGCCAACCACTGTGCCACCCTTGGTCAAGGTGGTGCTGGGTCTTCAGCATGAATCACTGGAGTCCAGGTGACGTTCAGTTTTATGCTAGTTATTCCTTGATACAACAGAGTTGCTTCTAAGGTGTTTCAGTGGGTAGTCAAGAGTCAGGGACTGTATTGTGGATTTATGCACAGGGCAGAGCAGGCTTCCTCCCTTAAAAAAAAGGACATCAAATGAACCAGCAGGGTTTATGATAATCAGACTGCTTCCAAGCCACATTTTAAAATTGCCGTCAAATTCTATTTCCACATAAAGCCAAATTCAATTTCTCCACTTTGGAATAATTGAAAGAAGGTACAAGTGGAAAGATATGGGGGGGGGAGGGGGGGAGAGAGCGGTCATTAAATTATTAGGTATTAATGTGACTAAGTATTGGCAACATAATTAAGTTACTCCTCACATACCGATGGAGGATTTGGCGCCAGTCCTCCACTGCCTATTCATTCACAACTCCCCACAACCAGACAATTTAGTGCTGAACAGGACACGGGCAAAGTGAAAGTGATTGAGGAATAAGGGGGGTTTAAAACAGCTGAAAAACTTCAAGCACCAAAAGATCCATCCATCATTTCATTCCGATTAGCTCAAAGAACAGTACAGCACAGGAACAGGTCCTTCGGCCCTCCAAGTCTGTGCCGATCATGATGCTCTAACTAAACTCAAAAAAAAAACCTTCTGCCTTTACTCGGTTTGTATCCCTCTATTCCCTCCCTATTCATGTACCCATCCAGATGCCTCTTAAATGTTGCTAACGTGCCTGCTTCCACCACCTCCTTTGACAGCGCGTTCCAGGCACCCACCACTCTGAAAAACTTCCCTCGCACATCTCCCTTAAACTTTCCCCCTCTCGCCTTGAACCTGTGCCTTCCGTAATTGACACTTCCACCCTGGGAAAAAGCCTCTGACATCCAAGGCGTGTTGGTTAGGTGCATTGGCCGTGCTAACTTCTCCCTCAGTTGCCACACAGGCGCCGGAGTGTGGCGACCAAGGGATTTTCACAGTAACTTCATTGCAGTGTTAATGCAAGCCTACTTGTGACACTAATAAATAAACTTTAGAAAGCATCCTTTCTGGTTGTGTCACAGCTTGGTATGGCCCCTGCACTGACCAAGCCCAGAAGAAACTAAAGGGTTGTGAACGTAGCCCAGTCCATCATGCAAACTAGCCTCAACAATTAAAATGGATTATCCAACACCTCTCTCTTCCAATTCACTCTGGTCATCAGTATATCAAAGCAGCATTAAAGAAAAAAATCAAGCACTTAATCTAAGGTAAGTAGAATTCAAACCCTTGTTACTATTGTTCCTCTGCCTCCTATTCCCAGCACTAGTTAGTAGTGAGGGAAGAAAAGAATTGAAATACAGAGTTTATGATAGAAACTTCCACAGATTTCCTTGAAATCCTTAAGGCCCATCATTCCAATAAAACATTTATCATCATCAGGACAACCATCTCAGAACGGCGGTGGCACAGTAGTTAGCACTGCTGCCTCACAGCGCCAGGGACCCGGGTTCAATTCCCGGCTTGGGTCACTGTCTGTGTGGAGTTTGCACGTTCTCCCAGTGTCTGCATGGGTTTCCTCCGGGTGCTCCAGTTTCCTCCCACAGTCTAAAGATGTGCTGGTTAGGTGCATTGGCCGTGTTAAATTGCCCCTCAGTGTATCTGAACAGGCGCCGGAGTGTGGCGACTAGGGGATTTTCACAGTAACTTCACTGCAGTGTTAATGTAAGCCTACTTGTGACATTAATAAATAAACTTTAAACCAGGCTACGCCAGCCTTATCCAGATAACATTTTGGAGTACAAATGTCAGACACAATTAATGCAACAAGATTCATTCTCGTGTCAAAATTCTCTGTCCGGACACAACTGAAATTTGGAAAAGCAACAAAAAATAAAATCTAGAAATGTGCTGCTGGCTGAACAGTTGTTCCCCGCCCCTCCCCACTAATCTCCAACTCAAGAGCAGACTTCCTCCATCATTACACTGCAATGGGATAACACTGATAATTAATGCAGCATTCCTGAAATTTAACCTTAGAACATTAAGGGAAGACGGCAAAACAAAGTGCACAGGTCACAAGAGCGTGCTTCAACCCTTTAAGATATAAATATCATGGGACTTGAAGTGGGTTTCTCTGTTGCAAAACAGGAGTGCAGAGTGATACATCCCCATCTTCTTTCATGACCAAAGTCTGGGTGGAAAAATGTCCCAAAAACATGAATGAGAGAGTATCCCTATCTGTGCCCTGCACAGGGGATATTTAAAACGAAGGGTGACTCAAGGTGAGGCCACTTTTTAAAAAGAAAAGCCTCCGCTTGCACACGGCTTCAATGGTACGCTTTGAAGTTCAGTCAATCCCGTGAGCCACATACAGCCAGGACAACTATTCTCAACTCTTACACACAGAGGCTATAGCGACAGGTGTGCAAGTCTATCAGTCTCCGCACTCAGCCAAGTCCAAAAGCAGATAAGAAAAAAAAGCAAGCCCAAGATCTCACCCTTACAGGCTGGATTTCTAAATCTCTCTTTTTTTTTCTAAATATATAAAAACCTTCACTCACAAACGTAGTGGAGCTGGCCTTGCCCTGGCCACCTTGGGAAGAGTCACAAGTCAGGCTCCCCAATGTACTGATCATGTGGTGAGCAGCAGCCAGTCAGTGACAGTGTCAATGATCTGTCACATCACTCAGTACAGCTGACTAGACGGCAGCCAGTCAGGCAGTGACTCAGCAGCTTTCTCTCTCTGATCAGATGTCGAATCCTTTTTCTCTCAGCTCCACAGAGGCACCAGAGAATCACAGACATTTTAAAGCACCAACACTGGTCTATTGTCAGTGCTTACGCCCCACAAGAACCCTCTCTCAACCCTACCACACATAATCCAATCTGTACAGCCTTCCCTTCCTTCATATGTTCCTTTTCCATCTGGGGCACAGTGGTTAGCACTGCTGCCTCACAGCGCCAGGGGACCCGTGTTCGATTCTGGCCTGGGGTCACTGTCTGTGTGGAGTTTGCACATTCACCCCATGTCTGTGTGGGTTTCCTCCAGGTGCTCCGGTTTCCTCCCACAGTCCAAAGACGTGTAGGTTAGGTGGATTGGCCCCTGCTAAATTGCCGCTTAGTGTCCCAAGATGTGTAGGTTAAAGCAAAATTTATTAGTCACAAGTAGGCTTACATTAAACTGCAATTAAGTTGTGAAAATCCCCTAGTCGCCACATTCCGGCGCCTGTTCGGGTACACTGAGGGAGAATTTAGCACGGCCAATGCACCCTAACCAGCACATCTTTCGGACTGTGGGAGGAAACCGGAGCACCCGGAGGCAACCCATGCAGACGCGGGGAGAACGTGCAGACTCCGCACAGTCACCCAAGCCGGGAATTGAACCCGGGTCCCTGGCGCTGTGAGGCAGCAGTGCTAACCACTGTGTATTGGGGGATTGGCCGTGCTAAACTGCCACTTGGTGTCCCAAGATGCGTAGGTTCGGGGATGGGCCATGATAAATGTACGGGGTTAGAAGGATAGGGTGGGGGGAGTGGGCCTGGGTCAGATGCTCTTTTCGGAGAGTCGGTGCAGATTTGACTGCCCGAATGGCACTGTAGCGATTCTATGGATGTAGTTGTAATATCAATGGACCGGTAATCCAAAGGCCCAGGCTAACACTCTGGGCAGCAGGTTCAAATCCCAGCACAGCAGCTGATGGATCTAAATTCAAAGAACAAATCTGGAATTGAAAGCTAGTGTCAATCATGGTGACTGGTGCCATGAAACTATCATTGAAAAAACCAATCTGGTTCACTAATTCCCTTTTGGGAAGGAAATCTGCCATCCTTAACCTGGTCTGGTCTACTTGCAACTCCAGGCTCCCTACAACAATGTAAAGCTGCCCTTTGAAATGGACAAGCCACTCAGCAGTTAGGGATGGGCTGCAAGTGATGGCTCAGCCTGTGAAGCTCACACCCCATGAGAAAATATAAAGGAAAAGCCCGTCTCCCTCATGTATTTATCTCACTTTCTCTTCCTCTTAAATACATCTACGCTGTTCACCGCAACCACGCCACGTAGTCGCATGTTCCACCTTCTCACCACTCTCTGGGTAAAAGCATTGCTGCTGAATTCCTTGCTGTATTGGTGATCATTTTATAATTAGAATCCCGTTCCCCAACGATGTCCCATTGCAACAACTTCATCAGTTACAGTGCAGCATCATTGGAGGTTTTCAAGATCAGCAGGGCTGCGTCCTGGTGCCAACTCTCTTTAGAACATTTGTCTCCATGATGCCAGTCTAGACTTTCAGTGACTCAAATGAGAGCATCTACCTGCATGCCAGGGCTAATGGCAAGCTGTTCAACTGGGCAAAAATGCACTCCAAGACCAAAATGTGTAACATCCTTGTCCGAGAGGCTGACAAGGACACCATGCTGAAGATTTCATTTATTGTCACATGTATTAACATACAGTGAAAAGTATTATTTCTTGTGCGCTATACAAAGCATACCGTTCATAGAGAAGGAAAGGAGAGAGTGCAGAATGTAGTGTTACAGTCATAGCTAGGGTGTAGCGAAAGATCAACTTAATGCAAGGTGGTTCATTCAAAAGTCTGATGGCAGCAGGGAAGAAGCTGTCCTTGAGTCAGTTGATTTGATTTATTATTGTCACATGTATTAACATATAGTGAAAAGTATTGTTTCTGGCGCGCTATACAGACAAAACATACCATTCATAGAGAAGGAAACGAGAGAGTGCAGAATGTAGTGTTACAGTTATAGCTCGGGTGTAGAGAGTGACTGATGCTAGGTTGGTACGTGACCTCAGACTTTTGTATCTTTTTCCCGACGGAAGAAGGTGGGAGAGAGAATGTCCGGGGTGCGTGGGGTCCTTAATTATGTTGGCTGCTTTTCCGAGGCAGTGCTAGGTGTAGACGGAGTCAATGGATGGGAGGCTGGTTTGCATGATGGACTGGGCTTCGTTCACGATCCTTTGTAGTTTCTTGCAGTCTTGGGCAGAGCAGGAGCCAGACCAAGCTGTGATACAACCAGAACGGATGCTTTCTACGCCACATCTGTAAAAGTTGCTCAGAGTTGCAGTGGACATACCAAATTTCCTTCGCCTCCTGAGAAAGTAGAGGCTTTGGTGGGCTTTCTTAACTACTGCATTGGCGTAGAGGAACTAGGACACATGCAATAGCCTGTTAGTTCTCCTGTGGCTGCAAGGAGATTGCCCAGACATTATGGATGGGGTTTTACAGCCTCACTCGGGTGTGACTGGAGATTTCTGTTGTCGGACGCTTGCCCGCGCCGATTCCATGGTGGGTGAGGTGGTAGAATTCCGGCCTGTGTGTCAGGAAGACTAAAGTTCTGGAACAGGATGTAGAACCTTCACCTGCTATCAACATTGACAACCTCACTGCGGAGGTCGAAAGCTTCACATAACTTGGATCAAAAATTACCAGCAACCTGTCCCTTGATGCCAGCACCAGGATTACTAATGCCGCAGCTATGCCAAAGTTGAGAAGCCAAATGCGGACCATTAGCCAACCAGCCAAAAATGCCAATCTCTGTGCATGCGAAGCTGATGTTCTTAGCACGCACCTTCACAGTGGTGAGCCCCGAACACCTTATGCAAGCCAAGAACAGCTTCCAACTCCTTCGACCACTCCTGGGAAGACAAGAATGCCAAATATGGAAGCAGCCCATTGTACAGAGATCCCCAGCCTGGTTGGCCCTCTTGAATCAGCAGCAACTCCGTTGGCTGGGTCACGTGAACCGAATGGATGACAGCTGCACCCCCAAATCCATACTGAGCTTGCTATCAACACGAGGCCATCAGGTCACCCAAATCCACAATACAACAAGGTAAGCAAGCGAGACCGCAGGTTGACGGAGATTAGAGTCAATGCACAAGGCCTTTGCCTCTGACCAAAATATCTGGAGAAAAGCAGATGTGGAAAAAGAAGAGGACAAAAGAAATGTCCAGATGTTGAAAAAGGAGAACCAACTGGAAGAAGAAAAGCAGCAGTCAACGTCAATGCTGCACAGCTGTGGAAGGGACCGTCACCCATGAATCTGCCTCGACAACCACAGGTAATGATCATTACAGGTGACATCCACCCCGGGTACAGTCCCTCATCGCCAGAGATGGATGGATGGACTTCCCAATCTTCCAAATGCTCTTCAAAACATCTGGAAAACTGAATTTAAGTATTTTCATCTCCCCTCCCCACAACCCCCAGCACCCAGAGTCTGATTTTATCTCCCAGGGCTCTGTCCATTCATGCAGTAATCCAGGAGCACCCCCTCTCCTCAGCGCCATTTAAAAGTTTATTTATTAGTGTCACGAATAGGCTTACATTAACACTGCAATGAAGTTACTGTGAAAATCCCCGAGTCGCCACATTCCGGCACGTGTTAGGGGACACCGAGGGAGAATTTAGCACGGCCAGTGCACCTAACCAGCACGTCTTTTGGACTGTGGGAAGAAACCGGAAGCACCCGGAGGAAACCCACGCAGACACGGGGAGAATGTGCAAACTCCGCACAGACAGTGACCCGAGCCGGGAATTGAACCCGGGTCCCCGACGCTGTGAGGGAGCAGCGCTAGCCACTGTGCCGCTCCTAGGGGAGTTCAGAACATGTTAGCCATTTAATATTTTAATTGAAACAACATCTACCTGGGTACTTTCTATGGACAAATTGTTCAGACAGATCCAGTAGATTTTATAACTGAGTGAGAAACAGATTTGCCACTAGTACCTATTAGGTTGGCAGAACAATGAACAATCCTTGTGTTTTCACACTGAGTATTCAATTGTTTTACAGTTGACCTGATTATAAATTTGGGAAGGTACATTTTGAATTTTTTATTCATGACTATAATTGCTTCAGGGCCTGACAGTCAATGAAGAAGTATTTCTCAAACATAGCCATCATTATAATGCAGGATCCACAACAGCCAATTTGTACACAGCAAGATTCCAATGACTTGATCATTCATCTCAAACATTAGAGAAATAAATATTAGCCGAAACACTGGGGATAATTCCCTTGCTCTAGTTTAAAATAGCACCACAGGATCTTTTCAGTCTACTGAGTGGGCAGACAGGGACTCTTCGTTTAATGTCTCAAGCGAAAGGCAGCACCTCTGATAGTGCAGAACTCCCTCAGTTCTGCATGGAAGTGTCAGTTTAAATTTATCAAGTCCCTGGAGTGGGTCTTGAACCCACAACCTCTGACTCAGGAGATGGGAGTGCTACCAACTGAGCCACAGCTGACCTGGGCATTCATCTTGGGAAGTAGGAATCCAGTTCACCAACTTGAGAGGGGCTAGAGAGGTTGATTTGATTTATTATTGTCACATGTATTAGTATACAGTGAAAAGTATTGTTTCTTGTGGCTATACAGACAAAGCATACCATTCATAGAGAAGGAAAGGAGAGAGTGCAGAATGTAGTGTTACAGTCATTGCTAGGGTGTAGAGAAAGATCAACTTAATGCAAGGGAAGTCCATTCAAAAGTCTGACAGCAGCAAGGAAGAAGCTGTTCTTGAATTGGTTGGTACGTGACCTCAGACTTTTGTATCCTTTTCCCGAAGGAAGAAGGTGGAAGAGAGGATGTCCGAGGTGCGTGGTGTCCTTAATTATGCTGGCTGCTTTGCTGAGGCATTGGGAAGTGTAGACAGAGTCAATGGATGGGAGGCTGGTTTGCGTAATGGATTGGGTGACATTCACAACCTTTTGTAGTTCCTTGCGGTCTTGGGCAGAGCAGGAGCCATACCAAGCTGTGATACAACCAGAAAGAATGCTTTCTATGGTGCATCTATAAAAGTTGGTGAGAGTCGTAGCTGACATGCCAAATTTCCTTAGTCTTCTGAGAAAGTAGAGGCGTTGGTGGGGCTTTCTTAACTATAGTGTTGGCAACGGGGTTCAAGGAAGGAACCAATAAGTTCTCAAAGCCATTGAAAGGAAAAAAACTCAAGTCACCATTTATTAAGGGATCAGTGAACAGCTGAGTCCATTTAATTTTTTATATGTTTGAGGGACAACAGATGTTAAATAGGCTACCGCTATTGTAATCTGTTGCATCATTTATTGCTGTTTACCAATTACCTTAAGAAATAAATGTGATGCTCATTAAAAGGTGAAGTTGTTTGCGTTGGGAAGTGAAATTCTTCCAACTCCAGACGTGACATGCCAGCATCCAAGTACTCCCTGGTAACAGAGCAGAACGCTAAACTCTGTCTCATATAAACAACCATTTGTAATTCTATAATAACCAGAGTTACAGCATTGCAAAACATTTCACAAGAGAAGATACAAGTTTGCACATGGCATCCAAAATTATGAGGAATTTTGTTGGAGTAAATAGGTTCCGAACATTACTAGAAAGGAAATTTGGCACGTCCACTCCAACTCTCGCCAATTTTTACATGCACCATAGAAAGCATCCATTCCGGATGTATCACAGCTTGGTATGGCTCCTGCTCTGTCCAAGACCGCAAGAAACTACAAAGGATTGTGAACATAGCCCAGTCTATCACGCAAACCAGCTTCCTATCCATTGACTTTGTCTACACTTCCCATTGCCTTGGAAAAGCAGCCAGCATAATTAAGGACCCCACGCACCCCGGACATTCTCTCTTCCACCTTCTTCCGTCAGGAAAAAAATACAAAAGTCTAAGATCATGCACCAACCAACTCAAGAACAGCTTCTTACCTGCTGCCATCAGACATCTGAATGGACCTACCTTATATTAAGTTGATCTTTCGCTGCACCCTAGCTGTGACAGTAACACTACTTTCTACACTCTCGCCTTTCCTTCGCCCCTATGTACTCTATGAACGGTATGCTTTGTCGGTATAGAGCGCAAGAAACAATACTTTTCACTGTACACCAATACATGTGACAACAATAAATCAAATAGAGGATATAGTTTAAGATATTTGGCAAAATAATTAGTGGGGTGGAATTTGGTCTGCTTGCTGTGATTTGGAACAAAGAGAACAAAGAGAACAAAGAACAATACAGCACAGGAACAGGCCCTTCGGCCCTCCAAGCCCGTGCCGCTCCCTGGTCCAACTAGACCATTCTTTTGTATCCCTCCATTCCCACTCCGTTCATGTGGCTATCTAGATAAGTCTTAAACGTTCCCAGTGTGTCCGCCTCCACCACCTTGCCTGGCAGCGCATTCCAGGCCCCCACCACCCTCTGTGTAAAATATGTCCTTCTGATATCTGTGTTAAACCTCCCCCCCTTCACCTTGAACCTATGACCCCTCGTGAACGTCACCACCGACCTGGGGAAAAGCTTCCCATCGTTCACCCTATCTATGCCTTTCATAATTTTATACACCTCTATTAAGTCTCCCCACATCCTCCGTCTTTCCAGGGAGAACAACCCCAGTTTACCCAATCTCTCCTCATAACTAAGCCCCTCCATACCAGGCAACATCCTGGTAAACCTCCTCTGTACTCTCTCCAAAGCCTCCACGTCCTTCTGGTAGTGTGGCGACCAGAACTGGACGCAGTATTCCAAATGCGGCCGAACCAACGTTCTATACATCTGCAACATCAGACCCCAACTTTTATACTCTACGCCCCGTCCTATAAAGGCAAGCATGCCATATGCCTTCTTCACCACCTTCTCCACCTGTGACGTCACCTTCAAGGATCTGTGGACTTGCACACCCAGGTCCCTCTGCGTATCTACACCCTTTATGGTTCTGCCATTTATCGTATAGCTCCTCCCTACATTATTTCTACCAAAATGCATCACTTCGCATTTATCAGGATTGAACTCCATCTGCCATTTCTTTGCCCAAATTTCCAGCCTATCTATATCCTTCTGTAGCTTCTGACAATGCTCCTCACTATCTGCAAGTCCTGCCAATTTTGTGTCGTCCGCAAACTTACTGATCACCCCAGTTACACCTTCTTCCAGATCGTTTATATAAATCACAAACAGCAGAGGTCCCAATACAGAGCCCTGCGGAACACCACTAGTCACAGGCCTCCAGCCAGAAAAAGACCCTTCCACTACCACCCTCTGTCTTCTGTGACCAAGCCAGTTCTCCACCCATCTAGCCACCTCCCCCTTTATCCCGTGCCAACTGAAAGAATGGCGGAAGCAGACTCCATCGACAAGGAACAGGATACTTGAAAATACAGGAGTGCAACTAATTGGAGGCGACAACTGGCAGTGGAAGTTTGATATATACATGGGAGAGGAGGGATATGGTGGAGGGGGGGGGTGGCAAATAGTAATCAGGATTAGTAGATACATTTTATTAATAGGGGCATAGAGTGCAAAAGCAAGGAGATTGCGTTAAACTTGGATAAAACTTCAGTTCGGTCTCAGCTTGGACATTGTGTCCCAGTTCTTTTTTATTTATTAGTTTACGGGATGTGGGCATCGCTGGGTGGCCAGCATTTATTGCCCATACCCGAGAGCAGTTGAGAGTCAACCACATTGCTGTGGCCCTGGAGTCACATGTAGGCCAGACCAGGTAAGGACGGCAGATTTCCTTCCCTAAAGGACATTAGTGAACCAGATGGGTTTTGAAGACAATAGTTTCATGGACTTTTAATTCCAGATTTTTTTTATTGAATTCAAATTCCAACATCTGCCGTGGGATTCGAACCCGGGTCCCCAGATCATTACCCTGGGTCTCTGGATTTCTAGTCCAGTGACAATACCACCACACCACCACCTCCCTGAGCACCACACTTTCCAAAAAATGTGAAGGCATTGGGAGAGGGTGCAGAAAAGATTCACGTGAACGGTTCCAGGGATGAGGAAATTCCACTTACATAGAATGTAAAAAGTGGGACTATTTTCCTTGAAGAGAAGAGAACTTTGAGAGGAGATCTGACAGAGACGGCACGGTGGCACAGTGGTTAGCACTGCTGCCTCACAACGCCAGGGACCCAGGTTCAATTCTGGCCTCGGGACACTATGTGTGGTGTTTGGATATTCTCCCCATGTCTGCGTGGGCTTCTCCGGGTGCTCCGGTTTCCTCCCACAGGCAGGTTAGGTGGATTGTGCGGGTTAGGTGGATTGGCCATGCTAAATTGCCCCTTTGTGTCAGGGGGGCTAGCAGGGTGAATGTGTGGGGTTTTGGGAATAGGGCCTGGGTGCGGTTGTGGTTGGTGCAGACTCGATGGGCCGAATGGCCTCCTTCTGCACTGTAGGAACTCTGTGTTCAAAACCATGAGGGGTCTGGACAGAGCAGATAGAGAGGACCTGTTCCCATTAGTGGAAGAATCGAGAAGGAGGGGGCACAAAGCAGCAATGGCGATATAAGGAAAAACCTTCAGCACTGCTGGAGAGAGTGGTGGGGGCAGAAGGAGGCAGGTTTCAATCCAGACATTCATGAGGAACTTGATTATTTGAAAGAGAAGGGTGTGCAGGGTGACAGGGAGAAGGCAAGGGAGTGGCACCAGATACATTGCTGGAGAGAGCCGGGCACAGACATGTGGGCTTCACTGTAACAACTGATGAACATGCATCAAAAACCCCCTGAAAAACACAAGTGACAAGCAACCCAAGTGGGCAAAAAGAACCTTGATTATTCAAAATGAAGGACCAAATAGTCCCAGATCAGAGGGTGGGGGAGGATTGTAGACGGTAGAGGAATTTACAACTTTGGAATATAAACATGGCCTTATCAGCTACACCTTGGTATTTATACAGTTCCTTTGATGTGGTAAAATTGTCCAAGATGCTTTGCAGGAGCATCAGCATACAATATTTGACACACCACAATGCGAGATATCAGGACAAGTGACCTAAAGCTTGGTCAGTAAGGTTTTTAAGGAGCGGCCTACAGGAGCAGAGAGGATTGTGGGAGGGAATCACAGAGCTTAGGAACTGGACAACTGACAATATGACCACTGATGTGGAGATGCCGGCGTTGGACTGGGGTAAACACAGTAAGAAGTTTAACAACACCAGGTTAAAGTCCAACAGGATTATTTGGTAGCAAAAGCCACACAAGCTTTCGGAGCTCTAAGCCCCTTCTCCAGGTGAGTGGTACAGAATTGTGAACAGAATTCCCACTCACCTGAAGAAGGGGCTTAGAGCTCCGAAAGCTTGTGTGGCTTTTGCTACCAAATAAACCTGTTGGACTTTAACCTGGTGTTGTTAAACTTCTTAATATGACCACTGCCAGTGGAGCAACTGAAAACACAAGAGACCAGAATGTCGGAGTGCCGAAATCTCAGAGGGTCATGGGAGATGAGAATACAAGAGATGGAGGCAAAGACCATGGAGGAATTTGAAAGCAAGGATGAGAATTTTGGACAGACCAGGAGCCAATGTAGATCAACTATCCATTGAGGCGGTGGGAGTATGGGATTTAGTGCAAGCAAGGATTGAGAAAACTGGCAGATGGTGGGTTACGGGCATAGTATACTCATATAAAGCACCAAATTCCCTTTCATAAGGATCTCAACATCTTGATTTATTGCTGTCACATGTATTAGTATACAGTGAAAAGTATTGTTTCTTGTGCGTGATACAGATAAAGCATATCGTTCATAGAGAAGGAAAGGAGAGAGTGCAGGATGCAGTATTGCAGTTATAGATAGGGTGTCGAGAAAGATCAACTTAATGCAAGGTAGGTCCATTCAAAAGTCTGATGGCAGCCGGGAAAAAGCTGTTCTTGAGTCGGTTGGTACGTGACCTCAGACTTTTGTATCTTTTTCCCAAAGGAAGAAGGCGGGAGAGAGAATATCCAGGGTGCGTGGGGTCCTTAATTATGCTGACTGCTTTTCCGAGGCAGCGGGAAGTGTAGACGGAGTCACAGAATCATACAGTGCAGAAGGAGGCCATTTGGCCGATCAAGTCTGCACCGACCACAAACCCGTGCGTTTACCCTAGCTAGTCCCCCGAGGGGGCAATTTAGCATGGCCAATTCACCTAACCCGCACATCTTTGGATTGCGGGGGGAAACCGGAGCACCCGGAGGAAACCCACGCAGACACGGGGCGAATGTGCAAACTCCACACAGACAGTGACCCTAGCCGAGAATCGAACCCAGGTCCCTGGTGCTGTGAGGCAGCAGTGCTAACCACTGTGCCACCCTGAGTCAATGGATGGGAGGCTGGTTTGTGTGATGGACTTGGACGTGATGTAGGAACTCGGAGCTGAGCTTGACCAATACCCCGCGTGGGAGAGCAGGCAGCCACAACCCAATAAACAAGAGGGCAATCGTTGCGATTGACTGCAGTCGCCAGCATGGCCGGGTTTTAATGCAGCAGCAACAGAAACGAAAGCCCTGCAGTGCTGGCAGCTCCCCCGCCATGTGGACCCACGAGCTTAATGAATGTGACCTACTTTACAGCAGCATTTCTCCCAGAGCAGAATGAATCAAGCCTCTCTGTGTACCACGAGTTCTGGGTGAATAAGCTTTCTAGTGTCTCATTTTCCAATGGGTGTCAAAACCAGCGCAGGGCTCTTTTTAAAAATACTATCGATTACAAAGCATCGTGTCTTCTGATGTCAAACACGCAGCAATTTCACTCGACTGGATGTCAAATTGTGTGACACTAAACAAGCAGCTGCATCAATAATAGACAAGAGGCGAGAGCTGTGCGTTGCAGGGTCTTCTCCTGTAGACACTGACAACTGCAGGAGGATAGAGACACAGACGTCTCCCTAGTAACCATCCTTCATGTGTGACCCTGGATATTAAATTCTCAGAGAAGGCCCTTCGGCCCATCGAGTCTGCACCATTCTATTGTTTAAATACTGGCTCGGCCTCATTGCTTTCTATCTGTCACCTTCTTTAACCCCCCCCCCCCCAACCTTCCTGCTCCTTCCATTGCCACCCCCCATCCATGTCGACCTCCAGACTCTTAGCGGGCAGCAGGGCCAAGTTGGGGCGGCACAGTGGCAAGCACTGCTGCCTCACAGCGCCAGGGACCTGGGTTCGATTCCTGGCTTGGGTCAGTGTGCGTGGAGTTTGCACGTTCTCCCCGTGGGTTTCCTCCGGGGGCTCCGGTTTCCTGCCACAGTCTGAAAGACCTGCTGGTTAGGGTGCATTGACCCGAACGGGTGCCGGAGTGTGGCGACTCGGGGATTTTCACAGTAACTTCATTGCAGTGTTAATGTAAGCCTGCTTGTGACTCATAAATAAAACTTTCCTTTGACTTTTAGTGGCTGGAAGTGGCCCCTCTGGCAATAGGTCGGGGAGACAGTGCTCCAAGCAGACTTGGACCATCCTGTAGAGGGATTTCCTCCCTCGACACCCCCTCTCCTCCCACAAATCCCCGGAGTAGCTGAAAAATTCCTTTCTTAAAAAGCAACTTTTATCACCAAAACAGAAAGTCTCGCGATTGTAGCCTGTTAATGCTCCTTCACACCGGAAGGTCTCCGATTGGCTCTCCAGCTTTAAGAGCACTAAACTGCCCATCTCCATGCTAATCAAGCTTTTTGACCAATCAAGTAAACTAAATCAAATCAACAAAGAGACAAATTAAAAATGTTTAAATACTGAAACATTAAATATCCGAAACAAAGGACGAAGTAGAAAGGAGACTTAAAACAGCAAGTTAAAATGTGATTAAAGGGATCAATAACTTACCCAAGCCCCTGCGGTGCCCAACGGGCACAGGTGGTGTTAACAGTGTCCTCGGACACCGCATGCCCCCTCTCCAGGGACACCCGGCTGCGAATATAGCCGTGCTAGAGGGACAGACAGTCGGCTGGTGACCCCCTCAGTCGCCCGCTGCTTGGGCCTGTTTATGGCAAATTTTGCCAGGCCCAGGTTGACAAAGAGGTCCTCCGCCTTCCCCGTCCCCTCCTCCTCCGCATCGGGTGCATCTCCAGGCTAATCGAGGAGGCAGTCCCATAAAGATCACTAGGAGTGATCATCTCTCCCTGTGGGGGCGGGTTTAGGACATGGAAACAGTCCCCAACTGCTGTCTGCTAAACCCAAAGGGGAAATCCTGCTCCAAAAATTACAAATCCTGTCAGAGGAAGACCCAGCATTCTCAAGAGTTAGTCAAAAATCCCCAATTGAACCTGAAAAATCACTACAACAAAAGCCAAATTCCCATTAGGAATTCTGCTCAATAATTAGGAACAGGAGTAGGCCGTTCAACTTTGACCTTGCCTCCCCAGAGATCATGGCTAATCGGTCCCTCAACTCCATATCCCCCGATACCCTTGTACAACAACATCCAGTTGTCCCAGTGATCTGCTGACAGAGGAAGGATGCGAGGGGAGGTTGGGGGGGGGGGGGGGGGTGGGAGGGGGGGGGTGGGGTTGGTGTAGAGAGATGTTAGGATGGGTGTGTGAAAGAGTGCTTCCCGATTCCCCTTGGGCCTGCTTCCGATTTCAAAATCATGACACAGGGTTAGCACTGCTGCCTCAGAGCGCCAGTCACATGTTGTCATCTGGCTCAGGGTGAAACCTTGCCTGGTAGCGCTCTTCTGAAGTCTTGGTAATTATTCATTCGTGGG
Source organism: Mustelus asterias (assembly GCF_964213995.1). NCBI lineage: Eukaryota > Metazoa > Chordata > Chondrichthyes > Carcharhiniformes > Triakidae > Mustelus > Mustelus asterias. Next base: position 9,079,611 of record NC_135811.1, on the reverse strand, counting down.
ATGCAAGTGTTTGCTGGCTGGACCAGCATTTATTGCCCATCCCTAACTGCCCTTGAGAAGGTGGCGGTGAGCTGCCTTCTTGAACCGCTGCAGTCCATGTTATAGAATCATAGAATCCCTACGGTCCAGGAGGCGGCCATTTTCCCCGAGTCTGTACTGACCACAATCCCACCCAGGTCCTATTCCCGCAACCCCATGCATTTTATCCTGCTAATCCCCCTGATGCTAATGGACAATTTAGCATGGCCAATCAACCTAACCCGCACATCTTTTTTTTAATACTTTTCCAATTCAATCAAATCAAATCCAATTCAGAGTCTCAACAAGTTGAGACATTTCAGATCCAGGCTGACAAGACAGGGCGAGCGACCAAACCACCCTGTCCTGGGCCTGATCTACATGAGCCAAGCTGATTGGAGAAGGGGGAGGTTCCTCCTCCAAGACTTGAGCTCATTTGCATCTTAGCCAAAAGGCCGAGATGCCGCTTTTAAAAATTGCTTCATATGAAGCATATGAAGCCTCAGAGTAACCCAATGACCCCAACCAAGTGCGGCCGACCATGGGCTGCCGACCATACTACACTTGATCTTAGCCAAAAGGCCGAGAAGCGCCGCACATCTTTTTTTTAATACTTTTCCAATTCAATCAAATCAAATCCAATTCAGAGTCTCAACAAGTTGAGACATTTCAGATCCAGGCTGACAAGACAGGGCGGGAGACCAAAACCACCCTGTCCTGGGCCTGATCTACATGAGTCAAGCTGATTGGAGAAGGGGGAGGATCCTCCTCCAAGACTTGAGCTCATTTGCATCTTAGCCAAAAGGCCGAGATGCCGCTTTTAAAAATTGCTTCATATGAAACATATGAAGCCTCAGCGTAACCTAATGACCTCAACCAAGTGCAGGCGATCCATACTACACTTGATCTTAGCCAAAAGGCCGAGAAGCGCCGCACATCTTTGGTGTAGGAACACCTACAGTGCTGTTAGGGAGGGAGTTCCAGGATTTTAACTCAGTGACAGTGAAGGAATGGCGATGCATTTCTAAGTCAGGATGGTGTGTTAATTGAAGGGGAACTCGCCGGGAATGGCATGCCTGGGCGTCTGCTATCCTTGTCCTTCTAGATGGTCGAGGTCGTGCATTTGGAAGGGTTGCATTTTATGATGTTAATGCCACCATTGCAACATACAGTAAATGCAAGTTGTGAAAATCTGCATCATAAGACAGGAGGAACACAAGTCGGAAATACATTTTTTATATCTACAAAATGCAAGTCTCCAGTTTATAATTTTGCCATTTCTACATTCTACGATATTTAATGTCCCCTGATAACCTTTGTGGCACAGCTGTACATGACACATCCCCTCTGCAACACACTGCCAGCTAGGCACCGTATGTTACATAAATTATTCACACGCACATTATCCAACAGCAGCAATCTAGTTTAATCTAGCCTTTTCACATCAAGGAACAGTTCCAATTCTATGAAGCCTTCATCTATGCGAAAAGCCTTAATCCTTGAAATAAATAGGCCCTCGTGTTTGGGTGGCACAGTGGTTAGCACTGCTGCCTCACAGCGCCAGGGACCTGGGTTCGATTCCTGGCTTGGGTCATTGTGTGGAGTTTGCACATTCTCCCCGTGGTTTCTTCAGGGTGCTCCGGTTTCCTCCCACAGTCCGAAGATGTGCGGGTTAGGTGGATTGGCCATGCTAAATTCATAGAAATCATAGAAATCATAGAAACCCTACAGTGCAGAAGGAGGCCATTCGGCCCATCGAGTCTGCACCGACCACAATCCCACCCAGGCCCTACCCCCACATATTTACCCGCTAATCCCACTAACCTACGCTTCTCAAGGGGCAATTTTTTTTTTAACCTGGCCAATCAACCTAACCTGCACATCTTTGGACTCTTGACGTCAGGGGGACTAGCTAGGGTAAATGCATGGGGCTATGGGGATAGGGCTAGGGTGAGATTGTGGTCGGTGCGGACTCGAGGGGCCGCACTGTAAAGTAAAGTTTATTTAATAGTCACAAGTAGACTTACATTAACACTGCAATGAAGTTACTGTGAAAATCCCCTCGGATTCTATGATTGGCCAGAACATGTATCCTAATACACAATTCAGCCCAGCCAATTCATTGCTCCAGCCCGCTTCAACTACTAAGTGACCAGGAGACCACTTGACTATGTAAAAAACCCATCTATTCACTCACATCCTTTCGGGAAGGAAATCTGCCATCCTTACCTGGTCTAGTCTACAAGTATTCCAGACTCTCAGTAATGGGCTTGCCTCTTAGCTCTCTTCTGAAATGACCAAGCAAGCCACTCAGTTGTATTTAAGAAGATCCTTTTTGATTGGGTGATTTACTAACTCCCTTTGCTCATTTTACTTAACTAGATGCACCTGCAATGCCATGGGTGGTTTGTTTGGTTTGCTGAAAAATGATCATAGCTGGTGTTGAAATGTGATGATGATACAAATAAAGCAACTGATGCTAATTAGCAAAAGTTATAGACCATTAAAGTATAAATCAAAGGACTGCACAATTATGAACATTCCAGACATAAATAATCACAATACATTGCAAAATACAGGCCTCCTTAATTTGCAGAATAAAAATGCTGCACTCGACATTTTGCAAACTTCATAGATCAGGTGCTGTCAGGATGAGTTCCTGAAATTCTCAATTATTTCCATACCATTTAGGGGAGGCAATGGCCTTGTCACTGGACTAGCAATCCAGAGACCCACGGCAAGATCTGGGACCCGGGTTCGAATCCCATCACAGCAGACGGTGGCACAGTGGGTAGCACTGCTGCCTCGCAGCGCCAGGGACCCGAATTCCGGCCTCGGGTCACTGTCTGTGTGGAGTTTGCACATTCTTCCCGTGTCTGCGTGGGTTTCCCCCAGATGCTTCCACACTCCAAAGATGCGTGGGTGAGGTGGATTGGCCATGATAAATTGCCCCTTAGTATCAGGGGGACTAGCAGGGTAAATACATGGGGTTATGGGGATAGGGCCTGGGTGGGATTGTTGTCGGTGCAGACTCGATGGGCCGAATGGCCTCCTTCTGCACTGCAGGGATTCTATGATTGTTGCAAGAGATCGTGGATTTCCTGAAAAGTCCAGGCAGAGTTTTTACGGTCTTCCAGCAAGGGAACACATACTCAGTTGTTAGATTGTATGCTGGGAGTCATGCTGGCAGCTGCCATGAGAATATGCAGCACGGAAAAAGGCCATTCAGCCCAGTTGGCCCATGTCCACCTTTATGCTCCACATGAGCTTTCTGCATCAGTAATTCTCTCACCTTATCACCATAACCTGATATTCTTTTTACCTTCATGCATCTGACTAGCTTCCCCTTAAATATATCTATGCTAGTTTCTCCCGAATTCCTCACTGGATTTATTATCTCCTCAATGCCTCGTGATCACTGTGGTCTCCCGGAACTCAGAATCCCCACAGTGCAGGAGGTCGCATTTGGCCCATCGGGTCTGCACTGACTCCCTGACAGAGCATCCCACCCAGAACCTAGTCCTGTAACCCATGCATTTGCTAATCCCCCTAACCTACGCATCTTTGGACACCAAAGGGCAATTTAGCACGCTTCGCATTGCCTTCAGGGAGACACTATGGATGAATTTCCCCCAAATCTTTATTTGGAATTGGCCTCGGGAGTTTTTAAAAAATATCTTTGGTTTCAATCTCTCAGGAATGCACGTGGCTGCTGCTGGGTGGGGGAAAAACATGACGTTCAGACGCACCCTGATTGTAAGAAACAGGATAGCTGGTCTTTTCTCGGTAATGTTCCAGATACTGGTCCATCAATCTCCCCCATCCAATATCCAATACTGGGGTGGCACAGTGGTTAGCACTGCTGCCTCACAGCGCCAGGGACCTGGGTTCGATTCCCGGCTCGGGTCACTGTCTGTGTGGAGTTTCCACGTTCTCCCCGTGTCTGTGCGGGTTCCCTCCGGGTGTTCGGGTTTCCTCCCACAGTTCAAAGACGTGCGGGTTGGGTGGATTGGCCATGCTAAATTACTCCTTCGTGTCAGGGGGACTAGCTAGGGTAAATGCATGGGGTTATGGGGGGCAAAGTCTGGGAGGGATTGTGGTTGGTGCAGACTTAATGGACCGAAAGGCCTCCTTCTGCACTTATGATTCTATAATCACACACGATTATCTTGATGTATTCTAACTGAGCAGGGTCTTGTGGCACATAACAAGTTACAGCATCCGTACCGCTGAGCCAGATTTGGGTTCCACTTCAGGATTTGATGGCCGTGGAAAGAACATTCATAACATGTCCAAACAGTTTTTAAAGTTTATTCATCAGTGTCACAAATAGGCTTACATTAACACTGCAATGAAATTACTGCGAAAACCCCCTAGTTGCCACACTCTGGTGCCTGTTCAGGTACACCGAGGGAGAATTTAGCACGGCCAATGCACCCTAACCAGCACGTCTTTCAGACTGTGGGAGGAAAGCGGAGGAATCCCACGCAGACACGGGGAGAATGTGCAAACTCCACACAAGACAGTGACCCAAGCCGGGAATCGAACCTGGGACCCTGGTGCTGTGAGGCAGCGGTGCTAACCACCGTGCTGTCAGAGTGATTGCCAACCAGGGTGTTCTTTATCCACAGTGGTGAGAATGTGGAATATTCCAAACATGGAGTAATTGGGGTGAATAGCGTCGGTACATTTAAGAGGAGGCTAGATGAGTACGTGAGTGAGAAAGGGACAGAAGGATATGCTGTTAGGGGGCAATAATGCAGGATGAGTGGAAGCGCACGTGGAACATAAATGCTAACACACAGTACGGGGTCACATGGCCTGTTTCTGCGCTGTCAATTCTATGTAATTTTGAAATCCAAGAGCATTGACTCCAATTTTCTGATCAGAACCTGTCCAGTTCCTTTTTGAACCCCACGTAGTTCTGCATTTCACCACCCTTACTGATCTACAAGGTCATTCTCTTACTGAACACAAAATCCTCCTACTTTCCAAGCTTGTCATTCTCGATTTGAAACGATTATCCCTCATGTCCCAATGTCACGGACGAAGCAGCTGCAATAAAACTCAACCCGATCACATTCTCCCCGACTCTTCATAAATCAGAAATGCTTCCACCAACTTATCCCTCAGCTTTCCCCTTACAAGGGGAAGGAGCAAAAGTTCAGCCTCTCAAACTTCAGCTCTCACTCGTGGTGTTTTGAACGAATGGGAAAGTCCCATTGATCCTGTTTGCCAACAGGAAGTCACCGAGACTGGTTCCGTCATCACATGCCTCTACTTCTCAAGTCACTGAAAGGCAGCAACAGCTTCCAGGGAACGTGGCAGAATCTGGCCTATGAGCATCGCCAGGGGGAGAAAGAAGACCACCACTGACGAGGGAATACTAAGTAATCCTATAACCTTCAGTGTCGTGTAAATGGATACAAGAGTGTTGAATTCTCTCTCTCGCGTTGATACATAAGGGTGTATGTATGTGTGCGCACGCGGGTGTGTTATTTTTAAAAGAAGAAATCTATTTATATTTACATAAAAGGCCACAAGAGCTTCACACTGGAATACTTCCTGCACTGACTAAAGCACCAACTGTAACTCAATAACCAAGAATGACACCGATTGGATTGGATTTCCCCTGACAGCAATTGATACAGCAGGTGTGATGTAATGACGATTGGCAGTTTTATTCAGAGAACCAGTGGGTACACTAATCTGGGAGTGACATTACTCTGGGCCCAGAGTTCATGGGCGGGATTTTATGACCTCACTTGGGCGAGATCGTAAAAGCCTGCCTGAGGCCAACAGAGATTTCCATTCTGTGAGCCTCGCCCACCCCGGAAACTTCCGGCCCATGAGTTCAACTCCCACCAGAGAAAACGGAGATTTCCATCAAACGGGCAACATGAAATGCCCCGTACGGACCGTTCCCTTTGGGGGTGGCACAGTGGTTAGCACTGCTGCCTCACAGTGCCAGGGACCCGGGTTCGATTCCCGGCTTGGGTCACTGTCTGCGTGGGTTTCCTCCGGGTGCTCCAGTTTCCTCCCACAGTCCAAAGACGTGCGGGTTAGGTGGATTGGCTAAATTGCCCCTTAGTGTCAGGGGGATTAGCTAGGTTAAATGCATGGGATTATGGGGACAGGGCCCGGGTGGGATTGTGGTTGATGCAGACTCAATGGGCCGAATGGCCTCCTTCTGCATTGTAGGACTTGATGATTCTATGGTAAGAGAGAAAAACAAACAGGAAATGCGACTTGACTATTGCTGCTTCAAGGAAGGGGACCTGCCACTTTAACCTGGTACAGCCCTACATGCAACGGGTCCACAATCTACAGATGGCTTGAGGTCCAGTGGAGTGGGCCTAGTGAACCTCTCAAATTATATTTGGAGCATCTGAGGGATGGACAATAAAAACAGCCTTGGCAGTTGCCACCGACATTGGAAAGCAGATTGTTCTTTTTTAAAAGTTTGCTGAGAGAGATGGATCACAAACTAATTTAAACAGAAATGTGAGCTCATCGACCAGGTACATTAAAAAGGCGACTGTAACAAGAAATGTTGGAGATTTGACAGATCGGTCTTACCCTCTCCATCAGGACACAGGATCATTCACATTGAGTTTGGTTTCGAGAGCTGGCCACAGCAGGAAAGCAACCGTGTGCGCTGTCACTCAGCAGTTCAGAGGTCACAAACTTTGCATTCTGGGCCTTCATGGACGATGTGGGGACTGGGAGGTGGTGGTTGAGGCGATCTCTACAGATCAGCAGTTTAAAACATCCCACAGTGGTTGGCATGGAAGAGGCTGAAAGGTTAATGTGCCAGGCTGGCAAAATAGCAGCGTCCGGTACCAGCGCTGTTCCATAACTAGGTGATGTCAGTTTATCACCAATGCCACTGGGAAAATCATGGCGGCAACTCAATCACTGATACCAGTTCCACCACTGGCGTTAGGAATGGCAGCGTTACCATCGAATGCCAGGGCGGGATTTCCCTCTACGCTGAAATTAAAATTCCATGAGGAGAGCAGACCAGCAAGGAATGTCACCCGGATTACAAGTCCCAGATCATACTCCCCACGTACGAATCAATCACATCTTTCAGTATCACCCCTACTGCATAACTTGTCCCAGAGGCAACGTGGTGTATAAATCCTGTGGGATCCCGTTCAGCTTTGGGTCATGCTGACCTGTAATGAATGTGATTGCGTAGGGCTGGGAACATGAAGAAGTCACATGGGCTCCAGCGCTATTCCATTTAATCCATTGCAATGTTCTGGCAGCTTCGTGTTCCAGAGAACACACTGAGACATGGATTTGTGGTCTAAGATTATTACTTTCCACAAATCAGAACCACTTGGTTCAGTTACAAGCCAGAATGTTCCACGTGCATCACATCAAACTAAAAATTATCCACCTTATAATATGTTGAGATACAGAATACCGGGACACTGATACCCCATTTATTTGAAAGAAAGAGCATCATTTAAGTTTTACACATTGGCTACTAAAAGGAAAGATTAAACAACACAAACACCAACATGTTTGTGCACAGCACACAAAAACGGAAAATGCTGGAAAATCTCAGCAGGTCTGAACAGCATCTGTGGAGAGAGAATAGAGCCAAAGTTTCGAGTCTGGGTGACCCTTCGAGCCAGACTCGAAACGTTGGCTCTATTCTCTCTCCACAGAAGCTGTAAGACCTGCTGAGATTTTCCAGCATTTTCTGTTTTTGCACCCGCCTCTACTACTACCTCTGGCAGCTTGTTCCAGACACTCACCACCCTTTTCACACACAGGGTGGCGAGTGTCTGGAATGAGCTGCCAGAGGCAGTAGTAGAGGCGGGTACAATTAAGCATTTAGACAGTTACATGGGTAAGATGGGTATAGAGGGATATGAGCCAAATGTGGGCAATTGGGACTAGCTTAGTGGTTTAAAAAAAAAAGTCGGCCCAGCTTGTTCGTGCTGAAGGGCCTGTTTCCATGCTGTAAACTTCTAAGCCTTTACAGATGCGGTCAGATCTGCAGAGATTTTCTAGCATTTTCTGTTTATGTTTCAGATTCCAGCATCCGCAGCAATTTGCTTCTATTTATATAGCATTTTTAAACACAAAAATGCCTCTAGTTTTGACAAAGGAGCTGGTAAGTGACATTGTTCTCTCCTTCAACATGATATTAGAGGTCCGTGTTTTGTTCTTGGCATTTTCCCTGGAGCTGTCTAGTTGGAAACAGTGGTTCCTCAATCTTTACTCAAACCATGCTGACTCTCTGACAGAGAAATGCGGCGATTCAGAAGGAACCCCTTGTCCACAATATATTTATTGAGTCAAAGAATTTGGTCAGGTCAGTCAGCTGTGAGGGCCTCCTGGAAGATAATGGAGAAATTTGGCAGCCTTGAGAAATTCAGCACTCTGGGTTTGAGAGTTCCACAAGGACATGTTCAGCTGTGTCCTGGATGATACCGAGTCTTCTGACCCACTCTCAGCCGAGTTAAATAGGCCTGAATGCCAGTGTCAACCCTCTTCAGCAGACTTTTCTCCACCATGTTCTCTGATGCCTTCCATAATGGGGACCTTGGCATTGAAATCTGACACCTGCTCACTCTGAGGTGACTCCAGGCAAAAACCAAGGTCTCGGTTCACTACTTGCTGATGACTGGTCACTGGTCGATCAGAGGTGGACAGGCAAAGCAGCAAGGAATTGTTCTCCAATGTACGTGACTACTTTGGCCCTACGATCTGCACAAAGAAAACTGAAGTAACATATATATATATACTAGCCCGCTCCAGTCTATGTGGAATTTGCACATTCTCCCCGTGTCTGCGTGGGTTTCCTCCGGGTGCTCCGGTTTCTTCCCACAGTCCAAAGACGTGCGGGTTAGGTTGACTGGCCATGCTAAACTGCCCTTTAGTGTTAGGGGGATTAGCAGGGTAATATGTGGGGTTTAGGGGATAAGGCCTAAGTGGGATTGTTGTTGGTGCAGGCTTGATGGACTGAATGGCCTCCTTCTGCACTGTAGGGGTTCTATGATTCTATGAAAGTGCGATCTTGCTCCCAACCTTTCAGTTCTTCACCAGAACCTGTCAGCAGTGGAGCAGATTTTTAAAATTCATTAATGGGACATGGGCATCACTCGCTAGCCAGCATTTATTGCCCATCCCTAGTTGCCCTTGGAGGGCAGTTAAGGGTCAACCACATTGCTGTGGTTCTGGAGTCACATGTAGGCCAGACCAGGTAAGGATGGCAGATTTCCTTCCCTAAAGGACATTAGTGAACCAGATGGGTTTTTCTGACAATTGACAATGGTTTCAGGGTCATCAGTAGATTCTTAATTCCAGATACTTTTTATTGAATTCAAATTCCACCATCTGCCGTGATTGGATTTGAACCCGGGTCCCCAGAACATGAGCTGAGTTTCTGGATTAATAGTTTAATGATAATACCATTAGGCCTTCGTGTCAGTTCACTTATCTCGGCAGCACACTCTCTCTTGGTCTACACTGACAACGAGACACATGCAAAAATTTCCAAAACAAGTGTAGTCAATGGCAAACTCGGAGGATGAAGGCAAGTAAGTTGACTGTTCACACCATATTCAGAAAGGCAGTCACAACCAAGTTGGGCTGGTCCCTATAGCCAGAATGTCTGACACTTGTTTGCCAAAGTCAATCTTCTGTGGTGTGCCGGAGTCTGGGGTGCAATCTCACGGTGCTCAAAGGAAACACTACACAAACACTCCGAAAGCTGCATTGAGAGTCTGGACAACTATTGGGTCCTGGGAGAAGCTCACCCAGGATTGCTGCAATTGGTGCAACCAATAGTGCAGCCTCCTTCAAAAGTAAGCACCAGAGGCAGAGAGAAATTGCAAATAGAGGAAATCCCAAACCAGTAACTTGTCCATAGCTCAACTGTCAATGGTATCCCGTCCTACTTTTAGCAGAACCTTCTGGAAGCAGATCAGCCTCAACAATCACCTATGCACCCACCAGAACCCTATCAAACACCACAGTGAATTAACACAATTAACCGCAAGAAACTACAAAAGTTCGTGAATGCAGCCCAATCCATCATGCAAACCAGCCTCCCATCCATTGACTCTACCTACACTTCCCGCTGTCTCAGAAAAGCAGCCAGCATAATTAAGGACCCCACGCACCCCAGACACACTCTCTTCCGCCTTCTTTCATTGGGAAAAAGATACAAAAGTCTGAGGCTACGTACCAACCAACTCAAGGATAGCTTCTTCCCTGCTGCCATCAGACTTTCTGAATGGACCTACCTTGCACTAAATTGATCTTTCTCTACACCCTAGCTATGACCGTAACACTACATTCTGCACTCTCTCCTTTCCTTCTCTATGAACGGTATGCTTTGTCTGTATAGTGTGCAAGAAACAATACTTTTTACTGTATACTAATACATGTGATAATAATAAATCAAACCACAGTCATCTTCACCCTGAAGAACAATCAGGTTGACTACGTGTAAAAAATAAAAGCAAATCACTGCGGATGCTGGAATCTGAAGCCAAAAAGAGAAAAAGCTGGAAAATCTCAGCAGGTCTGGCAGCATCTGTAAGGAGAGAAAAGAGCTGATGTTTCGAATCCAGATGACCCTTTGTCAAAGCTGACAAAGCTTGACTATGTGGACCTGCCTCGTCAAAAGGTTGTGGGTTCAAATCCACAGTGCTGCATGGAACAGCGCACGGACTTTGCAAGATAGCTCTGTCAATGCTCTCTGTCAGTACTGAGGGAGTGCTGCATTATTGGAGGTGCCACCTTTCAGGAGGAGATGATAACCTTCAAGGTGGATATTAAGAGATCCGTGGCAGTATTTGAAGAACAAGGGAGTTCTCCCGTTGTACTGGGCAATATTTATCCCTCAGCTAACACTGCTGGGAAGAGATCTCATCATTCCTCGCATTGCTACTTGTAGAAACTCTGTTAATTGGCTGCTGCATTTTTCACACGAGTGACTGCCTTTGAAATATATTTAATTGGTTGTAATGTGCTTTGGGACATTCGGAAGTCAGAAAAGGTGCTGTCGGCATGTTTTATCTTTCTCACTGGTAAATTAGGAAGGAGTTTGCAAACGCGAGGTCAGAGAGTTTGGGGTTTTCAAAAGGCACGCCCAGGAGAAATCTCCCAAACTTGTCACTGGAGTCTCGTTCATCAATTCAAATCAGAGTTAAAAAGGACATTAGAAGTTACAAGGAGCAAGCAGGAACACGAGCTTGGACTAGGTGACACATACAGAGCCTGGCACAAGCTCATCGGGAACATTGGCCTGTTTCGGTGTTGGAAGACCATGTTAAAGACAATGGCCATGCCATGAGTCTATTATGATGTGGAGATGCCGGCGTTGGACTGGGGTAAACACAGTAAGAAGTTTAACAACACCAGGTTAAAGTCCAACAGGTTTATTTGGTAGCAAAAGCCACACAAGCTTTCGAGGCTCTGAGCCCCTTCTTCAGGTGAGTGGGAATTGTTTGTGAACAGAATTCCCACTCACCTGAAGAAGGGGCTCAGAGCCTCGAAAGCTTGTGTGGCTTTTGCTACCAAATAAACCTGTTGGACTTTAACCTGGTGTTGTTAAACTTCTTACTATGAGTCTATTACACAGGATGACTAACACACGGTTCACAAAGAACTTCAGCAGGACAATAGACAGTTAAACAACTTTGTTGTTTCTGACCAAGTAGAGCTCAAAATAATTTAAGATTACAGATTAGAATCATAGAATCCTACAGTGCAGAAGGAGGCCATTTGGCCCATCGAGTCTGCACCAATCACAATCCCACCCAGGCCCTATCCCCATAACCCCATGCTTTTACCCTGACACTAAGGGGGAATTTAGCATGGCCAATTCACCTAACCTGCACATCTTTGGACTGTGGGAGGAAACCAGAGCACCCGGAGGAAACCCACGCAGACACGGGGAGAATGTGCAAACTCCCTGGATGTTTCCCATCCGGGGATGCAAACATCCTGGGAAAGGGTGTGTAGATAGTTTGAGTCATGTGGAGATCAAAAAAGAGGAGGTATTGGGGTTCTTGAGAAACATTAAGGTAGACAAGTCCCCTGGGCCTGATGGGATATAGCTCAGAATACTGAGAGAGGCAAGAGAGGAAGTTGCTGGGGCCTTGAGAGAAATCTTTGTATCCTCATTGGCAACAGGGGAGGTCCCAGAGGATTGGAGGATAGCCAATGTTGTTCCTTTGTTTAAGAAAGGTAGCAAGAATAATCCAGGTAATTACAGGCCGGTGAGCCTGACATCATGGTAGGGAAATTATTGGAGAGGATTCTTCAAGACAGGATTTATTCCCACTTGGAAATAAGTGGACGTATTAGTGAGAGACAACATGGTCGTGTCTCACAAACTCGATCGAGTTTTTCAAGGAAGTGACGAAGATGATTGGTGAGAGTGGGGCAGTGGATGTTGTCTACATGGACTTCAGTAAGGCCTTTGACAAGGTCCCTCATGGCAAACTGGTGCAGAAGGTGAAGTCGCATGGGATCAGAGGTGAGCCCTTAAGAGCAGAACCCTTAAGCTTATTGATAGGCAAAGGGATCTGGGTGTACAGGTACACAGGTCACTGAAAGTGGCAATGCAGATGGAGAAGGTAGTGAAGAAGGCATACTTGCCTTCATCAGCCGGGGTATTGAGTTTAGAAATTGGCAAGTCATGTTGCAGCTTTATAGAACCTTAGTCAGGCCGCACTTGGAATATAGTGTTCAATTCTGGTCGCCAAATGTCCTACGAAGGAATAACCCCTCGCCCTCCCTAGTTGTCACTAACCACCTCTTTACTGGACTCCATCATCTCAGGTCAAATTCAGCCAAGTACAAGGCAGGTATGTGGAGAAACTTTTCATTTGTCCATCAAACTTCCATCTCGATCACAACTCTATGGCAGTGGAAACTCCCACATGCCCATAATTCACTTCAAAAATCCTATTTCCCCATTGTTTGATTTTTCCATCACATGCTCCAGCCAATATCATATCCACATGAGCACAAGGCTTCCCATTTACTCAGGATATTACAGCAATAGGGGCTATCTTGCCCACTTTAATATTAAACAGTGAGTGAATATTTAAATTTTGGTGCAAGACAATTCTACATTGTATACTGGCGACGTAATAACCGGCTACTCAATAGACTTAACTTGGCTCTGCACCTGTGTCTTAAAGTGGCCTCTCCCATGACAAAAAAACCCCTCAGCATCCTTATAGTGCAGGACTCAGGGAGTGTTTACATCAGTAACATTCTCCTTCAAACTTTGCTGATTGATTGCCTCATAAATCTTCTTATTTGTGGCTGAACTCATTTCCCGCCTTGTGGCTTCTTCTTCAGTTTTGGCACCACCATTGACACAGGCTCCCGCCCTAATAGGTGTATGGCGCCATTCCGCACACCCTGTAACTCTAGCTCACCTTTTTCCGTGCTTTCCATTGGCTGTGCTATCTCCATTGCTTATTTAAAATTTATATCAACCTCTGCAAGTAATCTCCATTGACTCACTTCATTGAATCACTCTGCAGACTCATCCGTCCCATAACATATCATTCAAGGTGACTGCAAAACTGCAATAATCCAATATCTGTTTCAATTTACTGGTACAAGTCACAGTCGTTTTGCCTGGGCCCTTGAATTAAACTTGAATCTCTGGAGTATGACTGATGACTTAGGCTGGAATTGTGACTTCACCAATCCTACAAGCTCACTAAATGATTTGGAATTGGGGGCACTTAGGGCTGTGAGGCTGAGAATCAGATTATACATTTGGGTTTCACACGCACTCAGGAGAATAGCCTTGCACTACACCTCCTCCCCTATTTTGTTCGCATGGAAATAATACCCAAGGAGCTCTATGTCATAGAGTCAGAGGTTTACAGCATGGAAACAGGCCCTTCGGCCCAACTTGTCTATGCCACCCTTTTTTTTTAAAAAAACCCTAAGCTAATCCCAATTGCCCGCATTTGGCCCATATCCCTCTATAGCCATCGTACCCATTTAACTGTCTAAATGCTTATTAAAAGGCAAAATTGTGCCCGCCTCTGCTACTACTTCTGGCAGCTTGTTCCAGACGCTCACCACCCTCTGAAAAAATTGCCCCTCTGGACACTTTTGTATCTCTCCCCTCTCACCTGAAGCCTATGCCCTCTAGTTTTACACTCCCCTACCTTTGGGAAAATATATTGACTTTCTAGCTGATCTATGTCCCCATTTTTGTAATGTGTCAAGTCCTCCGCGGAGGAGTCAAATGGATCTATCTGTCCAAAGAGAGGCATATTAGTAAGTACTCTTTTCTTTCCTCAACTTCAATATAAACCGGCTCACAGCTCGAGGATTATTTTTTCGTCACCAAATATAATAATGCTCATTCAACAGTTTAGGGAAAACACAACTCATTTATTTACAGGTCCAAAGATGTGCGGGTTAGGTGGATTGGCTGTGCTAAATTGCCCCTCAGTGTTAGGGGGACTAGCTAGGGTGGCATGTGGTTTATGGGGATAGGGCCTGGGTGGGATTAGGGTCGGTGCAGACGGGTTGGGCCAAATGGCCTCCTTCTGCACTGTAGGATTCTATGACACTATGAGGTTAAAACTCTACAGAGGCTGGCAGCCTCGTGGCTGCAATCAACTCCTAAGATGGCTCAGGCTCCAGACGCCCATGGTTACCAGCGTGATTCCCCACCCTACTCCCGGATTGGTTCCCTGGATCATGTGACCCTTACTCTGCAGCTTGACGCTTCAAGGGACAATCACCACAAGCCCACACCTTCTAACACGCCATCAATCCAACACAAGACTCTTCAAGTTCTTCCAATTGCACATTTCTCTTCACTTTGATTCTCAATCGTTAAAGTTAATAAGCTGCAAGTTGTTATTCACTGTACTAAACCAGTTGGACACACCCCAGAATCCCAACGGAAATTCTTTTTCAGAAAATGGATGACACTCCTTAATGTTTTCAAGAGCTCTCTGTCAGTACATGGGAACGGCCCAAAGTCCAGCTGGAGCAACCCAATCAGGGAATCCAACGTAAACAAGTCCAAACCACGCAGTACAACATCACATTCGGAAAGAATGTTTATAGAACCCTGCTTGCTCTCATACAAGATTTGATAGAGATATTCAAAATCATGAGGGGGCTGGACAGAGTAGATAGAGAAACTATTCCCGCTCATAAAGAGATTAAGAACAAGGGGGAAACAGATAACCATAACTCTTAATTCCTTTACTGTTCAAAAATCTATCTACCCTTGCCTTAAAAACATTCAATGAGGTAGCCTCAACTGCTTCACTGGGCAGAGAATTTCACAGATTCACAACCCTTTGGGTGAAGAAGTTCCTCCTCAACTCAGTGCTAAATCTGCTTCCCCTTATTTTGAGGCCATGCCCCCTAGTTCTAGTTTCACCCGCCAGTGGAAACAACTTCCCTGCTCCTATCTTATCTATTCCCTTCATTATGTTATATGTTCCTATAAGATCTCCCCTCACTCTTCTGAATTCCAATGAATATAACCCCAGTCTACTCAGTCTCTCCTCATAAGCCAACCCTCTTAACTCCAGAATCAACCTAGTGAATCTCCTCTGCACCCCCTCCAGTGCCAGTATATCCTTTCTCAAGTAAGGGGACCAAAACTGTACACAGTACTCCAGGTGTGGCCTCACCAGCACCTTATACAGCTGCAACATAACCTCACTGTTTTTAAACACCATCCCAAACACTGCAGTCATAGAGGTTTACAGCATGGAAACAGGCCCTTCGGTCCAATTTGTCCATGCCGCCCTTTTTTTTAAAACCCCTAAGCTAATCCCAATTGCCCGCATTTGGCCCATATCCCTCTATACCCATCGTACCCATGTAACTATCTAAATGCTTTTTAAAAGACAAAATTGTACCTGCCTCTACTACTACCTCTGGCAGCTTATTCCAGACACTCACCACCCTCTGTGAAAAAATTGCCCCTCTGGACACTTTTGTATCTTTCCCCTCTCACCTTAAACCTATGCCCTCTAGTTTTAGACTCCCCTACCTTTGGGAAAAGATACTGACTATCTAGCTGATCTGTGCCCCTCATTATTTTATAGACCTCTATCAGATCACCCCTCAGCCTTCTACGCTCCTGAGAAAAAAGTCCCAGTCTATTCAGCCTCTCCTTATAACTCAATCCATCAAGTCCCGGTAGCATCCCAGTAAATCTTTTCTGCACTCTTTCTAGTTTAATAATACCCTTTCTATAATAGGGTGACCAGAATTGCACACAGTATTCCAAGTGTGGCCTTACCAATGTCTTGTACAACTTCAACATGACATTCCAAATCCTGTATTCAATGTTCTGACCGATGAAACCAAGCATGCCGAATGCCTTCTTCACCACTCTGTCCACCTGTGACTCCACTTTCAAGGAGCTAGGAACATGTACCCCTAGATCTCTTTGTTCTGTAACTCTCCCCAACGCCCTACCGTTAACTGAGTAAATTCTGCCCTGGTTCAATCTGCCAAAATGCATCACCTCGCATTTGCCTAAATTAAACTGCATCTGCCATTAGTCAGCCCACTGGCCCAATTGATCAAGATCCCGTTGCAATTGGAGATAACTTTCTTCACTGTCCACTATGCCACCAATCTTAGTGTCATCTGCAAACTTACTAACCCACGCCTCCTAAATTCTCATCCAAATCATTAATATAAATGACAAATAACAGTGACAGCACCGATCCCTGAGGCACACCACAGTCGGATCTCGATGTAAACAAAGTAACTATTGTGTTGCCTCTGTAACAGTGAGTGAGTGTTAAAATAATTCATTGTATATAAAGCACTCAGACATGCTGATTCACTGGATACATTTATTCCTTATTCCGACTGTACAGACGAGGATGTCTCCAAAATGCTAGAAGGTGCAAACACGTTATTTAATCAGAGGGGATCAGACGTATGAAATTGGCAGGCTTCGAACAGGCCGAAGATGTTTACTCTGCCACAAAGTGGCCATTTGGGGCGGCACAGAGATTAGCACTGCTGCCTCACAACGCCAGGGACCTTGGGTTCGATTCCCGGCTTGGGTCACTGTCTGTGTGGAGTTTGCAAATTCTCCCCGTGTCCGCGTGGGTTTCCTCCGGATGCTCCGGTTTCCTCCCAAAGATGTGCAGGTTAGGTGAATTAGCCATGCCAAATTCTCCCTCAGTGTACCCGAACAGGTGCTGGAGTGTGGCGACTGGGGGATTTTCACTATAACTTAATTGCAGTGTTAATGCAAGCCTTTTGTGACGAATAAATAAACTTTAAAAAAGCAGTTGACACATGGAACAAACTCCCAACAAAGGTTATTTCTAAAATAATCAGATTATGGATTAAAGATTTAGCTGCAATTATGGGTGTAGCCCATTAAATATGGGCAACGGGATTAATATCTGCATGTTTCTTGTTCAGGTGCGTATGGGATCAAGTAGGGAATTTTATCGGAGATTTCCCACCTTTCTCTCAAGATTATAGAACGCTGACTGGATCTTGACCGGAGTATCGCATCCAATTTGGGTCCCACACTTTTGCAAAGGTGTGAAGGCATTGAAGAGGGTGTAGAAAAGATGGACAAGACTGGTCCCAGGGCTGAAGAACTTCAGTTAGACAGAAGGATTGGAGAAATTGGGATTGTTTTCCTTCCAGAAGGTTGAGAAGAAAATTGATAGAGGTCTGGAAAGTCACTATCTACAGAGTAGATAGAGAAAAGCTGTTCCCATTGGTGGCAGGATCAAGGCAAGAGGGCACAGATTTTAAGGTAATTAGCAACTTGCTAAATCAGCTTGGGCTGAGAATTGGAACCCAGGTCATTCTGTTCTACATAACCTAATGCTGTAGGAAGCATTGCTTTTACCCAGTACACCATAAGGAAATATAAGTTAGAGTATGCGACACAAGGTGACATGATCAAACTGGAGTCAATGGCAATCGGGGGAAAATACTCCATTGGTCGGAGTCATATCCGGCATAAAGGAAGATGGCTTTGGTGATTGGAGGTCAATCATCTTAGCTCCTGGATTTGATTTATTATTGTCACATGTATTAGTATACAGTGAAAAGTATTGTTTCTTGCACGCTTTACATATAAAGCATACCGTTCATAGAGAAGGAAATGAGAGAGTGCAGAATGTCGTGTTACAGTCATAGCTAGGGTGTAGAGCAAGATCAACTTAATGCAAGGTTGGTCCATTCAAAAGTCTGACAGCAGCAGGGAAAAAGCTGTTCTTGAGTCGGTTGGTACGTGACCTCAGACTTTTGTATTTTTTTCCCGACGGAAGGAGGTGGAAGAGAGAATGTCTGGGGTGCGTGGGGTCCTTAATTATGCTGGCTGCTTTGCTGAGGCAGCGGGAAGTGTAGACAGAGCCAATGGATGGGAGGCTGGTTTGCGTGATGGATTGGGCTACATTCATAACCTTTTGTAGTTCCTTGCGGTCTTGGGCAGAGCAGGAGCCATACCAAGCTGTGATACAACCAGAAAGAATGCTTTCTATGGTGCATCTGTATAGGTTGGAGAGAGTCGTAGCGGACATGCCAAATTTCCTTAGTCTTCTGAGAAAGTAGAGGTGTTGGTGGGCTTTCTTAACTATAGTGTCGGCCTGGGGGGGACCAGGACAGGTTGTTGGTGATCTGAAACTCTCGACCATTTCTACT
This sequence comes from Mustelus asterias, assembly GCF_964213995.1. NCBI lineage: Eukaryota > Metazoa > Chordata > Chondrichthyes > Carcharhiniformes > Triakidae > Mustelus > Mustelus asterias. The sequence goes on along the minus strand of NC_135811.1, from coordinate 9,060,918 downwards.
TCATCATCACTGCAGGAGTTCCTCAGGATAATGCACTAGGTCTAACCCATCGTCAGCGGCTTCAATGACCTTCCTTCCAACACAAGGTCAGAAATGGGGATGTTCGCTGATAACTGCACCATTCGCGACTCTGCAGATACTGAAGCAGTCCATGTCTGTGTCCATGCAGCAAGACCTCAACAACATTCAGGTTTAGGCTGCAAACTGGCAAGTGACATTGATGCCATACAAGTGCCAGGCAATGACCCTACCCAACAAGAGAGAATCTAACCATTGCCCCTTGACATTCACTGTCATTACTATTGCTGAACTCCTCACCATCAACATCCTGGGAGTTACCATTGACCAGAAATTGAACTGGACTGGCCATATATAAATATGATGGCAACAAGAACAGGTCAGAGGCCGGGAGTTATGCAGCGTGCTACTCACTTTCTGACTCTCCAAAGTCTGTCCACCATCTACAAGGCTCAAACCAGAAGTGTAACTCTCCACTTTCTCAGATGAGTGCAACTCCAACAACATTCAAGAAGCCTGACACCATCTAGCACAAAGTAGCCCACTTGATTGGCACCACATTCATTACCTTAAACGTTCACTCCCTCTACCACCAATGCACAGTGCCAGAAGCATGTACCATCTACAAGATACACTGCAGCAACTCACTAAGGCCTTTTCAACAGTACCTTCCAAACCCATGACCTCTACCACCTAGAAGGACAAGGGCAGTAAATGTATGGGTACTCCATCACCTGCATGTTTGCCTCAAAGCCACTCACCATCCTGAGTTTGGAACCACATCACCACTCTTTCATGGTCGTTGGGTCAAAATCGTGGAACTTCTCTTTCTCCCTCCCCAAAGGAAGAGCACTGTGGGTGTCCCTACACCACAGGGATTGCAGTGGTCAAAGTGGTGGCTCTCCACGACCTTCTCAAGGGCAATTAGGGATGGGCAACACATGCTGCCCTAACGAGCGACAGCCACACACAAATAATCTGGGTGGTCAAGTTTCATACCCTTCATGTAAAATTTCCCCTCGTACTTTTTGGTTCTTCACAGTAGATGAAGAATTGACAATAGTACACTAAACGTTTGGCCAAATTGGTTACCATCAGTACTTGAGCTTATTTGTCTCCTCGGCATAGTATTATCTAGCAGAGGCAATGTATTTTGATGTTGTGTCAATACATTTGAATGAAGCTCTCAACAAATGTGAATTCATTTTAATCCAGTTCAGTTGATTCACCCTAATCATCATAGAATCCTACAGTGCAGGAGGCGGCCATTTGGCCCATCCAGTCTGCACTGACCACAATCCCACAAGGCCCTATCCCCATAAATGCATGCATTTACCCTAGTTAGACCCCTGACATTGAAGGGACAACTTAACATGGCCAATCCACCGAACCCGCACATTTGTTTTTGGAGTGTGGAAGGAAACCGGAGGAAACCCACGCAGACACGGGGAGAACGTGCAAACTCCACACAGACAGTGACCCAAGCCGGGAATCGAACCTGGCGCTGTGAGGCAGCTGTGCTAACATGGTTAAAAAAAAAAGTTCCCTCCACATACAACCCACAATTGAAGAGACAAAAATTTGTAACTGTGCCCCCGAATCTGCTAAAGCAAGAGTATGTGTGAAAACAGCCCATGTTCCTTATGAAGCAAAACTGCCCTGAGGCCAGGAGTGGCAGCTCGCGGTTCCTCGCGTTCTCTCAAAGACTGGCTGCGTCAATAAAGGAGTCTACAAATAGAGTGTCTGACATTGGCTAGGGTTTATTCACAGATGGTGCTCCAGGGAGGTGACAAAATTTGCCACCTTTGCTGCCTCCAGGCAACTGGGTCTTTAACCACCCACTTCACTATTGCAGCGTCTGATTGCAAGCTCACCCTCAGGGCGAGGTCAACACAGAGGAGATGGTGGTGTTGTGGTAATGTCACCGGAATAGTAATTCTGAGGACCAGGCTAATGGTCTGGGAACATGGGTTCAAATCCCACCACGACAGCCAGTGGAATTTAAATTCGATAATTGAAACTGAAAGCTAGTCTTAGTGACTGTGAAACTACCATTAATTGTCGTCAAACCCTACCTGAGTGATTAATGTGGGGAGGGAAGGACATCTACAGGTGACCCCAGGCTCACAACAGTATAGTTGACTCTTAACTGCCCTCTGAAATTGCCTCATGGCCTACTCAAGTTGTAATAAACTGCAGCGATTCAGGTAGGTGACTCTCGAGGGCAATTCATGGCCTGCAGCGCTGGACCTGCCAGTAATGCCCACGTCCCATGACAGAATAATAGAAAGCAAAGGAATGGAATAAAACTGTGGATGAACTACAAGGACAAAATAACCTACCGGTCAATCCAAAGAGAGTAAGGTTGGCCTATCCTACACAGAAATGGAATGGGTTTACATGGCAACGGGAAAAGGCCATTCAGTCCCTCGAGGCTGTTCCACTATTCAATGAGATTATGGTTTGTCAGTGACCCAACTCCATATAGAATCTCTACAGTGCAGAAGGAAGCCATTCAGCCCATGGAGTCTGCACCCGACCACAATCCCAACCAGGCCGGCACGGTAGCACAGTGGTTAACACTGCTGCTTCACAGCTCCAGGGTCCCGGGTTCGATTCCCGGCTCGGGTCACTGTCTGTGTGGAGTTTGCACATTCTCCTCGTGTCTGCGTGGGTTTACTCCGGGTGCTCCGGTTTCCTCCCACAGTCCAAAGATGTGCGGGTTAGGTTGATCGGCCAGGTTAAAAATTGCCCCTTAGAGTCCTGGGATGCGTAGGTTAGAGGGATTAGCGGGTAAATATGTGGGGGTAGGGCCTGGGTGGGATTGTGGTCGGTGCAGACTCGATGGGCCGAATGGCCTCCTTCTGCACTGTAGGGTTTCTATGATTTCTAGGCCCTAACCCCATAACCTCATGTATTTACCCTAGCTAGTCTCCCTGACACTAAAGGAGTAATTTAGCATGGCCAATCCACCTAACCCGCACACCTTTGAGAGGAAACCGGAGCACCCGGAAGAAATCCACACAGACACGGGGAAAACGTACAAACTCCCCACAGACAGTGACCCGAGGCCGGAATCGAACCCAGGTCCCTGGCACTGTGAGGCAGCAATGCTAATCACTCTGCCGCCCTTGTCCCATATCTCTTGGTACCTCTGGTTCACAAAAAGAAACCTATCAATGTCAGATTTTAAATTAGTACTAGACCCGTCATCAATTGCTGCTTGTAGTCCTTTCTTCCCAAATTAATTTGCATCAGCTTTAGGAAGAAGCTGATTTTTGGAAAAGAACAACCAATGCTGATCTCTATTTGATTCCCTTTGTTTGGTTTCACTGCAACAATGTGCATTTATATAGCACCTTTAAGTGTAAAGCCTCCCACAGGAATGCTAATCAACTATATTAAAAAGGGCCCAAATCTTCTGGACGTGTTAAGCACTTTGTTGATGTTGTGGAGTTGATGCGCGGCGTGCTGCTAACTGAAGGAATGTCCAGTCAGAATCCCCACTTGCTGCCCCTGCAATGGGCAATGGAGTAACTCTGCCAGATTCCCATCACCAACACTCTTTACTGTGCACCAAAGGAAAAGGCTGCTCCTGCGACTTCTCAGGGAGGGCTGGCGATGGCCTAGTGGCATTATCACTAGACTATCAATCCAGAAACTCAGCTCAGGTTCCGGGAACCCAGGTTCGAATCCCGCCACGGCAGATGGTGGAATTTGAATTCAATAAAAAATATCTGGAATTAAGAATCTACTGATGACCACAAAACCATTGGTCGGAAAAACCCATCTGGTTCACTAATGTCCTTTAGGGGAGGAAATCTGCCGTCCTTACCTGGTCTGGCCTACATGTGACTCCAGAGCCACAGCAATGTAGTTGACTCTCAACCGCCCTCTGAAATGGCCTAGCAAGCCACTCAGTTCAAGGGCAACTAGGGATGGGCAATAAATGCTGGCCAGCCAGCAATGAATAAAAAAAGTCAGGTAGTCTTCGCCGCAGGACCTACAACTCCAGTACGAGTAACGTTATAGGCTTAGAAACTCCCGCTGCCTACTCCCCATTGGGAAGTCTCCGCTCACTCAATAAGGCAGCTCGTAGTCCACAAAGCTCACGGTAGATCGATTGATGATCCCCTGCGGTCTTTGTGGTCTTCATAGCAGGCAACATAAATGCTACTACGCTGACCACACTGACTTTGAATGGAGAGGGGGGAAGCAGCCAGGTTCCCAGTCAGACCTGCGGTGATATGCATCGTCACGGATGGTGGATATGAACACAAAGCCCAGTGTGACAGTCAGAGAGTTTGCTGATCCAATGGAGATTGAAAGCCTTCAGGAGAGGTGGGGAAGAGAGTGTGGGAAAGGAAACCATTGTTCCAAAAAGGAGGGTAAAAATGCACAGACTGAGTAAGCAGAGTCATGGTTTACAAGCACAATTTATATCCTGCTTACAGACGAAAACAAACCTCAGATCTTGATAAAACCATGTGACAGAAAGCGGCCGTAAACAAGTAGTGAGCAGCAACTTCCTCCAAAACAAAACCACCTTTATGTAGCTGCACAAACCTATGCTTAGTATAAAGCTGCCACTTCCTCAGCATATAGTGCGAGCAAGGGAGAGACGGTGAAACACCATTTAATCAGGGGAGGCGGTGGCCGAGTGGTATTATCGCTAGACTATTAATCCAGAAACTCAGCCAATGTTCTGGGGACCTGGGTTTGAATCCCGCCACAGCAGGTGGTGGAATTTAAATTCAAGAAGGAATATCAAGAGTCTACTGATGACAGTGAAGCCATTGTTGATGGTCGGAAAATCCCATCTGGACGAACGTCCTTTAGGGAAGGAAATCTGCTATCCTTACCCAGCCTGGCCTGAAAAGCCCATCTGGTTTGCCTAATATCCTTTAGGGAAGGAAATCTTCCGTCTTTACCCAGTCTGGCCTACATGTGACTCCAGAGCCACAGCAGTGTGGTTGACTCTCAGCTGCCCTCTGAACTAGGGCAGATAGGGATGGGCAATAAATGCTGGCCAGCCAGCGACACCCATGTCCAATGAATGAATTAAAAAAATACTCCTATAGGTATAGAGGGAAATGGGCCAAATGCGGGCAATTGGGACTAGCTTAGTGGTTTAAAAAAATAGGCGGTATGGACAAGTTGGGCCAAATGGTCTGTTTCCATGCTGTCAACATTTATGACTCTATGACTGCTATGCCTTGGGAGAAGTGGAGCATAAACACTGACGTTGACCAGCTGGGCCAAATGGCCTGTTTCTGGGCCAGCTGGACTACTCCTCAGAAGAACTGCTGCCAATGGGCCTCCTTCAGTGTTGAACTATTCTCTGCTGTAACTTCCATGCAATATAATTCTATGCAAGTCTGAAGCCCTTTATGTTTAAATTACACAGCATCAGCACACTTACGCCAAAGTATGGAATTGGCAAGAAGCTGATGTGCTCCAGGAAAGATCCACCATCTTGACCCAGCATCTTGAGCACTGGGAATGGCCTGCTCTTTCTTGCTGCTGTCAAGCAAATGCATGCTTGCCCAGTGGTGCAGGCGCGGGGATACTCATTCCGTACATCAGTGGGCGAGAGTTTGCATATCATAAATGCCTCACACCCATATTCTTCAGGTTCAGTGACCTTTTGCCCTTGGTTGTCATGCATTCTCTCATTTCCTTATTCTCCTCTGCTAAATCCAGGCCACGTGACCCGAGCAGTCACAGGGAGCGCAGGCACACAGCCTAGCCTGTAGCCTCTGGGAAAAGAGATAAGCTCGCTTACCCAATTCCCCTACCTGCATCCAGACAAGTGAAATCCATGTTGGCGTCATTATTGCTTTAAATGGTCAGTGAGTCAGTCATGAATAAGTATTTAAGAACCGAAAGGTTTACTGGGCAAGCTGGTGAGCTAAACTTTTACACAGAAAGAGTGGCTGCTGTGCGGATTTTATGTATTTGTGTTTGCTGCAGATACTTTCTCAGATTCAATAGTGTCAGTCACCACCAACAATGGTTTGAACATTTGGTTTGCTAACTTGCCCATCTCCTTTAGTGCTGGAATGGCCTGGGAATGTAACCATGGTCCAGATGGATTCCCTGTGCACCTGTACCTCTCTGAAGGCAGACAGAAGCAACACGGACAAGGCTGTGACTGATTTGACCCATAAGCTGCTTCACTCCACTTGTAAAGAAATAAATACCAAGTAATCTCATCATAGAGGACACAGACAAGGAGGAGGCCATTCAACCCTTCAGATCAGCGCCAGCTCTTGGCTGGAGCAATCGGAAGTTATTTCCACTGCCCATTACATTTCCAAATCACTCTACCCTCCAAGTGAAAAATTGACAAGTGTCGAGTCCTCCTTGATGGCATGTTATTTGACCGTGCGCTGTTCAGCTTTCAGGGCTACTTGTGCGCCAGATGCTGCTGGCATTTGTTAAAACTTCCCTCGCAGGAACAGAGGAATTTTCAGATTAAAGAAACAAGGTACATCACGCTCACCTTCTACCAACCTGAAAACCATTTACTACATCAATTGTTGCATCAGTGAGTCTGCAGCAGACCCAGACATGCAGTGAGGAACAGCACCCCCCCGCAGCACTTTGGGAACTCCAAGCTCACCTGTCCTACTCTCTCTCTTCCCCAGGCCAGAATACACCACCACACATCACACCTCCCATCTCCACTTGCTCACATGCTGGATCCCAAAATCGAATTTTCTGAATGATTCAATCATTTCCACTGTCTCCCGAGGGAATCGGTTCCATAGAAATCATATAGCGCAGGAAAAAAAGAGGCCATTCGGCCCACTGAGTCTGCACCGACAACAATCCTAGTTCTGGACTCCCCCACCACTGGGAACATTCTTTCTGAATCTACCCTGTCTAACCCTGTTAGGATTTTATAAGTTTCTATGTATTCCTTCAACAGCTACAAAATCCTTTTTGTACTGTGGCAGCCAGAACCATACACAAGTGTCGTTACGATTTATAAAATAGCACAACTACCTCATCATTGAGCTAAAATATCAACTTTTTAAACCACATCCCAACATTTGATTTACTTAGCTCACTGCCACTGGATGTGGTTGCAATAACTTCAATATATTGTCAATCAGGCCCCTCAGATCTCTCTCATTTTTGTTGTAAAGGGAGACTTTTATGCCGCTTTTTCCAAGTTCTGTAGTATTTAGAAACATTGGCATAGAAGCATGGGAAATAGGAGCAGGCCCTTCAAGCCTGTTCTGCTGTTCAATGTGATCATGATTGATCCTCTATCTCACACCATACACCCCGCACTCTCCCCATACCCCTCGACACCTTTAGTCTACAAATCTATTCCCTGCTTAAATATATTCAGTGATTTGGCCTATAACACTTTCTATGGGAGAGAATTCCACAGGTCCCCCACCCTCTGAGTAAAGAAATTCTCCTTATCTCAGTCCTGAATGGCCTGAGACAATGACCCCTTGTTCTAGAACTTCCAGCCAGAAGAAACAAGATCCCTGCATCCAGTCTGTCCAGCCCTGTCAGAAGGTCATAAGCTTCAATGAGGTCCCTCCTCCTTCTACGTTTCGGTGAATACAGTTGACCCAATCTCTCCTGCATTTCTCGCACATTATCCTTTCCATTTAAGCAATCGTCCCTTGCTAGATTTGTTTGCCCCCTTTTAAAATATTTTGCATTTTCCTATAGTGAGCGTGGTATTGTGGTGCAGTGGGCATCTGAGTCAGAAGCTCGGGTTCAAGCCTCACCCCAGAGCTTGATGGCCAAGGGAGATGCATTCATAACACGGTCAGACACGGATTATGACTGAACGCCTCCAAGTCAGAATCCTGCCTAACTCATAAATAAACTTTTAAAAAAGATCTGCTAGTGTCACAAGTAAGGTTTACATTAACACTGCAATGAAGTTACTGTGAAATTCCCCTAGTCGCCACACTCCGGTGCCTGTTTGGGCCAATGCACCTAATCAGCACATCTTTGGAGTGTGGGAGGAAACCGGAGCACCCGGAGGAAACCCCCGCAGACACGGAGAGAACGTGCAGACTCCGCACAGACAGTGAACCAAGCTGGGGATCGGACCCCCCTGGCACTGCGAGGTGGCAGTGCTAACCACTGTGCCGGTCTTTCCACCATGTGCCATTGCCAGGAAATAAGAACGGGTGAGAGTCCTGGTTGGCCATATGATGGAAAGAATGTTGGAGCCTCTGCCTTCACAATACAAGACTGCAAACTGCATGTGAAATTGCATGTTGCCAGAGCAACTTGAACTCTGCCTGATCTGTAATACACCTCTACAATGAATTCCACCACAAGCATATCCTGTTGATCACAACACACAAGGAGGGGGGCGGGGGAGGGGGGCGGGGGGGGATAGAATGGGGGTGTAGAGAGTGAGAAAGGTTGAGGGGGGGGGAAAAAGGAGGCACAGATGATGCTATTTCACTTTTAAAAAAACATCTGGAGTATTCATAGGATAGAATAGAATCCCTACAATGCAGGAGGCGGCCCATCGAGTCTGCACCGACCACAATCCAACCTAGGCCCTATTCCCATAACCCCTCACATTTACCCTGCCAATCCCCCGATACTACGGTCAATTCAACCTAACCCGCACATCTTTGGACTCTACAAATAAAAATTCAAGAACATTTTTCCACCAAAGATATATCTTCCGGCAATTTCAGTGAAGCGAAATAATAAAGCAAAGAGGGAAGCTGATGCGAGCAAAAAATAAATATTAGATTGTTTGAGTTAAGTAGATATTATCAGAGGGTAAACAGCACAATGTCAGCATTAAGCATTTGCAGTATCAGCCTTCCTAAAGCCTGTCTGAAGGGATATCATTGAATAGAGCTTTTTGACTCAGCAATAGACAAGCTGAAATTCTGCATCATTCAACAACACCCACAGAAACATCCAGACACTGAAAGGCCCAAAACGTCAAAGCCAGTGAACTTTAACCTACTCTTTCCTCCTCGTGGTATTCGCATAAATAGCCTCAGCTCTTAAAGCAGAAAGGTCAAAGCCACAGTACTTTGATGTAACAATCTACTCAAGTGGTCCCCAACCTGTTCAGTCACACATCACGCTTCAACGATACAAACAATTCCGTGGCCCGCACACTTTTTTCAGCTGAATCAATTGATCATAAAATGTCACATTTACTACGCTTACGGTCTTATTCGGGAGGTTTGCAACATAGCGCAGACAACAGGATAACTAAGGATCAAGTACATCAATATTTCATTGTCCCCCACTGAATGCATTGGCCAGAACTTTATCACCTCGCCCATCACAGAATCGGAGTGGGCGAGGGTCATAAGACCGTAAGACATGGGAACAGAATTAGGCCACTCGGCCCATCGAGTTTGCTCCATCATTCAACCACGGCTGATATTTTTCTCATCCCCATTCTCCTGCCTTTTCCCAATAACCCCTGATCCCCTTATTAATCAAGCACCTATCTATCTCTGTCTTAAAGACACTCAATGACCCGGCCTCCACAGCTTTCTGAGGCAAAGAGTTCCACAGATTCACCACTCTCTGGCTGAAGAAATTCCTCCTCATCTCTGCTTTAAAAGATCGTCCCTTTAGCATGAGATTGTTCCCTCTGGTTCTAGTTTTTCTCACCAGTGGAAACATCCTCTCCACGTCCACTCTATCCAGGCCTCGCAGTATCCTGTAAGTTTCAATAAGATCCCCCCTCATCCTTTTAAACTCCAACAAGTACGGACCCAGAGTCCTCAAATGTTCCTCATACGACAAGCTCTTCAACGATACAAACAATATCAGGATCATTCTTGAGAACCTCCTCTGGACCCTTTCCAAGGCCAGCACATCCTTCCTCAGATATGGGGTCCAAAACTGCTCACAATGCTCCAAATGGGGTCTGACCAGAGCCTTATACAGCCTCAGAAGTACATCCCTGCTCTTGTATTCTAGCCCTCTCGACATGAATGCTAACATTGCATTTGCCTTCCTAACTGCCGACTGAACCTGCACGTTAACCTGAAGAGAATCTTGAACAATGACTCCCAAGTCCCTTTGTGTTTCTGATTTCCGAAGGTCCAAAACAGAAATCTCTGTTGACCTCAGGCAGGAATTTCTGATCTTGCCCGAGCGAAACCATAAAATCCCGCCCATTGTCTGCGACCGCGAGTACAGACAGATTTTCAAAATCTGTTCAACTCAACTCTAACTATTCATGCTACTCAACCGTTCCACACACAGCACTCAGTTCAGGTGCCTGACTTTTGCCTTTTCATGTTAAGAATTTCATATTACCACCACAGCGTTTCCCAACTTCTCTCTGCAGACGAGACATTCAGGTAAGGGGCAAGTGGCATCTCCTGTCCATGGAAAGCCAAAGGCCAGATTACTCTCATCATACCATCTCTGAACACTTGCTTTCTTTTCTCTCTTGGGGTTCAGATGTTTTGTCAATAATTGAATAAGCGGAGTAATTGCCTCTTTTGACAACAAACTTATCCATTTCTTCTTAGATCGGGGTACAAAATATATCCAAAAAAATGTGGATAGGGTTTCACTGCCTGTCTAGTTTTTGTCTTGTTTTACTATCAATAAAAAAAAAATGCACGAACGGCGTTGCTTGGTTTCTATGGTGATGAGTAAAAACTATCACCTCATCTCAAGTTTGCCTTTTGGAATGTTCACATTTTAGACTCAAAAGGCCGAAACCTCACTTTTAAACTATACGGCAATTAATTTTCACAAGTTTTGAGCTGTAATTTGGAATATTGGGTTGAATATTGTTCAAGATGAAACGGTATGTTTGTTTTACATTAATTTTCATTACCGTTGTACAATATTTCACGGTACACTTGCTCAGTTCCCACGGTACATCACACCAGCAGAAAACCACTGAGCTACAATACGTATCTTCTCCCTTAATAAAAATCAAAAAATCACCAAGTAGCTACTTACCATCAGCGTGGCTGTTTCGTTCTGAATCTCCTCCACATTGCAATGAAAGTTATTTTGTTAATCCTGATGCTGTGACAGGCGGGTTCCAGCCTAGAGAAAGATACATATGTCAATGTCACAAGTATCAAACAATAATCTCTTCCCCCCCCACTCCGAAGTGTCACCTCCGTATGTGAATTGGAAAACACGGTAAGCTTATTTGTTACCACTGCTTTGCAATTTAAAACCTATTTCCCCACAAGCTGTGGTTTAAAGTGCGGGCAATTTTTAGACAATATTCTGTAACTATTGCAAATAACTGGAGATATTGACCCACACAGAGCAACAAACAAGGAGAGACACACAGACCCACACAGAGAGTGGAAGGGAGGGGAAGGCAGAGAATTAACATGCACAGAGGAGAGAGAGAATGAAAAACAAAAAAAAAAACAGCAAGAAGAAAAGAGAAAGAGGGGAGAGAGAGAGAGAGAGGCAAAGGGGGGGAGAGAGAGAGAGGCAAGGGGAGAGAGAGAGAGAGAGGCAAAGGGAGAGAGAGAGAGAGAGGCAAAGGGAGAGAGAGAGAGAGAGAGAGGCAAAGGGAGAGAGAGAGAGAGAGGCAAAGGGAGAGAGAGAGAGAGAGAGAGGCAAAGGGAGAGAGAGAGAGAGAGAGGCAAAGGGAGAGAGAGAGAGAGAGAGAGAGAGGCAAAGGGAGAGAGAGAGAGAGAGGCAAAGGGAGAGAGAGAGAGAGAGGCAAAGGGAGAGAGAGAGAGAGAGGCAAAGGGAGAGAGAGAGAGAGAGGCAAAGGGAGAGAGAGAGAGAGAGGCAAAGGGAGAGAGAGAGAGAGAGGCAAAGGGAGAGAGAGAGAGAGAGGCAAAGGGAGAGAGAGAGAGAGGCAAAGGGAGAGAGAGAGAGAGAGAGGCAAAGGGAGAGAGAGAGAGAGAGAGGCAAAGGGAGAGAGAGAGAGGCAAAGGGAGAGAGAGAGGCAAAGGGAGAGAGAGAGAGAGGCAAAGGGAGAGAGAGAGAGAGGCAAAGGGAGAGAGAGAGAGAGGCAAAGGGAGAGAGAGAGAGGCAAAGGGAGAGAGAGAGAGGCAAAGGGAGAGAGAGAGAGGCAAAGGGAGAGAGAGAGAGGCAAAGGGAGAGAGAGAGAGAGAGGCAAAGGGAGAGAGAGAGAGAGAGGCAAAGGGAGAGAGAGAGAGAGGCAAAGGGAGAGAGAGAGAGAGGCAAAGGGAGAGAGAGACAGAGGCAAAGGGAGAGAGAGAGAGAGGCAAAGGGAGAGAGAGAGAGAGAGAGAGAGAGAGGCAAAGGGAGAGAGAGAGAGGCAAAGGGAGAGAGAGAGAGAGGCAAAGGAAGAGAGAGAGAGAGGCAAAGGGAGAGAGAGAGAGAGGCAAAGGGAGAGAGAGAGAGGCAAAGGGAGAGAGAGAGAGAGAGGCAAAGGGAGAGAGAGAGAGAGAGGCAAAGGGAGAGAGAGAGAGAGAGGCAAAGGGAGAGAGAGAGAGAGGCAAAGGGAGAGAGAGAGAGAGAGGCAAAGGGAGAGAGAGAGAGAGGCAAAGGGAGAGAGAGAGAGAGGCAAAGGGAGAGAGAGAGAGAGGCAAAGGGAGAGAGAGAGAGAGGCAAAGGGAGAGAGAGAGAGGCAAAGGGAGAGAGAGAGAGGCAAAGGGAGAGAGAGAGAGGCAAAGGGAGAGAGAGAGAGGCAAAGGGAGAGAGAGAGAGAGGCAAAGGGAGAGAGAGACAGAGGCAAAGGGAGAGAGAGAGAGAGGCAAAGGGAGAGAGAGAGAGAGGCAAAGGGAGAGAGAGAGAGGCAAAGGGAGAGAGAGAGAGAGGCAAAGGGAGAGAGAGAGAGGCAAAGGGAGAGAGAGAGAGAGAGGCAAAGGGAGAGAGAGAGAGGCAAAGGGAGAGAGAGAGAGAGGCAAAGGGAGAGAGAGAGAGGCAAAGGGAGAGAGAGAGAGAGGCAAAGGGAGAGAGAGAGAGAGGCAAAGGGAGAGAGAGAGAGGCAAAGGGAGAGAGAGAAAGGCAAAGGGAGAGAGAGAGGGAAAGGGAGAGAGAGAGGGAAAGGGAGAGAGAAAGGGAGAGAGAAAGGGAAAGGGAGGGAGAGAGAGAGAGAGAGAAAGGGAGGGAGAGAAAGGGAGGGAGAGAGAGAGAGAGATAGAGAGAGAGAGAGAGAAAGGTAAAGAGATAGAGAGAGAGAGAAAGGGAAAGGGAGAGAGAGAGAAAGGGAAAGGGATAGGGAGAGAGAGGGAAAGGGATAGAGAGAGAGAGAGAGAAAGGGAAAGAGAGAAAGAGAGAAAGGGAAGGAGAGAGAGAAAGGGAAAGGAAGAGAGAGAAAGGGAAAGGGAGAGAAAGGGAAAGAGAGAGAGAGGGGAGAGAGATAAAAGGCAAAAGGGAGAGAAAAGCGAGAGAAAGATAAAGATGTTAAGACAGAAAGAGGAGAAAACGATCAAATCAAAGAGAAATTCAGTGGGAGTAAGGAAAGCGACAGAGACTCAGTCAGTGGGTGATATTGGCGCAGTTTCAGGCGGATATTCGGGTTAGAATGGGTCACCCGCTGAGGGCTCCCGGTGCCGGGTGTGGAGCGGCTCCGCTTGGGGAATTCCCCAGCCGCTTGTATCACTGCAGCTAATTCCTTACCGCTGCCTCCCAATAAAAAGGCAAACTTTTCAATTCAACCCATCCTGAATTACAGCCGGGAATCATTCCCGATATTGCTTTCAAATCCCAAAACAGAATCATCACTTTAATATCAGCCATGGGACAGATATACAGAATGATGCAGTATCCACCCGCGCTTTAATAATGTTACTCAAACTAAGTTCAATGTGAAACCAGAAGTTGTGCATCCAGCATTTTAATGATTTATAGGAAGGAGGTGGCGGCAGAGTAGCAATGCCACTGGACTGTTAATCCCTGGGTTCAAATCCCACCACGGCAGCTGGTGCATTCAATTCAACAATAAACATGGGGACAAGTTCATCAATTGTAAAAGGCACTATCAGTTCACGACCCTCCACCCTGCTCTGGGTTACTCCAGACCCAGTAAGAAGTCTCACAACACCAGGTTAAAGTCCAACAGGTTTATTTGGTAGTAAAAGCCACTAGCTTTCGAAGCACTGCTTCTTCATCAGGTAAGTGGGATTTCAGTTCACAAACAGGGCATATAAAGACACAAACTCAATTTACAAAATAATGGTTGGAATGCGAGTCTTTACAGGTACTCAAGTCTTAAAGGTACAGACAATGTGAGTGGAGAGAGGGTTAAACACAGGTTAAAGAGATGTGTATTGTCTCCAGACAGGACAGTTAGAGATTTTGCAAACCCAGGCAAGTCGTGGAGGTTACAGATTGTGTGACATGAACCCAAGATCCTTGGAGAACAAGGCGGCCTTCACAACACACGACAGCGCAGAATCGCTGAGCAGAGACTGATAGCCAAGTTCCGCACATATGAGGATGGCCTCAACCAGGATCTTGGGTTCATGTCACACTATCTGTAACCCCCACGACTTGCCTGGGCTTGCAAAATCTCACTAACTGTCCTGTCTGGAGACAATACACATCTCTTTAACTTGTGCTTAACTCTCTCTCCACTCACATTGTCTGTACCTTTAAGACTTGATTACCTGTAAAGACTCGCATTCCAACCATTATTTTGTAAATTGAGTTTGTGTCTTTATATGCCCTGTTTGTGAACTGAAATCCCACTCACCTGATGAAGAAGCAGCGCTCCGAAAGCTAGTGGTTTTTGCTACCAAATAAACCTGTTGGACTTTAACCTGGTGTTGTGAGACCTCTTACTGTGTTTACCCCAGTCCAACGCCGGCATCTCCACATCATTACTCCAGACCCAAAGCAACGTATCAAACTGCTAAAAGGAATGAAAGCAGACAGACCACCCAACATCGACCTGGGCACCGAATGGACAATGGCATGCCCAGCCCTGCCAACCCTCGCAGTGGGCAAGTAAACTACTCATTGGAGGAGGAGGCTTCACAAATATCCCCACCTTCCCACAGGGCACTTCCTGCTGAAGACCCCACAACCCGCTGAAGTCCCCATGGTCCCACAGATGTCCGTCTTCAGTCAATTCATTCACTCCGTGTGATATAAAGAAATAGCTGAAGGCATTGGATATTAAAAAGGCTCTAACAATATTGTGCTCCAGAACTAGGTGTACCCCGAGCCAAGCTGTTCCAGTACAGCTATGACAGATATTTTTTATTCATTTATGGGACATGGGTGTCGCTGGCTGGCCAGCATTTATTGCCCATCCCTAGTTGCCCGAGGGCAGTTGAGAGTTAATCACATTGCTGTGGCTCTGGAGTCACATGGAGGCCAGACTGGGTAAGGACGGCAGATTTCCTTCCCTAAAGGACATTAGTGAACCAGATGTTTTTTTCCAACAATGGTTTCATGGTCATCAGTAGATTCTTAATTCCAGATATTTTTTATTGAATTCAAACTCCACCATCTGCTGTGGCAGGATTCGAACCTGGGTCCCCAGAACATAAACTGAGTTTCTGGATTAATAGTCTAGCGATAATACCACTGGCCATCGCCTTACTGGTATTATCTCCCCCTCCCTCTCTCTCTCTCCCCCTAGGTATCTATCTACCTGGCAATGTGGAAGCTGTTGCACCTTTTTGAACCTGTTCACAAAAAGGTCAATTCCAATCCAGCTAATTATGTCCCTGTCTACTCTCGATCATCAACAAAGTGAAGGAAAGGGCTGTCAAGTGGCACTTACTTAGCAATACCCTGTTCTGTTTGGATTCTGCCAGGGTCACTCAGTTCCTGATCTCATTACAGCCTTGGTCCAAAACAGACAGAAGAGTTGAACTCAAGATGTGAGGGTGACTGCTTTTGACATCAAGGCTGCATTTGACAGAGTAGCATCAAGGAGTCCGAGCAAAACTGGGAATCAATGGGAATCAGGGGGAAACCTCTCCACTGGTTGGAATCATACCTTACCTGAGGAAAGTTGTTCGTGGTTGTTGGAGGTTAATCATTCTCAGCCTCAAGATGTCACTCAGGAATTCCTCAGGATAGCACCCTAGGACTAATAATCTTCAGATGCTTCATCAATGACCTTCTTTCTATCATCAGGTCAGAAGTGGGCATGTTCTCTGATCACTGAACAATATTCAGCACCATTCATGACTCCTCAGATACTGAAGCCATGTCCATATGCAGCAAGACCTGGACAATATTCAGGTATGGGCTGGTAAGTGGCACACAAGTGCCGGCAATGACCATCTCCAACAAGAGAGAGAATACAACCATCACCCCTTGACATTCAATGGCATAGCCATCATTGAATTCCCCATTATCAACATCATGGGAGTTATCATTGACCAGAAAATGAACTGAACCAGTCATATAAATACTGCAAGAGCAGGTCAGAGGCTGGGAATTATGCAGAGAGTAACTCATGTCTTGACTCCCCAAAGCTTATCCACTGTCTGCAAGGCACAAGTCAGGAGTGTGATGGAATACTCTCCCCTTGCCTGGACGAGTGCAACTTCATCAGCACTCAAGAAGCTTGACAACATCTAGGATAAAGCAGCCTGCTTGACACCCCATCATCCCCCACCATAAACATTCACTTCCTCCACCATCGACGCACAGTGACAGCAGTGTGCATCGTCCACAAGATACACTGCAGCAAATTATCAAGGCTCCTTCTAAAGCACCTTCCAAACCCGGGACTTCTACTACCTAGTAGGACAAGGGCAGCAGATACATGGAAACACCACAATCTGCAACTTCCCTCCCCAAGCCACACACCATCTCGATTTGGAACCATTTCACAGTTCCTTCTCTGTCACTGTGTCAAAATCCTGGTGCACCTTCCCTAACAGCACTGTGGGTGTAACGACAGCACAGGGTCTGCGGTGGTTCAAGAAGGCAGCTCATGACGGCCTTCTCAAATTAAGGATTGACAATAAATGTTGATCGAGCCAGGGATGCTCACACCCCATGGATGAATAAAAAGTATAGCAATGGAATTTAGAAAATTAAACAAGGTATGAGATTTGGTCGAGATATTCAAAGTGATGAGGGGGTCTGGAGACAGTAGATGGAGAGAAAGTATCCCCCAGGTGGAGGGGTGAAGGGCACAGACTTAAGGTAATTGGCAAAATAACAAACCATTGCGACAGCAGAGATCTTTTCATGCAACAGTTGTTAGGATCTGGAATTCACTGCTTGACAGTGTGGTAGAGGCAGATTGAGTCAAAAAGGGAATAAAACCAAAAGTAAATATTTACAGGGCTATGGTGAAAAGGCAGGGGATTGGCACTGGGTCAATTGCTCTTCCAGAGAACTGCCACAACCACGATGGGCCAAATGGCCTCTTTCTGTGGTGTAACCACTCTATTCCAGATTTATACAGAGTTAATTATAGAAATGTTTCTTCAATTCCCCACATCCCTAATTTCAAACAATGAGAAACTAAAATATTTAGAATCCATATGGCTAATATGTACCAAATTTGACAGAGGCTATTGTTTAGTTGGGTTTGTCAAACATCACTCTGCTTTCTAATTAAGGTATTTCGTTTTAATCAGGACTGAATTATGACTGACAATTCTTAAAGTTACAATACTTATTTTTTTCCCCAGTGAACCAGGTACAAATCGGTTCCAACCTTCCTTTGCAGCTTCAAGTTACTTATATAAACCAAACATATTTATGTTAAACTATATTCTGATTAATCTATCCCGAACAATGGGACTTAAACTACGATAGATAATTTAACTTACAAACTAACCTATTTAAATCAAAACAAAAAATGCTGGAAAATCTCAGCAGGTCTGGCAGCATCTGTAGAGAGAGAAACAGTTAAGATTTTGAGCCCATATGACTCTTCTTCAGAACTGTTCAAGGGTGATCTTGCTTTTCTTTATCATAGAATCTCTACAGCGCAGAAGGCGGCCATTCGGCCCATCGAGTCTGCACTGACAACAATCTCACCCAGGCCCTATGCCCATAACTCCACTTATCTGCCCTGCTAATCCCCCTGACACTAAGGGTCAATTTAGCATGGCCAATCCACCTAACCTGCACATCTTTGGACTGTGGGAGGAAACTGGAGCACCCGGAGGAAACCCATGCAGACATGGGGAGAACGTGTAAACTCCACACAGACAGTCACCCGAGATCGGAATTGAACCCGGGTCAGTGGTGCTGTGAGGCAGCAGTGCTAACCACTGTACCACCGTGCCACCCTCCTATTTAAATATAGCTTAAACACCTACCCCATTACTTCACAAATAAGGGGCAGTGTCCAAACATCTCATAATCAAATGTTCACTTCTGTGATGGAACTGGATTAGGATAAGAATACAAGAACATTAAAAACTAAGCAGGAGTAGGCCATCTGGTCCCTCGATCATGCTGATCTTTTCGTGGACTCAGCTCCACTTACCCGCCCGCTCACCATAACCCTTAATTCCTTTACTGTTCAAAAATGTATCTATCCTTGCCTTAAAAACATTCAATGAGGTAGCCTCAACTGCTTCACTGGGCAGGGAATTCCACAGATTCACAACCCTTTGTGTGAAGAAGTTCCTCCTCAACTGAGTCCTAAATCTGCTCCTCCTTATTTTGAGGCTATGCCCCCTAGTTCCAGTTTCACCCGCCAATGGAAACAACTTCCCTGCTTCTATCTTATCTATTCCCTTCATAATCTTATGTGTTTCTATAAGATCGCCCCTCATTCTTCTGAATTCCAATGAGTACAGCCCCAATCTACTCAGTCTCTCCTCATAAGCCAACCCTCCCAACTCCGGAATCAACCGAGTGAATCTCCTCTGCAACCCCTCCATTGCCAGTATATCCTTTCCCAAGTAAGGAG
Organism: Mustelus asterias; assembly: GCF_964213995.1. Classification (NCBI taxonomy): domain Eukaryota; kingdom Metazoa; phylum Chordata; class Chondrichthyes; order Carcharhiniformes; family Triakidae; genus Mustelus; species Mustelus asterias. Next base: position 9,042,119 of record NC_135811.1, on the reverse strand, counting down.
ACCAAAACTGTACACAGTACTCTAGGTGTGGCCTCACCGGCACCTTATACAGCTGCAACATAACCTCACTGTTTTTAAATTCCATTCCTCTAGCAATGAAGGACAAAATTCCATTTGTCTTCTTAATTACCTGCTGCATTTGCAAACCAACTTCTTGTGATTCTTGCACAAGGACACCCAGGTCCCTCTGCACAGCAGCATGCTGCAATTTTTTACTATTTAAATAATTGTCCATTTTGCTGTTATTCCGACCAAAATGGATGACCTCACATTTACCAACATTGTACCCCATCTGCCAGACCCTCGCCCACTCACTTAGACTATCTATATCCCTTTGCAGACTTTCAGCGTCCTCTGCACACTTTGCTCTGCCACTCATCTTAGTGTCATCTGCGAATTTTGACACACTACACTTGGTCCCCAACTCCAAATCATTGATGGAAATCGTAAACAATTGCGGTCCCAATACTGATCCCTGAGGCACACCACTAGTCACTGATCACCAACCAGAAAAACACCCATTTACCCCCACTCTTTGCTTTCTGTTAGTTCAATTCAAAAAAAATTGGAACATTCATTAAACAACAAGCCATGATTTAATACTCATCGGTGGGTCAATTCAGATTTTGTATCTTTTTAAGAGTTAAATTCATCCTCTCCCTTCATGTAACATGCATCCCCAAAGGTGAATTAAGGAATTGGTTTCGAAAGGGCTTGAAAGCTTACGGTGCTGATTGAACAGGAAGAATTCAATCCACATGGCAGCACAGTGGTTAGCACTACTGCCTCCCAGCGCCAAGGATCTGAGTTCAATTCCCAGCTTGGGTCACTGTTTTTGCGGAGTCTGCACGTTCTCCCCATGTCTGCGTGGGTTTCCCCCAGGTGCTCCGGTTTCTTCCCACAGTCCAAAGATGTGCGGATTAGGTGGATTGGCCATGCTATATTGACCCTTCGTGTCAGGGGGACTAGCTAGGGTAAATGCATGGGGTTATAGGGATAGGGCCGGGATGGAATTGTGGTCAGTGCAAGACTCGATGGGCTGAATGGCCTCCTTCTGCACTGTAGGGATTCTATGGGTAGCGCTTGCTTCAGTACGACTGTACCTGCACAGACCAGGATGTGGGATAACAAGAACAGGATATTAAACACTCATACCCAAAACAGCCAGCAATCCTTGTTTTGTGTTATACATTTCCAGGAATTCTGAGTCACTTTTCCTGAATGTCCTCACTTTCAGTTTCTGCTTGTGATACAGACTGACAGAAGGCACTGCTTTCACTTTCTCCTTTTCAGTAAGAAACTGATCGCTCACGCTTTTCCAATCAATATCTTAATTTCTCTCTCCACATCTGTTGTTCCTTCAGTCATTCACCATGTCCCTCTCTCTCCTCCAGCCACTATCTTTATCTCTCCCTCCTTCAGTCATTCCCCAGATGTTGCTCCTTCAGTCTGTACCCAGATCGCTCCCTTTCAGTCATTTTTTTCAAATCTATCTTTCTCTCCACCTTTTCTGATTAATACCTCAATCTCTCTCTCTCCCTTTCAGTCAATACAACAATAATACCTTTATACTGCATCTTTGTCAGAGTAAACCGTATCCAAGTGCTTCATAGGAGCAGTCCTCAAACCAAGTTTGATGCAGGGCACATTAAAGCAGAGACAGATATAGAGAATGAGGAGGGGAATTCCAGAATTTAGACTCAAAGGAAATGAGGACACAGTTACCAACGAGAGAGTGATTAAAATCAGGAATGTGCAAGAGGCCGGGATTGGAGGAGCACAGAGGGCTCAGCCGGTTGTCGAGTTGCCTGAGGTTGCAAGAGATAAGGAGGTTCAAGGAGAAGGATGAATTAAAACAAGGAAGAGAACCGTAAAAACTGAAGCCTTGCTCGTTGCACTGAGGAATGTTTAGTGAACAGGGTTTCCTACAACCTAGGACACAGTCAATAAAGGCTTTGATAAACTCAGACTTTACCGCTTCCCCCCCCCGCCACCCCTTTATTTCCTGCTATTACCCAGATCACTATCCCCTTTTTATGAATATTGCCATAGGTACACAAACTGCAAATTCCCCCCCAAGTCACCATCCTGACTTGAAAATATATCACCATTCCTTCAATGTCACTGGGTCAAAATCCTAGAACTCCCTCCCTAATAGCAGTGTGGGTGTACCTACACCACATGGATGGCAGTGGTTCAAGAGGCAGCTCACCACCACCTTCACATGGGGCAATTAGGGATGGGCAGTCTGGTCTAGCCGGCAACATGCACACGGAATCATAAAATCCCTACAGTGCAGAAGGAGGCCATTCAGCCCATCGAGTCTGCACCAACCACAATCCCACGCAGGCCCTATTCCTGTAACCCCACATATTTACCCTGCTAATCCACTGACACTAAGGGGCAATTTAGCACGGCCAATCCACCTAACCCACACACCTTTGGACTGTGGGAGAAAACCAGAGCACCCGGAGGAAACCCACACAGACATGGGGAGAATGTGCAAACTCCACACAGGCAGTGACCCAAGGCCAGGAATCAAACCCGGGTCCCTGGCGCTGTGAGGCAGCAATGCTAACCACTGTGCCGCCCACATCCTTGACCTCTCTGATTATCATTATGATTATTTCTTGCTCAACATTCTAGTCATTATGTTGCTTTCTCTCCCTCTTCCAGTAACTATCCTGATCGCTCAACTTATAAAGTTTACCAATCTCTCTCATCACATCACATAAACTTGCACATCACATAAACTGCCCACTCTGTCTAACCTTCCACTTGCTATTACGTCTGTGGCTGTTGATCTACTCATTTAGCTTCATCTTTGGTCCTATTTTCCCCCCAGTAAAACCTTTAAGGTTCTCCCCATTGTAATCGTCCTCCCCCGGTATGGATGCTTTTCTCTATCACTCATATCCAATGGCCACAAACTTCGGCATAATAGATGAACACAGGAGCAGGAGTAGGCCATTCAGCCCTTCAAGCCCACTCCACCATTTAACATGATCATGCCTGATCTTATCCTGGTCTCAACTCCACTTTCCTGCCTGCTCCCCATAGAATCCCCACAGTGTAGAAGGAGGCCATTTGGCCCATCGAGTCTGCACCAACAACAATCCCACCCAGGTCCTACCCTTGTAACCCCACATATTTACTCCACTATCCCTCTAACCTATGCATCCCAGGACACTAAGGAGCAATTTAGCATGGCCAATCACCCTAACCCACTCATCTTTGGACTGTGGGAAGAAACTGGAGCACCGGGAGGAAACCCATGCAGACACGGGAAGAATGTGCAGACTCGGGAAGAATGTGCAGACTCCATACAGACAGTGACCCAAGCTGGAAATCGAACCCGGGCCCCTGGAGCTGTGAGGCAGCAGGGCTAAAGACTGTGCCACCCCTTTATCCCGCTTTCCATCAGAAACATATCTATTGCTTTCTTGAATCTGTTGATTGATTCTGCCTCCACTGCACCCTGGGGCAGTGAGTTCCACAGTTTCACAAACCTGAGAAATAGTTTCTCCCCACCTCAGTTTGGAACCTACCTCCTCTCACTCTAGATCCATGACCTCTCGTTCTAGACTGTCCCACAAGGTCTTATCAATCCCCTTTAGTATTTTATATTCCTCGATCAGATCCCCCCTCATTCTCCTGAACTCCAGCAAGTACAAGCCCAAGTTATTCAACCACTCCTCGTATGACAGCCACTTTCATCCCTGGAATCAATCCGGTGAACCACTTAGTTGAGCCGGAATCCTCTGATCTGATGGGTTTCCCTCTGCTCTGCCAAGACAGGCAGTACTCCAGGATCATCTTGAAGAGCAAAGATGACCTGTTCTTTTCTCTGCTCCCAACAATTGTTTTAAAACCCATTTTCCCGCTCTCCCCCCTCACCTGTATGTGCGAGGAGCTCGCGGACTTTACTGTCACTGAGATTGAAACCATCCATGGAGTTGCCCCGGCTGATGCTGCCCACTCTCCTCGCCACCCCACACTGCCCCTATTTACCACCAAGCCAAACATCATGCCAGTCTTACACTTGACCCTGTTTGTTCACCTCCATCTCCCCTCATGACTGACCTGCTGTCTGAAACCAGCTCCAGTACCCACTCAACCTCCTTCTCAACACAAGCCGACATGTAACTGGGACTGCCCATCATCAGCAACTTCTTCCTTCTTTCAGAACTGCCTTCATCCCACTCCTCAAATCTCACACGTTTTTACCAACTATTAACCCCTTGCCAGCCTCCCTATTCCCTACAAAATCCTTTAACATGCTATCAAATCCTCTGAAATATGTTCCCACAATGCCACGTCTAAATCTTTCAATTAGATTTCTGCTCCTGTCATAGCGCTAAATCAAAGTCAGAGGCGAGATCCTCCATGACTTTAACTCTTCCTACTTATCTGAAGCTCTTGACAAGAGTCAAACCTACCATTCCCTTCAATGCCGTTCTTCCATTGTACAGTTTAGTGAGACTGCCTTCACTTGGTTTCACTCCTACCTACCCAAACCTAGCTAAAAGATCTGCCTGTTGCCACACCTCTGGAACTCTTCCTGACTTATTCCTCTTCCTCATACGCCGGCGAGCACTTGGCGGCATCAACCATAGACATGGGGTGAGTTTCCATTGGTACACTCTTTGGAAAATTTCTGACCCAAGCTATTCAGCCCCTCGGACCTCAACTTGATCAAGGTGATCTGCAACTTAACTCCATTCTCCTGTCTTTGTCTCACATTGTTTGACACCCCATTTAGGAAAACTCCATATATCTCAATCATAACATTGAGTTCCACCTCTACACAACTTTGCTGGACCCCTCCCCTCCTCGAGTATCGCAAGTTCCTTCGGTATGACACAAAGCTGTGTGGGCAGGGTGAACTATGAGGAGGATGCAGAGATGCTTCAGTGTGATTTGGACAAGTTGAGTGAATGGGCAAATGCACGGCAGATGCAGTATAAATGTGGATAAGTATGAAGTTATCCGCTTTGGTAGTAAAACCAGCAAGGCAGATCATCTGAATGACTATGGATTGAGAGAGGGGAGTGTGCAATGAGACCTGGCTATCCTTGTACACCAGCCACTGAAGATAAGCATGCAGGTGTGGCAGGAGGTAAAGGCAGCTAGTAGTATGTTTGCCTTCATAGCGAGAGGATTTCAGTACAGGAGCAGCGGTGTCTTGCTGCAATTATACAGGGCCTTAGTGTGGCCACAACTGGAATATTGTTTGCAGTTTTGGTCTCCTTATCTGAGGAAGGATGTTCTTGCTCTGGAGGGAGTGCAACAAATGTTTACCAGATTGATCCCTGGGATGGGAGGACTGATTTATGTGGAGAGATTGAGTCGGTTAGGATTATATTCACTAGAATTTAGAAGAATTGGGGAAAAGGGGGAGCTCTCATAGAAATTTATAAAATTGTAACAGGACTAGACAGGGTAGATGCAGGGAGGATATGCCCGATGGTGGGGGGAGTCCAGAACCAGGGGGTCACAGTCTGAGGATATGGTGTCGACCATTTAGGACTGAGATGAGGAGAAATTTTTTCCACCTAGAATGGTGAGCCTAGAATGGCGGCACGGTAGCACAGTGGTTAGCACTGCTGCTTCACAGCTCCAGGGTCCCGGGTTCGATTCCCGGCTCGGGTCACTGTCTGTGTGGAGTTTGCACATTCTCCTCGTGTCTGCGTGGGTTTCCTCCGGGTGCTCCGGTTTCCTCCCACAGTCCAAAGATGTGCAGGTTAGGTTGATTGGCCAGGTTAAAAATTGCCCCTGAGATGCGTAGGTTAGAGGGATTAGCAGGTAAAATATGTGGGGGTAGGGCCTGGGTGGGATTGTGGTCGGTGCAGACTCGATGGGCCGAATGGCCTCCTTCTGCACTGTAGGGATTCTATGATTCTATGATTCTGTAGAATTCTCTACCACAGAAAAGCAGTAGAGGCCAAAACGTTGTATGTTTTCAGGAAGGTGTTAGATGTAGCCCTTGGGGCTAAAGGTATCAGAGGATATGGAGTGGGGGGAAAGTGGGAAAAGGTTACAGAGTTGGATGATCAGCCATGATCATAATGAATGGCGGAGCAGGCTTGAAGGGCTGAATGTCCTCCTCTGCTCCTTTTTTCTACATTTCCAACATTGCAAAGAACAGAACCATTATGTTAAGAAGCAAAACCGGTAATCTCACCACTGATTTCCTGGCCAGCGTCACTCTGAACCAGATGGTTAGCAACCTCAACGTTCTACTTGACCCCGAACTGAACATCCAGACCCACGTAATCTCCACCACAAAGATCACCTACTTCCAACTCTCTAATAATGCCCCCCACACCATCTCAGTCCTCATGATGCTGAATCTCTCAGCAACTGCCTGCTTTAGATTCCAACCCTCTGCTGTCTGACCTCCCATTATTGGGATGTAGGTATTTCTAGATTTAAAAAAGATCCAGGGTCTGTCAACTTTACATTCCATGGTCCTGGCCATTGCATGTTACTAATGCAGCTGTTTACCAAACGTAACGATTAATCTCTCATTTCTCCCTCTCTCTCCCCACACTTCCTCTCTTCTAATCATTCCCGCCATCTCTCTACCTCCCCTGCCCAATCATTCCTTTCATTGAGTCATAGAGGTTTACAGCACGGAAACAAGTCCTACGGCCCAGCTTATCCATGCTGCCCTTTTTTTTTAAACAACTAAGCTAGTCCTAATTGCCCGCATTTGGTCCATCTCCCTCTATACCCATCTTTCCCATGTAACTGTCTAAATGCTTTTTAAAAGACAATCCACGTCTTCCAGTTATTGTTCTGATAGCTTTTCCCAATTATCATCCTAATTTCCCAATTATCATCCTAATTTCCCTTTCTTCCCTCAACTCCTATCCTAATGTCTCTCCCCCTTTTCCACCACCCCAATCTTCTCTCCTTTGCATTCATTCACTTAGGAGACCGCAAGATGCAACAGCAGAACTAGGCCATTCGGTCCATCGAGTCTGCTCCACCACTCAATGAGATCATGACTGCTCCGACATAATCATTAGCTCCACTTTCCCACTTTATCCCCATAACCTTCGATTCCCTTACTGATTAAAAATCTCAGCCTTGAATATATTTAATAACCCAGCCTTACAGTCCCCCTGCGGTAAAGGATTCCACAGATTCACTACCCTCAGAGAAGAAATTCTTCCTTAGCTTGGAGCGGCACGGTGACACAGCGGTTAGCACTGCTGCCTCACAGCTCCAGGGACCCAGGTTCGATTCCCGGCTTGGGTCACTGTCTGCGTGGCGTTTGCACATTCTCCCCGTGTCTGCCATGGGTTTCCTCCCACAGTCTGAAAGACGTACTGGTTAGGTGCAATCGCCGTGCTAAGTTCTCCCTCAGTGTAACCCGAACAGGCACTGGAATGTGGGACTAGGGGATTTTCATTCTTCATTGCAGTGTTAATGTAAGCCTACTTGTCAGACTAATAAATAAACTTTAAACTCTGAGATTGTGCCCTCTGGTCCTGGATTCTCCCATAAGGGGAAGCAATTTCTGAGCATCTACCTTGTCAATCCCTCCGAGTATCCTATATGTCTCAATAAGGTCACCTCTCATTCTTCTAAACTCCGACAGAACGTGATCTCTTTTTCTCCTCTTGCCCTTCCAGTTATCTAATCTCTCTCCCCTTTACCTTTCTGTCTCTCCCTCTCACGATCATTTGATTTATTTAACCATGTTCCAGATTGATTCTATTCTTCTTTCTCCAGTCATTGTCGTGAACTTAATTCCACCTCATTCATGCATTCTTCTCACTGCAGTCTGCTTCCTCTATTACGTAACACACAGTTCTGTATCTTTTTCTGTTTCCTCTTCTATGACAGCATTGATCTTTCTCTCCCTCAAGCCCAGCATTATCCCGATGCATTTTTCTACCCCTTTCCAGTGATTCACATCCCCCTCCCATCCTTCCTCTTGAGCCCACTCCTTTCCTATCTCTCCCTCTCTTTCTCCTGCCTCACCACTTAATTATTGACATTTTGCGTTGCAACCGGTGAATTAAGTTTGCTTTTATTCAGGGTCATCTATTCATCTGGAATAACACTTTGCAAATGGACCTCTACAACACAATTGGTGGCCCTTATAATAACAAAAATCTGCAACATTTTGTGTAATTTCAGGAATTATGAGCTGTCCAGTATAGAATCTCTGCACAAAGCTCTTTAATCCAAGCTCAAATACATCTCAGAGAAAGAATCATAGAAACCCTACAGTGCAGAAGGAGGCCATTTGGCCCATCGAGCCTGCACTGACAACAATCCCACCCAGGCCCTATCCCTGTAACCTCACACATTCACCATCGGTAATCCCTCTAACCTACACTAAAGGGGCAATTTAACACGGCCAATCCACCTAACCAGCACACCTTTCGGACTGTGGGAGGAAACCCACGCAGACATGGGGAGAATGTGCAAATTCCACACAGACAGTGACCCAAGTTGGGAATCAAACCACTGTGCCACCCAATCACTGTGATGATAAAGAACAAGAATAATTCTGCAGTTTTGTCTTCTGAAGAAAGAGTTTTCTTTTTGCACGTTTGGATAAAGAAAAACCAAGTGAGTGGTTTGTCATGAGTCACAATATTGCAAGTGACAAAAGTTGATGCAACCATCAGGCAAGGAAAGCCACTGAGGCTGATTCACAGCATCCAGGGGGCAGAGATATTTACAAAATATTACAAATTACAGTCTATTTTTTAAAAAAGAGAGTTCTTCAGATAAACATCCGGGGAGGTAAACCATAAACTGCAGGAAACACTGGCAATAGACCAGTTCACCACTTTCTTCAGAAAGAGTTAAACACGTCTTTGGGTAGAAAGCAGGAAGACTCTGGAATAATTCATGGGACAGTTAGTTGCATAAGGGGACATCCGCTTCTGTGGCAAGTTGGATAAAATGGCCTCCTGGATTTGTACTTTGCAATTGACACTATTGCACTTTGCAAAGAGAATAACAGAAGCCAGCACGTCCCCACGTCGCGAAGGCAGTGGCTCTTTAAACCGACTCCAATTTAATTAAGGAAACGGCCTCCAGTTTGACTGCTCGGCTCCCTCAGCTCTAATCTAAAGCCGATTTCCGCCTCCCGGCCAGGGCTCCGACGCGAAATATACCTGAAACCTGGAATGTCAGCTGCTTTATTAATAAAACACAAGCAGCAATTCACTGTACGAAGCCACCAAACCTCTTCGGATTTAATCTGGTGTTGTACAGGGCTTCAATATGTATATATATATTTTTTAAAAAAGAGTTTCCTATTCGCAAATATCAGGCAAGTATCGAGTCGAGCCCAATCCGATGGCAGGGAGGTTAAGACTCAGGAAGGGAACAGACAAACAGGACGTCTGACACAACACTGGGTTTACAGAGGGAGATTCTGGGGGCGGGCGGGGGTAAGAGACTGCCAGCTGTAAGCTAAAGTGCACCAACAACGCTTACTCATGTCTGCACCTATATATAGCGAAGAAGCCCAGTCGGCAGATCAGTAGGATTGCAACAATAACAACAAGCAGCAACATTGTAACCCGGCCAGCCCTGAAACTGACCAGCCTGAAACTGACACACTCGGATACAATGCACTCACTTTGTAGCAGATTCCTAGAAGTTCCTTATACCTGAGATCCTCAAAGCCAATTCTTCATTTCCAACCCCCCTCTTTCTTCAGTGTTGTTACTGGGTTTGTTTTGATTCCGTGAAACTGATCATATGACCAACTCAAACCCTCCCTCCCCCCATTCCCCTGTCACATGCTCCCTTGTCATCTGCAGCCTTAAAGCGAGGATGTCTGAGATTAATGTCACCGTGCATGTTGTTTACTGGGGGTGTCCAGGGATAAATGACAATTGCAAATATTCCGAAGTCTCTCTTTTTTTATATAAAGGGCATCATCTCTCCCCGGTGGGGTTTTGATCGGCGAATGCACCAGTCATTAATTCTTGTGGGGTTAGAGAGAGGGCGGGACTAATGCAGTTCGCCTCCTCTCGTTTAGACAAGAAAGGGAAGTGTTCTAGTCGTGTCCTGAAAACGCGCACGGACGGACATTTATTGAAGGACTTTGGTCACAATGTTCCCCTGTAGTGAAATATCACCATGTCAGTGGTGACTCTGTAGCACCCTTAATTGCGAGTCGGAAGTTTGTGGGTTCATAGTCCTGCTCCAGAGACTTTGAATATCTAGGAAGGATCAATTTCCCCTAAGCCAACCCTCCAGGACTGGCCTGGAATCTCCAGCAATTGAGGATCAGCCTCCAGGACACTGCTGTGTGCGACTCTGGAGAAAAATCTTCGGGACTTTTTTAAAAATGTTTTTTTTAAATCCTTCTTTCCTAGATGTAAAAATATTGAATATTGTTGTGGGGAAGGCTGACAGTTGAACATCATCCAATATGGGTAATGAATCTTTTTTGTTTTCCAATTGGCGTGGGAAAGCAGTAGATCACAAGGATGGGTGTATTGACCAACTCATGGGTGGAGTGTGGGGGAAAGTCAGGTGAGGAAACCTCCAAGTCAGCTTTATAGCATTTCAGTTAGGGCGCATTTGGAATACAGTTCTGGCCGCCACGCTACCAGAAGGATGTGGAGGCTTGGGGAGGGGGTACAGAAAAGATTTGCCAGGATGTTGCCTGGGATGGAGGGCGTTACCTACGAGGAAGGTTGGAGAAGCTTGGTTTGTTCTCATTGGAACGACGGAGGTTGAGAGGCGACCTGATAGAAGTTTACAAGATTATGAGGGGCATGGACAGAGTGGATAGTCAGAAGCTTTTTCCCAGGGTGCAAGAGTCAATTACTAGGGGGCATAAGTTTAAGGTGTGAGGGCAAGGTTTAAAGGAGATGTACAAGGCAAGTTTTTTATGCAGAGGGTGGTGGGTGCCTGGAACTCGCTGCTGGTGGAGGTAGTGGAAGTAGATACGATAGTGACTTTAAAGAGGCATCTTGACAAATGCATGAATAGGATGGGAATGGAAGGATATGGTCCGCGGAAGGGTAGGGAGTTTTAGTTCAGTCGGGCAGCATGGTTGGTGCAGGCTTGGAGGGCTGAAGGGCCTGTTCCTGTGCTGTAATTTTCTTTGTCCTCTGTAATACATTTAATCACAGTTGGCAACCCCGCTTAGCAGACAGACCAATAAACAGGGAACATAGATTATGAGTTAGAGGAGAGATGATTTTTTTTTTAACCGGGGGTGATGGGGATCTGGAATTCTGCCTGGAGGAGGCGGGCGTAGAGCCAAAGACTCTCATTGTATCTTTAAAGAAATACTCTTGCAGTTGATGTGCTGTCACCTCCAGGGCTGTGGACCAAGGGCTGGAAATTAGGATTTGGCTGGTGTTCTGTGGGGGATCTCGAATTGATCTCTCTGTGGGGCTCATTAAATATGGGTTCCCCTGGTAACAGGCAATGGCCTGCCCAGGTGGAACTTGTCATCAGAAAGGGTCTGGTGTGAAAGTGGTATTTCGAGTTGGGACTTGCGTGTCATGATGGATAACATAACTTCCAATGGACTCCGTTTTCGTTGGAAGGGAGGTGGTTTGTTGCTGCGTTGAGTAGAAATAGTAATGCATAATAGTAAATAGTAACAATTGCCATTGGTATATTTGCTGTTGACATTGTGACTATATCAGCTGTTTTAATAATTTATCATTGTGTAAAAACATTCAAGCTCTTAACCTTGGTGTAAGACGTTGGGCGGTATGGTGGCACAGTGATTAGCACTGTTGCCTCACAGCGCCAGGGACCCGGGTTCGATTCCCAGCTTGGGTCACTGTCTGTGCGGAGCCTGCACGTTCTCCCCGTGTCTGCGTGGGTTTCCTCCGGGTGCTCCGATTTCCTCCCACAGTCCAAAGATGTGCAGGTTAGGTGAATTGGCCTTGCTAAATTGCCCCTTAGTGTCAGGGGGACTAGTTAGAGTAAATGCATGGGATTATGGGAATAGGGCCTGGGTGGGATTGTGGTCGGTGCAGACTCGATGGGCCGAATAGCCTCCTTCTGCACGGTAGGGATTCTATAAGAGAGGCTGGTGCTGTCTGCCATGTTAATGGGGTTGCCATGGTTTTGTGCCAAGTTTGACTGTGGCACTTTGTTTAATCTAGGTGCCAGTTAATGGGGAATTAGCCACCGTCACAACTTCATTGATAAGGAAACAGGCCACTTTTGCCAGCATGTTATTTCTGTTCCAGGCATACCTATTTTGTAGAGACTGATAAAATGGACTGAAATTGTGATATATTAGGATAAATTATTGAAATAAAAATCAAGTTGGGACTTGTATGTACTCCATGGAGCAGTGGCTTTATTTATGTTTAACAATAAATACCATTCCTTTCCAGTCGGGTTTCCTGAGTTACTACAGCTGGCTAGCTTTTTTTCAGCAGGCACATGCACGATGGGCCAAATGGCCTCTTGTGTTTATAAATGTTTTGTGTTTGTCTGTTTTCTATATTGGAAGTGCCGTCACTTGGATGAGAAGCTTAACTGAGACCCTGTCTGCCCTCTTAGGTAAATGTAAAAGATCTGATGGCACAATTTTGAAATTGAGTGGTTATTCTCGATGTCCTTGTCAATATTTATCTCTCAAACAACATTCCTGAAAAACAAAGTGACGTAACATTTCATTGCTGTGCTGTGTGCAGATTGGCTGAGTTGCATGCTTTAGAATACTGTGTGCAATTCTGGTCACCACACTACCAGAAGGATGTGGATGCTTTGGAGAGGGTACAGAAGAGGTTTACCAGGATGTTGCCTGGTCTGGAGGGTATTAGCTATGAGGAGAGGTGGATAAACTCGGTTTGTTCTCACTGGAACGACAGAGATTGAGGGGTGGCCTGATAAGAGGTTTACAAGATTATGAGCGGCATGGACAGAGTGGATAGTCAGATGCTCTTTCTTAGGATAGAAAAGTCAAGTACTCGGGGACATAGGTTTAAGGTGAATGGGGAAAAGTTTAGAGGAGATGTGCGAGGCAAGTTTTTTACACAGAGGGTGGTGAATGTCTGGAACGCGCTGCCCGGGGAGGGGGTGGGAGCAGGTACGATAGCGGCATTTAAAGGGGAACTAGGCGAACACATGAATAGGATGGGAATGGAAGGATACGGACTCGTAGTGCATACGGTTTTAGTTTAGGCAGGCATTATGATCGGCACAGGCCTGGAGGGCCGAAGGGCCTGTTCCTGTGCTGTACTGTTCCTTGTTCTTATTACAACAAAAATAACACCTCAGAAGTGCTTCACTGTCTGCAATGCTTTTGTGTTTGAAATTCACACTATACAAGTCTTTCTTTCGACCACTTAACAAAGCAAGAAAATGGGTATCCCAGAGAAGGGAGTTGATATAATCAAAACCTTTCAAAAGAGGAAATTTGATTTGATTTATTATTGTCACATGTATTAGTATACAATGAAAAGTATTGTTTCTTGCGCGTTATATACAGACAAAGCATACCGTACATAGAGAAGGAAAGGAGAGAGTGCAGAATGTAGTGTTACAGTCATAGCTAGGGTTTAGAGAAAGATCAACTTAATGCAAGGTAAGTCCATTCAAAAGTCAGATGGCAGCAGGGAAGAAGCTGTTATTGGGTCAGTTGGAATGTGACCTCAAACTTTTGTATCTTTTTCCCAACGGAAGAAAGTGGAAGAGAGAATGTCCGGGGTGCGTGGGGTCCTTAATTATGCTGGCTGCTTGGCCGAGGCAGCGGGAAGTGTAGACAGAGTCAATGGATGGGAGGCTGGTTTGTGCGACGGTTTGGGCTTCTTTCACGATCCTTTGTAGTTTCTTGCGGTCTTGGACAGAGCAGGAGCCATACCAAGCTGCGATACAACCAGAAAGAATGCTTTCTATGATGCATCTGTAAAATCTGGTGAGAGTCGTAGCTAACATGCCAAATTTCCTTAGTCTTCTGAGAAAGTAGAGGTGTTGGTGGGCTTTCTTAACTATAGTGTCGACATGGGGGGACCAGGACAGGTTGTTGGTGATCTGGACACCTAACAATTTGAATTGGGGCATTGTCAAGGAGAGGAGCAATATTGACAATGCTGCTTGCTTATATCCCAGGGAAGATGAGGAGAATAACTTGCTGTTCATTAGAGTAAGGGATCAGCAGTTGTCCTGCGCAGGGGGGAGTGGGCTGAGTTTGTGATAGGTCCCATCTGCGAACATGACACTTCATTGTGTGTGCTGGTGATCTGTATTATACCTGTAAAGCAACATATTTCTTTTATGCTGCCATTTCCTGCTGGTTTCAGAAGAAAACCTGCCCAGCAACAGGAAGTAATCTACCACTTAACTTCAGGATCAACGCAAGCGCTTCCAACTGATTCCATGGCCTGATAGTTTACGTGGCGTAAACTATGTGGGCTTCAGAGGATAGACTGGGAAACCGGCGATCTATAAGAGCAATGCTATCCCATCAGAGGTTCACATGTCTTACTACAGTGCATCTTTTTTTTGATTTATTATTGTCACATGTATTAACATACAGTAAAAAGTATTGTTTCTTGCGTGCTATACAGCCAAAGCATATCGTTCCTAGAGAAGGAAAAGAGAGTGCAGAATGTAGATGATCTGGAGGAGGGGACGGAGTGTAGGGTAACGAAGTTTGCAGACGACACAAAGATAAGTGGAAAAGTGAATCGTGTGGAGGACGGAGAAGATCTGCAGAGAGATTTGGACAGGCTGAGTGAGTGGGCGAGGATATGGCAAATGGAGTATAACGTTGATAAATGCGAGGTTATACACTTTGGAGGAAATAATAACAAATGGGATTACTATCTCAATGGAAACAAATTAAAACATGCTACCGTGCAAAGGGACCTGGGGGTCCTTGTGCATGAGACGCAAAAGCCCAGTCTGCAGGTACAACAGGTGATCAAGAAGGCAAATGGGATGTTGGCCTATATTGCGAGGGGGATAGAATATAAAAGCAGGGATGTCTTGATGCACCTGTACAGGGCATTGGTGAGGCCGCAGCTGGAATACTGTGTGCAGTATTGGTCCCCTTATATGAGGAAGGATATATTGGCATTGGAGGGAGTGCAGAGAAGGTTCACCAGGTTGATACCGGAGATGAGGGGTTTGGATTATGAGGAGAGGCTGAGGAGATTGGGTTTGTACTCGTTGGAGTTTAGAAGGATGAGGGGGGATCTTATGGAGACTTATAAGATAATGCGGGGGCTGGATAGGGTGGAGGCGGAGAGATTCTTTCCACTTAGTAAGGAAGTTAAAACTAGAGGACACAGCCTCAAAATAAAGGGGGGTCGGTTTAAGACAGAGTTGAGGAGGAACTTCTTCTCCCAGAGGGTGGTGAATCTCTGGAATTCTCTGCCCACTGAGGTGGTGGAGGCTACCTCGCTGAATATGTTTAAAGCGCGGATGGATGGATTCCTGATCGGTAAGGGAATTAAGGGTTATGGGGATCAGGCGGGTAAGTGGTACTGATCCACGTCAGATCAGCCATGATCTTATTGAATGGCGGGGCAGGCTCGAGGGGCTAGATGGCCTACTCCTGCTCCTATTTCTTATGTTCTTATGTAGTGTTATAGTCATAGCTAGGGTGTAGAGAAAGATTAACTTAATGCAAGGTAGGTCCATTCGAAAGTCTGACAGCAGCAGGGAAGAAGCTGTTCTTGAGTCGGTTGGTACGTGACCTCAGACTTTTGTATCTTTTTCCCAACGAAAGAAGGTGGAAGGGAGAATGTCCGGGGTGCGTGGGGCCCTTGATTATGCTGGCTGCTTTGCCGAGGCAGCGGGAAGTGTAGACAGAGTCAATGGATGGGAGGCTGGTTTGCGTGATGGATTGGGCTACATTCACGACCTTTTGTAGTTCCTTGCGATCTTGGGCAGAGCAGGAGCCATACCAAGCTGTGATACAACCAGAAAGAATGTTTTCTATGGTGTTCTCCAATGTGTCAATAATCTTGTTTCTAAAAGAAGTTTAAAAAATTTCCTACAGGTTTTTCCCTGACCTTTGACCTTTCTTTCCCCGAAAGACCTGAACCAGGAATTCATAAAATCCAAGGAAATTCCCCTCCAACAGTTTGCCTCTGGTTGATCTCGGGGTCATCCTGTTAATAACACTTCCCCCTTGAGTGGCTGAGCAGTGGCCTTGAAGGCACGGGCCAGGTTCAATATTCATCTCAGCAACAAAACATGCCAACTGCATATCAGCACGCTGACTGCCTGTGAGCAATGTCATGGGTGGTCTGCTATTAATTTGTATAAATTAAAAATCCCCAATATCACATGAAGGTTCAAAGATTCTGCACTAAAGAAGAACAAAAGAAAGACTTGCATTTCCACAGCGCCTTTTATCACCTCAGGACATCCCAAACCACTTTATGGTCAGTTAAGCACTTTTTGAAGTATAGTCTCTCTTGTCATATAGAAAACATGTCAGCTAATTTGCACATAACAAGCTCCCATAACAGTGATGTTTTAATGATCAGACCATCTGTATCTAGCAATTTTGATTGAGGGATAAATATTGGCCAGGAAACTGGGGAGAACCAACCTGTCCCTGCATCTGGCCAAACTCGTCATAAGCAGGTCCAGGCAGTGGGCAACCGAGGGGGTCTTCCGATTCGACACAGTCCAAAGATGTGCATGTTGGTGCATTGGCCATGCTAAATTGCCCCTTAGTGTCCCGGGATGTATAGATTAGAGGGATTGGTGGGGTCTGGATGGGATAGTTGTCAGTGCAGACTCGATGGGCTGAATGGCCTCCTTCTGCACTTTCGGGATCCTATGATGACTGTCTGCCCCTCTACCATGGCTTCATTCACGGCCAGGTGTCCCTGGAGAGGGAGTATGCGGTGTCCAAGGGCACTGTTGAAGCCTTCCGTGCCCGCTGGGCACTGCAGGGGCTGGGGTGTATTATCGACCGCTTTAATCACATTTTACTTTGATGTTTTAAGTTTCCTTTCTACTTTGTCTTTTGTTTCGGGCAGTTCCCTTTTTGGGGGCTGCCCCTTTTGATTTAACCCTCAGTTAACTTTATTTAGTTTAATTGTTTAGTCAAAAAGATTGACACTGGGGAGAACCCCTGCTGCTAATCTTCAAAATAGTGTGACGTGAGATCTTGTACGACCACCTGAGAGAGCAGACAGTGCCTTGGCTTAATGTCTCACCCAAAAGCCAGCACCTCTGACAGTGCTGCACTCGAGTGTCAACCCAGGTTTTGGAAATTACAACAGCCAATTTGCGTACACCACCTCCCACATGGGGGTCGGTTAGCTCCGCCACCTACCTGGCTAGGGAGTGGTGCAAGATGATGCTGATTCAATCCCTGTACCAGCTGTGGTGGTTCGTGAAGAGTTACCTCCTTACCCTACCCCATATTTGATGCAGAATTGCACCCCATCAAACTATGGCACCACCTCTTTCTCCCCCTACAGAGAAAAATGCCTAATCTTGGGGCGGCACGGTAGCGCAGGGGTTAGCACTGCTGCCTCACAGCTCCAGGGTCCCGGGTTCGATTCCCGGCTCGGGTCACTGTCTGTGTGGAGTTTGCACATTCTCCTCGTGTCTGCGTGGGTTTCCTCCGGGTGCTCCGGTTTCCTCCCACAGTCCAAAGATGTGCGGGTTAGGTTGATTGGCCAGGTTAAAAATTGCCCCTTAGAATCCTAAATTGCGTAGGTTAGAGGGATTAGCGGGTAAATATGTGCGGGTAGGGCCTGGGTGGGATTGTGGTCGGTGCAGACTCGATGGGCCGAATGGCCTCCTTCTGCACTGTAGGGTTTCTATGGTTTCTATGGTCTCTGATGTGACCAATAGGAACCTAGCTCCCACAACAGCAGTGCGATTATTGGTCACCAGTCAAAGGCTAAAGGTCAGCCAGGCTTTATGGAGATGTGGGTTTAGAACGGATGAGAGAAAACACTTCACACAACATTGGGTAAAGACTGCAAGCACACACAAGACTGAGAGACCTGGAGTTATTAAAAGGAGCTGATACATTACAGTCGTGATGTGGAGTTGCTAGCGTTGGACTGGGATAGGCACAGTAAGTAGTCTCACAACGCCAGGTTAAAGTCTCATCTCACCTGATGAAGGAGCAACGCTCCAAAAGCTCATGCTACCAAATAAACCTGTTGGACTTTAACCTGGTGTTGTGAGACTACTTACTGTGCCCACCCCAGTCCAATGCCGGCAACTCCACATCATGGCTACCACCGACACCGCAAACTGCCAGCTCAAAGTGGAGAGGATCTCCAAGCAGATCGTGCATATTGACACTGACATCAAGTTTCTACAAAGATGCAAGAAAGCAGACAAGAAACCGAAAGACTCACCTGATGAAGGGGCAACTCTCTGAAAGCTTGTGCTACCAAGTAAACCTGTTGGACTTTAACCTGGTATTGTGAGACTTACTGTACATTACTGTACATTAAGTCGACACACATACAGTTCCAAAGGTGAAAGGACAGTGTCCCACATCTTTGGGAGATGTGAACAAATGTGATAAAATAGACAACATTCAGGTCCTGTGAACAAGGTGCACAGCCAAACATTTAATTTATTTACAAAATTTGCATCCACAGTTTCGATCCTGGCTGCTTCTGGTATCACATCGTTTTGTAAAAAGTTCCCCTTTCAGCTGGCCGCCCCCTTCATGATGAACATGGGCCATTTTAGCTTTCACTACAAGATATCAGACAACAAGCACACAAATGTATATTGCTCTAACTAGAAAGCCACTGCCATTTAGACCATTGGTGCACAGGAAGATAGTTCACAGGGTGTGTCCATTAACGCCCAAATTCAGAATGCAGCTGGGCCCAAAGCCAAAACTGTGAACCTAGCACCCGATCTACCTCATATTCTCTGAGCCAAAATAAATACACACTTCAAGTTTGAGTCCTAAGTGAATCATGGAGTCGTAGAGGTTTACAGCATGGAACCAGGCCCTTCAGCCCAACTTGTCCATGCGCCCTTTTTGTACCACTTAGCTAGTCTCAATTACCTGCATTTGGCTCATATCCCTCTATACCCATCGTACCCATGTAATTGTCTAAATGCTTTTTAAAAGACAAAATAGTACCCGCCTCTACTACTGCCTCTGGCAGCTTGTTCCAGACATTCACCACCCTCTGTGTGAAAAATTGCCCCTATGGACCCTTTTGTGTCTCTCCCCTCTCACTTTAAACCTATGCCCTCTAGTTTTAGACTTCCCTATCTTTGGGAAGAGATCTTGACTATCTAGCTGATCCATGCCCGTCATTATTTTATAGATCTCTATAAGGTCACCCCTAAGCCTCCTGCACTCCAGGGAAAAAAAGTCCCAGTCTATCCAGCCTTTCCTTATAACTCAAACCATCAAGTCCCAGTAACATCCTAGTAAATCTTTTCTGCACTCTTTCTAGTTTAATAATATCCTTTCTATAATAGGGTGACCAGAACTGCACACAGTATTCCAAGTGTGGCCTTACTAATGTCTTGTACAACTTCAACAAGACATTCCAACTCCTGTATTCAATGTTCTGACCAATGAAACCAAGCATGCGAAATGCCTTCTTCACCATCCTGTCCATCAGATAGAACATAGAACAGTACAGCACAGAACAGGCCCTTCGGCCCACGATGTTGTGCCGACCTTCATCTGAAACCAAGATCAAGCTATCCCACTCCCTACCATCCTGGTGTGCTCCATGTGCCTATCCAATAACCGCTTAAATGATCCTAAAGTGTCTGACTCCACTATCACTGCAGGCAGTCCATTCCACACCCCAACCACTCTCTGCGTGAAGAACCTACCTCTGATATCCTTCCTATATCTCCCACCATGAACCCTATAGTTATGCCCCCTTGTAATAGCTCCATCCACCCGAGGAAATAGTCTTTGAACGTTCACTCGATCTATCCCCTTCATCATTTTATAAACCTCTATTAAGTCTCCCCTCAATCTCCTCCGCTCCAGAGAGAACAGCCCCAGCTCCCTCAACCTTTCCTCATAAGACCGACACTCCAAACCAGGCAGCATCCTGGTAAATCTCCTCTGCACTCTTTCCAGCGCTTCCACATCCTTCTTATAGTGAGGTGACCAGAACTGCATGCAATATTCCAAATGCGGTCTCTTTGTTCTATAACTCTTCCCAATGCCTTACCATTAATTGAGTAGGTCCTGCCCTGATTCGATCAACTAAAATGCATCACCTCACATTTATCTAAATTAAACTCCATCTGCCATTCATCGGCCCATTGGCCCAATTGATTAAGATCCTGTCATAGATAACCTTCTTCACTGTCCACTTTGCCACCAATCTTGATGTCATCTGTGAACTTGCTAACCATGCCTCCTCTATTATTCTTTACCTTCTATGAACCACTGGGCAGGACTGGGTGTTGCTAACTCCGGAGGTTTCAACACATAACCTTCGATCTTCAACCACCCCACCCCCTTACTCCTGCCATTGGCCACTCAACATGTTCGTCCTCACTGTGCCATGCCTTCCCACAGTGCAAGACTCTCCATTGCCCAATTGGATGATTCGTGACAGTCCAGTCAAACTGCCTTCTTCCCCCCATCTCTCGGATATTGTTGTAACTGGTGAAGTGTTCAAAGAATTTATGTTACAAACAATTTGTTCTCACGCGCTTTGATTCTTCTCCTCGTTGCTCTGTAACTGGAGATTAGTGTTTCATTCCTGGAGACTCCAAGGCAACCCTGGAGGATTGGCAACCCCTATTGTGGAAGGAGGAAGTCAATAGGGCCATCTTATTCAGGATTCGATTTTTTCAAAGTCATCTCTATGAAGTAGGTGAATGCAACAGAAGTGCACAAAGTGGTAATGTTGAACTTTTCAACATTAGAAGTCAGAATGAGACCATGACAACCATTGGACTGACTGCCAACTGTGTCATGGTGCAGTGCTGAACTATTTGTTATCTTGATGGTAACACCCTGGTGTCTAAAGCAACTTGGCTTCTGAGGAAACCAGTCAACATATGACTCACTGCCATAGTCTCCTCATTGTTCTCAGCACTCTGTCCGAAGTTCGGCAGTTTTATGATGGCATGGTACGTTGGTTTTTAGGAATAATTTGGGCCCTTTAGCATATCTGTTGAACTAGGCAGACATCTTCTTGAATAACAGAATTATAGAAAAATACAGCACAAGAGTGCATTCAGTCTGTCGTATCTTTACCAGCTTTTAGAAAGAGCTTTTCGAATCATACCCTCTCAGCCTCCCTCCAAGGCCTTACTAAATGCTTCCCCTTCAAGCATTTATCCAATTCCATTTTGAAAATTAACTTAGAATCTGCTTCCACCAAACTTTCAGGCATTGCACACCAGATCGTAACAGCTCACTGCGTAAACAAATGCCCCTCATTGGGGTGGCAAGGCAGCACAGTGGTTGGCACTGCTGCTTCACAGCGCTAGGGACCTGGGTTCAATTCCCGGTTCGGGTCACTGTCTGTGCAGAGTCTGCAAGTTCTCCCTGTGTCTGCATGGGCTTCCTCCCACAGTCCAAAAGACGTGCTGGTTAGGTGCATTGGCCATGCTAAATTCCCCCTCAGTGTACCCAAACAGGCGCCGGAGTGTGGTGACGAGGGGATTTTCCCAGTAACTTCATTGCAGTGTTAATGTAAGCCGACATGTCACACGAATAAATAAACTCATTTCGTTTCTGATTCTTTTGGCAATTACCTTGCATTTGTCTCTTCTTCGTGACAACTTCTTACAAGCTGTGTCCAGCAGACCCTCTGATTCTATTTTTTACTCTCATTCTATGCTTCTAAAACTTTATTCTCACTCTTTTAAACTCTCTAACAATGCTCTATTACAATCTCTTTTGAATGGACCTACCTCATATTTGATCTTTCTCTACACCCTAGCTGTGACTGTAACACTTCATTCTGCACTCTCTCCTTTCTTAACATAAGAACATAAGCACTAGGAGCAGGAGTAGGCCATCTGGCCCCTCGAGCCTGCTCTGCCATTCAATAAGATCATGGCTGATCTTTTTGTGGACTCAGCTCCACTTACCCGCCCGCTCACCATAACTCTTAATTCCTTTACTGTTCAAAAATGTATCTATCCTTGCCTTAAAAACATTCAATGAGGTAGCCTCAACTGCTTCACTGGGCAGGGAATTCCACAGATTCACAACCCTTTGGATGAAGAAGTTCCTCCTCAACTCAGTGCTAAATCTGCTCTCCCTTATTTTGAGACCATGCCCCCTAGCTCTAGTTTCACCTCCCAGTGGAAACAACCTCCTTGCTTCTATCTTATCTATTCCCTTCATAATCTGATCTGTTTCTATAAGATCTCCCCATTCTTCTGAATTCCAATGAGTATAGCCCCAGTCTACTCAGTCTCTCCTCATAAGCCAACCCTCTCAACTCCGGAATCAACCTAGTGAATCTCCTCTGCACCCCCTCCAGTGCCAGTATATCCTTTCTCAAGTAAGGAGACCAAAACTGTACACAGTACTCCAGATGTGTCCTCACCAGCACCTTATACAGCTGCAACTTAACCTCGCTGTTTTAAAACTCCATCCCTTTAGCAACAAAGGACAAAATTCCATTTGCCTTCTTAATTATCTGCTGCACCTGAAAACCAACTTTTTGTGATTCATGCACAAGGACACCTCGGTCTCTCTGCACAGCAGCATGCTGCAATTTTTTACCATTTAAATAATTTTGCTTTTATTCCTACCAAAATGGATGACCTCACATTTATCAACATTGTACTCCATCTGCCAGATCCTTGTCCACTCACTTAGACTATCTATATCCCTTTGCAGACTTTCAGTGGCCTCTGCACACTTTGTTCTGCCACTCATCTTAGTGTCATCTGCGAACTTTGACACATTACACTTTGTCCCCAACTCCAAATCATCACTTCCTTCTCAATGAACAGTATGCTTTGTCTGTATAACACGCAAGAAACAATACTTCTCACTGTATATTAATACAGATGGCAATAATAAATCAAATTTTAAAAATCCTCTGGTGATGCAGCTAACTGCTGGTGGTAACAGATTTCACCTTACTGATTCAATCAAAACCCTTCATGATTTTAAAATCTCAAAAAAATCTTCCTCAGAAAACAAAAACATTGAAACATTGAATACTGTGACAGAAAAGCTCAAGAACGAAAGACTAGGAGCAGTTAATAGTCTCATAGTGGTTATACCATTAGCCTAGAAATCCAGGGACACAAGGTCAAATCCCACCTTGCCAGCTGGGGAATTTAAATTCCATTAATTGAAAAGCTAGTATCAGTAATGATGACAATATAACTACTGGATTGCGAAAGTTCACAGATGTCCTTTGAGGAAGGAAATCTGTTGTCCTTAGCTGGTGTGTTTTGATTGTGACTCCAGACCAGATGTAGTTGACTCTTAACTTAGAATCATAGAATCCTTACAGTGCAGAAGGAGGCCATCTGGCCCATTGAGCCTGCACCGACCGCAATCCCACCTAGGTCCTATCCCCGTAACCCCACATATTTACCCTGTTAGCCCCCGTGACACCAAGGGGCAATTTATCATGGCCAATCAACCTAACCCGCACATCTTTGGGGTGTGGGAGGAAATTGGAGCACCCGGAGGAAACCCACGCTGTGAGGCAGCGGTGCTAACAGCTGTGCCAATGTGCTGCCATTCCTTCTGAAATGGTCTAGCAAGCACTCAGTGTCAGGACAATGGATCACCAACATCTACTCAAGGGCATGCCAGCCATGCCCACGTCCTAGGAATAGAGAAGCAGAAGCCATTTGGCCCCTCAATTCTGCTCAGCCATTCTATACGACCATTCAATATGGCTGACTTTTTACCCGCCTCAACTACACTACCTTTCCCCATCCTTTGTACAGTTGCTATCCAAAAATCCAATGTTCTCAGTTTCACCGCTCTACCATTGGTGATTGTTAGCCTTGGAATTCTCCTTCTCCTCCTTTAAGAAGCTCCTCAAGATCTGCCGTTGGCTAAAAGGTCAGTCACATGTCTTAATATAGAAGCATAGAAAAGTTACTGCATAGGAGGAAGCCATTCGGCCCATCTTGTCCATGTCAGCCCCCGGATACCCAGGTGCCCTTTCTAATCCCACCTTCCTGCACCCGGCCCACAGCCCTGTCATTTACAGCACAGTAAGAAGTCTCACAACACCAGGTTAAAGTCCAACAGGTTTATTTGGTAGCAAAAGCCACTAGCTACCAAATAAACCTGTTGGACTTTAACCTGGTGTTGTGAGACTTCTTACTGTGCTTACCCCAGTCCAACGCCGGCATCTCCACATCATGACTTACAGTACACACATATCTCCTTATGTGGTTCATCGTTTCTTTAATGGATGATCCCTCCGGTGAGGCACCATGGGATGTTTTGCTATGTACAGGCGCTATTTAAATGCAAGTTGTTGCCATTTCCTCCTTTAATTAGAAAGGGCTGGAGCAACATCTGTGGGACAGATGGGAATCTGTAGGGATACACAATAACATACTCTTATTTCTCTCTCCAATGAATGATGCACAACATCAGTGTATCTCCCTTAAGCCATCCTTTTGAAATATTGGCAACGGTTTTACCTAATGGTATTTGCTGTACACTGAGTCCAGGTGGAATCTGAGCTTAATTGCTCTATTTTATTGTGTGGGGGATTATTTCATACTGAGCACACTCAGAATGAGCCTCAGAGAATCATGGAACCCCTACAGTGCAGAAGAAGGCCATTTGGCCCATCGAATCTGCACCGACCACAATCCCACCCAGGCCCTATCCCCACAACCCCATGCATTTACCTCTGACACAAAGGGGCAATTTAGGATGGCCATCCACCTAACCCCGCACATCTTTGGACTATCAAGCTTTGGACAACTTTGGACTAACCCTTCATCTTTCTCCACCCTCCTAGTCAAACTAAGATATAAAAGGAGGGCAATTCAATTTAAAATGGGGAGTAATGTGATAGAACACAAACGTCAGCTCAAAAGTAATCAGCAAACAAAAAGCCATCCAATTCTAACACACTCTACCATCACAGCTCTTAGTGGCAAGATTTCTTGCAATTGGCTGCAGTTAGATATAGAAACTGCTTGACTTTTGACTCACTGCCATTTGTCAACTGCAATTTTGCTCAGTAACATGACACAAGAAATGAGTGTACTTCGAGGTTGGGTACTTCCCCAGAGTGGAGAAACTACAACATCTTCTTCGGAGCATTCAACATGTCATCGATGAAGCCGAACATCTCACCAAGACCATCCCCACACCTCCACTTCTTGCCTTCAAACAACCGCCCAACCTCAAACAGACCGTTGTACGCAGCAAACTACCCAGCCTTCGGGAGAACAGCGACCACGACACCACACAACCCTGCCACGGCAACCTCTGCAAGACGTGCTGGATCATCGACACGGGTACCACCATCACACATGAGAACACCACCCACAGCAACCTCTTTCATTACATCTCACTTATATATTACACGTGAGAACACCGTCCACCAGGTACACGGTAGATACTCATGCGACTCGGCCAACGTTGTCTACCTGATACGCTGCAGGAAAGGATGTCCCGAGGCGTGGTACATTGGCGAGACCGTGCAGACGCTACGACAACAGATGAACGGACACCGCGCGACAATCACGGGGCAGGAGTGTTCCCTCCCTGTTGGGGGAGCACTTCAGCAGTCACGGGCATTCAGTCTCTGATCTTCGGGTAAGCGTTTTTCAAGCGGCCTTCAAGACACAAGATAACGCAGATTCACCGAGCAAGAACTCATATAGCCAAGTTCTGCACGCATGACGGCCTCAATCGGGATCTTGGGTTCATGTCACACTACATGTAACCCCCACGACTTGTCTGCACTTGCAAAATCTTACTAACTGAATTGGCTTGAGACAATTTACACCTCTTTAACCTGTGATTGTCCCTCTCGCCACTCACATTGTCTGTACCTGTAAAGACTCGCATTCCAACCATTATCTTGCAACTGGGTCTCTGTCTATATATGCCACGTTTGTGAACCCACAAGTGCCTTGGTGCAATTTCATTTAAAGAGCTGGTACCGTCTCTGCTGTGGGGCTGATTAAAAACTAGCGAGTGGCTGATCCAAATCAGGAAGCCACACTTCACTTCCAGCTCCACATTGAGTTGCGTCAGTCACCTGCATCGCAGCAGCTACCAGTGGCTTCAATAGGGCACAGTGGTTAGCACTGCTGCCCTCACGGTACCAGGGACCCGGGTTCAATTCCCGGCGTGGGTCACTGTCTGGGTGGAGTTTGCACGTTCTCCCCGTGTCTGCGTGGGTTTCCTCCGGATGCTCCGGTTTCCTCCCACAGTCTGAATGACGTGCTGGTGAGGTGCTAAATTCTCCCTCCGTGTACCCAAACAGGTGCCGGAATGTGGCGACTAGGGATTTTCACAGTAACTTTGTTGCAGTGTTAATGTAAGCCTACTTGTGCCACGAATAAATAAACTTCAAAACTTTTTTGGTGAAGGGTTAGGTGAAATTCCAGGCTCCCCATCTCTGTCCAGTGGTCCTGTTTGGAAATGTACCCCAACTCGACAGCAGGAATTAATGAAACGTGGTGAAGCAGCTCTCTATAACTTGATTCAAGGCTCGCACATTAGGAGAAGCTATTTCGGCATCACCCTGGACTGTTATCAAGTGACCCCAAAATTTGCGACCCAGAAAAATATGTTGTGAAGCAAAGCAAAAAAAAAATGCTTCTTTAAAAAAAATACTAGGTTAAAGGAAAAGTGTCTGGGTTGGTTAAATATTCTTTCAAGGGATGTGGGCGCCACTGACTGGGCCAGCATTAGTTGCTCGTCATGGGACACCAGAGAGTGGGAGAAGAGGGTGGAAAATATCATAGTTGGAAAGCAGTAGTTAAAACAACACTAAATTTAAATTCTTTACGATGCATGTAGACCGCAGCAACAGCATGGAGAACAATTCCGAGGTCCCCGTCACCCCCCCAAAAAAAGGATCACGTCAAAAGGTTAAATTGCTCAACTAGCAATCACGAGACCTGGACTAATGACCTTGAGACACGAGTTCAAATCCCATTATGGCAACTTAGATCAATCTGGAATTTAAACGCTGGTATCAGTGTAACTGCCGGATTGCCATAAAACCCCATCCGATTCACTATTTTTCATAGAATCCCGACAGTGCAGAGGGAGGCCATTTGGCCCATCGGGTCTGCACCGACCTCAATCCCACCCAGGCCCTAAACCCATAACCCCATGTATTTACCCTGCTAATCCCCCTGACACTAGGGTCAATTTAACATGGCCAATCCACCTAACCCGCACATGTTTGGAGTGTGGGAGGAAACCAGAGCACCTGGAGGAAACCCACGCAGACATGGGGAGAATGTGCAAACTACACACACACACACACACACACACACACACACACACACACACACAGACCCAAGGCCGGAATCGAACCCGGGTCCTCGGCCCTGTGAGGCAGCAGTGCTAACCACTGTGCCACCGTGCCGCCCATTTTCTTACCCATTCTGGTCTGCAGACTCACTGCAATGTGGTTGATATTAGCAGTTCTCTGGAATAGCTTGGCAAGCCACTGAGTTAAAGAAACTTAAAAATGGACAATAAATAAATGCTGACCTTGTCACCGAAGCGCATATCGATCCAAGTGCGGATGTACAGAGATGGAAGAGAGTTTTGGGATCGGACACATTTTGATTTTATTGCACTGTCAAGTTTTTTTTTCTTAAAGATTTCAGTATCAGACATCAATTCTTACCTTTAATATACTCAGAAGTATAACGCTCAAAATAAATATTTCCTTACAGATCAAGACCTTGTTACATGAGTTTATCACAGTACAATTTAAATACAGTATAGCTACTGTCCACAATGACCAGAAATTTCCATAATCTCCAAAAAAAAGGAAACCGAGACCTCTCAATAAATAGGAGCAGGTTCTGGGGAAGTATTTCACGCAACAAAGAAAAATCAACAACAGAAAGCTGTATCCGAGGAATGCGAAAATCTCCTCACACCAAGATTGATGAAACGTTTGTGATTGTCCCGGGGTTGGGGAGGGGGGGGGGTGGGGGGTGTTGCTCCTTGGGTTTGACGAGGCAGCGATCATCACTTCACACCATGTGACAGACTTGGGTCAGAAACAAAAGCCAGAGGTATATTGCAGAATTTCTAGAGGGGAGTTCAAAGAAAATCTCCTACGACAATAAGTCTTAACAGGCATGATGCTTGTGGTGAGTGAAGACAAGAGGATGGACTCAGATTGTTCAGGTGGCCAGTCAGCATCTGGGGAGAGAAAATAAAGAGTTCATCTTTTAGGTACAAATCCTTCATCAGAATTAGAAAAGAGTACAGAGGGGGGGGGGGGGAACAGGGGCAGAGAGGGGGGGGACAGAGGCAGAGAGGGGTGGGGGGACAGAGGCAGAGAGGGGGGGGGGGCAGAGGCAGAGAGGGGGGGGGCAGAGGCAGAGAGGGGGGGGACAGAGGCAGAGAGGGGGGGGACAGAGGCAGAGAGGGGGGGGGACAGAGGCAGAGAGGGGGGGGACAGAGGCAGAGAGGGGGGGGGACAGAGGCAGAGAGGGGGGGGGACAGAGGCAGAGAGGGGGGGGGGACAGAGGCAGAGAGGGGGGGGGACAGAGGCAGAGAGGGGGGGGGACAGAGGCAGAGAGGGGGGGGGACAGAGGCAGAGAGGGGGGGGGACAGAGGCAGAGAGGGGGGGGGACAGAGGCAGAGAGGGGGGGGGACAGAGGCAGAGAGGGGGGGGGACAGAGGCAGAGAGGGGGGGGGACAGAGGCAGAGAGGGGGGGGGACAGAGGCAGAGAGGGGGGGGGACAGAGGCAGAGAGGGGGGGGGACAGAGGCAGAGAGGGGGGGGACAGAGGCAGAGAGGGGGGGGGACAGAGGCAGAGAGGGGGGGGACAGAGGCAGAGAGGGGGGGGACAGAGGCAGAGAGGGGGGGGACAGAGGCAGAGAGGGGGGGGACAGAGGCAGAGAGGGGGGGGACAGAGGCAGAGAGGGGGGGGACAGAGGCAGAGAGGGGGGGGACAGAGGCAGAGAGGGGGGGGACAGAGGCAGAGAGGGGGGGGACAGAGGCAGAGAGGGGGGGGACAGAGGCAGAGAGGGGGGGGACAGAGGCAGAGAGGGGGGGGACAGAGGCAGAGAGGTGGGGGGACAGAGGCAGAGAGGGGGGGGACAGAGGCAGAGAGGGGGGGGACAGAGGCAGAGAGGGGGGGGACAGAGGCAGAGAGGGGGGGGACAGAGGCAGAGAGGGGGGGGACAGAGGCAGAGAGGGGGGGGACAGAGGCAGAGAGGGGGGGGACAGAGGCAGAGAGGGGGGGGACAGAGGCAGAGAGGGGGGGGACAGAGGCAGAGAGGGGGGGGACAGAGGCAGAGAGGGGGGGGACAGAGGCAGAGAGGGGGGGGACAGAGGCAGAGAGGGGGGGGACAGAGGCAGAGAGGGGGGGGACAGAGGCAGAGAGGGGGGGGACAGAGGCAGAGAGGGGGGGACAGAGGCAGAGAGGGGGGGGACAGAGGCAGAGAGGGGGGGGACAGAGGCAGAGAGGGGGGGGACAGAGGCAGAGAGGGGGGGGACAGAGGCAGAGAGGGGGGGGGACAGAGGCAGAGAGGGGGGGGACAGAGGCAGAGAGGGGGGGGACAGAGGCAGAGAGGGGGGGGACAGAGGCAGAGAGGGGGGGGACAGAGGCAGAGAGGGGGGGGACAGAGGCAGAGAGGGGGGGGACAGAGGCAGAGAGGGGGGGGACAGAGGCAGAGAGGGGGGGGACAGAGGCAGAGAGGGGGGGGACAGAGGCAGAGAGGGGGGGGACAGAGGCAGAGAGGGGGGGGACAGAGGCAGAGAGGGGGGGGACAGAGGCAGAGAGGGGGGGGACAGAGGCAGAGAGGGGGGGGACAGAGGCAGAGAGGGGGGGGACAGAGGCAGAGAGGGGGGGGACAGAGGCAGAGAGGGGGGGGACAGAGGCAGAGAGGGGGGGGACAGAGGCAGAGAGGGGGGGGACAGAGGCAGAGAGGGGGGGGACAGAGGCAGAGAGGGGGGGGACAGAGGCAGAGAGGGGGGGGACAGAGGCAGAGAGGGGGGGGACAGAGGCAGAGAGGGGGGGGACAGAGGCAGAGAGGGGGGGGACAGAGGCAGAGAGGGGGGGACAGAGGCAGAGAGGGGGGGGGACAGAGGCAGAGAGGGGGGGGGACAGAGGCAGAGAGGGGGGGGGACAGAGGCAGAGAGGGGGGGGACAGAGGCAGAGAGGGGGGGGACAGAGGCAGAGAGGGGGGGGACAGAGGCAGAGAGGGGGGGGACAGAGGCAGAGAGAGGGGGGGACAGAGGCAGAGAGGGGGGGGACAGAGGCAGAGAGGGGGGTGAGCAGAGGCAGAGGGGGGGGTGAGCAGAGGCAGAGAGGGGGGGGACAGAGGCAGAGAGTGGCGGGGGGGTGGGGGGGGGGGGGAGAACAAAATGAGCAATGTTCTTCTCCCCATCCCTCATGCAGCCTTCTATCTCCAGCTTCCTACACTGATGAAAGTACAAGGGTGAAACTGTTTGAATATCGAACTCTATTGCTTGTCAGGTGTCCAGCTTTGCGGAGTGAATGGAAGTCTTGGAACTGGTGCAGAGAGCACTCAGCACAGAGGGCACACTGTTGCACAATGACAATGAATGTGATAAACAAGGCAAAATTGGAAAAGCATGATAAAAAGCACTACAGTAAGAATTTGGGTTAAATTTCTTTGTCCAAAGAGTGGTGAGGATGTGGATCGTAACTACCATAAGGATTAGCTGAAGCGACAGAAAGAAATGTTATTGAGGCAAGAAGGAGGCTCGTAGAGAACATGAACAATGGAATAGATCAGTTGAATTTAAGGAGCTCTTATAGGCGTTGAGTAAAAACAGGTGTGACACTTCCAGGATGCTCTATACAAGACTTTTAATATATTTAAGGCATTTCTTCTTTCATTTCATCTCACTTATGTATTACAGAATAAAAAGCTCAATACCCAAAATACAGAAATCTTAGATCTGGACATATTTCCACAATGTTTTCCCAATTTACAGAGAACATTCAACAGGCCCCTCAGCCCTACTACATTTGTTTATATTCTCCTCGAGTCGCCTCCCATTCCATCCACCTCACCTCAGCGTTCCAGAGCATTTTTTCTATTCCCTTTGCTCTCACATAGAAATCATAGAAACCCTACAGTGCAGAAGGAGGCCATTCGGCCCATCGAGTCTGCACCTATCCCTGTCTGTAACCCACCGTATTCACCTCACTAATCCCCCCCTAACCTACACGCCTTGGGACACTAAGGGGCAGTTTAGTATGGCTAGTCCATCTAACCTGTACATCTTTGGAGTGTGGGAGGAAACCAGAGCACCCGGAGGCAACCCACGCAGACACGGGGAGGATGTGCAAACTCCACACAGACAGGGATAGGTGCACACTCACGTGTGACTGTAAGATGTAGGAACAGAAGTAGGCCATTCAGCCCATCGAGTCTGCTCCTCCATTTGGTGAGATCAAGATCATGCTAATTCTCAACTCCACTTTCCTGTATTCGAAGCATCAAAGCTATTTGTTTCAACCGCTTCCTGTGGTGCATTGCTTAGCTCCGATGGTTGGTGCATGACTTCTCAACGTTGAAGGTTGAATCCCTGCACTGGTCAACTATGCTGCTTTGCTTAATTATCTATTTCACTTTAGCTTTGCAATTCCAACTGTGCTTGACCGTTTTTGTTTTGTACAGTAGACAGGCTGAGCAGTCCAAGTGCTGAATTAAGGTTTCAATCGCTGCAAAGATCTGGGTTCGAACCCCATCACTGCTATAATTTAAGACCACACCAGGAGCATTCTGCTCAGTTTTGGACACCTCAGGAAAGAGATACTTGGAGGGAGCGCAGAGTAGATTCACTACTTTGATACCTGGGACCCCAAGCGTTAAATTACTTGGGAGAGATAACACACTAGGGGTGGAACTTTACAGTCCTGTCGAAGTCACAGGAGTGTTGAACAGGTGGCCAATCCTGGCCGTGAGTCGCTGTAAAATTCCGCCTGCCAGGGTATATTTCCTGAAATTTGGAAGGTTAAGGGGCAATTTGATTACAATGCTAAAGTTTGAGATATTGAAGGGAACAGATAGTGTAGATAGAAACTATATCTGCTGGTTGGCGTGTCTCGGACTAGAAGGTTTAATCTAAAACAAAAGCCCAATGTTTCAGGAGTGAAATTAGGCAATGTCTATAAACACAAAGGGTGGCACGGTGCAATGAACCCGGGTTCGATTCTGGCCTTGGGTGACTGTCTGTGTGGAGTTTGCACATCCTCCCCGTGTCTGCGTGGGTTTCCTCCGGGTGCTCTGGTTTCCTCCCACACTCCAAAGATGTACAGGTTAGATGGACTAGCCATACTAAACTGCCCCTTAGTGTCCCAAGGTGTGTAGGTTAGGGGGGGATTAGTGAGGTGAATACGGTGGGTTGCAGACAGGGATAGGGCCTGGGTGGGAGACTTTGTCGGAGAGTTGGTGCAGGCTTGATGGGCTGAATGGCCTCCTTCTGCACTGTAGGGATTCTATGATTCAAAGAAGGTTGTCAACTCTCTTCCCGAAGTGGCAACTAATTTGAATTCAGTTGTTCATTTTAAAACTGTAATTTTTATGAACTTTTGTCTATTGAGATAAAGGACAAATGTGGATGGATGGTCTATGGTCACAGCACAGCCATGGTTTCATTGAATGGTGCAACAAGCTCCAGCAGCTCCTCCTGTTCACATTCTCCGAATCAATCACCATATAAAGAAATTTCTCCAAACTTCCCTATTGGATTTATTCATGATGTGGAGATGCCGGCGTTGGACTGGGGTGGGCACAGTAAGAAGTTTCACAACACCAGGTTAAAGTCCAACAGGTTTATTTGGTAGCACAAGCTTTTGGAGCGCTGCCCCTTCATCAGCTGAATGAGAGTTGGGTTCACAAACCCAAACCTCTTTAACCTGTGCTTAACCCTCTCTCCACTCGCATTGTCTGCACCTGTAAAGACTTGATTACCTGTTAAGACTCGCATTCCAACCATTATCTTGTAAATTGAGTCTGTGTCTATGTTTATGTCCTGTTTGTGAACCCAACTCTTCACTCGCCTGATGAAGGGGCAGTGCTCTGAAAGCTCGTGCTACCATATAAACCTGTTGGACTTTAATCTGGTGTTGCTGGATTTGTTAATAACCATCTTGTATGAATGGCCCTAATTTTGGATTCCCCCTCAAGTGATAACATCCTTTGCACGTCAACCCTGTTCAACCCATCCATGATTTTAAAGAGCTCCGTCAGATCATGTTCAAATCTTCGCATTTCAAAAGATAAAGTCCCAAATTGTTCAATCTTCCCCAATAGCTATAATCTCTCATATGATACCATTCCTGTAGATCTATTTTTTGCAATTCCTCCTCTCCTCTGTGTCTTTTTGATAGTGTGAAGACCTGAACTGTGCACAGTATTCATCAGTGCGGGGTACTATCAATGGCTGGGCTCTGACAAGTGGAAGCTTACTCGTTACTCATCCTGTCAGTCAACCCCATTTCCCCCTCACTATTCTTTATCCCTCTATAGTAAAATGTGGGAATGACCTTGACTCTAAGGGTAGCTTCTACCTCAACCCTCCCCACATAACCAATCAAGTTGAAGTCTTGAATCAAATACGTCTTCCAGTAATGACTTCTCTTCACACTGAGACTTTATAGTTCCAGCAACATTGGAAAAAAGAAAAATCCATCTTACATTGAAAGAGGAATAGTTGCACAGCATCAGAAACTTTTCAGGGAGATAAAGAGAGATATTTTATTCATTCATGGGACATGGGCATTGCTGGCTGGCCAGCATTTATTGCCCAAGGACAGTTGAGAGTCAACCACTTTGCTGTGGCTCTGGAGTCACATGTAGGCCAAACCAGGTAAAGACGGCAGATTTCCTTCCCTAAAGGGCATTAGTGAACCAGATGGGTTTTTCCGACAATCGACACTGGTTTCATGGTCATCAGTAGATTCTTAATTCCAGATGTTTTAAAATTGAATTCAAATTCCACCATCTGCCGTGGCGGGATTCGAACCCGGGTCCCCAAAACATTAGCTGACTTTCTGGATTGATAGTCTAGCGATAATACCACTAGGCCGTGGCCTCCCCTCTAATACATGGAGAGAGAGACAGAAAACAGGAGTGTATTCGGGCTGCATCAGCAGAACACAACATAAGAAATAGGTCGCGGCTGATCTTCTACCTCAGCTTTCGTTTCCCACGCTACCTCTTGCTTCATTTATAGTCAGAGCTTGGACTCTGTGTGGAATGGTCAATTCAAATGTAGAAAAACATGCCTGGGTTCTCATAGGGAACCTCTGAGCAGGGACTACAGGAGATCAAGAGAGAAAACGCTGGAAAGTCTCAGCAGGTCTGGCAGCATCTGTGAGGAGAGAAAAGAGCTGACGTTTCGACTCCAGATGATCCTTTGTCAAAACAGCTTTGACAAAGGATCATCTGGACTCGAAACGTCAGCTCTTTTCTCTCCTCACAGATGCTGCCAGACCTGCTGAGATTTTCCAGCATTTTCTCTTTTGGTTTCAGATTCCAGCACCCGCACTAATTTGCTTTTATTTTGACTACAGGAGATAATTTAGAAGTGGACACTTTTTTTATTTTTGCCCCTTCTCTAAGCATGGACACAATTAGTCACCTTGCCCCAGGTTAGCTGAAATTAAAGCAGACCCATGATATCTGGTCTGCAAGATTCATACTGTAGAGAGAGAGGGCCCTTGGGAGCAGAATACTTTCTCCCTGTAGTACTGCCTCCCTTACACTAAGTGGCAGTGTTGTTGCCCAGGAGCAATATAGTACTCGAGCGCCATCAAGTGACAGAAACAGAGCAGCAGGAACAGCATTTTCCAGTTTAATGTGGAGAAATATATACAGATTATTTTAAACAGGACGCACTATTAGATAGTGCACCAAACCAGCTGCATGTTTCAATAAGAGTAACAGTGAGTCATGGTAATTGGTGCAGGGTCAAGGAATGATTGTCAGGGAAGCAGCCACACTGCTCTACTCCAGCAGGGAGTTAGTTACATGTGGTACTGAACAATACAGATCAAGAGATGTCACGTTTGACCCCCGTTCATCCAGAAGTCAGTTCCTCTTGATGGAGATAATGCTCAGGCAAGCACAACTGAACTCAATGGCCACAAGATAGGGCATGGCACTGATAAAAAATGTCCCCACTCTGCTGGCAAATTTACTGTGGGGGCAAAATGGGATTTAGCGGTGATATCCTCCACGATCAAACGATGCTACAACTTAAAAACTGGTGCTGCCGTTTAATCGTGGATGAATACTGAAGGTGTGCTTTGTTCTTTATTTTAACCATAATGTGGAGATGTTGGCTTTGGACTGCGGTGGGCACAGTAAGAAGTCTCACAACACCAGGTTAAAGTCCACCACTCAGCTGATGAAGGGGCAGCGCTCCGAAAGCTGGTGCTACCAAATAAACCTGTTGGGCTTTAACCTGGCGTTGTGAAACTTCTCACATTATTCTAACAGAATGGTAAATCAGCTGAGTTTCAAAGATATGGAGGCACAGTTGTTGTGGGGTGGAAGGTACTGTGTTTTCAGAAGTCTACTTATTAGTGTCGCAAGTTGGCTTACATTAACACTGCAATGAAGTTACTGTGAAAATCTCCTAGTTGCCACATTCCGGCGCCTGGTCGGGTAAACTGAGGGGGAATTTAGCATGGCCAATGCACCTAACCAGCATGTCTTTCGGGCTGTGGGAGGAAACCCACGGAGACACGGGGAGAATGTGCAAACTCCACACAGACAGTGACCCAAGCCGGGAATCGAACCCGGGTCCTTGGCGCTGTGAGGCAGCCGTGCTCACCACTGTGCCACTGTGGGTCAATTAAAACTTTCAAGACCAATGGTGATAAATTTGTGTTGGGCAAGAACATCAAAGCATTTAGTGTAAGACAGGTAAATGAATTCAAAGTACAGATCAGCCAAGGTTTAATGAATCATTGGACACCTCTACTTTCTCAGAAGACGAAGGAAATTTGGCATATCCGTGACAACTCTCACCAACTTTTACAGATGCACCATAGAAAGCATTCTTTCTGGTTGTATCATCACAGCTTGGTATGGCTCCTGCTCTGACCAAGACCGCAAGAAACTACAAAAGGTCGTGAATGTAGCCCAATCCATCACGCAAACCAGCCTCCCATCCATTGACTCTGTCTACACTTCCCGCTGCCTCGGCAAAGCAGCCGGCATAATCAAGGACCCCACACACCCCGGACATTCTCCCTTCCACCTTCTTCTGTTGGGAAAAAGATACAAACGTCTGAGGTCACGTACCGACCGACTCAAGAACAGCTTCTTCCCTGCTGCTGTCAGACTTTTGAATGGACTTACCTTGCATTAAGTTGATCTTTCTCTACACCCTAGCTATGACTGTAACACTATGTTCTGCACTCTCTCGTTTCCTTCTCTATGAACGGTATGCTTTGTCTGTACAGTGCGCAAAGAACAATACGTTTCACTGTATGTTAATACATGTGACAATAATAAATCAAATCAAAATAAGCTCAAGAGGCTGAATGGACTCTTCCTTCTCCTGTAGTTATCCTCACTCAATGCCCTGTATTTTCTTTTCTATTGCAAGGACAGCGTGGCTTTTCTCCATCAGGTAATCGAGACCCGGGCCCACGTGAGGGGGGTGATAGTTGGCAACGCTGCACTCCTCTAATCACAACAACCACAACTGCATTTATGTAGCACCTTTAACAGGGCAAAACATTCCAAGGTGCTTCACAGTTTCTTTGTGTTTCTGATTTCCTAAGCTTTTTCCCCATTTAGAAAATAGTCTATGCCTCCATTCCTCCTTCCAAAGTGCATAACCTCACACTTTTCCACATTGTATTCCATCTGCCACTTCTTTGCCCACTCTGCTAACCTGTCCAAGTCCTTCCGCAGCCCCCCTGCTTCCTCAATGCTACCTGTCCCTCTACATATCTTTGTATCATCTGCAAACTTAGCAACAGTGCCTTCAGTTCCTTCCTCCAAATCATTAATGTATATTGTGAAATCCACGTAACCCGCACATCTTTGGAGTATAGGAGGAAGCTGAAGCACCCGGAGGAAACCCACACAGACACGGGGAGAATGTGCAAACTCCACACAGACAGTGACCCAAGCCAGGAATCGAACCCGGGTCCCTGGCGCTGTGAGGCAGCCATGCTAACCACCGGGTATCCACTGTCGTGGGAACTCTGGTTGACCTTTCACTCCTTAGTCTACTGGACACTGGAACCAAAGGTGGAATAGCTGAGGGGATCACTCAGTTTAAAGCACCAAATCGAAGCGGAAGAGAGCCCCAACATCCACTCCCTTGCCCGCCCCCAACTCCCCCTCCAGCTGAATTTCTTGCACCGTACCATGGATGAGTCCAATGCAGTTCGCTGTTATTCCCAGAAGTAGCGGAGATACCAGATAGTTTCGTTCTTGAGCTGAGGGCCAAAGAGAGGGTTCATCTGAGCCAGGATGGCTATGAGCCAGCTGGAGGGAAGAAAGGAATTAGAATTTAATTGAACAAAGTGTCTTCACGGGAGAATTAACTAATGTCAACTCTCTTAGCAACCTAGTTTTGGTAAGAAAGCATAGTTCTGATACTTCTGTATAATCATGCTTGGCGGTTTTACTTGTGTTCCAATCTATTAGGGGCGGCACAGTGGTTAGCACCGCTGCCTCACAGTGCCAGGGACCTGGGTTCGATTCCCAGCTTGGGTCACTGTCTGTGTGGAGTTTGCACGTTCTCCCCGTGTCTGTGTGGGTTTCCTCCGGGTGCTCCGTTTTCCTCCCACAGTCCAAAGACATGCTGGTTAGGGTGCATTGGCCGTGCTAAATTCTCCCTCCGTGTACCTGAACAGGCGCCGGAGTGTGGCGACTAGGGGATTTTCACAGTAACTTCATTGCAGTGTTAATATAAGCAGATTTGTGACACTAATAAATAAACTTTACTTTTACTTTAAATTGAACCAAATTCATTCAAATCAGATCCAGCTGTAATATATGTTAATTCTTTAATCCAAGGAGATTAAACCGGGAGCACAGAAAATAAAACACAGACTGCAGATATAATCCCATTTTAATAACGTGAAGCTGTTATGTTGGGTCGCGATATGGATTTTGCACTTGGGATACAGCAGGGAGCGAGGGTTCAATCTGCACTGCCGGGTAGTGTGAGAGGACCCACAATCCAGCTCCAAGAGGCAAGAGAATCCTGTCCTGCAGCTAGGTTACCTCTGACATCAAGTCATACATCTACTGTTGTAACACGCTGCTCATTCATTACGGTTAAGGTTCTAAAGTTTAAAGTTTGAAGTTTAGTTATTAGTTTCACTAGCAGGCTTACATTAACACTGCAATGAAGTTACTGTGAAAATCCCCTAGTCGCCACACTCCGGCGCCTGTTCGGGTTCACTGAGGGAGAATTTAGCACGGCCAATCCACCTAACCAGCACGTCTTTCAGACTGTGGGAGGAAACCGGAGCACCCGGAGGAAACCCACGCAGACACGGGGAGAACGTGCAGACTCCACACAGACAGTGACCCAAGCTGGGAATCGAACCCGGGTCCCTAGCGCTGTGAGGCAGCAGTGCTAACCACCGTGCCACCGTGCCGCCCGTGCAAGGGGGAATCGGGAGTCAGTTTTTCCTTAACATTGGGTTATTCACAAAACCCAGGGATCAAAAGGTGCAGACTCCCTTTCCCTCCCCTCACACAGGTGAAAACCAGTTCTCATATATACTTAAGAATAGTGTCCTAACCGTTAAAAGTAAAAAAAGTTTATTTATTAGTCACAAGTAAGGCTTACATTAACACTGCAATGAAGTTACCGTGCAATTTCCCTAATTACCACATTCCGGCGCCTGTTCGGGTCAATGCACCCCAACCAGCACGTCTTTCAGACTGTGGGAGGAAACCGGAGCACCCGGAGGAAACCCACGCAGACACGGGGAGAACATGCAAACTCCACACAGACAGTGACCCAAGCCAGGAATCGAACCCGGGTCCCTGGCGCTGTGAGGCAGCAGTGCTAACCACTGTGCCGCCCCTTTTTTTAAAAAAAATTATTATTATTTATCCCCAATTGGTAACCGCTGCTCTCATTTACAACCAGAACAAGCACTCCACTGTGATAGGATTGCACTGTTAACATCTACTGTGCTGTACTTTATCAAATGACTTTTGGAAATCCAAGTATATTACATCTACTGCACCACCCTTATCTATTCTCTTTAAATTCTTCAAAGAACTCAATAAGGTTGGGCTTGTGTGACCTCTCCATGTCATGCTGACATTCTCCATTATACTTTTGGTTTCTAGGTGTTTTTCTATGACATCTTTGAGTAACAATTTCCTCATTGTTCCCTCCACTGACCTTAAGCTAACTGCTCTACAGGTCATTGGACTTGTCCCTATATTTAGATGGGAGATAGGACATCATTAGCTTGGCCAGTCCTCTGGCATGATCCATTTTGCAAATATATAGAAGTGAGACTCTGCTATCAACTTCCTAGCTTTTTTTTTTGAAGCATGCACAGCCACAATCCATTGCTTGGTACTTACAACAGGTAGCAACAAACAGCCGTGGTCACGATCATGGTTATTATTACACTGCAAAATAAACAGAAGGTTGGAATTAAAAAATGAATAAGAGACAGCGACCAACGCTCGCAACAACATGACAGACAATAGATTAGAGAAACTGGGGGACTCAACCACCTTATGTCCCCTCAATTCTAGGTCAAGGAGTGGGAGAAAAAGGGGAAGCATAATATATAGAAAATAACACAATTTTATTTTCATTACATCCATCCTTGGGCCGCGGAAATCCTTATTTCTGTAATCTTCTGCAGAACCTCGGAGATCTCCACACTCAACTAATTCTGACTTGTTGAGCATTCCCCAATTGCAATCCTTCCACCACTGGTGGCAGTGCATTCAGATGTTAGAGCCCTGAGCTCTGGAATTCCCTCCCGAAATCTCTCTACCTCTGTAAGGGTACTCCTTAAAACATACCTGTATGACCAGCCTCACGGGGCCCAGTGTCTAATTTCGCTTTGTTAACACTGCTGTGAAGCACCTTGGGATGGTTTGTTACATTAAATGGCATTACGAATGTGGTGGGAATAGCTGGTATTTATTGCCTATTCTCCTTGAGGTGGCAGTGGGCCATCAGGTCGCAGTCTGTATGGTGTAACAGGGGAGGGGGATTTCCAGGTTTTTGACCCAGCAACAGTGAAAGAATGGTAATGTATTTTCAAGACAGGATGGTGCAAGACTTGAAGGTGCTGCCCTTATCTTTCTAGGTGATGGAGGTCACAGGTTTGGGAGGTCCTGCAATCCAAAAAAACTCTCTCCAAGTTAAATTCCACAAAGGTTGGACATATTTTAACAGTATGGGATGTGGGCATCATTGGCAAGACAAGCATTTGTTGCCCATTCTTAATGCCTTTGAATTGAGTGGCTTGCTAGACCATTTCAGGGGGCAGTTAAGAGTCAATCACATTGCTGTGGTCTGGAGTTGCATGTAGGCCAGACCTGGCAGATTCTCCTCCCTAAAGAACATTAGTCAACCAGATGGACTTTTTAATGACAATCTATGATACTTGTCACAGTCACCTTCACTGAGACTAGCTTTATATTCCAGATTTATTGAGTTTAAATTCCACCAGCTGCCATGGTGAGTTTTGAATTGGGTTGGGCTACTTGGGATTACTAGTTCAGTGAGGTTACCACAATGTCACTAATTCCCCCCCCAATTTACTGCACAGAAACACAACCATTTGGCCCACACTGGCCTTTGCAAATGTTTACGCTTCATATGAGCCTCCTCCTCTCCTATCAACATATCCTTCCCTCCCTTTCTCCCTCACATTCATCTATGCTTCTCACCTCAACTACTCTCTGGTGAGAAAGTTGCACATTTCTCCTGAATTTCTTGTTAGATTTATTAGGGACTATCTTATATATAAATATATCACCCTTCTTTTTGGTCTCCCCCCAAACAGCAGAAACACCTTCTCTTAAAAATGTCAAAGGATTTCGATAGTCCAAAGATGTGCGGGTTAGGTGGATTGGCCATGATAAATTGCCCCTTAGTGTCAGGAGGTCTAGCTAGGGTAAATGCATGGGGTTATGGCCTGGGTGGGATTGTGGCTGGTGCAGATTTGATGGGCCAAATGGCCTCCTTCTGCACTGTAGGGATTGTATGATAAAGACCTCTATCAGAAAGCATTCTTTCTGGTTGTATCACAGCTTGGTATGGCTCCTGGTCTGCCCAAGACCGCAAGGAACTACAAAAGGTCGTGAATATAGCCCAATCCATCACACAAACCAGCCTCCCATCCATTGACTCTGTCTACACTTCCCGCTGCCTCGGCAAAGTAGCCAGCATAATTACAGACCCCAGACATTCTCTCTTCCACCTTCTTCCTTCGGGAAAAAGATACAAAAGTCTGAGGTCACGTATCAACCGACTCAAGAACAGCTTCTTCCCAGCTGCTGTCAGACTTTTGAATGGACTTACCTTGCATTAAGTTGATCTTTCTCTACACCCTAGCTATGACCGTAACACTACATTCTGCACTCTCTCGTTTCCTTCTCTATGAACGGTATGTTTTGTCTGTATAGTGCACAAGAAACAATACTTTTCACTGTATGTTAATACATGTGACAATAATAAATCAAATCAAATCATTCTTCTATTCTATATAAATGAGCCCCAGCCTCAGGTATAACCTCTCAGTTTTGATGTGGGCTTTGGGCCAACTGGATGAAAAGCAATCAGTGAAATTAATCTCTGACAATTTCCACACTGTTTGGACATTATCCTACCAGTAATTAGAACAGGAAGAGAGTTCTGTTCTGTGCTGAGGTTACCGAGGTAGCTAGTTGGAGCCTCAGCAGTAATAGGAAGACTACAATTAACCTTGTTGCTCCTGGGTTAGGGGAATAAAAACAAGGTCCTCCTTCCTGAACATGAATCAGTGACCTTTGATGTTGACTCAAGCACAGTTCCAGTAAGTGAGGACGGAATTTGGGTTGGTCTGTGATGCCTATTGTGGTTAGATAGGTTTTCC
Organism: Mustelus asterias; assembly: GCF_964213995.1. NCBI lineage: Eukaryota > Metazoa > Chordata > Chondrichthyes > Carcharhiniformes > Triakidae > Mustelus > Mustelus asterias. The sequence goes on along the minus strand of NC_135811.1, from coordinate 8,999,964 downwards.
AATATCACAATAGCGTCTAGATTTGAAAAGTACTGAATTGGCTGAAAAGTGCTTTGGGACACCCGGAGATCCTGAAAGGCACTTCATAATTGTAATGGCACGGTGACACAGTGGTTTGCACTGTTGCCTCACAGCTCCAGGGACCCGGGTTTGATTCCCGGCTTGGGTCATTGTGTGGAGTTTTCCCTGTGTCTCCCTGCGTCTGCGTAGGTTTCCTCCAGGTGCTCCAGTTTCCACCCACAGCCCAAAGACGAACTGGTTAGATGCATTGGCCATGCTAAATTCTCCCTTAGTGTACCTACAAAGGTGTTATACAAATATGGTGGCACTGTTAGGGTTAGGGTTAGGCACTGTGGTTAGCATTGCTGCCTCATAGCACCAAGGAGCCGGGTTCGATTCCTGGCTTGTGTCACTGTGTGGAGTGTGCTCGTTCTCCCCATGTCTGCGTGGGTTCCCTCCCACAGTCCGAAAGATGTGCAGGTTAGGTGAATTGGCCATGCTAAATTCTCCCTCAGTGTACCCGAACAGGCGCCGGAGTGTGGCGACTAGGGGGTTTTCACAGTAACTTCATTACAGTGTCAATATAAACCGACTTGCGACTAATAAATTAAAAAAATGCAAATCTTCCTTTCTGGCTCAAGGCTCACACATAAATAATGACATTCTGAGTAAAACAATGGGGAGGGGAGGGACAAATAATGATACTGTCAACACCTTGGGATAAGGAAATAAATAAAAAGAATTACTCCACAGTAGAAAGATCATAATTTATGTGTACCAAAGCCAGAAGAATTGAACTGTGAAATAGAGACCAAATGTATGTTTCATCTCATGAGGAATCTAAAACTAGGGGCCATAAGTCAATAATCATTAATTAATAAAGAAAGGGGTTCAGGAGAAATGTCTTTACCCAGAGAGCGATTGGACTGTGGAACTTGCTAAACACGGATACAGACCAGTTGGGTGAAATGACCTATTTCTGAATTGTACATTCTATGTAACTGCCAGTATCAAAGCTCCCACCCCTGTCATCTATTCATTTGTGTTTTTAATGTGCAGCCACGTTGAGGCTTGGTGACACAGCAGGTTGTCTACATTCACCAAGGCAAGGGTTTCAATCCAGCACACGAGATTGGCTTTGAAAGCTTCCTCTGTCTGGTGGCTGTGGTGGCGAGGACAGCGTCACTCACTTCACCTCCTTCTGGAGTTATGTGCCTGTGCAAAGCAGGTCTGGAGAGAGATGCAGTGCTTTTAGGTGACATTCATCCAGAACAGGATGAACCCAACAGAATTGGGGCAGCACGGTGGCTAGCACTGCTGCCTCACAGCGCCAGGGACCCAGGTTCAATTCCGGCCTCGGGTCACTGTCAGTGTGGAGTGTGGGTTTCCCGGAGGAAACCCCCGTGTCTGCGTGGGTTTCCTCCGGGTGCTCCGGTTTCCTCCCACATTCCAAAGATGTGAGGGTTAGGGTGAGAGCATCCGGAGGAAACCCACTGCCCAGAAAACTCTACCCAGATGCACAAGTAATCACTGATACTGTATGATGTGGCCTGCTTGTGTATCGGTTTAAATAAAATATATCTTTGGTCCATATTTAAGGCAGGGAATTTGTAAAGGGTCGTTATAGCGCTAAATTGAAAGCAAATTACTGCGGATGCTGGAATCCGAAATCAAAAGAGAAAATGCTGGAAAATCTCAGCGGGTCTGGCAGCATCTGTAAGGAGAGAAAAGAGCTGACGTTTCGAGTCCAGATGACCCTTTGTCAAAGCTAAAAGGCACAGAAAGTGGGAGATATTTATACTGCAGGGTGAGGGAATGAAAGATGAGTCATAGCCACAAAAACAAGGGGAAAGGCTGCTAATGGCAGCCCATAGAGAGAATAGAAGGTGTGAATGGCCAAACGGCAGAGAAGCTGAAATCAGAGGGTAAGCTGTGACAGATGAAGATGTGGGGGGAGGGGGGGCAGAATAGGTGGGAGAGAGGTAGAATAGAGAAAAGGGGGGAAAAGCGAAGCTAAGGGGGCGAAAAGGTAAGAAAGGGTTTTATCATTATAGTGCTGTCTGGAGTCGACCAAGAGACTACCCAATGTTAAATCTGTCAAGTTGCTGCTAAAGAACCGAACTGGAGCACCCATGTACCATGGTTCTGTAACCACACATTCACTCCATAAATTGAATGAACACTTTGTGATCCAGATTTCTATAATCAGTCAATGACATGCAAATAACTTCATAACCAACACCTCAACATCTCCAATACTCAAATACAGCCAAATACAACCAAAACTCAACCATCTGTTCAGATTTAGAGACTCCCTTCAGTCAATGTAATACTAAAAAGAGTCACCACCTGAACCATAAGTGTCCATTGTAACTGAAAAATGCCATTTAATGAGTTCCTCTTCCATAAAATCCAAAGTTTTTGATTGATTGATTGATTTAAAAAGTAAAGATCTGTAACTATTCTCTTAAACTGTTTAACAGTCTGCAAAATTTCCATGTATGCAAGTCAAAGGCAATGATTTGTTAAACTTATTAGCATGCAATTAGTGGTACACCAATCAGTAAGGTTAACTGCAATGTAAAATCGGAAAGATTGAAGAACTTTAATGGCATAATGTTCATATGTAAGATTTTCTCTGAAATACCAAGTTTACATGAAACATTTAATTGCATCAATACTAATGTGAAACCTTTTAATAAATGTGTAAATGGCTCAGTGAATAGTGCGCTCTGAGTCTGAAGGTTGTGGGTTGAAGCCCCACTCCATAGGCTGACACTCCAGTGCAGTACCAAGGGAGTGTGGCCTTTCCAAAGGTGCTGACTTTTGGACTAGCCATTAAACAGAGATCCTGACTGCCCTCTCAGATAGATGCAATGTTTCAAGGAAAAGCAAGGAAGTTCTCCCCAGTGTCCTGACAAATATTTATCCTTCAAGCAACATCTCAAAAAGAAAACTGGCTGGGCTACAGGGAAAGGGAACAGGGGAGGAGTAAAGAGAGCAGGACTAAAACCGAGTTACTCTTGCAGAGGGCTGGCATGGACATAACAGGCTGAATAACCGCATTCTGCACTGTAACAATTCTATCAATCTATGATTATCTGTCATGTTTGTACTGTTGAGTGTGGGAGCTTGCTGTGTGCAAATGGGCTCCTGTGTTTCCTACATACAACAGTACACACACTTCAAAAAGTACTTCATTCCTGAACTTCCGAACCCACAGACCACAATCAGTAAGGATAGGCAACAACACCTCCTCCACAATCATCCTCAACACCAGTGCCCCCATAAGGCTGTGTTCTCCTACTACACTCCTGATACACCTATGACTGTGGCCAAATTCCCCTCCAACTCAATTTTCCAGTTTGCTGACGACACCACCGTAGTGGGTCGGATCTCAAACAATGATGAGACAGAGTACAGGAATGAGATAGAGAACCTGCTGAACTGGTGCGGCAACAATAATCTCTCCCTCAATGTCAACAAAACAAAGGAGCTTGTCATCGACTTCAGGAAGCGTAAAGGAGAACATGCCCTACATGTCTACATTAACTGGGATGAAGTAGAAATGGTCGAGAGCTTCAGGTTTTTAGGTGTCCAGATCACCAACAATCAGTCCTGGTCCCCCCATGCCGACACTATAAATAAGAAAACCCACCAACGCCTCTACTTTCTCAGAAGACTAAGGAAATTAGGCATGTCAGCTACGACTCTCACCAACTTTTACAGATACACCATAGAAAGCATTCTTTCTGGTTGTATCACAGCTTGGTATGGCTCCTGCAAGATCGCAAGAAACTACAAAAGGTCGTAAATGTAGCCCAATCCATCACGCAAACCAGCCTCCCATCCATTGACTCCGTCTACACTTCTCGCTGCCTCGGCAAAGCAGCCAGCATAATTAAGGACTCCACGCACCCCGGACATACTCTCTTCTACCTTCTTCCGTCGGGAAAAAGATACTAAAGTCTGAGGTCACGTACCAACCGACTCAAGAAAAGCTTCTTCCCTGCTGCCATCAGACTTTTGAATGGACCTACCCTGCATTAAGTTGATCTTTCTCTACACCCTAGCTATGACTGTAACACTACATTCTGCACGCTCTTATTTCCTTCTCTATGAATGGTATGCTTTGTCTGTATAGCACTCAAGATACAATACTTTTCACTGTATCAAAGAATAATCATAGAAACCCTACAGTACAGAAAGAGGCCATTTTGGCCCATCGAGTCTGCACCGACCACAATCCCACCCAGACCCTACCCCCATATCCCTACATATTTACCCACTAATCCACGCATCTCAGGACACTAAGGGGCAATTTTTTAGCATGGCCAATCAACCTAACCCGCACATCTTTGGACAGTGGGAGGAAACCGGAGCGCCTGGGGAAACCCACGCAGACACGGGGAGAATGTGCAAACTCCACACAGACAGTGACCCAAGCCGGGATTCGAACCCAGGTCCCTGGAGCTGTGAAGCAGCAGTACTAACCACTGTGCTACCGTGTTGCCCTGTATATTAATACATGTGACAATAATAAATCAAATCAAATTCATTGATTGTAAAATGCTTTGGGATATCTTGTGGTCCTGAAAGGCGCTATATAAATGCAAGTTTTTCTTTATTAACAACTTGCATTTATATAATATTACCACAACAACAAAAAAAGCCCCAAGATGTCTCACAGAAGCCTGAGCAAATAAAGTGTGATTATCAAGCCACCCAAGCAGCTATTAGGACAGATGGCTTGCGCAAAGAGGTAGGATTAACATCTCTAAGAAGCTGAGGGTGGCAGAGGGGGAATCACACAGAAGTTAGGTAAAAAATAGCCATTGGGGTAAGGATAAAAAGAACATTTAAAATGAAAACAAGCCCCCCCCGCCACCCCCCCCCCCCCCAGTATAAATCTCTGCTGATTCTCTTTGCACTCAGCTCTGATGAAAGGTCATCTAGACTTGAAATGTAGGCTCTATTCCTTCCCCACAGATGCTGTCAGACCTGCTGAGATTTTCCAGCAGTTTCCTGTTTTTGTTTCAGATTCCAGCATCCGCAGCTTCCATCTGATAAATTCAAACACAATAAATTTCAACCTCCTCCTTCTACATTTTGAGCTGACCTCTTCCCCACAGTGCAAAAAGGGGGAAAAAGACATTAATCTTTAGATTTAAAGGCATTAAGATCTGGAATAGATGGCCAGGATATCAACCTTCCCCCCGTCTTAGCCTCCCCTTCCATTGTAAACCCTCCGCGACCAGCCAGACACAGTGTGTGGACACATACCCTCGGTTGGGACCCTTCGGGACAAACCATGGCAGGGCAAAGCCCACGAGTCCCCAGAAGATAGTGAAGCAGACCATGGGGATGGTCACCGAGTGAGAGGTCATCTTGTCCCTGTCCAGATGCTGTCCTCGCACAGCTGTCCACAGCACCAACCTGCCCAATCACAGGCTTCACCACAAACCCCACCCACCCAACCCTGATTGGACAATGATGACTCCATCGTCTTCCCATTGGTGCAGCCCCACGCCCATCATTCCCAGCTCCAAATATCGCCCTGTGATTGGTTCTTTATTCACCTCCTTCTTATTTTCCTCTCAGTTGATTTCTCTCTTTATCTCCGGGAGATTTCCCCATCAATTCACTCGAACCTTCTCCCCCCACATTGTAAACATGTTTCCATTTGTGGCGAGTAACAATCTCCGTCCCCGCTCCTCTCCAATAGGTTTGTCCCGCACGTCACAAGGGGGCGGGCTTTCTCCACCCAGGCCGGTTTGTGATTGGTCCCTCCTCTCCACCGTGGGGCTTCTATTGGTGAAAAGAGGTGTCAATCATTGGGAGGAGGGTTGGAGGGGGCGACAGCTTGTTTGCGACATTGTAATCTGCATTAGATCCCAGCAACTTCCCACCCAGGGCAAGGACTTCACTCACAAACCCCAACCTGGGGCAAAAATACCATTCACTTTTAATCCTTCAAAAAAATTTAGACTTTTAAAGTGTAAAATGACTGATTCATTAGCACCTTTGAAAGGGTGAATAGCTGAAGGGGCAAAGTTTAAAGTTTATTTATCATTGAGTGGCGCAATGGTTAGCACTGCTGTCTCACAGCACCAGGGACCTGTCTTCGATTCCCAGTTTGGATAACTGTCTGTGTGCAATTTGCATGTTCTCCCCGTGTCTGTGTGGGTTTCCTCCGGGAGCTCCAATTTCCTCCCACAGTCCAAAAGACGTGTTGATTAGGTGCATTGGCTGTGCCAAATTCTCCCTCAGTGTACCCGAACAGGTGCCGGAGTGTGGCGACGAGGGGATTTTCACAATAACTTGTAGAGGGTTGTTTTTCAAACTGGAGGCCTGTGACTCACCTGACGAAGGAGCAGCGCTCCGAAAGCTAGTGGTGTTTGCTACCAAATAAACCTGTTGGACTTTAACCTGGTGTTGTGAGACTTCTTACTCTGTTCACCCCAGTCCAACGCCGGCATCTCCACACCATGACCAGCGGTGTGCCTCAGGGATCAGTGTTGGGTCCACTGTTATTTGTCATTTATATTAATGATTTGGATGAGAATATAGGAGGCATAGTTAGTAAGTTTGCAGATGACACCAAGATTGGTGGCATTGTGGACAGTGAAGAAAGTTATCTCCGATTGCAACATGATCTTGATCAATTGGGTCTGCGGCCTGACGAATGGCAGATGAAGTTTAATTTAAATAAATGCGAGGTAATGCATTTTGGTAGACTGAACCAGGACTTACTCAGTTAATGGTAGGGCATTGGGGAGAGTTACAGAACAAAGAGATCTCGGGGTACATGTTCATAGTTCTTTGAAAGTGGAGTCACAGGTGAACAGAGTGGTGAAGAAGGCATTCAGCATGCTTAGTTTCATTGGTCAGGACATTGAATACAGGAGTTGGAACGTCTTGTTGTACAAGACATTGGTAAGGCCACACTTGGAATACTGTGTACAGTTCTGGTCACCCTATTATAGAAAGATTATTATTTAAACTAGAAAGAGTACAGAAAAGACTTAATAGGATGCTATCGGGACTTGATGGTTTGAGTTATAAGGAGAGGCTGGATAGACTGGGACCTTTTTCTCTGGAGCATAGAAGGCTGAGGGGTGACCTTATAGAGGTCTATAAAATAATGAAGGGCACAGATCAGCTAGATTGTCAATATTTTTTCCCAAAGGTGGGGGAGTCTAAAACTAGAGGGCATAAGTTTAAGGTGAGAGGGGAGAGATACAAAAGTGTCCAGAGGGGCAATCTTTTCACACAGAGGGTGGTGAGTGTCTGGAATAAGCTGCCAGGGATAGTAGTAGAGGCAGGTACAATTTTGTCTTTTAAAAAGCATTTAGACAGTTACATGGGTAAGATGGGTACAGAGGGATATGGGCCAAATGCGGGCAATTGGGATTAGCTTAGGGATTTAAAAAAAGGGTGGCATGGATAAGTTGGGCCGAAGGACCTGTTTCCATGCTGTAAACCTCTATGACTCTATAACTTCATTGCAGTGTTAATGTAAGCCTACTTGTGACGCTAATAAATAAATTTCAAAACTTTCCCTCCTACAGTCCGAAAGATGTTCTTGTTAGATACATTGGCCAAGTTGAATTCTCCCTCAGTGTACCCGAACAGGCACCGGAGTGTGGCAACAAGAGGATTTTCACAGTAACTTTATTGCAGTGTTAATGTAAGCCTACTTATGACACTAATAAATAACCCCTAAAGTGATGTGCATGTAAAGCAAGGGCATGAAGCGAGGTATGTGTTGATTAACTGTGTGCTACTCTGCATCCAATCAAAGCATAAACATTTATTTTGTTTTCTTCCATTGGAAGTTGATGATAGTTTTATTACTATATGAATGATTAAGCATGTTCTGTGGCTCATTGTGAAATATTCAGCATGTATTAAATGTATTTAATCTTATTCATGGTGTCATGGTCAATCTTGCTGCCCACTGAGATGGAGGAGGCCCACTCAAGCGACCCACTCACTAGCCTAGGTTGCTCATCACTGCTTCAGAGTGTCCTTATAACGCCACCTTTGACAACCGTGAGAGCACACCCCAGTCTCGAGCTCTCCATAGAAGATTCACTTTCCTGAGCAAGTGTCACAGTACAGAAGGAGGCCATTTGGCCCACTCAGCTTGTCCTAGCTCTCCCCGCTCGCTAGCCCTTTCCCCAATAGCCTTGCATTCCACCCCCACTCCAAGTTCATATTTAATTCCACAACTACACATCCAGGCAATACATTCCAGTTTGTTCACACTTGTTGCATAAAAAATACTTTCCTCAAATCACTACGGGTTCTTTTGTCAATCACTTTAAATCTGTGTATTCTAGATCTCAGCTATGCTGCAATGGGAATCAGTTCTCTCTATCTACTCTGTCTAGACTCCCCATGCTTTCAGTGGATTTAACTTAGTTTTAATTGGATTGCTCTTCCAAGCAGCCTGCAAAGGTACAATGGGCTGAATGGCCTCCTTCTGTACTTTTTCTTTGGGAGCAGGGATGAGGGAGTTGAGTCAGGTGGGGAGACGAGAGAAGCTGGGATTGTTTTCAGCAGAGAAGAGAAAGTTGAAGGGGAGAATTAATAAAGGCGTTCAATGAGGGATTCTGACAAAGTAAATAGGGGGCAATAGTTTAGCGCTGGCAGGAGGGTTGCTAGCCAGAGGGCACAGATTGAAGATGAATGTCAAAAACTAGAAAGCCAGTGAGGAGATGAGAGGAATTGTTTTCACTCAGCGAGTTTTTCTGCACTGTATGAAAAGGTGGTGGTTTTGGATTCTTTAGTAATGGATTTACTAGTAACCTTAGTCCAAAGATGTGCGGGTTAGGTTGATTGGCCATGCTAAAATTGCCCTTAGTGTCCTGGGATGCGTAGGTTAGAGGGATTAGTGGGTAAATATGTAGGGATATGGGGGCGGGGCCTGGGTGGGATTGTGGTCGGTGCAGACTCGATGGGCCGAATGGCCTCTTTCTGTGCTGTAGGGTTTCTAAGATTCTAAGATGTTCAAAACGGAATTGGTCACATACTAAAAAGAAAACATTTGCCAAGTTATCAGAAAGAGCGGGTTGGAGTGGCGCTAACTTGATAAATCTTTCAAAGAGCAGGCACAGCACATTGCATGGGCCCAGCATGTTCCTTCTGTGCTGTTGGATTCAACCTACTGACACAATACACAGTCTAATATCCAGGCTATGTTACAAGGAAATGACTATAACACTACATTCTGCACTCTCTCCTTTCCTTCTCTATGAATGGTATGCTTTGTCTGTATAGCACGCAAGAAACAATACTTTTCACTGTCTGTTAATACATGTGACAATAAATCAAATCAAATCAAAAAATGTTTGATGGTGATGAGAAGCTACAACAACTTATATTTGTATAGCAACTTCAAACATATTAAAATGTCCCAAGTTCACGGCAGCATTTTATAAAAATATAAGTGACACTGAGTCACAAAAGGAGATATTAGGTCGGTTGACCTAACGCTTGATCAAAGCTTTCCCGGAAGCATAGGGGGTTTTAGTTCAGTCAGGTAGAATGTTTGGTGCAGGCTTGGAGGGCCAAAGGGCCTGTTCCTGTGCTGTAATTTTCTTTGTTCTTTGATCAAAAAGGAGGGTTTTAAGGAACATCATAAAGGAGCAACAGGAGGTTTTCTAAGTTTAAGTTTACTTATTAGTGTCACAAGTAGGCTTACATTAACGCTGCAATGAAGTTACTGTGAAAATTCCTTAGTCAGCACACTCCGGCGCCTGTTCAGATACACTGAGGGAGAATTTAACATGGTCAACGCAGCTAACCAGCACATCTTTTGGACTGTGGGAGGAAACCCACGCAGACATGGGGAGAATGTGCAGACTCCGCACAAGCCAGGAATCAAATCTGGGTCCCAGGCGCTGTGAGGCAGTCGTGCTAACCACTGTGCCACCATATTTGTACAGCACCTTCCATAGAAATCATAGAAACCCTACAGTACAGAAAGAGGCCATTTGGCCCATCGAGTCTGCACCCGACCACAATCCCACCGAGGCCCTACCCCCATATCCCTACATATTTACCCACTAATCCCTCTAACTTACACATCTCAGGACACTAAGGGCAATTTTTAGCATGGCCAATCAACCTAACCCGCACATCTTTGGACTGTGGGAGGAAACCGGAGCACCCGGAGGAAACCCACGCAGGCACAAGGAGAATGTGCAAACTCCACACAGACAGTGACCCAAGCCGGGAATCGAACCCAGGTCCCTGGAGCTGTGAAGCAGCAGTGCTAACCACTGTGCTACCGTGCCGCCTATGGTGGCCTATGGAGGAAATTCTTTAAGCCCAGACAATTTGAGCACCAATGGTGGAGTGATTAAATTCCATTCCATAGAATCGCTACAGTGCAGAAAGAGGCCACTCAGCCCATTGAGTCTGCACCGATTCTCTGAAAGAGCACCTTACCCAGGCCCATCCCCCACCCTATCCCTGTAACCCCACACATTTTACTCTGGCCAATCCACCTAACCTACATATCTTGGGACACCAAGGGGCAATTTAGTATGGCCAGTCCACCTAACCTACATATCTTAGGACACCAAGGGGCAATTTAGCATGGCCAATCCACCTAACCTATACATCTTGGGACACTACAGGGCAATTTAGCATGGCCAATCCACCCAACCTGCACGTCTGTGGACTGTGGGAGGAAACCAGAGCACCCAGACGAAACCCACACAGACACGTGGAGAATGTGCAGACTCCACACAGACAGTGACCCAAGCCAGAATTGAACCTGGGTCCCTGGTGCTGTGAGGCAGCAGTGCCAACCACTGTGCTGTAAAATCATGGATGCTCTGAGTCCGGAATTAGAGGATCTCAGAGATTTCAGAAGGTTGTAGGGCTGGAGGAAGATTATAGAGATATGGATGGTCAAGTCCATTGATGGAGGTGAAATGGTGATAGCTGTGGAATGGGACTTGCTGCAGAGACATGGTGACCTGCTCCAAGTAAAAAAGTTTATCTTTCTCTTTGACAGGAGAGACCGGTGAAATTGGCCGTTCTCAGTTCAGAGTTTTAAAAAAATATATAATTTCACTCCTTTTCATTCATTTAATTTAATTCAAGTTTTTAGGTGTCCAGATCACCAACAATCTGTCCTGGTCCCCCCACACTGACGCTATAGTTAAAAAAGCCCACCAACGCCTCTACTTTCTCAGAAGACTACGGAAATTTGGCATGTCAGCTACGACTCTCACCAACATTTACAGATGCATCATAGAAAGCATCCTTTCTGGTTGTATCACAGCTTGGTATGGCTCCTGCTCTGCCCAAGACCGCAAGAAACTACAAAGGTTTGTGAACGAAGCCCAGTCCATCACAAAAACCAGCCTCCCATCCATTGACTCTGTCTACACTTCCCGCTGCCTCGGCAAAGCATCCAGCATAATTAAGGACCCCACGCACCCTGGACATTCTCTCTTCCACCTTCTTCTGTCGGAAAAACGATACAAAAGCCTGAGGACATGTACTAACTGAGTCAAGAACAGCTTCTTCCCTGCTGCTGTCAGACTTTTGAATGGACCTACCGCGCATTAAGTTTATCTTTCTCTACACCCTAGCTATGACTGTAACACTACATTCTGCACTCTCTCCTTTCCTTCTCTATGAACAGTATACTTTGTCTGTATAGCACGCAAGAAATAATACTTTTCACTGTATACTAATACATGTGACAATAATAAATCAAATCAAATCCTTTCTCAGAATTCCAATGCTAATGGTCAGAGTGCACAGGGCGGCATGATGGCACAGTGGTTAGCACTGCTGCCTCACAGCGCCAGGGACCTGTGGCCAGGGATCTGTGTTCAATTCCCAGCTTGGGTCACTGTCTGTGTGGAGTTTGCACGTTCACCTCGTGTCTGCGTGGGTTTCCTCCGGGTGCTCCAGTTTCCTCCCAAAGATATGCGGATTAGGTAGATTGGCCATGCTAAATTTACCCTAGAGTCAGGGGGTCTAACAGGGTAAATATGTGGGATTACGGCCTGGGTGGGATTGTGGTCGGTGCAGACTCGATGGGCCAAATGGCCTCCTTCTGCACTGTCGGGATTCTATGATTAATCCACCTCCTGGCTTGGTCCAAAGGCCAATTCAAATTCGCATTTACAGAGCTGGTGAGGACCTGTGTGAATTCTCGGTGTGTGTTTGAGGACTTTGACCCTGTGCTGTGGAAAGGGGGCTGACACCGACTTCTGGTCTGCCCCTAAGGCGGAGCCACAAGCTTCACCGCCTGTTGGATTCTGGTTGCGGTGAAACGTTACCCCTGCGCTTCAAGTCTGAATTATTATGGCGATGGCTTCAATCCGCTGCAAGATTCGCAAAGCCCTTGTGCTCAGCCCTGCCCGCAGGGGCTGGAGCTCCGAGACAGCGCTCCGGCCGCAGTACGATGCCCTGGTAATAGGGGGAGGTAACCTACAGCAGTTGTGAAACCCATTGTCAAACTTGTATCTGCAGGGGCGCGAGTGCAGTGCCCTCACCCCCAGGACAGAGTTTATTTAACTTAAAAGTAAATAGGCTTCGAACATTGTCACACGCTGCATGTCTATTATTGCATTAGAAACACCAGTGGCACCATAGCTTGCTTGATATTTTTAAATAGTGAATACTCACCCATATTCGAATTGCATTTGGGATTAGATTTGATGTATGTCTCTTAGCAACATTGCAGTGTCAGATGAGTAACACATATCCATCTTGTTTTGAAAATGATTAATTGAATTGGCCATTATCTTCCATTACGCATACCCAATAGCTTAGCAATCGATCTTAAGTTATTGTATTTGGAGGGAGACTGTATTGTTCCCTCCTCCTCTTCTCACTTACCCTCCCCACTTTCTCCCTCCCCCCCCCACCTCACTCCTGCCTTTCTGCCCTGTCCCCCCCCCCAACTTCCCTATCTCCTCCCTACCTCTCCCATTCCTTCTCCCTCCACTCCCATACTCTTACCCTCCCGTACCCTCACCCTCCCATACCCTCACCCTCCTTCAACTCTCTCACTCGACCACCCCATTTCCATATTCCTTAACCCCCTGAGTATCCAACAATCTATTTTGAACCCAAAAGAGAAAATGCTGGAAAATCTCAGCAGGTCTGGCAGCATCTGTAAGCTTTGTCAAAGCTTTGACAAAGGGTCATCTGGACTCAAAACGTCAGCTCTTTTCTCTCCTTACAGATGCTTCCAGACTGGTAAACCACTGTTAAGCTATTGCCTGTGTGTGTGTGACATGCCTGGGCATGCCCCTGCCGGCCCTGCCTGAGACTCTTCCCCCCCTGGTCCAGGTATAAAGGTGACTGCTCCCCACCCCCCTGCCTCAGTCTCTGGACCAGTTCATCAGCATGGGTGTGCTCCAAGTCTTTTGTGAATAAAAGCCTATTTATTCTTGCATACAAACTAGCCTTTGCTTGATTGATAGTGCATCACAGACCTGCTGAGATTTTCCAGCATTTTCTCTTTTGGTTTCAGATTCCAGCATCTGCAGTAATTTGCTTTAACCTATTTCGAATGTATGTCCCTAATTCCAGACTGTCCAGCTGGGGGAAACATCCTCTCAGCATCCATTCTCTCAAGTCCTTTCAGAATCTTATAGGTTTCAACAAAAGCCTCTTTCATTCATCTAAACTCAAAAGAGACAGGTCCATTCTGTTATGTATGTAGTTGGGTGTATATCCCTTTAAGAGAATGGGTCAGGTGACCCAGAGCGATGGAGCTTGCGAGGTCAGTGTTGGATTGACTGTGCTGTTGACACAATGTCGAATAAATCATTCCTGTTTCTTTTACACCTACTTACCTCATGGTCTCTTTATACTCCACAATTAGACGGCGGCATGGTGGCACAGTGGCTAGCACTGCTGCCTCACAGCGCCAGGGACCTGGGTTCAATTCCAGCCTTGGGTCACTGTCTGTGCAGAATCTGCACATTCTCCCCGTGCCTGCATGGGTTTCCTCCGGGTGCTCCAGTTTCCTCCCACAGTCCGAAAAACGTGCTGGTTAGGTGCATTGGCCATGCTAAATTCTTCCTCAGTGTACCCAAACAGACGCCGGAGTGTGGCGACTAGGGGATTTTCACAGTAACTTCATTGCAGTGTTAATGTAAGCCGACTTGTGACACTAATAAATAAACTTAAACCTCATATTTTGATTTGATATTTAACATTACTCAGCCTCTCCTTGTCGGACAACCCTCTCAACCCAGGAATCAATCTGGTAAATCTTTCTTGTATCCCTTTCCTCAGCCAGAGACCAAAACCACTCACAATATTCCAGGTGTGGTCTCATCAAAGCACTACAAGACTTCCTAGTTAGTAAACTTACTTAACTCCATGGGTATTAAAGTAATAAATACTTTTGCGACTGCTGTACTGAACTATGGTTTTTTATATATATATATATTTAATTGTTATGATCCCTGTAGAGACTGATATTTTAAAAAAATATGCGTTTTCCAGTGACCACCCGAAATAACTGAGTCAAAATTTCACATGTTGAGACTTATTGTAACAAAGTAAAATCAATACAGATCAAACATTGCTCAACAGGCACTAATACACCAAACTAAAGAAAAGCTTGTGTTTTAACTAATGCAACGGGGATATGTCCTCAATCCCCTTTCCCTGTGCACCATACTCCTTAAGAAGTTTAACAACACCAGGTTAAAGTCCAAAAGGTTTATTTGGTAGCAAAAGCAAAAATTGGCTTTTGCTACCAAATAAACCTGTTGGACTTTAACCTGGTGTTGTTAAACTTCTTACTGTGTTTACCCCAGTCCAACGCCAGCATCTCCACATCATGACCACCATACTCCTGACAGATATATAACACTAGAGGGACAAGTCCAATGTAAATCGCTGCTCTCCAGCAGACTCACTTCTCTCTGTCACACTAAATCAAAACTTCCAGTGTCCTTTGAAAATCATTCTGTTCCACTCAGCTGAGCCATCCAGATCTGATTTTTACCAGCACGGCCCATCTTGATAATTCCTTGTACCTTAAATCTCCAAAAGTCCCGTTTATTCTGTTTGCTTCCTTTCAAACAGAAAACAAACTGTCACAAGCATCCTGCTTGGTTGTTAACACAATACAATCCTCCTACTTCTCCACAACAGTAGTTGCTTTGTCTCTCACTCTGCCTCAAAGAACAGCGGTCCCCTATTTGTGAGTTATTGTGTAAAGGTGAAAATTGTCCCTTGATATTGCAAAAAGATTTCTGTTTTGACTTGATCCACCCATGGCAACCAGATCATGTGGGCATGTCTCCAAGCTGGGCTGCTTATGGAATTCTCAAATTTACTTTATATTAAAGGGTACATTTTAAACATAGCTATCTCGTAAAGTCCAGCTTCATAACAACACAGCACTCCTCGGTATGCTTCCTAGATCGGCTGTGAAAGATTTCACGGGATAGTCAGTTGGTAGTACAGAACTTGAGTATTGCTGAAAAAAGACATACTGTCGAAGTTTTTCATCTTGCACTCATCAGGACAGATTCTCAAGAATACCAATTGTAAAGGGAATAACAATTTCTATTGCCTGAGAAGAGAGTGCTGATTGGATGGCAAGTGGACTCTGATTAGTAGGGGCATTGCCATGGAGAATGACCCAGGGAATTGCTGTTCCTCCCATGCTTTTGTTTAGTTGAAAAAGATGCAATGTGTGGACATGCACCTTCTATCTATCTGCAAAGGATAGGATCCTGTGTGTGAGTATATGTAGCTTCCAGTACATGTAAGTGAGCTATACTGCGAGCCCGACTGATTTCTTAAGTTGGTTGTGGGTGTAATTCTTTGCATAATCAAGACCATTCAGTAATGTGCTGTCCAATCACGGAATCACATTTAATGTTGGATATCATGTTTTGAGTTTTGAAAGCACGGGTTGGTTGGATAAGGATGTTGACCCGTTGCAAACAGCCAATGGAACATACTGTTGGATACAATCGGCCAGTCTTTGGGACGTATGGCCCACATGCCGGTCACTGAAATCCATATACCAAATTGCTCATTTGTGTGAAAGGCAGGACATCTTTTTGGCTCACGGCAGCATCTTGTTAATGGAAAATACCACTGGTGTTGCTCCTGAATAGTGGCAGTATGAAACAACTCAAGGCTTTACCCCAGGGTAATCATAGAATAGAATCCCTACAGTACAGAAGGAGGCCATTCAGTCCATAGAGTCTGCACCGACCACAATCCCACCCAGGCCCTATCCTCATAACCCCATGCATTTACCCTAGCTAGTCCCCCTGACACTAAGGGTCAATTTAGCATGGCCAATCAACCTAACCTGCACATCTTTGGTCTGTGGGAGGAAACCGGAGCATCTGCAGGAAACCCACGCAGACACGGGGAGAACGTGCGAACTCCACACAGACACTGACCCAAGCCGGGAATCGAACCCGGGTTCCTGGCGCTGTGAGGCAGCAGTGTTAACCACTGTGCCACCGTGCCGCCGGTGGGCTAAGGTGGACTGGGCACTTTTCAGTGATGGTTTTAGGTCCATTTATGAGTTTGTGTGATAAACAGTGATCTGATCAGGGTAGCCATTATCCCAGAATCCACTGGTCAACTAGTCAGCACTCTCTTATACGGTATAAATCGTGGTTCGCTTTACTCTTGGTATTTTTTGAATCTGCCCTAATGAGTGTAAGACGAAAAGCTTTGACATTTTGTCTATTCTTTCAGTAATACTTAATTTCATGGTAGCTTTAAGGACAGGCAAGGGTTTTCCCAATGCCTCGGTGAACATTTGTTCATCAACCAGCACTATCAAAAAACACATCGACCCTTTAGGTTATCTCAGTGCATTTATGGGAAGTCATAGGTACAAAATGGCTGCCCCTTTTGCCTCCATGATGTGGCGATGCCGGTGTTGGATTGGGGTGGGCACAGTAAGAAGTCTCACAGCACCAGGTTAAAGTCCAACAGGTTTATTTGGAATCACGAGCTTTCGGAGCGCTGCTCCTTCACTCACCTGATGAAGGAGCAGCACTCCAAAAGCTCGTGATTCCAAATAAGTCTGGTGGACTTTAACCTGGTGTTCTGAGATCTTTTGCCTCCATGCCAGCACAGCTGGACTCGAAAATAACTCTTTTGTATGTGAAACGTTTTGCAATGTGAGGTGGTGATTTGTGGAAAGGCAATAGGTTCATGAGATTGGCTTGGGGGTGACAGTTTGAAACTGAATCTCCATGGCCTCACCCCTGTCTACCCCTGCCAGCCCTCCTATTACTTTCTGTTTCACCAGCTTTGTCGTCTTGATGTTTCCCCGCTTCCTTCTCCCTGCTATTGGCAGCTGTACCTCCAAGCGTCCGGGCGCTAAGCTTTGTAATTCAGTCCCCGAACCTCTCTACCTCTCTGCTCCTGTAAGATCCTGCTTAAAAACCAACCCCTTTGATCAAACTTCGGGGACCTGCCCTAATGTTTCTTTCTTTAGTTTGGTGTCAATTTTCCGTCTGGTTTTGTTCTAGTGAAGCACCTAGGAATATTCTCCCATGATAACAGCGCTATGTAAATATAAGTTGTTAATTTAAGAAAATAAACATTGTTTTCTTTATTTCCCCAGGCCACAATGGACTAATAGCTGTACGTACTTTCTTTTTGTCTTTTCTTCTGGTTACCTTTGACTGGGCGTCACACCGGGGTGCCAGCCCTGCTTGGATTTGGGGAACTTTCAGACCCTTAGGTTGCTTAGGCACAGCCCAGTCTGAAAGCTGCTGCCTCGCCGTGCTGTAAACTCTGACCAACTGGGGGAAAGCCTGGGCCAAAATCTGTGGTAGGAAGGCTCCAACCATGCGGCAATGTCTCTGGATAGGCAGAAGGAGCAAGACTGGCCTCCTAATTCCTGCTGGTCAGTTCCAGGCGTAGGAATAGTCAGTGGACAGCCTTGGGCAGACTCACTGTCAGGCAGAGAAGGAGAGACACTCGGAATGGGGTGGGGGGTGGGGGGAAGGGTGGGTGGGATCATCTGTGGGTGAAGAAGGACTCTTTATACTCATGGAAAAAAAAATCAGTAGGATATAACCAAGGTAGCTATCAAAAATAATGGATGGGTGGCACAGTGGTTAGCACTGCTGCCTCATAGCGCCAGGGACCCGGGTTCAATTCCCGGCTCGGGTCACTGTCTGTACAGAGTCTGCACGTTCTCCCCGTGTCTGCGTGGGTTTCCTCTGGATGTTCCAGTTTGCTCCACAGTCCAAAGATGTGCTGGTTAGGTGCATTGGCCGTGCTAAATTCTCCCTCAGTGTACTCTGGCGCCTGTTCGGGTATGACGACAAGAGGATTTTCACAGTAACTTCATTGCAGCGTTAATGTAAGCCTACTTGTGACACTAATAAATAAAATTTAAAAAACAAAATGGAATTCAGAGAAAAGTTTGAGCTGAAGAAGGTCATTCGACCTCTCTTAATTCATTCTAGTTTCTACAATCCGCACCATTGTAGCCTTTTGGTGATTCCTGATTCTGATATTCTATTCTGGGTTAAACTTCGTGTGAAGACAACATTCTATAACTCAGTCCACAATCTGTCTTCACCTGGTTTGCCCAGATCTACGGTTAGCGAGATAACACAAAAGTCTTTTGCAAGCTGCAGCTATGGATCTAAAGACAAAAAGAGGCTGAAAAGACACATAACCAGAAAGAGTAAAGACAGATTAATGTATCCATGCCAACCTCCTTAGACTTTGACAGATCCCACTTTGAGTGGAACGCCCATACCTGAAACATTAACCTGTCTTGTCCCTTTCCAGAGGCTCGCTGACTACTATGGATTTCCAGAACTTTCCACGTTTGTGCAGAATTTATGGCTGAGTGGTTTGGCGAAATCTGAACTCTGAATTTTACGAGGTCAGGATTCAGATACACCAGAGCTTTCCAGTTGCGCTGTTGAGGAGTGTGCCACATGGCTGCACCTGAGTACTCCTGCTTGATTCAAAGTTCAGTTTGTCACTGTTCCCCGTCTCCTGTATTAAAAACAGCAACTCTCAAAGCTTCTTGCAGCAAGAGGAGAGGTCGCTGTTTTGGCTGAAGCTTTCTTTCATGGGAATTTAAACGGAATTCCGCACCTGAGATCCCCATCCCACGGGATGAGAAACACACATCTGCACCAAGACTTTATATAAAAATCTCAAACTAATCTCCTCTTTCTATTTTTTCTGTCTGTGTCAGTGGAAATAATCTCAAATCTCCTCATGACCCCAGATCCCCATTCTGACATATCAACACTGCACATGCTCAGTGTTTTTGTTGTGGTATCTAAAGTTGTACATTGTACTCTAACTGGCCAAACTATCGCCGTTTATAAAATTACCTATCGAACTCTGTTCTTGTTTACAAATCCTAAAATGTAATTTTATATTTGTGTCTTTATCTCGCTGTGCTCAAATCTTCAATGAATATTCCATCTCAACCCCTCCGTCTCTCTTGACCCTTCAGTGTCTCTCCATTGATAACATTTGTGGGCATATCAGCTGGCTGGGTCAGCATTTATTGCCCATCCCTAATCACTCCTGAACCAACTGTCTTGCTAGGCCATTTCAGAGGGCAGTTAAGAGTTAACCATACTGCTGTGGATATGGAGTCACAGGTAGGCCAGACCAGGTAAGTTCAGCAGATTTCCTTCCCTAAAGGACATTAGTGAACCAGATGGATTTTTACAACAACCAACAGTGGTTTCATGGTCATCATTATGCGTTTAATTCCAGTATATTTTTGTTGGTTGGACGGCTAGCAGAGTGACGTCAACATATACTGTGCCAGCTGAGGTTATTCTCAACCATGCCCCTTGCCTGAGGTGTGGTGATCCTCAGGTTAAGTCACCTCTCTCCCTCGAAGCGGGGAAAAGCAGCTTATGGTCATCTGGGACTATGACGACTTTACTCTTACCTTGCTCTTGGCGATAAAACTCAATGCGCCCAGTTCCTTCCTGGGTGCTTTTCCTCCACTTCAGACAGTCTCGGACCAGGGATTCCCAGGTCTCAGTGGGGATGCTGCAATTTTTCAAGAAGGTTTTAAGGGTGTCCTCGAAGCATTTCCTCTGCCCTCCTGGGGCTTGCGTGCCGTGTCGAAGCTCCAAGTAGAGTGCTTTTTTCAGGAGTCTTACGTTTGACATGTAGGTGATGTGGTCCACCCAGCAGAGCTGATTGAATATGGCCAATGCTTCGATGCTGGGGATGTTGGCCTGAGCGAAAACACGGACGTCGATTCTCCTATCCTGCCAATTAATTCACAGGATTTTGCGGAGGCAGTGCTGGTGATACCTCTCCAGGGTTTTGAGATGCCTGCTGTATCACTACTGTTCTGTAAACCATGAGTTTGGTTCCAGGTCTGAGGTCCTGGCCTTTAAACAAACACAATCTTCCTCAGATGACCGAATGCGCTGGCGAACATCGTCCTCGATATCTGCCCTGTAGGCAGCAGGCTCCTATGTTGTTCAGGCCTTGACGTGGAGTTTGATAATGAGGGGGTTGGAGGACCTTACCTTATGGATGTTTAGTGTAAGACCCATGCTCTCGTACGCCTCGGGAAAGGTGTTTCTGTGAGGCACTGCTGCCTCACAGTGCCAGGGATCCGGGTTCGATTCCCAGCTTGGGTGACTGTGTGGAATTTGCACGTTCTCCCCGTGTCTGCGTGGGTTTCCTCCGGGTGCTCCAGTTTCCTCCCACAGTCCCAAAGATGTGTGGGTTAGGTTGGTTGGCCATGGTAAATTGACCCTTAGTGTCAGGTGATGTGTAGATTAGGGGGATCAGTGGGGTAAATGTGTGGAGTTATGGGGATAGGGCCTGGGGTGGGATTGTTTTCGGTGCAGACTCAATGGGCCGAATGACCTCCTTCTGTACTGTAGGGTTTCTATGATTCTATGTTGATGATGGCTTGGAGTTCAGCCTCCGAGTGTGCACCTACACAAATATTATCCGCATACTGTAGTTCAAAGATAGAGGATGGAATGACCGTAGATCTGGTCTGCAGGCGGCAGGGATTCAACATTCCTGATTATTCTGTAGTTTAGCTCCAATCCAGCAGGGGGCTTGCTGAGGACGGGATGGAGCATTGCAGCAAGGAAGAAGAGTGTCAGTGCGATGACACAGCCTTGCTTGACACCAATCCGGATGGGAATTGGGTCTGTAGTGGATCTGCTGTGCCCTGTATGTGTCTCTGTGCCCTGTTTGAGAGCAGACTTCCACTCCATCTGACGAAGGAGCAGCCGCTCCGAAAGCTAGTGGCGTTTGCTACCAAATAAACCTGTTGGACTTTAACCTGATGTTGTTAGACTCCTTACTGGATCTGCTGGTCAGGATCAGGGCTTGCATGTCATCGTGGAGCAGGTGGAAGATATTGGCAAACTTTTGGGAGCTGCCAAAATGGAGGAGGATGCTCCAAAATCCTTGGTGGTTGATTGTTTCGAAGGCCTTTGTGAGGTCAGAGGTCATGTACAAGGGTTGGTGCTACATTTCTCTTGTGGGTGCAGTGCAGTGATGATCATGTCTGTTGCACCCCTTAGTGGGCGGAATCTGCATTGCGACGCTGGGAGGAGCTCTTCAGCCACAGGGAGAAGGCAATTAAGGAGGGCTCTTGCACTGACCTTCCCCATGACTGACAGCAGGGAAATTCCTCTGTAGTTAATGCAGTCGGACTTGTCACCTTGTTACAAGATGGTCGCAGTTATGGTGTCTCAGGCCTTCGAGCATGTTTCCCTTCTTCCAGGTGAGGGAAATTAGGAAAGTTTTTGCACCATGTTTCTCCACCATGTTTTAGTGCTTTTTGCTCCAGATGCCTTGTTGTACTTTCACTGTCGAATGGCCTTTCCCACCTCATGCCGGGTTGGGGTTATGCTGAGATGATGACGGGGTGAACGTTGCAGGACACTGGTGTTGAAGACAGAGGGTGGAACTTTCCCATCCTGCCCGCCATGGGACTCGTAACGGGCGGGACACAGACCATACAAAGGTCTGTTGGCCTCGGGTGGGATTTTCCAGCCTTGGGGTGAGCGCGGCTGGAAAAACTGCCCAGAGTCTCTGTTAAGCAGATGTTCAAACTGCTCCCTCCATCGGGTGCCAACTGCCTCTGTTCCTGATGAGCACCTCTCCATCTTGCCAGCATTGGGGCTAGGCCTTGGGTCATAGGTGATCTTGACCACAATAAAGAAACCTCACATGTCATGGTAGTTATCTAACTGCTGTATCTCCTGTGCTTTCTCCACCCATCATCAGCTCTTTAGGTTGTGGGTTTTTTTGCTGGACCTTAGACTTCAGCCATCTGTACAGCTGCTTTTTTGCTCTCTAACTGCCCGAAGACACTTGACAGCCATCCACATTGCTATTCCTCTGGACTCACATGTAGACCAAACTGGGTAAGGGTGGAAAATTTCCTTCCCTAAAGGACATTAGTGAACCAGGTCGATTTTTCTGACAATTGACAATGGTTTCATGGCTATCAGTAAACTCTTATTCCAGATATTTTTGATTGAATTCGAATTCCACCATATGCCGTGGGATTCGAACCCGGTTCCCCAGAACATTAGGTGAGTTTCTGGATTGATAGTCTAGCGATAATACCACTAGGCCATCGCCTCCCCGTGGAGTAAGGGTGCTGCCATGAGGTCTTGTACCTGTCTCTCTGATGGAACAAGGTGTTGGTTTTGACATGGCCATGTTTTGTCAGGAGCAGGGTACCATTGGTATTGGATTTCCCTATCCCTCTCTGCCAATTACACCTCCCCACAGGTCAGTGTCCTTTCCAACTTTGGGACTGAAGCACCAACAGGATCAGCTTGTGGCCATTGGTCCAAGGACCGTTTTGAGGCTGGAGTAAAATTCCTCTTTGGAGTCACCGATAGCTCCCAGTGTTGGGACATACGCACTGAAGACTGTCGTGCTCTGGTTCTGGGCTAGGATAGAATCATAGAATCTCTACAGTGCAGAAGGAGTCCATTCGACCCATCGAGTCTGCATCGACCACGATCCCACCCAGGCCCTATCCACAAAACCCCATGCATTTACCCTAGCTAGTCCCCCGAACACTAAGGGGCAATTTAGCATGGCCAATCCACCCAACCCGCACATCTTTGGTCTGTGGGAGGAAACCGGAGCTCCCGGAGGAAACCCACGCAGACACGGGGAGAACGTGTAAACTCCATACAGACAGTGACCCAAGCCGGGAATCGAACCCGGGTCCCTGGCGCTGCCCATTTGGATGGGCCGAAGGTTCATGAGGCAGGCATTTATCCCGCAAGAGGAGTCTCAGATGTCCAGCTAGTTTGTTTTTAATGCCATAGCCAACCCAATGGAGGTTGTGATCTTCTACTGGTTTTCCCAGAAGGTGTAACCGCCACCTTCCTCCATGAGCTGGCCTTCTCCTGCCTGCCAAGTCTCACTGTTGAAATGTCTGATCTGCTGGGCAACAACAGCTGTACGCTGCTCCAGTCTGTCGCTGTTGGGGTTTTCCAGACATTTCAAGTTCCGAACCTCGTTCTAACAGGACTAGACTGGGTGGATGCAGGGAGGATGTTTCCGATGGTGGGTGTGTCCAGAACCAGGGGTCACAGTCTGAGGATTCGGGGTAGACCATTTAGGACGGAGTTGAGGAGACATTTCTTCACTCAAAGAGTGGTGAGCCTGTGGAATTCATTACCACAGGAAGTAGTTGATGCCAAAACATTGAATGTATTCAAGAGGCGGCTAGATATAGCACTTGGAGCAAATGGGATCAAAGGTTATGGGGAGAAAGCAGGATTAGGCTATTGAGTTGGACGATCAGCCATGATCGTAATGAATGGCGGAACAGGCTCAAAGGGCCAAATGGCCTCCTCCTGCTTCTATCTTCTATGTTTCTATGTTAAGGTGTGGAAAATGTACACCAGCTACCGCACGAGCTTGACAGACAAGACCTGGGTCAGTGGCATGAGGATGCAAGACATCTGGAGACCAGCATCCACTGTATGGGCCTTGGACACATGGCATACATTCTCCTTCCGTCCTCCTTTCTTCTTCCCAAAGGAACGCTCATCCTGAGATTCATAAGAATGATGGTGGCTTCAGGAGTTCATGAGGATGGCACCATGCTGCTCCTCTTGCACTCTCTTGCTGTTAATGGTCCTGCCGCTCGGTGGCACAGTGATTAGCACTGCTACCTCACAGTGCCAGGGACCCAGATTCGATTCCGGCCTTGGGTCACTGTCTGTGCGGAGTCTGCACATTCTCCCCGTGTCTGCGTGGGTTTCCTCCGGGTGCTCCGGTTTCCTCCCACAGTCCAAAGATGTGCGGGTTAGATTGATTGGCCACGCTAAATTGCCCCTTAGTGTCAGGGGGATTAGCAGGATGAATGTATGGGGTTATGGGAATAGGGCCTGGGTGGGATTGTGGTTGGTACAGACTAAGTGGGCCGAATGGCCTCTTCTGTACTGTATGAATTCTATGATTCTCACAGTGCCAGTGACTCAAGTTTGATTCCGGCTTTGGAGTGTGGAGTTTGTGATCTGTGTGGAGTTTGCACATTCTCCCCGTGTCTGCGTGGGTTTCCTTCGGGTGTTCCGGTTTCCTCTCACAGTCCAAAGATGGGCAGCTTAGGTGCATTGGCCATGCTAAATTGCCCCTTAGTGTCCTGAGATGTGTAAGTTCGTGGGATTAGAGGGGAAAATATGTGTGGTTATGGGGATAGGGCCTGGGTGGGATTGTGGTCGGTGCAGACTCGTTGGGCCGAATGGCCTCCTTCTGCACTGTAGGGATTCTATCCTCTCACACTCCCTCACTAATTTGATGTCCACGCAGCATTTTTTAATAAGTGTCCAAATTTGATCTTCAGGATTGGAAGCCAGGAAGTTTGATGGAAGTTTGACTCTTGTCTCTCGCAGGCCGCGTACCTACAGAGATCTGGAGTGAACACTGCCGTGTTGGAGAGGCGTCATCTGATTGGTGGAGCCGCTGTCACGGAGGAACTCATTCCAGGTAGGAGCAACCTCAGTCAGGCCGGATACGAGGGGTTCATGGGGTTTCAGTAAGAAGAGCTTTTGACCTGTGCACGGCATAGAACCTCGCAGGCTGTGGTCTAGCTAGGAAAGAGTGAGCCAAGGCCTCTATGCTCCCAAACCTCTGCCATCTAGGTGGACAAGGGAAGCAAGTATACAGGATCACTGCCACCTGAAAGTTTCCCTCCAAGTCACACAGCGTCCTGACTTAGAAATATCTCACCTTGACCTTAAAATCAGTGGGTCAAACTCCTGAAACTCTCTTCCTAACAATATTGTGTTAAGACCTTTTCACCACACAGACTGCCACCATTCATCAAAGACTTGCATTTATATAGTGCCTTTCACAACCAGCAGACGTCCCAAAGCATTTTACAGCTGCTGAAGTACATCTGAAGTTGTAATGTAGGAACTGTGACAGGCAAGTTGAGCACAGCAAGCTCCCACAAGCGGCGATGACCAGAGAATCTCTTTTTTTATATATTGTTCATTGAGAGATAGATAGTGAGGTGACTCACCTGTTCTTCTTTGCAACACTGTTGTTATCTAACAGGACTGGACAGGGTAGATGCAGGGAGGATGTTCCCGATGGTGGGGGTGTCCAGAACCAGGGGTCACAGTCTGAGGATTTGAGGTAGACCATTTAGGACGGAGATGAGGAGACATTTCTTCACCTAAAGAGTGGTAAACCTGTGGAATTCATTGCCACAGGAAGTAGTTGATGCCAAAACATTGAATGTATTGAAGAGGCGGCTGGATATAGCACTTGGGGCGAATGGGATCAAAGGTTCTGGGGAAAAAGCAGGATTAGGAGTTGGACAATCAGCCATGATCGTGATGAATGGCAGAGTAGACTCGAAAGGCCAAATGGCCTCCTCCTGCTCCTATCTATCTTTCTAAGTATCCACCTGAGCGGGAACACCCAAAAGACAGCACGTCTGAAGGTGCAGCACTCTCTTGGTACTGCAGTGGAGTGTCAGCTTGGAGTTTTGTGCATCAGCCCTGGAGTGGAATTGGAACCTACAACCTTCTGACTCAGAGGCCAGAGTGCTGCCTGCTGAGCTATGGCAGACACACTAAGTTACCACCGGCTCCTTGAGGGCAACTGGGGGGTGGGTAATAAATGCTGGTCGTGCCAATATTGTCCATCGCCCGAGAGGAAACGCAAAAGCATTTATTTATTGTAGTTATAATATTGGTTTAGGTGAGAAAGGCCTAATCAGCCCATCTTACTGACCCTGCCATCTTGTGGCCCTCTGTCCAGACCTGCAAACTCTCACAAACTCATTGTGAGAGAGACCTTTCCTGAATCTTGCTCAAGATCTCACACTGAAACTTCCAAATCCTGCGACTGTTTTTCCCCCAAACACTATGGGCGGGATTTTCCGGTTGCACTGCCCCAAGGCAACCCCCCCCCCCCACCTCCCCCACCCCCACTGCCCACCATGAGTGTTCCCCCCCAACTGTCCCCCCCCCGACTGTCCCCACCTGATTATTGCTCCCCCTCCCCCACTACTGTCGCCCATTTAAATGATGGGCTAGGAAATATGTTAGTCATTTATTGCAGGAGTGTTTGGAATTAAGAGTGAATAACCTCGCTTGCTATTATACTGAGCATTCTGAGACTTAGCTGAAGAACTATGTCCCGTTTTGGTGTCAGGCTATGGGAGTTAGCCAATTAGGACTTATTGAATGTAGAGCAGGTTTGAGGGGCTGTATGGGCCAAACCTGCTCCTAATTCTTATGTTCTTAACTTCATATGATCAGCTTTGTCCCCAGATCCTCATTACCCTTTGGTTAACACGAATCTATCCACCTCGGATTTTAAATTTACAATTGTTAAATGTAAATACAAAAAAGGTATTGTGTCATCTGAAAAGGCCCTTTGGCCCATTGAGTCTGCACCGACAATAATTAAGTCACGCTAATCCCATTTTCCCACACTTGTCCCATATTCTTGAATGTTATGATATTTCAAGTGGCACAATGGTTAGCACTGCTGCCTCACAGCACCAGAGACCCGGGTTCAACTTCATGGCTCGGGTCACTGTCTGTGCGGAGCCTGCACCTTCTCCCCGTGTCTGTGCGGGTTTCCTCCAGGTGCTCCGGTTTCCTCCCACAGTCCAAAGATGTGCTGGTTAGGTGCATTGGCCATGCTAAATTCTCCCTCTGTGTACCTGAACAGGCGCCAGAGTGTGGTGACTCAGGGATTTTCACAGTAACTTCATTGCAGTGTTAATGTAAGCCTACTTGTGACGAATAAATAAACTCTAAGTGCTCATCCAGCTACTTATTAAAGTTTGAAAGGCTTCCAGCCTCCACTACCTTTCCAGGCAGTGCATTTCAGATTCTCACCATCCTCTGAGTGAAGAAATGTTTTCTCAAATCCCCCCTGAATCTCCTGCCTCTCACCCTAAAACTATGCCCCCTCGTGATTGACCCCTCAACCAAGGGGAACAGCTGCTTCTATTCACCCTGTCCATACCCCTCATAATCTTATACATCTCAATCATGTCCCCCTCAGCCTTCTCTGCTCTAAAGAAAACAATCCAAGCCTATCCAGTCTCTCCTTATAGCTCAAATGCTCCATCCCAGGCAACATCCTGGTGAACCTCCTCTGTACCCCGTCTAGTGCAATCACATCCTTCCTATAGCGAGGTGACCAGAGCTGCTCACAGTACTCCAGCTGTGGCCTAGCCAATGTTCTGGACAATTCTAACATTACCTATTTGCTCTTATACTCTATGCCATGACTGATAAAGGCAAGTGTCCCGTATGGGCAGTATGGTGGCACAGTGGTTAGCACTGCTGCCTCAGGGACCCCGGGTTCGATTCCCGGCTTGGGTCACTGTCTGTGTGGAGTTTGCACATTCTCCCCGTGTCTGTGTGGGTTTCCTCCAGGTGCTCCGGTTTCCTCCCACAGTCTGAAAGACGTGCCAGTTGGGTGCATTGACCCGAGCAGGCGCCGGACTGTGGCGACCAGGGGAACTTCACAGTAACTTCATTGCAGTGTTAATGTAATCCTTACTTGCGACTAATAAATAAACTTGACTTGTATCCTATTCGCTTGTTCTGCTGCCTTCAGGGATCTGTGAATAAGTACCCCAAGATCCATCTGTTCCTCTGAGCTTCCTAGTGCTCTGCCATTCATTAGATACTCCCTTGTCTTGTAACTTCTTCCAAAGTGATGGGTGTGTTATGTTGATGGATTTAGTGTTTTTATATTCACTGATATTTAAATACAGGAAATAATTTTGTTCAGATGAAGTGGAGTGTGTAATTCTGCCCTCACATAGCCTGGGATGACAGCCCCTTTTAAAAATCCACACACAGTTTGGGTATCTGATGCCGTGTCTTTGATCGCTGCAGGTTTTAAGTTTTCACGAGCCTCGTACGTGCTAAGTTTGCTGAGACCTCAGATCTACAAAGAGTTGGAGCTGAAGGTGAGGCAACTTTCATTTTTAAAAATTATAATTTAAATTAATATCAATTTATTTTAAGTTCCCAGCGGGGAAAGGTGTAACCTGGTGAGGTTGTACACACGCAACTCGGTTACTGATCTGGGCCCAGTCAGGAGATCTCAGCCAATGTCTGCAGTTGGGGTGCTATAATTAGCATATTGGCAGAGGTGGAATTATACTTTTGGGGGCCCCATGCTCTCCCTCTTTGTGGACCCCACCCCCAATACCATCACACCCCACCCCCTGGTGACATGGTGGCCCGCCTACCAGCGTGAGCCTCACCCTCGCCTGCCCAGCCCTCCTCAGCCCTGGCCTGGGGGTCGAGTCACCCTTGCAACTGCTCCCCTCAATGATCACAGCTCACAGGTGGCTCACTGGGTAGCACGGTGGCACAATGGTTAGCACGGTTGCCTCACAGCTCCAGGGACCCAGGTTCAATTCCGGCCTCGGGTTAGCTGTCTATGTGGAGTTTGCATGTTCTGCCCATGTCTGCATGGGTTTCCTCCGGGTGCTCTGGTTTCCTCCCACAGTCCAAAAATGTGCGGGTTAGGTGGATTGGCAAGATAAATTAGCGTTAGTGTTGGGGGTGAGGGGGGGCTGAGGCAGCAGTGGTGCTGTGAGGCAGCAGTGCTAAGCACTGTGCCACTGTACCAACCCAAATGGTAGAAATTAGATAGATTTGCATTGGACAGTGCCATTAATGTGCCAACTACTCCAGTTAGCTCGCTCCCAAAAAAGACAAATTATCAAGTGGATAAGTATTTTTTTAATTCTTTGTGGTCCATCCCTTATTGGCTTTTTAGGCCATTTCAGAGGGCAGTTAAGAGTCAACCACATTGCTGTGGGCCACCTGTAGGCCAGACCTGTGAGGATAGCAGTTTTCCTTCCCGAAGGGGACATTACTGAACCAGATGGGTTTGTATGACAATGGTTTCAAGGTAATCATTAGATCCTTAGGGTGGAAGTTTCCCATCCCGCCTGCCACCGGCTTCATAGCAGGTGGCACACAGACCGTGCAAAGATCCATTGACCTGGGGTGGGATTTTCCTGCATTGGGGCGAGCGCGGCCGGAAAGCCCCCCTCCTAATTCCAGATTGTTTTAGTGAAATCAAATACCACCATCTGCTGTGGTCACACCATTACTCTTTTCAAAGAACAAAGAAAATTACAGCACAGGGACAGGCCCTTCGGCCCTCCAAGCCTGCACTGACCATGCTGCCCAACTGAACTAAAACCCCCTACCCTTTCAGGGACCATATCCCTGTATTCCCATCCTATTCATGTATATGTCAAGACGCCCCTTAAAAGTCACTATCGTATCTGCTTTCACTACCTCCCCTGGCAGTGAGTTATAGGCACCCACCACTCTCTGTAAAAAACTTGCCTCGTACATCTCCTTTAAACCTTGCCCTTTGCACCTTTAACCTCTGCCCCTAGTAATTGACTCTTCCACCCTGGGAAAAAGCTTCTGACTATCCACTCTGTCCATGCCCCTCATAATCTTGTAGACTGCCCCTCATAATCTATATCCTAATCTTGTCATTCCTTCACTTGTTCCCCCAGTTCAAAATCTCACTATAGTGTCTTCCTTGTATGTGTTGATTGAGCTCAGTTGGGTTAAAATGGGAAAAATAATCTTCAAAGTGTGAATTTATATTATTTTCCTGTGACAGAAACACGGACTAAAGATATACACCCGGAACCCAGCTTCTTTCACACCCATGTTGGAAGATGGGATTGGAGGGAAACCACCTCGATCACTCCTAATGGGCAATAACATGGAAGAAACTCAAAAGCAAATTGCACAGTTCTCAGTGAAAGATGCACAGGTAACTGAGAGTGACGGGAGATTTACTCTCCATCATCTTTTTCTCTCACCTTTTGAACCTTCTCTTTACCATTTATCATACAATCCCTACAATGCAGAAGGAGGCCATTCAGCCCATCGAGCCTGCACTGACAACAATTCCACCCATACCCTATCCCCATAACCCAACGTACTTACCCTGCTCATCCCCCTGACATGAAGGTGCATTTTAGCATGGCCAATCAATATAACTGCACATGTTTGGAGTGTGGGAGGAAGCCGGAGCACTCGGAGGAAACCCACGCAGACACGGGGAGAACGTGCAAACTCCACACAGACAGTGACCCAAGACTGTAATTGAACCTGGGTCACTGGCGTTGTGAGGCAGCCGTGCTAACCACTGTGCCATCTGAGTCATTCTCCCAAAATCTTGCGACACAAAGGCTCGAGACAGTTGTGGAGTCTCCAAGAATTGAAATATAATCTCCTGGACATTGCCCTGGGGAAAAATCAGAGAGGAATTAAGTTTAAAGTTCATTTATTAGTGTCACAAGTAGGCTTACATTAACACTGCAATGAAGTTACTGTGAGAATCCTCTTGTCGCCTCACTCCGGTGCCTGTTCAGGTACACTGAGGGAGAATTTAGCATGGCCAATGCACCTAACCAGCATGCCGTTTGGACTGTGAGGGGAAACCGGAGCACCCGGAGGAAACCCATGCAGACACGGGGAGAACGTGCAGACTCCACACAGACAGTGACCCAAGCCAGGAATCGAACTTGGGTCCCTGGTGCTGTGAAGCAGCAGTGCTAACCACTAGGCCACCGTGCCGCCCCATTAAGAGGAAAAAAGTGTTTTAAAAAAATGTTATTTCCTCTTCTTTGAACACCATTTATGTCTTAGTTAAATGAATATTGGTGATAAGGTTGAGCGGGCGGGGAGATTGGAGGTGGGAGGTCACATGATGAAACCTTTAGGAGTAGACCCAACAAGAGATGCCTACCCTAACCCAAACCCTAGAGTAGACTTCTGCTGAAGGGGAGGTAGAGAGAATGGGTTAGTTAGACCCCTGACCTCTGCAGATCTCTGTTAATTAGGATCCCGTGCCTCCATTTCCAAGAAGAGTAGAGCTGTTTCCCCCCTTGGTGTCCTGGACAACATTCATCCCTCAACGAGCACCTGAAAATAGACGATCTGGCCATGATCACATTGCTGTTTGTGGGAGCTTGCTGTGCGTAAATTGGCGGCCATGTTTTCTGCATTATAAAAGCGACCACACTTCGTATTTAATTGGCTGTGAAATGTTTTGGGGCAAGTTCAGGTCAGGGCCATTTTCTATGAAAAGATGCTATATAAATGAAAATTTGTTCTTTCTGTCTATTAAGTCCTCTCACACTCATCCTTTATTTCCTCAACCTCTTCAAATAGCCAATAGTCATCTTTACAGCTTAGAGGAACAAAGAACAAAGAAAATTACAGCACAGGAACAGGCCCTTCAGCCCTCCAAGCCTGCGCCCACGATGCTGCCCGACTGAACTAAAACCCCCTACCCTTCCGGGGACCATATCCCTCCATTCCCATCCTATTCATGTATATGTCAAGATGCCCCTTAAAAGTCTGCTTCTACTACCTCCCCCAGCAGCGAGTTCCAGGCACCCAACACCCTCTGTGTAAAAAACCTGCCTCGTACATCTCCTTTAAACCTTGCCTCTTGCACCTTAAACCTATGCCCCCTAGTAATTGACTCTTCCACCCTGGGAAAAAGCTTCTGACTATCCTCTCTGTCCGTGCCCCTCATAATCTTGTAGACTTCTATCAGGTCGCCCCTCAACCTCCGTCGTTCCAGTGAGAACAAACCAAGTTTCTCCTCATAGCTAATGCCCTCCATGCCAGGCAACATCCTGGTAAATCTTCTCTGTATCCTCTCCAAAGCCTCCACAATCGTTTAGGTAGTGTG
Source organism: Mustelus asterias (assembly GCF_964213995.1). NCBI lineage: Eukaryota > Metazoa > Chordata > Chondrichthyes > Carcharhiniformes > Triakidae > Mustelus > Mustelus asterias. The sequence goes on along the minus strand of NC_135811.1, from coordinate 8,967,732 downwards.
GTGACCAGAATTGAACACTATATTCCAAGTGCGGCCTAGCTAAGGTTCTATAAAGCTGCAATGTGACTTGCCAATTTTAAAACTCAATGCCCCGGCCGATGAAGGCAGGCATGCCGTATGCCTTCTTGACTACCTTCTCCACCTGCGTCGCCACTTTCAGTGACCTGGGTACCTGTACACCCAGATCCCTCTGCCTATCAATACTCTTAAGGGTTCTACCATTTACTGTATATTTCCCATCTGTATTAGAGCTTCCAAAATGCATTACCTCACATTTGTCCGGATTAAACTCCACAAAGTTGACCAAATTCTTTTTTGAGCCACAATGGCTCCCGTACTGTGCGGTCACGAAGAACCAGGTTGGAGGGTGCCTTATGGAGGCCAGTAGGCCAGGGTTGAGTAGTGGGCATGTCAGGATGGGTAGATGCCTTGGATTTGGTCTGATACTCCTCAGGGAGCGAGGGGAATGTTTGTGTACAATTGCTCCAGTGGGAGGTTAAATGCTGTTGTGATGAACTGAATGGTCCTGTTCCGTGCTTTCGGTAATCCAAGTGTGAGTTGTGCTTTACTTGCTAGGCGTACGCTGAGTACGAGGCCTTCATCAACCGCATGGCCACAGCTGTTGAACCATTACTGGATGCAGTGCCTGTGGATTTCCCATCGCTAACCAGTAGCTCTCTGAGGCAGAGGATACGGTCGTTACGTACTGTGAAACCCCTCTTACAGACAGGTAAACGAGAATGGCTGTACTTGCACAGAACTCTTTACCATCCTGAGCCAAGCCAGGGTGCTTGGGGGCTGATGAAATGCTTTTTGAAGTGTGGTAACACCATTTTTAGGCAAATGCGGCAGCAAATGTGCCCAATGTGAGGTTATACAAATGACAGGAACAATCAGATAAGCTGCTTTGGCCTTGGTTTGAGCTTGAAATCACAAAAAAATCACAATAATCAGTATTAATATTTTGTGATCTTGATCACAGAAGAGATACAGCTTTATAAATAGCCCCCTCATCCATTTCCTTGGCTGGCATGGACAGGATGGGCCGAATGGCCTCCTTCTGTGCTGTAACTTTTCAATGGTTCTATGGTTCATGACACTCACTCAAATAGGGCTCTCTTAGCAGAGGGGTGGAACCTCAAGAGATCTTGCCCCATTAGTAAGTCCTGCTTAACACAACATCAGGATTTTAAAAATTCGTTTGTGGGCCCTGGGCATTGCTGACTGGCCAACATTTATTGCCCACCCCTCGTTGCCCTTGTTCAGAATTGAGAATCAATCAATCTCTTGTTCAGTTGAGAATCAACCACATTGCTGTGGCTCTGGAGTCACATGTAGGCCAGACCAGGTAAGGACGGCAGATTTCCTTCCTTAAAGGACATTAGTGAACCAGATAGGTTTTTCCGACAATCGACAATGGTTTTATGGTCACCAGCAGATTCTTAATTCCAGATATTTTTTACTGAATTCAAATTCCACCATCTGCCATGGCGGGATTCGAACCCGGGTCCCCAGAATGTAAACTGAGTTTCTGGATTAATAGTCTCGCAATAATACAACTAGGCCACCTCCTTTCCAATTTGAGTTACCAAGGAAACAAAGGCTCAAACTATTGATCCCTGGGCTGAGATGCCAATATTATGGCGCGAGATCAGGTAGAATGGGCCTTTACTCTTTGGAATCATTCAACTATAGAATCCCTATAGTGAAGAAAGAGGCTATTTGGCCCATCGAGTCTGTACCAACTGTCCCAAAGTGCATCTTACCCAGGGTTGTGAATCTTTGGAATCCCAAAGAGCTATGGGTGCTCAATTATCAAGTATGTTCAAAGCTGAGATCGATTGATTTTTTTTGGACACTTGGAATCGAGTGATGTGAATTTTGGCCAAGGAAGTGGAGTTGAGGTTGAGGATCAGTCACGATCTTATTGACTGTGCTGAGGTAGGCCTGAGGGGGCCTGGTTCTCCTGTCCATGTATATTCTTCATCTCATCTCTTATCTTCACAGGTATTAAGCTGGGGAAACACATCCCACAGTTTTATGAGTTACTGACTGCTCCAATATCAAAAGTAAGTGCACAAGGTTATCATTCTCTCATGAAATTGCTGCTTCAAGGTTACACCACACACCGATCCTGGAATTCTTTTCTCCACTGCCACCAATTTTGTGCTTGGGGAAGAAAGATTCACATGGCAATTTGGACCAGGCACAGGAAGAGAAGACAGTGCCTGATTTCAACATGGACCCACCATAATTTGATTTATTATTGTCACATGTATTAGTATACAGTGAAAAGTATTGTTTCTTGCGCACTATACAGACAAAGCATACCGTTCATACAGAAGGAAAGGAGAGGGTGCAGAATGTAGTGTTACAGTCATAGCTAGGGTGTAGAGAAAGATCAACTTAATGCAAGGTAGGTCCATTCAAAAGTCTGACAGCAGCAGGGAAGAAGCTGTTCTTGAGTCGGTTGGTACGTGACCTCAGACTTTTGTATCTTTTTCCTGATGGAAGAAAGTGGAAGAGAGAATGTCCGGGGTGCGTGGGGTCCTTAATTATGCAGGCTGCTTTGCCGAGGCAGCGGGAAGTGTAGACAGAGTCAATGGATGGGAGGCTGCACTAAGATCAGGAGAAGGAACTTTGCGCTGTTCCTCTCTCAAAGCAGTGGAAACTGGACAAACTGATAACCTACCTGTCTCACCCTAACCTCTGGGCCCACCAGATGTTCGAAAGTAGGGAAGAGGTCTTAGTGTCTGAAAAATATTTGAGGCCAGGAAAAGCAGGAGGGTTCCACTAAGCCCCAGTCTTTGCCCACTGCAGGCTCTGTCCATCCTACAGGAACCTGCCCACCACTGGAATCATAGAATCCCTACAATGCAGAAGCGGCCATTCAGCCCATCGAGTCTGCACTGATTCTCTGACAGAGTATCTTACCCAGGCTCTCTCCCCCGCCCCGTCCCTGTAACCCCACACACTTACCACGGCCAATCCACCTAACCCACACATCTTTGGAGTGTGGGGGGCAACTGGAGTACCCAGAGGAAACCCATGCAGACACGGGGAGAATGTGCAAACTCCACACAGACAGTGACCCAAGGCTAGAATCGAACCCAGGTCCTTGGCGCTGTGAGGCAGCAGTGCTAGCCACTGTGCCACCCCTGTGCCACCATACCACCCTTCTGGCAATCATTCTGTGCCCAGTCCTGAGTGAGAAATGGACTGACACTGATGAAGCCTGATGGTTAAAATTGCTAAAATTCTGCTTCTTTTACTGGCAGTTGTATCTTGAAGCCGTTCCCATCAGATAGATATCCACATTAACAGATCTTTTCCTCACTGAGAAAGTTTATTGACTTTGTTCTGTCTCAGCATACTGCCATCTCCCCCAGTCTCCCAGTTTATATTCTATTTTTATGATGGTGAAAAAACTGGGCTAATTAATCAAATTGACAAATTGACAAGTTAAATTAAAGTGCAACCTCCTTAAATTGGCCATCAAATAGACAAAAGGTCAAATTAACAAAGTAATTTAAAGTAATAGCCCCCTAAGGCACATTGCAACCAAAGTATCGTAGAATAGAATCATATTCCAATGGCTCCAACACACCCCTCCCTGATGAGCTCAATGCATTCTACGCCCGTTTTGAGCAAGAGGTCAGCGAGAGCATGCCCTCCACCCTGGAAGCCCTGGATGAACCTGTATCTGGGGCCACCATTGAAGATGTCAGAGCAGCTTTCTTGAAGGTCAACCCATGGAAAGCGACTGGCCCAGATGGGGTACCCGGACGTGCACTCAGATTCTACGTGGATCAGCTGGCGGGGGTATTCACAGATATCTTCAACCTCTCTTTACACCAATCTGAGGTCCCTATCTGCTTCAAGAAGACGACCATCATCCCGGTACCTAAGAAAAGCCAAGCAGCGTGCCTTAATGACTATTGGCCGGTGGCTCTGACATCCATCATTATGAAGTGCTTCAAAAGATTAGTCATGACACGAATCAATTCCAGCCTCCCGGACTACCTGAATCCACTACAGTTTGCCTACCGCCGCAACAGATCCACAGCAGACGCCACTTCCCTGGCCCTGCACTCAACCCTGGAACACTTAGATAACAAGGACACCTATGTCAGACTCCTATTTATTGACTATAGCTCAGCCTTCAACACTATTATTCCCACGAAACTCATCTCCAAACTCCGTGGCCTGGGCCTCGGCACCTCCCTCTGCGACTGGATCCTGAACTTCCTAACTCACAGACCACAATCAGTAAGGATAGGCAACAACATCTCCTCCATGATCATCCTCAACATAGGTGCCCCACAAGGCTGTGTTCTCAGCCCCCTACTATACTCCTTATACACCTATGACTGTGCGGCCAAATTCCCTCCAATTCAATTTTCAAGTTTGCCGATGACACCACCGTAGTGGGTCAGATCTCAAACAATGACGAGACAGAGTACAGGAATGAGATAGAGAATCTGGTGAACTGGTGCGGCAACAATAATCTCTCTCTCAATGTCAACAAAATGAAGGAGATTGTCATCGACTTCAGGAAGCATAAAGGAGAACATGCCCCTGTCTACATCAATGGGGACGAAGTACAAAGGGTCGAGAGCTTCAGGTTTTTAGGTGTCCAGATCACCAACAACCTGTCCTGGTTCCCCCCATGCCAACACTATAGTTAAGAAAGCCCACCAACGCTTCTACTTTCTCAGAAGACTAAGGAAATTTGGCATGTCAGCTATGACTCTCACCAACTTTTATAGATGCACCATAGAAAGCATTCTTTCTGGTTGTATCACAGCTTGGTATGGCTCCTGCTCTGCCCAAGACCGCAAGAAACTACAAAAGATTGTGAATGTAGCCCAACCCATCACGCAAACCAGCCTCCCACCCATTGACTCTGTCTACACTTCCCGCTGCCTCGGCAAAGCAGCCAGCATAATTAAGGACCCCACGCACCCCGGACATTCTCTCTTCCACCTTCTTCCTTCGGGAAAAAGATACAAAAGTCTGAGGTCACGTACCAACTGACACAAGAACAGCTTCTTCCCTGCTGCTGTCAGACTTTTGAATGGACCTACCTCGCACTAAGTTTATCTTTCTCTACACCCTAGCTATGACTGTAACACTACATTCTGCACTCTCTCGTTTCCTTCTCTATGAACGGTATGCTTTGTCTGTGTAGCGCGTAAGAAACAATACTTTTCACTGTATGTTAATACATGTGACAATAATAAATCAAATCAAAATCATAGAATCCCTACAGTGCAGAAGGAGGCCATTCGGCCCATTGGGTTTGTACCAACCACAATCTCACCCAGGCCCTATTCCAGTAACCCCACATATTTACCCTGCTAATCCCCTTGCACTAGGGTCGATTTAGCATGATCAATCAACCTAACCCACATATCATTGGACTGTGGGAGGAAACCGGAGCACCCAGAGGAAACCCACGCAGACACGGGTAGAACGTGCAAACTCCACACAGACAGTCACCCGAGGCTGGGATTGAACCCGGGTCCCTGGCGCTGTGAGGCAGCAGTGCCATCCCCTAAGAAACAATTTTACTGAATCAAGTAAAACCTTATTTTGGGGGGCTAATGAAGCGTTCCAGCCCCCTTGGTGCCCACCAGTCAGGGAAGGCCACACATGGACGAGTGGATACCGCATGTTCCCATTCATGGACACCCGGCCATGGACATAGCCATGGAAGAGAGGCAGGCAGTCATGGCGGATGACCCCTTTGATTGCCCATTGCCTGGATCCATTAATAGCCACCTTGGCCAGGCCCGGAGGCAGGCTAACAAGGGGGTATCCTCCTCCCTGCCTCCCCCCGCCCCCCTGCCTCTCCCTCCCTCTAAACGAGGTGGCTGAATATCAGGAGACTGGGGCTGAAATGCGGCCAAAACCTAAGGAGCGATCCCATAAGAAAATTAAAAAGGGGAGCGTGCACTCTCCCACAATGTAGACACACATGAAACACTGAGTCCTTAAGGCTGCAGTGTCTCAGTTCATTCTCATTGCAATAATACAGTAATCAATAAATTAAACTGAAGTGGAAGGTGTAACAGCCCATAGTGGGGACACTGTGACTCAAATAAAAGATCAAAAGGAAACTTAGCTAATTAAATTATAATGCCATTCCTGGGAGTGATAATGCATTCTCCCCCCCCCCTCCCCCCCTCCCCCCCCTCCCCCCCTCCCCCCCCTCCCCCCCTTCTCCCCCCCCCCTCCCCCCTCCCCCCCCCCCACCCCCCCCCCTTTCACAGCGTCAGGAACCCAGGTTTGATTCCCAGCTTAGGTCACTGTCTGTGTGGAGTTTGTACATTCTCCCCGTGTCTGCGTGGGTTTCCTCCGGGTGCTCCGGTTTCCTCCCACAGTCTGAAAGACGTGCTGGTTACATGCATTGACCCGAACAGGCGCCGGAGTGTGGCGACTAGGAGAATTTCACAGTAAACTTCATTGCAGTGTTAATGTAAGCCTTACTTGTGACGAATAAGTAAACTTTTAAAACTTTACTCTTTGCCTGTGCATCTTAACAACATAATGAAGATACTATTAACAATCCACTCCCAAATCTATAATCCCTCCTGTGTCTATATGTGGATCAGCAACATTGGGAAGCGGGAGAGAAAAAAGTAACTAAATCTGTTAGCTATAAATATCTGAATGTGAAATGAATATCAGTGGAATCAGTTCCAGGCCTAGCTAAGGATATTTGTGCTTTGCCAACTCACTGTCTGTGGTTCCTTTCTGGCAGATTCTAAATCACTGGTTTGAATCGGAACCACTAAAGGCCACCCTCGCTACTGATGGAGTTATTGGGGCAATGATAAGCCCGCAAGCTGCAGGGAGCGGGTAGGAGACCTTCGGCTGTTTTGCTTACTCATTTGACTTAAATTTACACGTCAAAGATATTCAAATGAGAAGAGGAAGCTTCGAACCTGTTTTGCCCTTCAATTAGATCATTGCTGATCTGTATCTGAACATCATCACCAAAATTGCTCCAAATCCCTCGATTCTCTTATCTGACAAAAAGCTACTCTCATCTGTTCAATCTTTTAATTTTAATTCACCCACTGCTCCAAACAATGTTGCACGGGTGTCATGTCAGACCGACAAACCTTGTTTCCTGGTGACATAATATTCAGTCACAACACCAGTTGCAGGTTCCTGTCCAAGTCCCAACTTGGGCTGATGTCGCCGTTCCTTCACTGCTGCTGGGTCAAAAATCTGGAGCTCCACCCTCCCCCCCCTCAAAGCACTGTGGGTAAGCTACACCACTTGAACTGAAGTGGTTCAAGAAAGCGGCTCACCAGCACCTTCCCAAAGGCAATTCGGGATGGGAAATCAATGCCGGCTTATCCAGCAATTCCCACATTCCAGGAACAAATATAAAAAAATACTCTGTGACAATATTTTAATTGTAAATTAATTGTGTTATTATGTCAACTGTCACGTTGCAGTTGCAGATGCAGATGCTAGCCATTATGTGACAGGATATATAGGCGGCGCCATAAGGCCATAAGTCATAGGAGCAGAATTAGGCCACTCGGCCCATTGAGTCTGCTCCACCGTTCAATCATGGCTGATATTTTTCTCATCCCCATTCTCCTGCCTGATCCTTTAGTGATTAAGAACGTATCTATCTCTGTCGTAAAGACACTCAATGACCCGGCCTCCACAGCCTTCTGCAGCAAAGAGTTCCACAGATTCACCACTCTTTGGCTGAAGAAATTCCTCCACATCTCTGTTTTAAACGATCATCCCTTTAGCCTGAGGTTGTGCCCTCTGGTTCTAGTTTTTCCTACTAATGGAAACATCCTCTCCACGTCCACTCAATCCAGGCCTCGCAGTATCCTGTAAGTTTCAATAAGATCCCCCCTCATCCTTCTAAACTCCAATGAGTACAGACCCAGAGTCCTCAACCGTTCCTGATACGACAAGCTCTTCATTCCAGGGATCATTCTTGTGAACCTCCTCTGGACCCTTTCCAAGGCCAGCACATCCTTCCTTAGATATGGGGCCCAAAACTGCTCACAATACTCCAAATTGGGTCTGACCAGAGCCTTATACAGCCTCAGAAGTACATCCCTGCTTTTGTATTCTAGCCCTCTCGACATGAATGCTAACATTGCATTTGCCTTCCTAACTGCCGACTGAACCTGCACGTTAACCTTAAGAGAATCTTAAACAAAGACTCCCAAGTCCCTTTGTGCTTCTGATTCCCTAAGCATTTCCCCATTTAGAAAATAGTCTATGCCTCCATTCCTCCTTCCAAAATGCATAACCTCACACTTTTCCACATTGTATTCCATCTGCCACTTCTTTGCCCACTCTCCTAACCTGTCCAAGTCCTTCTGCAGCCCCCCTGCTTCCTCAATGCTACCTGTCCCTCTACATATCTTTGCATCATCTGCAAACTTAGCAATAGTGCCTTCAGTTCCTTCTTCCAAATCGTTAATGTATATTGTGAAAAGTTGTGGTCCCAGCACTGACCCCTGAGGCACACCACTAGTCACCAGCTGCCATCCTGAGAAAGACCCCTTTATCCCCGGTGGCACAGTGGTTAGCACTGCTGCCTCACAGCACCAGGGACTCGGGTTCGATTCCCGGCTTGGGTCACTGTCTGTGTGGAGTTTGCACATTCTCCCCGTGTCTGCGTGGGTTTCCTCTGGATGCTCCGGTTTCCTTCCACAGTCCAAAAGACGTGCTGGTTAGGTGCATTGGCCGTGCTAAATTTTCCCTCAGTGTATCCGAACAGGCGCCGGAGTGTGGCAGCTATGGGATTTCACAGTAACTTCATTGCAGTGTTAATGTAAGCCTACTTGTGAAATTAATAAATAAACTTTAAAACTTTTCAGAATGTATCAGGATTTTGCAGGCTCTCTCAAATCCATCCGTCATTGTATGTATAGAAAAAAACATATTTGTCAAATGAAGGTTGGCCGATTAACAAATCAAATGTTAAGAGTCAGACCCCACTTGGAGTACTGTGCTCAGTTCTGGTCGCCTCATTACAGGAAGGATGTGGAAAAGATTGAAAGGGTGCAGAGGAGATTTACAAGGATGTTGCCTGGATTGAGTGGCATGCCTTATGAGGATAGGCTGAGGGAGCTTGGTCTTTTCTCCTTGGAGAGACGTAGGATGAGTGGGGACCTAATAGAGGTATATAGGATATTGAGAGGCATAGATCGGGTGGACTCTCAGAGGCTTTTTCCCAGGGTGGAAATGTCTGCTATGAGAGGACACAGGTTTAAGGTGCTGGGGGGTAGGTACAGGGGAGATGTTTGGGGGAAGTCTTTCACACAGAGGGTGGTGGGCGAGTGGAATCGGCCGCCGTCAGTGGTGGTGGAGGCAAACTCAATAGGGTCTTTTGACAGACTCCTGGATGAGTACATGGGACTTAATAGGATGGAGGGTTACAGGTAGGCCTAAAAGGTAGGGATATGTTCGGCACAACTTGTGGGGCCGAAGGGCCTGTTTTGTGCTGTAGTTTTTCTATGTTTCTATGTTTCTAAGTCCATGAACTGTTCTCTTCTCTCTTGTTGATCTTAGGTACGTGTTGCTTCATCACGTGATGGGGGAGCTGGAGGGGATTAAGGGGGCTTGGGGTTATGTTGAAGGTGGGATGGGAGCACTTTGCAAAACTATCGCCAGTTCAGCTGCCGATTATGGAGCGTCTATCTTTACGGAAAAGGTGAGTGTCCAGCTACTTGCCTGACTGTTTCTCATAGAGTCGTAGAGGTTTACAGCATGGAAACAGGCCCTTCGGCCCAACTTGTCCATTTTTTTAAAAACCACTAAGCGAGTCCCAATTGCCTGCGTTTGGCCCGTATCCCTCTATACCCATCTTACCCGTGTAACTGTCTAAATGCCTTTTAAAAGACAAAATTGTACCCGCCTCTACTACTACCTCCGGCAGCTCGTTCCAGACACTCACCACCCTCTCATTTCATTTGTGTCACAGAGAGGTTTGGATAGAATAAATAAGGAGAAACTGTTTCCACTGGCAGCAGAGTCTGTTAGCAGATTGAGGATAATTGAGGGTGCAGATGAGGAGAATTTTTTTTTTTGCGCAGCAGGCAGTTATGAGCTGAAATGCGCTGCAGGAGAGGATTGGTGGAAGCAGATTCAGTAGCAACTCTCAAACGGGAATTGGATAAATATTCAAAAAGGGGACATTTGCCAGGTTATGGGGAAAGGGCAGGGGAGTGGAGATGATACCGGAGGTTGATACCGGAGATGAGGGGTTTGGATTATGAGGAGAGGCTGAGGAGATTGGGTTTGTACTCGTTGGAGTTTAGAAGGATGAGGGGGGGATCTTATGGAGACTTATAAGATAATGCGGGGGCTGGATAGGGTGGAGGCGGGGAGATTCTTTCCACTTAGTAAGGAAGTTAAAACTAGAGGACACAGCCTCAAAATAAAGGGGGGGTCGGTTTAAGACAGAGTTGAGGAGGAACTTCTTCTCCCAGAGGGTGGTGAATCTCTGGAATTCTCTGCCCACTGAGGTGGTGGAGGCTACCTCGCTGAATATGTTTAAAGCGCGGATGGATGGATTCCTGATCGGTAAGGGAATTAAGGGTTATGGGGATCAGGCGGGTAAGTGGTACTGATCCACGTCAGATCAGCCATGATCTTATTGAATGGCGGGGCAGGCTCGAGGGGCTAGATGGCCTACTCCTGCTCCTATTTCTTATGTTCTTATGTTCTTATGAGTGGGACGAATTGGATAGTTCTTTCAAAGGGCTGGTAAAGGCGCAGTGGACTGATTGGCCTCCTGCACGGTATTTGTGGAGCATAAATGTGGGGAATTAAATCACGTTTTGCTTTTTCACCTCATGCTGACACACAAAACAAGCGCTATAGTGTAGATAGACACAGGGTAAAGCTCCCTCCAGTCTATTTCAACAACGTGCCTTAACCTCTCCGTTTAGGATGGTAACCCCGTTATATCAGCGACGCACTTCCTTTCTTGTGGCATCACAGAGCGATTTGCTGCCAAGTCTACAGTATTTTGATAAAACATGAAAGTTAATAATATTCACGCTTTTAACTTTCGCAGAGTCAATTAATGCATTTCCCTCTCTCTGTCTCTGTGCTGACCAGCCGGTCAACTCCATTCTAGTGGACAGTAATGGGACAGCACAGGGAGTTGTGTTGCAAGATGGGACTGAGATAAGAAGCAAAGTGGTTTTATCCAATGCCACTGCTCATGTGACCTTCCTCAAGCTGATACCAAAGGTGAGATTGGATTCTGTCTCTTTTTCCATCCCCTTTGCTTGCTCCTCCTCTCATTAACTTCCAGGGTTCTGTGTACCCCTAGATAACATTACTCAAGCAGCCATTCTTTAGCCTGTGAACGTCAATGGACAGTTCAATGATTGGGAGTCCACCACTCACCAGCCGAGTCCCGGATTGAATTTAAAAGAAGGCGGGATCGTTGGGGAGGGGTCAGGGGGGAACATTCAAGATGAACAGTAAACTCACATGCCAGCAACACGAGAGACTCAGTGAGATTTTAGCTCTCCCTTTACTGTAGAGGTTGGTCTCCAGCCTAATTGGCAGTTGTGATGGACAGCCAGGCACGGTTCCTGGAATCAGGAGGCCATAGGATGCTGTCTAAGGATCTTTGGTGAATTGCTGCCATGTATCTTGTAGTTAGTACACAGTGCTGCTACTTAGCGCCGGTGGTGGAGGGAGTGGATGTTTGTAGGTGTGGTGCCAATCAGCTTTGCCCTGGATGGTGTCAAGCACCCGTGTCTGCGTGGGTTTTCTCCGGGTGCTCCGGTTTCCTCCCACAGTCCGAAAGACGTGCTGGTTAGGTGCATTGGCCATGCTAAATTCTCCCTCAGTGTACCCGAACAGGCGCCGGACTGTGGTTATTAGGTGATTTTCACAGTAACCTCATTGCAGTGTTAATGTAAGCCTAGTTGTTTCACTAATAAATAAACTTTAAAATTTTTTAACTTTAATGGATACCAGGCAGTTTGTGTAGAGGCTGTCTGCAGCCTCTGCTTTATGAATCATAGAATCCCTACATCTCAGAAGAGGCCATTCAGCCCATCGAGTCTGCACCAACTCTCTGCCAGAGTATCTTACCCAGGCCTCCCCCCTGCCCCATCCCTGTAACCCCACACATTTACCATGACCAATCCACCTAACCTACACACCTTTGGACACTAAGTGGCAATTTTAGCATGGCTGATCAACCTAACCAGCATGTCTTTCGGAATGTGGGAGGAACCTGGAGCACCCAGAGGAAACCCACGCAGACACGGGGAGAACGTGCAAATTCCACATAAACAGTGACCCAAGGCTGGAATCGAACCCGGGTCCCTGGTGCTATGAGGCAGCAGTGCTCACCACTGTGCCACCGTGCCACCCTTGGCTGTAAGTTGGACAGTCTTCCCAGGTGCCTTTCTTGTCTAATCCACTCCAGGTACTCATGCATAAACTCTGGGCTGACGCTCCTGGTTGTAGTTCTGAAGGAAACTCTTTCCTGCGGTCACAAATGATCCCATGACACTGTTTCAATGTCCCTGGGATCCTGGCCAATATTTATACTTCAACCAATATCATGGGAAACCTGTTATCTGCCCATTATCACAAAGGACAAGAACAAAGAACAAAGAAAATTACAGCACAGGAACAGGCCCTTCGGCCCTCCAAGCCTGCACCGACCATGCTGCCCGACTGAACTAAAACCCCCTCCCCATCCGGGGACCATATCCCTCTATTCCCATCCTATTCATGTATTTGTCAAGACATCCCTTAAAAGTCACTATCGTATCTGCTTCCACTATCTCCCCCGGCAACGGGTTCCAGGCACTCACCACCCTCTGTGTAAAAAACTTGCCTCGTACATCTCCTTTAAACCTTGCCCCTCGCACCTTAAACCTATGCCTCCTAGTAATTGACTCTTCCACCCTGGGAAAAAGCTTCTGACTATCCACTCTGTCCATGCCCCTCATAATCTTGTAGACTTCTATCAGGTCACCCCTCAACCTCCGTCGTTCCAGTGTGGGATCCTACATTACAACACTGACTACATGGTGAAATGGTGTGAAAGGCGCTATGGAAATGCAAGTCTTAAATTTGAAATTGGTTTCTGTCTGTTCCAGGATTCGCTATCAAAAGACTTTATTAAGGAAGTTTCATCCATCGACTATACCTCTCCTGTCACAAAAATCAACGGTATGCAGACTCTTTGGCAGATAGGGGCTCAATGAAGTGAGCACAGGTGACGGGATGGCGGGAAGGCTGGTGTCATTGTTATCCCGAAGGTGCTTGACGATGGCCCAGGAATAATCAGTCTCCTGCGCCCTCAGGGGACTCGGGGTGGCAGTGGGGCAGGGCGGGGGGGAGGCAGTGGGAGAATTCCCCGTTCCCACTCTGCTCCGAGTGAAAAGGTTCTTCCTGATTTCACCATTGGACAACCCAGCTCCTATTCCAGGATTTTGCCTCTTTGATCCGTCCGCCAGCTTCTCTTATGAAATCCTTTTGGCATTTCAAACTCTTCAATTGGATGCCCCCTGAACTCCAGGGTAGTATGGGCCAATTTATGGAACCTGGCCGCAGAATTTAACCCCTGAAACCCCAGTATTGTTTGGGGTTCACCCCATTACTTTGACCTGTATTTGAACCTTGGATCCAGCAATAAAGCACCATCTGCTAGCTCAACCCAATAGCCAGTGTATCTAATCCCCACCATGGTGGCGCAGTGGTTAGCACTGCTGCCTCACAGCGCCCTAAGGTTCAATTCCGGCTTTGGGTGACTGTCTGTGTGGAGTTTGCACATTTTCCCCGTGTCTGCTTGGGGTGCTCCGGTTTCCTCCCACAGTCAAAGATGTGTAGGTTAGGTGGATTGGCCATGCTAAATTGCCCCTTGGTGTCAGGGGGATTAGCAGTCTAAATACGTGGGGTTATGGGGATAGAATCATAGAATCCCCACAATGCAGAAGGAGGCCATTCAGCCCATCGAGTCTGCACCGACCACACTCCCACCCAGGCCCCATCCCCATAACCCCACGTATTTACCCTACCTAGAAGGGTGGGGTTGTTGTCAGCGCAGACTCGATGGGCTGAATGACCTCCTTCTGCACTGTCTGGGTTCTATGATTCGATGATAACAAAGGCTTGAATGGAATAGAGAACAATAGCAATAACAAAAACTTTCATTTATGTAGCACCTTTAATATAGGAAAATATTCCTCCACAGGACTGTTGTTGAACAAAATTTGGCAGCGAGCCACAGGAAATATTCGGGCACAGACTTTGTCAGAGGTCAGTTTGAAGGAGCATTGCAGAGAGAGACAGAGAGCGAGAGGAGGAGAGCTTTAGGGAGGGAATTCCAGAGCTTCGGTCCGCGGCACCTGACGGCAAGGTCACCAGTGGTGGAGCGATTAAAATCAGGGGTGCACAAGAGGCCAGAATTGGAGGAGCTCAGAGATTCTGCACTGTCCTGAGGCCAGAGGTGGCTATAGAAATAGGGGACTGAACAAAGATATAGAAACATTTGAAAACAAAGAGGAGAATTTTAAAACTGGCAAGTTGCCAGACCAGGATGTGCGGGTTAGGGTGATTAGCCATGCTAAATTGACCCTATTGTCGGGGGAATTAGCAGGGTAAATGTGTGGGGTTACGGGAATTGGGCTTGGGTTGGATTATGGTTGGTGCAGACGTGATGGGCTGAATGGCCTCCTTCTGTTCTGCAGGGATTCTATGATTGAGGAGCCAGTGTAGGGCCAGATAACTACACCTGCGTGCTAACTTTGAAGGGAAAGTGCCCTCTCTGAGCAATACTAATATTGTGTCTCTTTGAACATTGCCAGTTGCTGTGGACCGCTTACCAAACTTCCTGGCCGTACCGAGCAATGATGGAATACCACCTTCCCAGCGTATAGCTGGCACCATTCATTTGAACTGTGAGGACATGGCCTATATAAAAGAGGCTTTTGAGGAAGCCTGCCAAGGAATTCCATCCACCAGGTACAACTGGAGCAGTTGGTTGTGAAAATGATATAGACACAGCGGAGGCGTTCTCCCAGTGTCCTGGTCAACATTTATCTCTCAAACATCACCACCAAAAACCAGCTGAACTGCTCCCCTGAGCAGTGGGCGGGCAGCATGGTGGCACAGTGGTTAGCACTGCTGCCTCACAGCACCAGGGACCCGGGTTCGATTTCCGGCTTGGGTCACTGTGTGGAGTCTGCACGTTCTCCCCGTATCTGCATGGGCTTCCTCCGGGTGCTCCGGTTTCCCCCCACAGTCTGAAAGACGTGCTGGTTAGGGTGCATTGACCCGAACAGGCACTGCCGGAATGTGATGACCAGGGGAATTTCATAGTAACTTCATTGCAGTGTTAATGTAAGCCTTACTTGTGACTAATAAATAAACTAAAAAAACTTGATGTTTTTTGTGGAATTATGCCAAGTCCAATTTGACTGCTTTATTCCCCTACCAAGCAGCAGTGACTGGTCTTCAGAAGTACACTGCGGCCTAGTTAGATCACGGTCCACATACAGCCTGCAATTTGGAACAAGGTGGGGCCATCTTGAACCCCAAAATTTTCATTCTGCAAATGTGGCCACGTGATCCCCAGCACTCCCCGACCTCCCCCCCCCCCCAGCTACGAACACAGCCACTCACTTCACAAAAGATAAAATAACTGCAGGTCTGACAGCATCTGTGGGAGAGAGAACAGAGCCAACGTTTCGAGTCTGGATGACCCTTCGTCAGAGCAAAGAGAATCGGCAGAGATTTATACTATTGGGGTGGCGGGGGGGAAGGGGGTACGGAATTGGATAAAGGGAATGTAAATTCCACACCCCATCCATTCCCCAACCCCAATAGTATAAACCTCTGCTCTCAGCTCTGACGAAGGGTCATCCAGACTCAAAATGTTGGCTCTATTCTCTCTCCCCACAGATGCTGTCAGACCTGCTGAGATTTTCCAGCGTTTTCTGTTTCTGTTTCAGATTCCAGCAGCTGCAGTATTTTGCTTTTATCTTAAATAACAGCAGGCATTTGACGAGTTCATTGATTTTACACATTTTGGAGTTTGAGGATTGGAAACTGTAACAATATCAGCCAGGATTACACCTGAGCACAAGATTCCAGCTATGAAATGATGTGGTCTCATTTACGATGCAGAGTAAAGATATGGACCCCAAGGGCCTTTTGATACTGGGCTCCCAGTATAACTCACTGGCAGGGAAATACTCTGGAACATCCTGGAAACACAAAATGCTTTTTCTTTCTCTCTTTCATAGAATCCTACAGTGCAGAAAGAGGCCATTCGGCCCATCGAGTCTTCACTGACAACAATCCCACCCAGGCCCTATCCCCATAACCCCATGCATTTACCCTAGTCCCCCTGACACTAAGGGGCAATTTAGCATGGCCAATCCACCTAACCAGCACGTCTTTGGAGTGTGGGAGGAAACCAGAGCACCCAGAGGAAACCCATGCAGACACGGGGAGAACATACAAACTCCACACAGACAGCCACTCAAGGCTGGAATTGAACCCGGGTCCCTGATGCTGTGAGGCAGCAGTGCTAACCACTGGGCGGCACGGTGTCACAGTGGTTTAGCACTGCTGCCTCACAGCGCCAGGGACACGGGTTCAATTCCCAGTTTGGTTCACTGTCTGTGTGGAGTTTGCACGTTCTCCCCGTGTCTGCGTGGGTTTCCTCTGGGTGCTCCGGTTTCCTCCCACTGTCTGAAAGACGTGCTGGTTAGGTGCACTGACCTGAACAGGCGCTGAAGTGTGGCGACTAGGGGATTTTCACAGTAACTTCATTGCAGTGTTAATGTAAGCCTTACTTGTGACTAATAAATAAACTTTATAAACCACTGTGCCACCGTGCTTTCCCTCACACTGGTTTTTAGTTGCTTATCTTTTTGTTGATTTTTTTTGTTTCTTTTTATCCATATATATTCAGCTATTCATTAAAGAAATTCTGTCCAAATTGTCTGTTTTGCTTTGGGATTCCTTACCTCCCATCAGTTCTGGAATTTAGTATGCTGTATAAAATTGCCTCTATTTGCAACAAATTAAACCCCTTCGGAAGGTGCGTTAACCATCGATGTGAATTCATCTCTCCTTTGCCTTCTTCCAATCAGACCATTGCTGGAGTTATGTATCCCCTCGATCCTGGATCCTACCATCGCCCCACCAGGTTGCCATGTCATCTCCATCTTCACCCAGTACACGCCGTACCATCTGCAAGGAGGAAGAGAATGGGATGATTTGGAGAGGAATCGCTACGCTGATAGAGGTATTCAGCACAATAGACCAGAGTGCCCGATGGCCACTTAGAATTAGTGGGTTTGCCGTGGGGCTACTGAGCTCTGTAAAAGGTTCAATCAAAGTACACCGCTGAGGGATTTGGCTGTGTATTTTATCTGCTTTTCCCTGCACTGGCCAGTACTTGGATTATTCTGGTAAGGCTAGTTAGCAAAGACGGTGATGATCAGCCTATAAACCCTTCCAGTGCTGATGGCGGGCATAAGAGTGGGAGAGTTTCCTGGTTCGCCTCACTGCACTAGGCAACGGCAAACCACTGCAGTACTTTGCCAAGCATCATCATGGACCAATCCAATGGGAGTCCATGGTCGCCAATGCCCTCTTAGGACCCGGTACTTGGAGGAAGAAGAGGGCATTTTATTTCATTTGATTTGATTTATTGTCACATGTATTAGTACACAGTGAAAAGCCAAAACATTAAATGTGTTCAAGAGGCGGCTGGATATAGCACTTGGGGCGAATGGGATCAAAGGTTATGGGGCGAAAGCAGGATTAGGCTATTGAGTTGGATGATCAGCCATGATTGTGATGAATGGCGGAGCAGGCTCAAAGGGCCGAATGGCCTCCTCCAGCTCCTATCTTCCCTGTTTCTATTGTTTCTTGCACGCCCTACAGACAAAGCATACCATTCATAGAGAAGGAAGGAGAGAGTGCAGAATGTAGTGTGACAGTCATAGCTGGGGTGTAGAGAAAGATCAACTTAGTGCGAGGTAGATCCATTCAAAAGTCTGATGGCAGCAGGGAAGAAGCTGTTCTTGAGTTGGCTGGTATGTGACCTCAGACTTTTGTATCTTTTTCCCAACGGAAGAAGGTGGAAGAGAGAATGTTCGGGGTGCGTGGGGTCCTTAATTATGCTGGCTGCTTTGCCGAGGCAGCGGGAAGTATAGACAGAGTCAATGGATGGGAGGATGGTTTGCATGATGCAGAACCTTGCCCATCAGGAAATCAAGGGTGCGTTCCCTATGATTTCTCAATACTGTCTCCTGACAGACGAGTCGCTGGACTGGGACTGCACAGATGTAAAAGCTTCCCGGAGCACTTGCTTCGAAGAGACAGCTGGTGAGATTATTCCTCCACAGAGGCCTGGCAGGAACACATCTTTTCCCTCTCTTCCGGCCACCTGCATGTTCTTGCTGAGCAGTGCCCATTGCCAACTCCTGGCTGTATAGCGGGCAGCAGGTGTCAGCACAGCTTCCGGCCTCTTGGGCTTTGGATGTGGGAAAAACATCCCAGGAAACGGATGACGTCTAACACCCAGATCTAGAACAGGCAGAACTTCTGGGGTTGGTTCTCGTGCCATCTTTCCACTGGAGTACTGACTGAATGAGGCGGGAGGACCCCTTCCTTCATTGGGATAGAAAAGCTGGACCTTCCCCTACCCACAACAATAATGACTTGCATTTATATAGCACCTTTAATGCTGCAAGCCATCCTAAGGTGCTTCACCGTGGTGTAATCAGACAAACATCGACACCCGGCCACGTAAGGAGAAATTAGGATATTTAAGTCCCTGATCTCACATTCCCAGGAGATTCCCAGTTGGTTTTCCCCTGGCTTGCATTAACAGCTTATCTCCATAAGACCATAAGACATAGGAGCAGAATTAGGCCACTTGGCCCATCGAGTCTGCTCCACCATTCAATCATGGCTGCTATTTTTCTCATCCCCATTCTCCTGCCTTTTCCCTGATCCTCTTATGAATCAAGAACCTATCTATCTCAGGGTTCTTGATGATGCCTAGGTGGAGCGAATGGACTTTCTGGTCCAGAGACTCGTACTTGCTGAAAGTCAGGGTTGCTGAGAATCTTTCAGTTCACCTGGGGCCTAGCTAACCCCCCCCCAGCCCTCACCAGCCTGTGATGTATCTGAACTCATTGAATAGTGAGTTGATGTGGTGGGGTGGCACGGTGGCACAGTGGTTAGCACTGCTGCCTCACAGCAGCCCCCCCCCCCCCCCCCCCCGCCCCCCCCGGGTTCAATTCCCGGCTTGGGTCACTGTCCGCGTGGAGTTTACACGTTCTCCTTGTCTCTGCGTGGGTTTCATCCGGGTACTCCGGTTTCCTCCCACAGTCCGAAAGACGTGCCAAATTCTCCCTCAGTGTACCCGAACAGGCGCCGGAGTGTGGCGACTAGGGGAATTTCACAGTAACTTCATTGCAGTGTTAACGTAAGCCGACTTGTGAAGCTAATAATTAAACTTGTAAACTTGAATTTTGGGAGCTGGAAAGGCTGTAGTGCTTCACGACCACTTGTAATCACTGCTTTTGGGTAAGGTGCGGGAGATGAAAATACATTTCAGTATTTCTGTTACAACCCTGTTTGCGTTTTGAATGGATATTACATTTGGATCTTCAAAACCTTTAGCGACATTCTGTTTATGACAGGAGTTCATTTCAGCACCAAAGGAAGCCAGGTTCAGCCTTTTGTTCCCATGCTGGCTCTCTGCCAGAGCAAATCCACAATGAATCCCACACTCTTGCCGTAGCTCCTGTGTCCCCTTATCTTTCAAATATTTATTTACTTTTCCCTTAAAGGGGGCAATGTGTTTTACCTTAAATATTCACCAGTAAATTTTAAAGTTTGAAACTCCAACAATCCTGTGCCTAAATTCCTCCAAACCTCTCCCTTCACTCTCTTGGTCACATTGGGCGGCACAGTGGTTGGCGCTGCTGCCTCACAGCGCCAGGGACCCAGGTTCAATTCCAGCCTCGGGTCACTGTCTGTGTGGAGTTTACACGTTCTCCCTGTGTCTGTGTGGGTCTCCTCCGGGAGCTCCGGTTTCCTCCCACATTCGGAAAGATAGGCTGGTTAGGTGCATTGACCCGAACAGGCGCCAGAGTGTGGCGACTAGGGGAATTTCACAGTAACTTCATTGCAGTGTTAATGTAACCTTACTTGTGAATAATAAATAAACTTTAACTTTTAACTTTTTCCTGAAATTAGTAACTCTCATCATTGACTTCCCATCTATTGGCCGTGCCCTTGCCAATATCCACTGGCAACTCTCATCCTTGTCTACTGCTTTATATTTAAGTGGTTGTATGATTGCTTTAAGAGCTGATCACATGATTCAATGCAATGACATTAGGATGTTGCACAGACTTCCGTTTTGGTTTTAGTTTGTACTCTGAAGCTCCGAGAATAAATCTGTTAGTTTGAATCTACACGTGCAAACAACATCCTTTTCTTTTTGTTTAAAACCCACAACCCCTGACACAGTTAGGGCGTTACATCTACAAATGTCTCCACTGCCACATGCCAACCACCGCCTGAACGTGCCCGCCGGCACCCGATGCTCTTCTGACTCTGATCCGAGTATGCGTTTTCTCAGCCTCCTCGAAGCCTGAGTCGAATTTTCCACCACATTTAAAAAGTTTATTTATTAGTTTATGTATTAGTGTCACAAGTAGGCTTACATTAACACTGCAATGAAGTTACTGTGAAAATCCCCCAGTCGCCACATTCTGGCACCTGTTCGGGTACACGGAGGGAAAATTTAACATGGCAAATGCACCTAACCAGCACATCTTTCGGACTGTGAGAGGAAACCGGAGCACCCGGAGGAAACCCACACAGACACAGGGAGAACGTGCAAACTCTGCACAGACAGTGACCCAAGCCAGGAATCGAACCCAGGTCCCTGGCGCTGTGAGGCAGCAGTGCTAACCACTGCCGTGAGTTCAGAGTCGGGGAGCGGAGACTCTCTGAGCTGTATGTTCAGTCATGAGATGGTTAATGAAATGGTCGGAATGGCTCAGTGTGTGCATTGAGATTAGTTATGACCTTTTGTTTTGATGCCTTGTTGTTATTTGTAAGTTCCTGGGCAATGTAACATTTCTCAGGACGGGTAATGATGATTCTGATGGGATTTCTTTCTGGTTCAGTGGTGTTCACATTTCCTGCTATAGGTTGATGGCTGAAACCTTTCCTAGTCCAGGAGGCGGCCCAGTGGGATTTCTCGGTGCAGAGTTAAGCCGCATTTGCCAGAAAGGTTTAATCCATAGTCTGTTATGAGCTACACGATCTCGGCTAGGGTGATGACTGGGTGAGAGGGCCTGAATTGATAGAAAAATAAAAACATAGAAACTAGAAGCAGAAGTAGGCCATTTTTAAAAAATTCATTCGTGGGACATGTGTGTCGCTGGCTGGCCAGCATTTATTGCCCATCCCTAGTTGCCAGAGGGCGGTTCAGAGTCAACCACATTGCTGTGGCTTTGGAGTCACATGTAGGCCAGGCCAGGTAAGGATGGCAGATTTCCTTTCCTAAAGGACATTAGTGAACCAGACGGGTTTTTCCTGACAATCCAGAATGGTTTCATGGTCATCAGTAGACTTTTTAATTCCAGATTTTTAAAAATTAATTTCAAATTCCACCAACTGCCATGACGGGATTCGAACCCGGGTCCCCAGATCATTAGCTGAGGTTGTGAACCACTAGGCCATCACCCCCCTCCTCCATTTGGCCCTTTGAGCTTGCTCCGCCATTCATTTTGATCATGGCTGATCAAATCACATCACTAGGGGGTGCTAGCAAGAGTGAGCACCTTCTAGAGGGGAGAAGAAAAAGATAAATGAACTTTGTGAGCAGTTTAATTTTCTCTGCTCTAACCTATGAATGATAATCTGTCTTTTGCTCTCCTCAGTGTTTGACTGCATTGAGCAATATGCTCCAGGCTTCAAGGCCTCTGTGATTGGACGTGATATCTTGACACCACCAGACCTGGAGAGAGTGTTTGGCCTAACTGGAGGGGTTAGTATCAGTGCAGTGACAAAAGCTGACTAAAATGACGAATCGATACATTGAAAAGAACGGAGTGACTCACAGCCCTTGGCACAGGGTCAATTTAGCATGGCCAATCCATCTAACCCGCACATCTTTGGAGTGTGGGAGGAAACCGGAGCACCCAGAGAAAACACACATAGACACGGGGAGAATGTGCAAACTCCACATAGACGGTGACCCGAGGCTGGAATTGAACCTGGGTCCCTGACGCTGTGAGGCAACAGTGCTAACGAAACATTAGAGGAAAATTCCAATACAGCGATTGTGTTAATGGTAGGAGCATTCATGTCAAGGGGGCTAGAATACAAGAGCAGGGATGTACTTCTGAGGCTGTATAAGGCTCTGGTCAGACCCCATTTGGAGTACTGTGAGCAGTTTTGGGCCCCATATCTAAGGAAGGATGTGCTGGCCTTGGAAAGGATCCAGAGGAGGTTCACAAGAATGATCCCTGGAATGAAGAGCTTGTCGAATGAGGAACGGTTGAGGACTCTGGGTTTGTACTCGTTGGAGTTTAGAAGGATGAGGGGGGATCTTATGAAACTTACAGTGAGGCCTGGATAGAGAGGATGTTTCCATTAGTAGGAAAAACTAGAACCAGAGCGCACAACCTTAGGCTGAAGGGACGATCCTTTAAAACCGAGATGAGGAGGAATTTCTTCAGCCAGAGAGTGGTGAATCTGTGGAACGCTTTGCCGCAGAAGGCTGTGGAGGCCGGGTCATTGAGTGTCTTTAAGACAGAGATAGATAGGTTCTTGATTAATAAGGGGATCAGGGGTTCTGTGGAAAAAGTAGGAGAATGGAGATGAGAAAAATATCAGCCATGATTGAATGGTGGAGCAGACTCGATGGGCCGAGTGGCCTAATTCTACTCCTATGTCTTATGATCTTATAGGAGGTTTGAAAATGGTTATCACCCCAGCCAGTTGGGGCAAAAAGTGTGTCTGTTTGGGACGGTGATGGTAGGCGCTTAACCCCAAATAATGCACAGGGAATGGTTAATTACTATTTCTGATGTGATTCCCAGTATTATAAGGAGAGGCTGGATAGACTGGGACTTATTTCCCTGGAGCATAGGAAGCTTAGGGGTGATCTTATAGAGGTCTATAAAATAATGAGGAGCATAGATCAGCTGCATAGTCAACATCTTTTCCCAAAGGGAGGGGAGTCTAAAACTAGGGGGCATAGGTTTAAGGTGAGAGGGGAGAGATATAAAAGGGTCCAGAGGGGCAATTTTTTCACACAGACGGTGGTGAGTGTCTGGAATGAGCTGCCAGAGGCAGTAGTAGAGGCGGGTACAATTTTGTCTTTTAAAAAGCATTTAGACAGTTACATGGGTAATCATAGAAATCATAGAATCCTATTGTGCAGAAGGAGGTCATTCGGCCCATCGAGTCTGCACCGAAAACAATCCCACCCAGGCCCTGCAACCCCACACATTTACCCCACTAACTCCTCTAACCTACACATCCTGGGACACTAAGGGGCAATTTAGCATAGCCAATATACCTAACCGCACATCTTTGGGTAAGATGGGTCTAGAGGGATATGGGCCAAACACAGGCAGTTGGGACTAGCTTAGTGGTAAAAACTGGGCTGCATGGACAAGTTGGGCTGAAGGGCCTGTTTCCATGCTGTAAACCTCTATGACAGTTTTCACTTTGTGTGGTATTGCACTGGTTAAGAAGTTTGGGAATGTTCATTCTCTTCAGTCATTCCTCATCACTCAAACCTTTAAGATTGGAGATCATCCAGTTTCCAATCCGCGCACCCACTTCCAGGATTTTAACGTCTCCCTGGTGTCTCATTGCCAGGATTGAACACTACTCTGTACTCAGAACATGCTCAGAACAGACTGTACAGTTTGACTTGCATTCCGCTGTCCTGACCGTACGGTTCAACATTCGACTGACTTGGTTGAAAAAGCATTCATTGAAATTATTTCACATCTCCACCTCAGCGGGAAGATACATCCATCCCATCTATCACTTTCTGATTTGATTTGATTTATTATTGGCACATGTATTAGCATACAGTGAAAAGTATTGTTTCTTGCGTGCTATACAGACAAAGCATACCGTTCATAGAGAAGGAAAGGAGAGAGTGCAGAATGTAGTGTTCCAGTCATAGCTAGGGTGTAGAGAAAGATCAACTTAGTGTGAGGTAGGTCCATTCAAAAGTCTGATGGCAGCAGGGAAGAAGCTGTTCTTGAGTCGGTTGGTCCGTGACCTCAGAATTTTGTATCTTTTTCCCGATGGAAGAAGATGGAAGAGAGAATGTCCGGGGTGTGTGTGGGGTCCTTAATTATGCTGGCTGCTTTGCCGAGGAAGCGGGAAGTGTAGACAGTCAATGGATGGGAGGCTGGTTTGAGTGATGGACTGTGATTCATTCACGCCTGTCGTTCCTTGTGGTCTTGGGCAGAGCAGGAGGCATACCAAGCTGTGGTACAACCAGAAAGAATGCTTTCTATGGTGCATCTGTAAAGGTTGGTGAGAGTTGTAGCGGACATGCCAAATTTCCTTAGTCTTCTGAGAAAGTAGAAGCGTTTATGGGCTCTCTTAACTATGGAGTCGGCATGGGGGGAACCAGGGCAAGTTGTTGGTGATCAGGACACCTAAAGACTTGAAGCTCTTGACCATTTCTACTTCGTTCCCATTGATGTAGACAGGGGCATGTTCTCCTTTATGCTTCCTGAAGTCAATGACAATCTCCTTTGTTTTACTGACATTGAGGGAGAGATTATTGTCTCCGCACCAGTTCAGCAGATTCTCTATCTCATTCTTGTACTCTCTCTCATCATTGTTTGGCCCAACACCAGAGGAATCTAAAGCTCCTTCTGCCTAGGTTCGATCCTCAAACCCTCAAAAAAAGACTGAAACATCTTGGAGGTTTTTCTTTGCGTTTTTCAGTGAGTGCTGGTGTCCCATTTGGGGGTAACTGGCTGGCTGAGTGGGCCTGAATTGATAGAAACATAAAAACGTAGAAACTGGAAGCAGGAGGAGGCCATTCGGCCCTTCGAGCCTGCTCCACCATTCATTTTGATCACGGCTGATCATCGAATTCCATATCCCTCGATCCCTTTAGCCCCAAGAGCTATATCTAATTTCTTCTTGAAATCCGATGTTTTGGCCTCAGCTACATTCTGTGGTAGTGAATTCCACACATTCACCACCCTCTGGGTGAAGAAATTTCTCCACACCTCAGTTCTAAAAGATTTACCCTTTATCCTGAAACTATGACCCCCGAGTTCTGGACTCCCCCCACCATCGGGAACATTCTTTCTGAATCTACCCTGTCTAACCCTGTTAGAATTTTATAAGTTTCTCTGAGATCTCCCGTCCCCAGTCAGAGCCATTTTGTCCACCTTTTTTATGTAGCTGCAGGCAGTCCCTGACTTTATGACATTTGAGTTACAACAAATGTTTGTAAATTTACACCCCATTTTGACTTTACAGTGTCAGTTTTGACTTTACAACGCCACACAAGCATATTCGTACATGTGCATTGTTACGATGTGGAGGTCGAACACCTTTTGAGAAGTAATGCTGAATCCCCCAAAGAGGAATACCTCACCTCGTAATCTGTTAAAAGTGTATGTGAAGGTGTGAACTGTCCTTCAGTAACCTTTAGTGGGTAACTAACAGAAATACTCGACATTCACTTTAAAATGAACGCTTAACAATATATTTATTTAACTAACCAGGAACTTTAACGAAACAAGTAACACACCGAATAAAATAAGATTCTAATGGAATGCTGTTCAAATAATACAATACTCAGGCATTCACCAAAAATATATAATAATAGAAGTCACCCTATTACAGTCACTCTCGATATGCAACCAGGTTTGTAGCTTTCGGAATCTTTTAGAGTTCCTCTGTTGATTTCTCTGTCTGTAAGTTCTTTCTGATTTGGTACCTCTCGCTCGTTAGATGGTACGTTTTCTTAAGGGATATCTGAAGCTGGCAGAGTTGGGAGCTGCTCTCTCCCTCTCAAGGCTTGAGAGGTGGCAGTTCTTCTGTTGCTCTGCTGTTTTCCCCCTCTGCACTCTCTTTTATACCTTGTGATCACCTATCAATTTTCCGACAATAGAATTGTTCTGATGTTGCCAACACCATCAAAGTTACATTTTATAGATTCCTGGTAGCTGAGTGTCTGCTTTAAATAGATTGGGCTAAATTTTAAAAAAACAGTTGTTTTTGTCAAGACTACTGCTTGACGTTTTGATATAAATGTTTCAGCTTAGACTCTGGACGGACTTTGCATTTTAACCTCCAAGCACTGAAACAAAACACCAGCTTTTAAAGGGACCACACAATGTTTATTTCCCTCTCACATTTATACAATTTGTTACATCTTTACCAACATCAAATTCTATATTCACAAACTCAACTTCGCAACAACGTTCTGCGCCGCCCGTCTGTATGACTGGAGAGCTTGAACCACCTTTATTAGATCGGAAGCGAGTGTTTTGTTCACTATTTTTTAGCATGGCTATTGTGATTTGAACACATTTGTATGCTTACGTTGTATTTAACGTGTACTCAGACACGCAAAAGTTCAAGGTTAAATTGGCAACTGACAGTGATTGTGACTTGATTATAAATCCCACACTAACCGAGGAACTTGCGCTGAGGCGTGGAGGCATCAACAGTCACCTCAGTAACTTGACAGGCCAAGAGTTAAGTACATTTTACACCACCAGGTGACCCCATGAGTGATTTCCGACCTCGGTTCAGGAACCAATCCCCCATTGTTCCTGTGGGGAAAATCAGTTCCAACGTTTTCACTTACAACATGGTTTTCAGGAACCAGTTGTGTTGTGAGTCTGAGGACTGCCTGTAGAATAGAATCATAGAATCCCTACAATGCCTACAATCCCTCAATGGAGGCCATTCAGCCCATTGAGTCTGCACCAACAACAATCCCACCCAGGCCCTATCCCCATAACCCTGTTAGTCCCCTGACGCTGAGGGAGAATTTAGCATGGCTAATCAACCTAACCTGCACATCTTTGGACTGTGGGAGGAAACCGGGGCACCTGGAGGAAACCCACGCAGACACGGGGAAAAAGTGCAGACTCCGCACAGTCACCTGAGGCCGGAATTGAACCCGGGTCCCTGGTGCTGTGAGGCAGCAGTGCTAACCACTGTGCCACCATGCCGTCCCTTAAAGTTACTGTGAAAATCCCCTAGTTGCCACACCCCAGTGCCTGTTCGGGCCAATGGCTCCTAACCAGCACATCTTTCGAAGAAACCGGAGCACCCGGAGGAAACCCACGCAGACACGGGGAGAACGTACAGACTCTGCACAGTTAGCCAAGCCAGGAATTGAACCCAGGTCCTTGGCGCTGTGAGGCAGCAGTGTTAATCACTGTGCCACCGCTCCAAAACAGATTCGACAGTGCAAATCTTAGTGCCATGACTCGGATTCGAACTGAGATTACTGTGGCAGAGTACTAACCACTATACGATCACGGAGTGCTACTGAGAATCCCGATGCACCCATCATCATTTATTAATCTTCAAGCTGAGACAATGGGTGTTGAGATCAATGCTCACAGTTTAAACTGATACAAAGGGATGACTGTTATAGTCAACCCAGCCTTAATGATTAGGCCCTGGCTTCTAAGGTTAAGTCCTATTTGGAATATCGTGTCCAATCCTGATCACCATCTCTAAGGAAGGACTTCAAGGCCTTTGGGAAGGTGCCGAGGAGATTTGTAACAGATATCCATGAAACCTTACTCCGAAGTTTTCCATCCTGTAACATGCTTCTCATTGCATTACACGTCTGTAACACTCCCAAAGGCAGTGCTTATAAATGGATAATTACTTACCATTCATGATATTTTCTTGCAGAATATTTTTCATGGGGCAATGTCACTTGATCAGCTGTACCTGACACGACCTTTGCCCTCATATTCGAACTACCGATCACCTGTCAAAGGTCTGTACCTTTGTGGAAGTGGAGCCCATCCAGGTAATTAGCTATTTAATGGCCGTTTTAAAAATGAAGAACTCGGGGCTTACCCCGGACTCAAAGGGTTTGCATGTTGAGCAGCTGAACATGTGAGAAGCCCTGAAGGTTAGGCAGTGGTGGAGGGAGAGATGGAGTGAGGGTAGGAGCGAGGGACATTCAATGGCATTACTATCACTGAAACCCCACTGTCAACATTCTGGAGATGGCTAATGTTATGGCTCAGGAGATGGTAAGTGCCAGGTTGTCCAAATCCCAAAGGGAAACTTGAATCAGCTGCCACAACAATTTGCACCTTATCTATTATGAGGAATTACTTGGTCAAGATAAGTAACACTCAGACCTATTGTGATGGTTTAATAAACTAAAGTTAAATATTTATTAAAATAAAAAAGGAAAATTACGCCTTAAAACACAAGAATACCTTTACACAGCGAGCAGTATTTCTACCAACAGTTCTTAAAAGATTTCTGAAACATAGCAACAAAGAAACTAAAAGCAGGAAAAGGCCATTTGGCCCATCCAGCTTGCCCCACCATTCATTTTGATCATAGCTGATCATCGAATTCAATATTCTGATTCACCCCTTCCCCCCGCAATATCCCTTGATCCCTTTCGCACCAAGAGCGACATCTATTTTTTCTTGAAATCAAATAACGTTTTGGCCTCAACTACATTCTGTGGTAGTGAATTTCACACATTCTGGGTGAAGAAATTTCTCCTCACCTCAGTCCTAAAAGGTTTACCCCTTATCCTCAAACTATGACCCCTAGTTCTGGACTCCCCCACCATCGGGAACATTCTTTTTGAATCTACCCTGTCTCATCCTGTTAGAATTTTATGAGTTTCTATGAGATCCCCTCTCGCTCTTCTAAATTCCAGTGAATATAATCTTAACCGACTTAGTCTCTCTTCATCCGACAGACCTGCCATCCCAGGAATCAGCCTGGTAAACCTTTGCTGTACTCCCTCTATAGCAAGGACATCCTCCCTCAGATAAGGACACCAAAACTGCACACAACACTCCAGGTGTGGCCTCACCAACGCCCTATACAATTGCAGCAAAACATCCCTATTCCTATACTCAAACCCTCTCGCTATGAAGGCCAACATACCATTTGCCTTCTTTACTGCCTGCTGTACCTGCACGCTTACTTTCCATGATTGATGCATGAGGACACCAAGGTCTCGCTGAGTATCCCCCTCTCTCAATTTGCATCCATTCAAATAATAATCTGTCTTCCTATTATTGCTACCAAAGTGGATATCCTCACATTTATCCACATTATACTGCATCTGACATGCAGATGCCCACACACTCAGCCTGTCCAAATCACGCTGAAGCATCTCCGCATCCTCCTCACAGCTCACCCTCCCACTCAACTTTGTATCATCTGCAGATTTGGAGATAATACATTTAGTTCCCTCTTCCAAATCATTAATATATAATGTGAACAGTTGGGGCCCTGTAGGTGCTTCCTATCTGCTAACCAGCTTTATATCCATCTCAAGACATCACTTGCAATCCCTTGTGCTTTAACTTTACATAATAGTCTGTTATGTGAGACGTTGTCGAAAGCCTTCTGAACGTCTAAATAAACTACAAGCACTGGTTCTCCTCAGTCAACTACTAGTTACATCCTCAAAGAATTCCAATCGATTCATCAAGCATGATTTCCCTTTTGTAAATCCATGCTGACTTTGTCTGATGATACAATTGCCTTCTAAATGCTGGGGGTGATTCTCCCAGCTCGCTGCGCTGCACTGGGAGCGCAATGGGCCGGGAGACATCAGCAGAGGCCATTTAACAGGCTCCTCGCTGGTCACCGCAGTCTCCGACTCCAAGTTTTCTCATCAGCTTCCAGCGCGGAGTTGATTTCCACATTAAAAATTCAATTTAAATATGAAGTCTCCAGGCCCGCTGGCGTCTCCCCCTCACCAGCGGAGTTTACAACAGCTCACTGGGCAAAATGGTAATGACCAAGGGGCACCTTGGCACTGCCCACTGGGCATGGGGCAGTGCTGATGGGGTGGGGCCTGTTGTGGGGACGGGGCCTACGGAGGGCCATTGGTGGGAGTCCCGCTGCCACTCTGAAGTTGGGATCAGTGGGAGAGGGAGGGAAGGGGGTGATTGGGGCTGGCCGTTGGGGTGGGTGGGGGGCTGCCGGAGGTGGGTGGGGAGGTTGGAACTGCCAGAGGGGTGCACGGTCGGGGAGATCAGGGCTGACCCAGAGATGTCCGGGGAAGGGGAGGGGGGTTGGGGGTTTGTATGGCAGCGATCGGTGGGGTGGAGGTCATCGAAGTGTGGTGACCCCTAGTCACCACACTTCGATGCCTTGTCAGGGTGGACGTGAAGAGGATGTTTCCTTTTGTGGGAGAATCTAGAACCAGGGATTACTGTTTAAAAATAAGGGAATAATACGATGGACATGAGAAGTTTTTTCTCCCAGAGGGTTGTGCGTCTCTGGAATTCTCTTCCTCAAAAGGCAGTGGAAGGTTCAGTCGGCAGTTGGGAAGGCAAATGCAATGTTAGCATTCATGTCGAGAGGGCTAGAATACAAGAGCAGGGATGTACTTCTGAGGCTGTATAAGGCTCTGGTCAGACCCCATTTGGATTATTGTGAGCAGTTTTGGACCCCATATCTAAGGAAGGATGTGTTGGCCTTGGAAAGAGCCCAGAGGAGGTTCACAAGAATGATCCCTGGAATGAAGAGCTTGTCGTATGAGGAATGGTTGAGGACTCTTGGTCTGTACTCGTTGGGGTTTAGAAGGATAAGGGGGGATCTTATTGAAACTTACAGGATACTGCGAGGCCTGGATAGAGTGGACATGGAGAGAATGTTTCCACTAGTAGGAAAAACTAGAACCAGAGGGCACAGCCTCAGGCTAAAGGGACGATCCTTTGAAACAGAGATGAGGAGGAATTTCTCCAGCCAGAGAGTGGTGAACCTGTGGAACTCTTTGCAGCAGAAGGCTGTGGAGGCCAGGTCATTGAGTGTTTTTAAGACAGAGATAGATAGGTTCTTGATTAATAAGGGGGTCAGGGGTTATGGGGAAAAGGCAGGAGAATGGGGATGTGAATCATATCAGCCATGATTGAATGGCAGAGCAGATCTGATGGGCTGAGTGGCCTAATTCTGCTCCTATGTCTTATGGTCTTATGGTCTAAGCAGAATCATTGAACATTTTTAAGGCAGAGCTTGATAGATTCTTGATCGAAGGTGAGAGGTTATTGGGAGGTTACAGTTAGATCTTATTGAATGGCAGAGCAGACTTGAGGGGCTGAGTGGCCTTCTCCTGCTCCTAATTTGTATGTTTGTAGGTTCCCGGATTTTGACCCAGCGATGTTTAAGGATACAATTACAAGTCAGGATAGTGTGAGGCTGGAAAGGAAGCTTGGGGCAGATAGTATTCGCTTGCTGCCATCGCTCTGCTTGATGCTGAAAATCAAGGGGTTGGAGGATGATGTGCAAAGGAGGACCAAAGGGATTGATTGAGAAGGGGAAAATAGAGTATGAAAGCGAGATAAGTTTCTCTAGGTATGTAAAGAGAAAAAGCTTGACAAGAATGAATGTACAGTCAGAAGTGGGAGAATTCACAACGGGGAACAAGAGATCAAGGTCAGCAGTGATGCTGTGCATGTTGAATAGGCTGTTCGTTAACAACTAATTGGTGATGGTCTTCTCTCATCAGGTGGTGGAGTGATGGGATCAGCTGGACGTAACGCTGCACATGTTGTCTTATCTGACCTGAAACGGTCTTAGCGGACCCTCCTGCAAGGATCCTGTCCTTGAGTACACTTCCGCAAGAGGATACACTCATACCCTCTGCCTGGTCTGTGTTCGGAATGATTATTAACTGGTGAAACACTTCATTCAACCAATATCCATTCAAAGAATCATAGAATAGTATCAGCACAAAAGGAGGCCATTTGGTCCATTGAGCCTTTCCTGGCTCTTTTAAGGAGTGATTCAGCCAGTCCCCACATCCCCGCTCTTTCCCAATATTCCTACAATGTGTTTCGCTGTAAGTATCCAATTCCATTCTGAGGGCCACTATGGAATCTTTCGTCATCCCCCTATCAGGCAGTGCACCCCAGATTCTACTCGCTCATTGTGGAAAACTTGCTTTATTTAAAAAAAAACTGAAGAATTTTCAGGTTAGTTAAATGTGATAATCTACAAAAGAAGAATGCAAATCAAAAGAAAACATGGAAATTACTTTTGAGATTTTTCCTATTTGTCACTGAAAGCTGTAACAAACCAGTTTGAAAATGGACAGATACCTTTTCCTGAAAATTAAGATAGCTGTTTGGATTTGGCCCAGGCACAGGAGTCTTAGGCAAAGAATTAGTTGAGTTAAAGATGGTTTGATGAGTGTTGTATGCTTCAAATGTCAGCAAAAAGCTGTAAGGAGTCTACGGCCCGCAGATATTTTATCTGTTTGAGTTTTAAGTTGTGTTTCTTTGTTGCAAAGTGATATTTCCACAGTTGCATCCTGGTCTATGTATAATTGCCTCGTAATATCAATGATGTTTTATGAGACTTTCCATGATCACCAGTGATTGATACAGTCTGGTTGAGATATGCACATTAATGCTTAAAGTACCACTGCAATTTGATTTTGATTTGATTTGATTTATTATTGTCACATGTATTGGTATACAGTGAAAAGTATTGTTTCTTGCGCGCTATACAGACAAAGCATACCGTTCATAGAGAAGGAAAGGAGAGAGTGCAGAATGTAGTGTTACAGTCATAGCTAGGGTGTAGAGAAAGGTCAACTTAGTGCGAGGTAGGTCCATTCAAAAGTCTGATGGCAGCAGGGAAGAAGCTGTTCTTGAGTCGGTGACCTCAGACTTTTGTATCTTTTTCCCGACGGAAGAAGGTGGAAGAGAGAATGTCCGGGGTTCTCAGACGAGTGAAAAAGCAAACTGGATTGTAGATTACATTTTGGGATTGGAATGTGATCATTTGGAAAGAGCGTCATTGTTACTTGGACATCCAGTTCAATAACAGTGGCCAGCTGATGCAGTCTTCAGAATAAAGTGTATCATTGACAAGAGAGTTACCTGACCATCTTGTCAGTGCTTTTCTCAATCTGAGACTGTCAGGTACAAGCATCCGGCAATGAAACCAACCCAAGGGATAGTCTCATAGAATCCATCGAAGAGGCCATTCAGCCCATCGAATCTGCACCGACTCTGACAGAATAACTTACCCAGGCTCTCTCCCCTGCCCTATCCCTGTAACCTCATACGTTTCTTGTGGTTAATCCACCTAACCTACACACCTTAGGGCAGTAAGAGGCAATTTAGCATGGCCAATCCACCTAATCTGCACATTTTTGGATTGTGGGAGGACACCGGAGCACCCCAAGGAAACCCATGCAGACAGGGAAGAACGTACAAACTCAACACAGTGACCCAAGACCGGAATTGAACCCAGGTCCCTGGCGCTGTGAGTCAGCAGACTATTATTTAAATGGTTTAAATGGTAAAAAATTGCAGCATGCTGCTGTACAGAGGGACCTGGGTGTCCTTGTGCATGAATCACATGGAGTTGGTTTGCAGGTACAGCAGGTAATTAAGAAGGCAAATGGAATTTTGTCCTTCATTGTTAGAGGGATAAAGTTTAAAAACAGGAAGGTTATGTTGCAGCTGTATAAGGCGCTGGTGAGGCCACACCTGGAGTACTATGCACAGTTTTGGTCTCCTTACTTGAGAAAGGATATGCTGGCACTAGAGGGTGTGCAGAGGGGATTCATTAAGTTGATTCCGGAGTTGAGAGGATTGGCTTGTGAGGAGAGACTGAGAATACTGGGGCTATACTCATTGGAATTCAGAAGAATGAAACATATAGAAACATATAAAATTATCAAGGGGATAGATAAGATAGAAGCAGGAAGGTTGTTTCCACTGGCCGGTGAAACCAGAGCTAGGGGGCATGGCCTCAAAATAAGGGGGAGCAGATTTAGGATTGAGTTGAGGAGGAACTTCTTTACCCAAAGGATTGTGAATCTATGGAATTCCCTGCCCAGTGAAGCAGTTGAGGCTCCCTCATTGAATGTTTTTAAGGTAAAGATAGATAGATTTTTGAACAGAAAAGGAATTAAGGGTTATGGTGAGCAGGTGGGTAAGTGGAGCTGAGTCCACAAAAAGATCAGCCATGATCTTATTGGACCAGGTTAAAATCCAACAGGTTTATTTGGAATCACGAGCTTTTGGAGCACTCACCTGATGAACATAGAACATAGAACATTACAGCGCAGAACAGGCCCTTCGGCCCACGATGTTGCACCGACCAGTTAAAAAAAAAACTGTGACCCTCCAACCTAAACCAATTTCTTTTCGTCCATGAACCTATCTACGGATCTCTTAAACGCCCCCAAACTAGGCGCATTTACAACTGATGCTGGCAGGGCATTCCAATCCCTCACCACCCTCTGGGTAAAGAACCTACCCCTGACATCGGTTCTATAACTACCCCCCCTCAATTTAAAGCCATGCCCCCTCGTGCTGGATTTCTCCATCAGAGGAAAAAGGCTATCACTATCCACCCTATCTAAACCTCTAATCATCTTATATGTTTCAATAAGATCCCCTCTTAGCCGCCGCCTTTCCAGCGAAAACAATCCCAAATCCCTCAGCCTCTCCTCATAGGATCTCCCCTCCATACCAGGCAACATCCTGGTAAACCTCCTCTGCACCCTCTCCAAAGCCTCCACATCCTTCCTGTAATGTGGGGACCAGAACTGCACACAGTACTCCAAGTGCGGCCGCACCAGAGTTGTGTACAGTTGCAACATAACGCTACGACTCCTAAATTCAATCCCCCTACCAATAAACGCCAAGACACCATATGCCTTCTTAACAACCTTATCTACTTGATTCCCAACTTTCAGGGATCTATGCACACATACACCTAGATCCCTCTGCTCCTCCACACTATTCAAAGTCCTCCCGTTAGCCCTATACTCAACACATCTGTTATTCCTACCAAAGTGAATTACCTCACACTTCTCCGCATTAAACTCCATCCGCCACCTCTCGGCCCAACTTTGCAACCTGTCTAAGTCTTCCTGCAAACTACGACACCCTTCCTCACTGTCTACCACACCACCGACTTTGGTGTCATCAGCAAATTTGCTAATCCACCCAACTATACCCTCATCCAGATCATTAATAAATATTACAAACAGCAGTGGCCCCAAAACAGATCCCTGAGGTACACCACTTGTAACCGCACTCCATGATGAATATTTACTATCAACCACCACCCTCTGTTTCCTATCCGCTAGCCAATTCCTGATCCAATTTCCTAGATCACCCCCAATCCCATACATCTGCATTTTCTGCAGAAGCCTACCATGGTGAACCTTATCAAACGCCTTACTAAAATCCATATATACCACGTCCACTGCCTTGCCCCCATCCACCTCCTTGGTCACTTTCTCAAAAAACTCAATAAGGTTAGTAAGGCACGACCTACCTGCCACAAAACCATGCTGACTATCACCTATCAATTCATTACTCTCCAAATAACTATAAATCCTATCCCTTATAATTTTTTCCAACATCTTGCCGACAACAGAAGTGAGACTCACCGGTCTATAATTCCCAGGGAAGTCTCTGTTCCCCTTCTTAAACAATGGGACAACATTCGCTAACCTCCAATCTTCTGGTACTATACCAGAGGCCAACGACGACCTGAAGATCAGAGCCAGAGGCTCTGCAATCACTTCTCTTGCCTCCCAGAGAATCCTTGGATAAATCCCATCCGGACCAGGGGATTTATCTATTTTCAGACCCTCCAGAATATCCTGCACATCCTCCTTATCAACTGTAATACTGTCTATTCTACTCCCTTGCAACCCAGTGTCCTCCTCAGCTATATTCATGTCCCCTTGCGTGAACACCGAAGAGAAATATTGGTTCAATGCTTCACCAATCTCCTCCGGTTCCACACATAACTTCCCTCTGCCATCTATAACTGGCCCTAAACTTGCCCTAACCAACCTTCTGTTCTTGACATACCTATAGAACGCCTTAGGATTCTCTTTAACCCTATCCGCCAAAGTCTTCTCATGTCCCCTTTTAGCCCTTCTAAGCTCGCTCTTCAACTCCCTCTTAGCCAATCTAAAGCTTTCTAGTGCACTACCCGAGTGCTCACGTCTCATCCGAACATAAGCCTCCTTTTTCTTTTTAACCAACAATGAAGGAGCAGTGCTCCGAAAGCTCATGATACCAAATAAACTTGTTGGACTTTGTCCTGGTGATGTGAGACTTCCTACTGCGCCCACCCCAGTCCAATGCTGGTATCTCCACACCATGATCTTATTGAATGGTGGAGAGGGCTCGAGGGGTCAAATGGCCTCCTCCTGTTCCTAGTTCTTATGTTCCAATCACTGTGCCATCGTGCCATTGCAAAGGAAGAAATGGCAGAATCAAAGGCTTGTGTTGGCGTTATGGATTTAATGGTCCAGAATTTCATCTCGGCAGAGATTCTTGCCGATGTTGCGAAAATCCCGGAAATGGCTGGAAGTCCCGCCCCTGTAACCAGCATTTCCCATTTTGCGGAGTCGGGTCAGCGTTCGGAGATGCGCAATTCACACAGAGGCAGCAGGCCGTTTAAATCGCCAGCTGTCTCCACTGCAGTGGGACTTTGGGAGAACAAGAGTTTGGGCATCTCGAGTGCGCAGATTAGAACAGGTGGCGCGGTGGCACAGTGATTAGCACTGCTGCCTCGCAGTGCCAGGGACCTGGGTTCAATTCTGGCTTGGGTCACTGTCTGTACGGAGTTTGCACGTTCTCCCCGTGTCTGCGTGGGTTTTCTCCGGGTGCTCCGGTGTCCTCCCACAGCCCGAAAGACAAGCTGGTTAGGTACATTGACCTGAACAGGCGCCGGAGTGTGGCAACTAGGGGAATTTCACAGTAACTTCATTGCAGTGTTAATGTAAGCCTTACTTGTGAGTAATAAATAAACTTTAGGATAAGAGAAGGTCTGAACTTGGCCGTTTCTTATGGATAGCAAGGGTACCCCTTTGGATAGAATTCCGCGATCCCTTGGGAGAGGTAAGGCACCGTCTGTGATCGTTAAACGTAAACATAATTACACACTTACACACAACCCATTGGAGCGGACAAGCTGCAAAATAGGTGTCCAGTTGTTAAATCTGTTATCCTGTTTAATTTAATGAATGATGTCTTTCATCCTTTCTATTGAGAGAAGTTAATAAGGTTGTGAAAAGTCCTGTTAACGGGTGAACACTGGAATTCAAACATGGTTGGCCAGCTTAGCTGTTGTCTGGATGTCAACATTGACTGGGTATGGCTGATCTGAGCAGAGGCAGTGAGAAGGAGTGATTCTACCCTTCAACACCTACCTGCTCTGTGACGCAATGGTGTAGAATCATAGAATCCCTACAGTGCAGAAGGAGGCCATTCAACCCATCAAGCCTGCACCGACAACAATCCCACCCAGGCCCTATCCCCGTAACCCCACATATTTGGCCCGCTAATCCTCTAACCTACACATCCCGGGACACGAAGGGGCAATTTATCATGGCCAATCAACTTAACTCGCACATCTTTGGACTGTGGGAGGAAACTGGAGCACCCGGAGGAAACCCACGCAGACACAGGGAGAATGTGCAGACTCCGCACAGACAGTGACCCAAGCTGGGAATCGAACCCGGGTCCCTGGAGCTGTGAGGCAGCAGTGCTAACCACTGTGCCACCGTGCCACCCCATGTAGGGGGATTAACCAGCACAGTCCACACAGGACAGGTGCTGGAGCAAGCAAACTATTTTGTCAGCTGCTGGATACAAGGAGTTACTGAAATCAAATCCGAAAATAGCTGGAAAATCTCAGCAGGCCTGGCAGTATCTTTGGAGAGAGAAACTGAGCTCCTTCAAAGCTTTTATTTAAGGAGTTAATGCTGCATTACCTAATAACTTTTATAAGCCAGGCACTATGGATGGGAGCTTACGGCCTCGCTTGGTCGAGACCG
Organism: Mustelus asterias; assembly: GCF_964213995.1. Lineage (NCBI taxonomy): Eukaryota > Metazoa > Chordata > Chondrichthyes > Carcharhiniformes > Triakidae > Mustelus > Mustelus asterias. The sequence continues at coordinate 8,929,640 of NC_135811.1, read as the reverse complement.
GAAATTCCCGCCCGAGGTCAACGGAGATTCCCGTTGTCGGAGCCTCACCCACAGCGATTCCGTGGCTGGGTGAGGTAGAGTTCCGGCCCATGGGCAGGATTTTCGGGTCAAGACCTGATGTTCCCACCCAAGGCCAATGAACCTTTATGTGGTCCATCAAACTTTCCGTCCCATCCACGATGATTCCCACGGCAGGCGGGACTGGAAAACCTAACCCTACCGGCGCTTTTATTCATGTTAAATTGTTGTGCATGAGCTGTCAGTCACTTTAAGACCACACAGCAGAGGTGAGCCACCTGAATTGAGGGACCAATTGGAACTGTGAAAGAGTGATCACCAGAGAGGGTGGAGTCCTCTCTCGAGCAGAATGCAGCCATGTAAGAAGCATGTAAACAAACACTGGGGTCGGAATTCTCCGGCCATTCATGGCGGTGGGATTCTCCAGACCCGCTGGCAGTGTACCCCGTCTGCGGATTTCCCACCAGCCTGGGGTGACATCGATGGGAATTTCCATTGACAGTGGCGGTACCAGAGAATCCCACTGCTAGTAAACACGTGGCTGGGAGGTCGGAGAATCTCATCCTGGAGCTCTGGGTCCAGGGCAGCTTCGTGCTGTAAAACGTCCTTGTGCCTGCTTTCTCTTATCAATAAGTACCTTCCTTGTTCCTAACAAAGTCTGAAGTCTCTCTTAACAACTCCGGACCTGGCCACAGGATACATAATACTGGCGACAAGGATCGAATTCAAACACACATGTGCAAAGCTATATGATGAGAGAAAAGTAAAGAGATTCCCTTCATATAGCGCCTTTCATGACCTTAGGATGTTCCGAAGTGCTTCACACCTAACACAGTACTTTTGAAGCATTGTCAAGTGTCAAGGAATCATTTATATTCACCCAATAGGACTGACAGGATCTTGCTTTAATGTCTCATCAGAAAGGTGGCACTTACTCAGTACTGCACTGGGAATCTCAACCCTGGATTATCATTGGAATTCTACCGCCCCGCCCGCCACAGAGTCGGAGCGGGCGAGGGGCGGACAATGGAAATGTCCACTGACCTCAGGCGGGATTTTCTGGTCTTGGGTCGAGCGAGGCCGTATAACCCCTTTGTATGTGTTCAAGGGTTGGGTTTTATGCGGCACTGAGTTCCCTGTGTCCCAACTGAAAAAGCCACAATGGGAGCCCCCCCCCCCCCAGCAGAAGAAGGTTTATCCCTTTGTAATTTAACAGGTGATTAGTCATTTATAGACTGGGGGGCAGGATGTCAGCTCCTTCAGGGGCCAGAGGTCCCGCCTCAAAGAGCTGGCGACCAATCAGAGGTCAGCAGCTCTCCAGTACTGGCAGTGCCACCGAGATTGGTGGCCACTGGAGGTATTGCTCTCGGAGTTTGTGGAGGCATTCAGCACTGGATCGAGATTGTGGAGGTCATGGTGGCTGGCCCTGGCAAAGGGCTGTTGGGGGATTGGGGGTAGGGAATGAGGGGGAAGCTGGGACATGGGGTAACACTCTGGTAGGGGGAGGAAGGGAGGCCTCTGATGGACCCAGGCATTCTCCAGCTCTTGGAGGTGGGACCTCTGGCCCCTGAAGGAGCTGACATCCCACCCCCAGTCTATAAATGACTAATCCCCTGTTAAATTGCAAAGGGGTAAACCTTCTTCTGCTGGGGGGGGGCTCCCATTGTGGCTTTTTTAGTTGGGACACAGGGAACTCAGTGCCGCATAAAATCCAACCCTTGAACACATACAAAGGGGTTTTACGGCCTCACTCGACCCAAGATTGGAAAATCCCGCTTGAGGTCAATGAACGCCTGGCGCTGCAGGGAAACCTGCTGAGCTGATCATAGACATGGGCCATTGTCCCTACTGTTTAAATTTGATTTGATTTATTATTGCCACATGTATTAGTATACAGTGAAAAGTATTGTTTCTTGCGCGCTATGCAGACAAAGCATACCGTACATAGAGAAGGAAAGTAGACGGTGCAGAATGTAGTGTTACAGTCATAGCTAGGGTATAGAGAAAGATCAACTTAATGCAAGGTAGGTCCATTCAAAAGTCTGACGGCAGCAGGGAAGAAGCTGTTCTTGAGTCGGTTGGTACATGTCCTCAGACTTTTGTATCTTTTTCCCAACGGAAGAAGGTGGAAGAGAGTATGTCCGGTGTGCGTGAGGTCCTTAATTATGCTGGCTGCTTTTCCCCGAGGCAGCGGGAAGTGTAAACAGAGTCAATGGATGGGAGGCTGGATTGCGTGATGGACTGGGCTTTGTTCACGACCCATTGTAGTTTCTTGCGGTCTTGGACAGAGCAGGAGCCATACCAAGCTGTGATACAACCAGAAAGAATGCTTTCTATGGTGCATCTGTAAAGGTTGGTGAGAGCCGTAGCTGACATGGCAAATTTCCTTAGTCTTCTGAGAAAGTAGAGGCGTTGGTGGGCTTTCTTAACTATAGCGCCGGTATGGGGCGGACCAGGACAGGTTGTTGGTGATCGGGACACCTAAAAACTTGAAGGTTTTCAACCATTTCTGCTTCATCCCCATTGATGTAAATAGGAACATGTCTCCCATTACAGTTCCTGAAGTCGATGACTATCTCCTTCGTTTTGTTGACATTGAGTCCCAGTGGCTGTGAGATGAAGCTCATAAATGAACATTAATTGCAAACTTAAGGGACTCAATCGGCCCACTGGCAGACCGATGCTACCCCGCCACTGGTAAAACCACTCCTGTTCTGCCCACTGCAGAATTTCTGGGAACTCCAGGCCAATGTTGGAAGTTTAATCAGCTCGGTCACACTGTTAGACCAGTGGGCTATATCCCAACTCTCTGCCTTGGGACTGTGTGAAAATAACTGGCAATTTAAAAAGTATATTGGGAGGAGAGTTGGACAGAGGTCGTGTTCCGAGGGAAAGCGGAAAGAACGAGGCAATGTGAAAACTGAAGTGCTTCAACCTCTCTGATTGTTGTAAATTCTATTTGGTTTATTAGAAATTGCCACGTTGTTGACCGGGTGAGAAAATGAAAGATCTGCCTGGTACTTAACTGTCAGAATATCACCCGCAGGCCTTTTGCTCTGCAAAATAACATTAGTGCTTCGGACCGTGATATTAATGGCATTTAGGCCCTGTTAATCTCTCTATAGCAATCCAGCGCTTGCTCCCAGCTAGGGGAAAGTATCTGTTTTTCAAGCGTGTTGGAGCTGTGTGAATGTCATCGTGCCTTTGTCACCGTGAACCAAAGGATTCTCCATAAAGTTAAGGGAAGGCGATGGCCTAGTAGTATTATCGCTAGACTATTAACCTGGAAACTCAGCTAATGTTCTGGGGACCTGGGTTCGAATCCTGCCACGGCAGAATCACAGAATCCTACAGTGCAGAAGGAGGCCATTTGGCCCATCGAGTCTGCACCGAGCACAGTCTCACCCAGGCCATATCCCCATAACCCTATGCATTTACCCTAGCGAGTCCCCTGACATTAAGTGGCAATTTAGCATGGCCAATCCACCTAACTCGCACATCTTTCGGGGATGTGGGAGGAAACCGGAGCACCCGAGGAAACCCACCCAGACATGGGGAGAATGTGCAAAGTCCACACAGACAGTGACCCAAGCGGGAATCGAACCCGGGTCCCTCGTGCTGTGAGGCAGCAGTGCTAACCACTGTGCCACCATGCCGCCCAGGTGGCGGAATTTGAATTCAATTCAAAACATCTGGAATTAAGAATCTACTGATGACCATGAAACCATTGTCGATTGTTGGAAAAACCCATCTGGTTCACTAATCTCCTTTACGGAAGGAAATCTGCCGTCCTTACTTGGTCTGGCCTACATGTGACTCCAGAGCCACAGCAATGTGGTTGACTCTCAACTGCCCTCGGGCAACTACGGATGGACAATAAATGCTGGCCAGCCAGCGATGCCCATGTCCCACGAATGAATTTTTAAAAAAGTTGACGGTGAAGCAACTGGTGGAAGGTGAGTGGCTCCTGTGTGTTGGTCTGAATGGACAAAGGCCAGAAAATGGTGACAAATGAAGAATGTGCTTCACCAGGTAACAAAACAGATTGTAACATAACACCTGGACCGATGAGTTAACTTGGTGAGAAGTTTGACAGAGAGTGGGGTGGTGGGGAAGAACATCAAGCAGGAGTCAAAAGAAGGGATGGGGATCATGGCTGAGGATATAGCTGTGTGTTGTAGAGATGTAGCAAGGGTGACAGGAATAGACAGAGAGAGCCCCAGAGACGAAGAAAGCATATTTGACCCGAGTTGGGACAGTTGATAGTGGGGCTGGAGGGGAGGGTTGGAGGGCGAGAGGGAGGAGACTATTTGTTGTCTTTTTTTAAATATTCATTTGTGGGACATGGGCGCCACTGGCTGGCCAGCATTTATTGCCCATCCCTAGTTGCCCGAGGGCAGTTGAGATTCAACCACATTGCTGTGGCTCTGGAGTAGGCCAGACCAGGTAAGGATGGCAGATTTCCTTCCCTAAAGGACACTAGTGAACCGGATGAGTTTTTCCGACAATCCATAATGGTTTCCTGGTCATCGGTAGATTCTTAATTCCAGATTTTTAAAATTGAATTCAAATTCCACCATCTGCCGTGGTGCGATTCGAACTCGGGTCCCCAGAACATTGGCTGAGCTTCTGGATTAACAGACTAGCGATAAAAACACTAGGCCATCGCCTCCCCTGTCTGTAAACAAACAGAGGCTGGAATTTTCCGAACATTCTGCGGGATTTTCCTGTCCCGCTACAGTGCGTGGAGATTTGGCTTGCCACCAAATGCCCTGTCTTCGCTGCAGTGGGAGTGTGGCATAAACGGGCAGTAAGATCGCACCCAGAGTCTGTTGGGATTGGCAAGGGCGGTGGTGATGGGTGGCAGTAGGACGTGAGTAACAGATTTTCAGGTGAGTTGGGAACATGTGTCGGGTGGAATTTGTGTGACCAGTGCGGATAATGTTGGAGACGTTCTGCACAGTGAGGAGCCGGCTGATAGGTAGACGGACGGTAACACTGAGTGCAGGATGTACAGCGAGGAGGGAGGCACTTAGAGCTGGGAACAGCTGAACCCAGACCAGACTCCTGGACAAACCCAGGCTCCTGAAGTCTGAAGGAAACCGCCGGTGATTAAAGTCTGCACCTTTATTAAAATGGCCCCAATTCTATCTGAATTATTTTAGAATCATAGAACCTTGCGGTACAGAAGGAGGCCATTTAGCCCACCGAGTCTGCACCGACCACAATCCCACCCTTTAACCCCATGCATTTACCCTGCTAATCCCCCTGACACTCAGTGGCAATTTAACACGGCCAATCCACCTAACCCGCACATCTTTGGACTGTGGGAGGAAACTGGAGCACCCGGAGGAAACCCACGCAGACACGGGGAGAATGTGCAAACTCCACACAGACAGTGAGGCCGGAATTGAACCCGGGTCCCTGGCACTGTGAGGCAGCAGTGATGACCACAGTGGCACCCCTATTTATTAGGGATGAGACAGGGACAAAGTGAGCAGGGTGTATGAAGTGAGAGTAGGCAGTTTCCGTGATGGGTGAGATATGTCTGAAATGCAAAGCAATCCGCACCAAACTTCAAAGAATCTCAATTTCAGAAAGCTGAGAAAATCCATATCAGCAGAGACTCTGTCTGTTTATAGAGTGCACCCGCCTGCCCTGTGAAGGTTTTATTTAAAAATTCTTATAAGGTTAATTTATTAGAGTCACAAGTAGGCTTACATTAACACTGCAATGAAGTTACTGTGAAAGTCCCGTAGTCGCCACACTCCGCCGCCTGTTCGGGTACACTAAGGGAGAATTTAGCACGGCCAATGCACTTAACCAGCATGTCTTTCAGACCGTGGGAGGAAACCGGAGCACCTGGAGGAAACCCACGCAGACACGGGGAGAATGTGCAAACTGCGCACGGACAGTGACCCAAGTTGGGAATTGAACCCGGGTCCCTGGCGCTGTGAGGCAGCAGTGCTAACCACTGTGCCACTATCCCACATCCCATGATCCAGGGAACTTTGGTACTGTTTTATAAGTGTCACAGTTCACAGGGACGCTCCTCGACTTTGACTGCAGAGAACCAATACCCTCTCTGTCGGATGTGACCTCCATACTCAGTTAGCCATTGCCCGCAGGTTTACCAGGAGATGAGTGTGAAGTATCCCGAGCCCCAGTGAAAGGCCTATTCCATTGGGAAATGGAAGCAGACAGGCTTCATGATCACTAGCAGCATCCTGAAGTACCGTGAACCTGCCTGATTTATTATCACGGTGGCACAGTAAAGCTGGGCCAGTAAATCCAGAATGCCAACACAGGCATTTGATTCAGCTATTTCTCCCTTTGCAGTGGCACAGTGGTTAGTGCTGCTGCCTCACAGCGCCAGGGACCCGGGTTCGGTTCCGGCTTTGGGTCAGTGTCTGTGCGGAGTTTGCATGTTCTCCCTGTGTCTATGTGGGTTTCCCCTGGGTGCTCTGGTTTTCTCCCACACTCCAAAGATCTGCGGGTTAGGTGAATTGGCCATGCTAAATTGCTCCTTAGTGTCAGAGGGATTTGCTAGGGTAAATACATGGGGTTATGGGAATAGGGCCTGGGTGGGATTGTGGTCGGTGGAGGCTCGATAGATCAAATGGCCTCCTTTCATGTCTATTTTATTAGTGTTACAAGTAGATTTTTATTAACACTGCAATGAAGTTACTGTGAAAATCTCTTAGTCACCACACTCTGGCACCTGTTCGGGTACACTGAGGGAGAATTTAGCACGGCCAATGCATCTAACCAGCACGTTTTTCAGACTGTGGGAGGAAACCGGAGCACCCGGAGGAAACCCACGCAGACACAGGAAGAACGTGCAGACTCTACACAGACAGTCACCCAAGGCTGGAATCGAACCTAATAGGTCCCCAGTGCTGTGAGGCAGCACTAACCACTGTGTCACTATGCCGCCCCACTGTACTGTCGGGATGTAATGATTCTATGTTTCTATAAGAGTTGAATCTGTCTCAGTCTTCCTGATGTGCTATCTATTGATGAGATCCATTGAGACGCCATTGAAGATAGAGGATGGTCACTGGTTAGCTATAGCATCTCTTAGGTGGATGGAAGCTTTGTTTGAAGATATTCTTTATCTTTAAGTAAATTAACTTGCAGAGCCTGGTGCCATGTTCATCCATTGCTTAGCTTTGAGAATTATAGTGGAATAACCCCAGCATAAATCCTACAGCAGGATACTCTATTTTCAAGCCTCAAAGAGTAGCCGAGGTTATTATGCAATATTAAGACTCTCTTTCCACCCAGAGAATACGATGACCGAGATAATATTGTCTGGAGTTCATTTTGTCTGATTCCTGTCAGTCTCAGAAAATAATCAGTGTTTAGGAGCACTTCATCATAGAATAGAAATCATAGAAATCATAGAAACCCTACAGTGCAGAAGGAGGCCATTCGGCCCATCGAGTCTGCACCGACCACAATCCCACCCAGGCCCTACCCCCACATATTTACCCGCTAATCCCACTAACCTACGCATCTCAGGACTCTAAGGGGCAATTTTTAACCTGGCCAATCAACCTAACCCGCACATCTTTGGAAGGTAAGGGGGGAAAGGGGTTTCCCCTGGGTGCTCTGGTTTTCTCCCACACTCCAAAGATCTGCGGGTTAGGTGAATTGGCCATGCTAAATTGCTCCTTAGTGTCAGAGGGATTTGAACCCTTATAATGAACGGATGAGGAGCACAACTGATAATAGAATTCCTACATTCAACCCATTGAGTCTGCACTAATTCTCTGACAGAGCATCTTACCCAGGCCTTCTCCCTGTAAACCCACGCATTTATCATGGCTAATCCACCTAATTTATACATTTTGGATCACCAAGGGGCAATTTAACACGGCTAACCAGCACATCTTTCAAACTGTGGGAGAAAACCGGAGCACCTGGAGGAAACCCACAGAGACACGGGGAGAACGTGCAAACTCCACACAGACAGTCACCCAAGGCCGGAATCGAAACCGGGTGCCATTTTGCTGCCCTATCGATGATCATTGACCTAAATAAATATTCACCAATAGAACAAAGAACAAAGAACAAAAAACAGTATAGCACAGGAACAGGCTTTTCAGGCCACCAAGCCTGTGCTGATCCCATTTTCCTATCTGGGCCAATGGCCTGTATCCCTCTATTCCCCGCCTGTTCATATGTCTATCCGGATAAGTCTTAAATGTGGCTAATGTATCTGCCTCAACCACCTCACTTGGCAGCGCATTCCAGGCCCCCACCACCCTCTGTGTCAAAAAACTCCCCGCACATCTCCACTGAACCTTTCCCCCCTTACCTTGAACTTGTGCCCCCTTGTAATTGTCATTTCTGCCCTGGGAAAAAGCATCCAACTGTTCACCTTATCTATACCGCTCATAATTTTATAAACTTCTATCAGGTCTCTTCTCAGCCTCTGTCTTTTCAGGAAGAACAATCTCAGTTTATTCAATCTCTCCTCATAGCTAAGACCCTCCATACCAGGCAACGTCCTGGTAAACCTTTAATGTACTCTCTCCAAAGCCTCCACATCCTTCTGGTAGTGTGGTGACCAGAATTGGACGCAGTACTCCAAATGTGGCCTAACCAACGGTTTATTTAATTGTAACATAATTTACCAACTTTTATACTCGATGTCCTGGCCGATGAAGGCTGGGCTGGCCAATAACAAAGAACCTGATTGGCTATGTGCAAATTGGATTGCTGCCTTTCCTGCATTGCAGTGACTACGCTTCGGAAAGCACTTCATTGGTTGTAAAGTGCTTTGTGGTGTCTCGAGCTTCTGCAAAAAGCTGGAAAATACAAGTTGTTTTCTTCCTCCTCCTGATTAGGAAATTGCAATGAAATCATTACTGTCTCTGCCAGAGATGCTTCACTCTCTGGGACTCCTGTCTCTGGTTCTCTTCTTCCACCTTTTATTTACTCTTTTAAGAGATACGTTTGCCCATCTGTATTTCACCTTGAACTGAGTGGTTTTGCTGGTCCATTTCAGGGGGCAGTTAAGAGTCACAGAGTCACAGAATACTACAGTGCCGAAGAGGCCCTTTGGCCCATCAAGTCTGCACCGACGCATGAAAGGCCCTGACCTGCCCACCTAATCCCACTTGCCAGCACTTGGCCCATAGCCTTGAATGTTATGATGGTGCCAAGTGCTCATCCAGGTACTTTAAAAAGGATGTGAGGCATCCCACCCCCACCACCCTCCCAGGCAGCGCATTCCAGACCCTCACCACCCTCTGGGTAAAAACCTTTTTCCTCAAATCCCCCCTAAACCTCCCACCCCTCACTTTTAATTTGTGTCCCCTCATGACGGGCGGCACGGTAGCACAGTGGTTAGCACTGCTGCTTCACAGCTCCAGGGACCTGGGTTCGATTCCCAGCTTGGGTCACTGTCTGTGTGGAGTTTGCACATTCTCCTCGTGTCTGCGTGGGTTTCCTCCCACAGTCCAAAGATGTGCGGGTTAGGTTGATTGGCCATGCTAAAATTGCCCCTTAATGTCTTGAGATGGGTAGGTTAGAGGGATTAGCGGGTAAATATGTAGGAATATGGGGGTAGGGCCTGGGTGGGATTGTGGTCCATGTAGACTTGATGGGCCGAATGGCCTCTTTCTACACTGTAGGGTTTCTATGATTTCTATGATTGACCCTTCAACTAAGGGGAACAGCTGCTCCCTGTCCTCCCTGTCCATGCCCCTCATGTCAACCACATTGCTGTGGGTATGGAGTCACATGTAGACCAGAGTGGCAATGACTGGCCGATTTCCTTTTCTGAAGAGCCAGATTGGATTTTTTAACGACAATTGCTGATATTGTCATGGCCACCATTACCAAAGACTGGCTTTCAATTCCAGATTTATTAGTTGGGTTCAAATTCCACCAACTGCTGTGGTGGGATTTGAACCCATACCCCCAGACCTGGGCCTTGGATTTCCTAAACCAATAACATGACTGACACCAACTCCCCACCTCCTCCATTATAGTAATTTAGTACAGCTAGCAGAAGAGCCATTTTGTATTTCACTGATTGTCCATAAGATGGTTATCTGTGGTCAGGCCTCCCCTGCCTTTGACCACCTGGGGGCCTCAATGGACTCTGGTCCCACCGGCGAGATCACCATGACAGGCCCCTGCTGTTGGGGACGATACATGATGCTCGCCGGTGAGGACGTTTACTGGTGAGGCCGATAAGGCAAGTGAGCCCGGACGCTTCCATACCAGGCTCACCAGTTATAGTTAAATTTGGATTTAAATATTGAAATCAACCTTGGGCTGATCATGCCAGGAATCCAGGGCCAGAAAGATCGCAAGAGGTGAGAAACCAGGCGCGAACCCAGTTTTTTTACCTCTCGTGATCTTACCGGCTCACCATGCCAATTGACCGGTGTGACAAGCCGGTAAAATCACCTCCCACTCATTTACACCTTGCCCCAATTGCATGTGTCCCTCCCATACAAGCCCAGTCCAAAGATGTGCGGGTTAGGTGTATTGGCCATGTTAAATTGCCCCTTAGTGTCAGGGGGACTAGCTAGGGTAAATACATGGGGTTATGGGGATAGAGTCTGGGTGAGATTGTGGTCGGTGCAGGCTCACTGGGCCAAATGGCCTCCTTCTGCACTGTAGGGATTCTATGATTCTATGATACATTTTGATCTTGTAGATGCTGGAATGGTATGAATTAATATAGATCTACAGTACATTAGTGGTCTTACTGTCACACAGCAGCATGCCCAGTACAATATTCAGGAGGCTACAATAGAGAATACTGTGACTACTTCACACATGCACTGTCTCTTGGAGTTAAAGTAAAAGCTTTACCACTAAATGAAAATGAGTAAATTGAGTATAAATATCAGGAAAATCATCATTACTGGAATGAATAGAAATTATGCCTTGCAATATCAGTGAAGAATGTGTTAATGAAACCTTAAAAAGTTCCTTAATAGGGTCTTTGAATAGAAACTATCCTTTAAAGGTTAAGGTGGTTAGAATAAAGCTTATTTATTAGTGTCACAAGTAGGCTTACATTAACACTGCACTGAAGTTATTGTGAAAATCCCCTAGTCGCCACACTCTGGCATCTGTTCGGGTACACTGAGGGAGAATTTAGCACGGCCAATGCACCTAACCAGTACACCTTTCGGACTGTGGGAGAAAACTGGAGCATCCGGAGGAAACCCACGCAGACACGGGGAGAACATGTAAACTCCACACAGACAGTGACCCAAGCCAGGAATCGAAACCAGGTCCCTGTGAGGCAGCGGTGCTAACCACTGTGTCACCGTGCTGCTGCTAATAATCAGTCCTCCAGGATAATAAAGGTAAACGTTTTATTGAAGCTATCAATGGGAATCTAAGGCACCAGAAGAATAGGTTTCAATGCCCTGACTGGCCTTTACTCATCTGACTTATCCTGTGACGGCCGAGTTCAGGTAAGTTATTGACTGTAACATGAGCCCAGAGCTCAAATGATGTTCCCAGGCTCATCAAACTTCCTCCTCATGGTCCGTACATCCTCAATCAGAGTTAAAAGCCTTGTTACATTCTCCAACCCAACCATCAGTCACTACTAAAACAAAAGCACAGAGAGTGCAGGCAGGGAGCACCTTTTGTCATTCTATATGCTTTGTCATTCCAAGCAATTTGTCGTTCTATACATTTTTCACTGAAACAGTGTCTGATGTTGCCCTTTTCATCATGTCAAGTTGAATGAGGCAAGACAAGAGTTATTGGCTGTAACAGGAGAGTGTTCATCTCCCAGTCACAGATACCTGAGTTTCCGCCCCACAAGCGAACAGTCATTTGAACTCATTTCGATGGATGACTTTCACTCATTTGTGGGGTGGGGGCGGCGGGTGGAGGTGGGTATCAGGCACGATACAGGTGAACAGATATCCCGCTGCAGCGAAGACGGAGAACCTGTCGTCCGGCCAAATCTCCGTTCACTGCAGTGGGATGGGAAAATCCCGCTGGCGTGAGCGATCGGAAAATTCCGGCCTTTTGTGGAGGCCGCAAACTTTTATCTTGTGGTTGAGAATGGCTATAAGGAGGTCCACAATCCTGGCTGTCCTGTTACCCCCGACATCCAATGAAAAACTCTTCGTGGACAAATTTTGCAACTCATTTTTCAGTGATTAATGTAATGGATTGGGGTCAAAGTTTACTCCTCTCTCCTGAAGGTACTGATTACGGCTGGAATATATTTCCTTTGCTTCCCTCAGGTCCCTCACCCAACTGTTCATTCTTTATGTGTGGGTGTGGATCGTGGGTAGCAGTATTCATTTCTGCTCCCACCTGATGGCTAGAGCAGAGGTATTATTCCTATCGGGGAAGATTGAATGAGTTGGGCTCTTTTCTCTCAAGAACTGAGGTCTAATAGGTGACCTAGAAGATCATAGAATCATAGAATCCAACAGTGCAGAAGGAGGCCATTCTGCCCATCGAGTCTGCACCGACAATCCCACCCAGGCCCTATACCCACTAACCCCATGCATTTACCCTCGTTAGTCCCCCCTGACACTAAGGGGCAATTTAGCATGGCCAATCCACCTAACCCACACATCTTTGGAGTGTGGGAGGAAACCAGAGCACCCGGAGGAAACCCATGCAGACACAGGGAGAATGTGCAAACTCCACACAGACTGTGACCCAAGCCAGGAGTCGAACCCGGATCTCTGGCACTGTGAGGCAGCAGTGCTAACCACTGTGCCACCGTGCCACCCCACGATAATAATAGTATGAAATGGTTTGATAGGGTAGGTGTAGAGAAGATGTTTACAGATGGAACTACAACAAGGGGCCGTAGAAGTATAAGATAGTCATTACAAAATCCAACAGGGAATACAAGAGAAACTTCTTTAGCCAGAGAATGTTTAAAATACGGAACTCAGGTGTGTTGATGAGGTTGAATAGAGAAGGGTTGGAGGAAGCACGTGTGGAGGATAAACATCAAATAGATTTGTTGAGCGGTAAATACTAAGTAACATAATGTGGCAAAAGATGTATGCACCAGTGCCAAATGCATCCCACATCTCAACTAACTCAGCACACATATACACTCAATGATGATGGCAGCGGGAATTATTCTGCATCTATAATGGAGAAAAACATGGAGAAAGTCGCAGCAGGTCTGACAGCATCTGTGGAGAGAGAACAGAGTCAACATTTCAAGTCTGGGTGACTCTTCCTCAGAGCTGAAGACAATTGGAAATAGGATGAGATTTACTGTTATGGTTGGTGGGGGAGGTTGGGGGTTGGGTGGATAGAGGGCCAGGGAGACGAGGGAGAGATTGATAATGATGTCATGGACAAAAAGACATAGGGAATGTATTCAGTGGACCGACTGACCAGTGTGGGCTGGATATAGGGTTGTGCCAATAGCAGAGCGTTCAAACTGAGTGCTGTCATACACAGGCCAACCCTGGCCTTGAAGGTCAATGGACCATTGAATAGACCAAGATCCCATTTCCCAGGAACCTCAGACACCAGTCTAGGGACAGAGTGACATTCCCTAAGTTGAATTCTGTTGATGGGTGCCACACCTGTGTGAGCACATCTTAACGGTGACATGGTGGCACAGTGGGTTAGCACTGCTGCCTCACAGCACCAGGGACCCGGGTTCAATTCCTGGCTTGGTCACTGTCTGAACGGAGTCTGCATGTTCTACCCGTGTCTGCGTGGGTTTCCTCCGGGTGCTCTGATTTCCTCCCGAAGTCTGAAAGACATGCTGGTTAGGGTGTATTGACCGTGCTAAATTCTCCCTCAGTGTACCCGAACAGGCACCGGAGTGTGGCGATTTGGGGATTTTCCCAGTAACTTCATTGCAGTGTTAATGTAAACCTACTTGTGACATCAACAAATGAAAGGAGGCCAACAACTGTCTGCTTGGGCAGCTTGGTCTGGGCAATAAATCCAGCCTTGCCTGCGGTGCCCGTACCCAGACAGAAGCCGCTATTGTGGCTTTGGAAGATACTGTGGGTGACTCTGACCCACCAGAGTGCCAGTGCTGTCAGCTGTGTGGGAAACAGACTGGACCCATCCAGGGAGATTGGTGCTATAAGCTCTGTATTGAACCTGGGGGAATTTCACAGCGGTGAGGACAGTTCTGCAGAAACCAGGCAGTTCTTCAAAAATAGATCTATTTTGGTTTTTACAAAAAAATGTTTTTAACCTCATAACAATACAACATATCTACATTTCGGTCTGTGGTTAGAACCACAGATTTGTGGCTCGTGAATCATAATGAGATGCTGGACAAATAACTTTTTTTGGGAAATGAATATTGTCCACCAGACAAGCACATAGAACCATAAAACATGGCAGGAGGCCATTCAGCCCATTTTGCCCATGCTGGTTGTTTCAAATACCTTAGACTTTGAAAAGCAGTGAGATCCAGACAGAAATTGCATGGCAGTTCTGTCAGCAGTCAAGCAGACTCTGCCCAATAAGCTCGCACGCTGCTCTCTGGGACAAATAGCTTTGGACTCAATCCCCACTCTAAAGACTTGAACACATGGCTGGTGGGAGGTCAGGTATTTCTCACATGTCGGTGCAGACTGTAGGGCAGCATGGTGGCACAGTGGTTAGCACTGCTGCCTCACAGCACCAGAGACCCGGGTTTAATTCCCGGCTTGGGTCACTGCCTGTGCGGAGTCTGCACGTTCTCTCTGTGTCTGTGTGGGTTTCCTCCGGGTGCTCCGGTTTCCTCCCACAGTCCAAAGATGTGCTGGTTAGGTGCATTGGCCGTGCTAAATTCTCCCTCGGTGTACCTGAATAAACTCCGGAATGTGGCAACTAGGGGATTTTCACAGTAACTTCATTGCAGTGTTAATGTAAGCCTACTTGTGACTAATAAATAAACTTTACTCGATGGGCCAAAGGGCCTCTTTGGCACTGTGTGATTCTATAGTTCAATGATAATTTAGGCTGGCACAGAGGCATTACAAGGGAGTGCTGAATTTCCAGGATATAAGCTCATAGGATATAGGAGCAGAATTAGGCCATTCAGCCCATCGAGTCCGCTCCGCCATTCGATCATGGCTGATATGCTCCTCATCCCCATTTTCCTGCCTTCTCCCCATAACCCTTCAACCCGTTACCAATTAAAAATCTGTCTAACTCCTCCTTAAATGTACTCACTGTCCCAGCATCCACTGCACTTTGAGGCAGCGAATCCCACAGATTCACAACCCTTTGGAAGAAGTAGTTCTCCTCAACTCTGTTTTAAACTTGCTGCCCCTTATCCTAAAAGGAAGCATCCGCTCCATGTCTACTTTATCCATCCCTTTTATCATCTTGTACACCTCAATTTGATCTCCCCTCATTCTTCTAAATTCCAGGGAGTATCGGCCTAAACTGTTCAATCTCTCTTCATACGACAAACCCCTCATCTCTGGAATCAATCCTCATCTCTGCCATCTTTCAGATAAAGCATTGACCAAAGAGGCTCCATCTGAAGTAGTGGCTTTTTTAACTAAAGGACTTGGTGTGCAATTCAAACATTTTAGGTTTTTAGTTCTGCTTTTCATGCGTTTGTTTATGATGTGCTTTTTGAAAACAGTAATGTTAAAGAAAATATAGATTAAACAACTTTGAGATTTCCTTCCTACCCTACTAGTCCTTTCTGCTGCAGCAAGTTTGGTTCCTAACACCAAATTAATGGAAATAACTACCGGCTTTTATTTGTGAGATCAAGTCTAGGTGCACACAATTTTTCAAACAGTAGACTTTCAGAGAAATAAGTTTAGGTTTATGTTTCTTTATTGTTGTCACAAGTAGTATCATGTTAACACTGCAATGAAGTTACTGTGAAAATCCCCGAGTTGAAACACTCTGGTGCCTGTTCGAGTACACTGAGGGAGAATTTAGTATGGCCAACGCACTGATGGGGAGGTGATGGCCTAGTGGTATTATCGCTAGACTATTAATCCAGAAACTCACCTAATGTTCTGGGGACCCGGGTTTGAATCCCGCCACGGCAGATGGTGGAATTTGAATTCAATAAAAAAAATCTGGAATTAAGAATCTACCGATGACCATGAAACCATTGTCGATTGTCGGGAGAACATGCAGACTCCACACAGACAGTGACCCAAGCTGGGAATTGAACCTGGGTCTTAGATGCTGTGAGGCAGCAGTGCTAACCACTGTACTACCAAGTAAACATTAGTACTGTGATATCCCCAGTAAGCTTGTCATTGTTCTTTTCCAATCATGACTCTCTCTCCGACTTATTAAGAAAAGCTTAGGATCTGTAGAATCTTTTTCTTGTAAACTCTGTCATAATTGATTATGGCAATTACAAGTTTTATTGAAAACAAGACACCTGGAATCAACAGGCGATCACACCAGCGCGATTCTCTGGTCCCGCTGCAGTGAATGGAGATTTGGCTGAGCACCAAATTCTCCCTCCTCGCTGGTAGTGGCGGTGGGCCGTGAACGGCCGGAGAATTCCACCGACGTATTTTCTTTAAAACAGTAGAAGCCAGCACGTTTTCATTCTGTTCTTCCATTGATCCATTTCTTATCTCAAAGCTACTTGGTTAACTGTTTCTCAAGGTGTACATAAAAACAAGCCCAGACATACACACCTTGTACTTCCTGGTGATTCAACTGTACCCTGGCAAATCAAATCCTAAAGCATACAAAACTTAACAGCTTTTAACCATTTCACCACGTAAAAAGAATCCAAAAACTTTAATCATGTGAGATTAAACCAAATCTTATTTGTATACCAGTGGACAATTATGATATCTTACACTGCCTTGTAGTCTCTCGTTGCCCTTTCAACAATTCTTTTCTCTTTCCCAATTGAACTTCATAGAATCCCTACAGTGCAGAAGGAGGCCATTTGGCCCATTGACTCTGTACTGACTCTCCAAAAGAGCATCCTATCCAGGTCTATCCACTTGCCCTATCCCTGTAACCCCACACATTTACTAATCCACCTAACCTACACATCCCTGGACACTAAGGGGCAATTTACCATAATTAATCCACCTAACCTACACATCCCTGGACACTAAAGGACAATTTGCCATGACTAATCTACCTAACCTACACATCCCTGGACACTAAAGGGCAATTTGCCATGACTAATCTACCTCACCTACACATCCCTGGACACTAAGGGGCAATTTACCATGGCCAATCCACCTAATCTGCACATCCCTTGACACTTTGAGGACAACTTAATATGGCCAATCCATTTAACCTGCATATTTTTGGATGTTAAGGAAAAGTGAATTACCACAGACACTGGAAATCTTAGAGAAAAACAGAAAGGTGCTGGAAACACTTCAAATTGTTCTGACTTTGGATGAAGTGTTGAACTGAGACGACAACTTCCATTTACATAGCGCCTTTAACATGATAAATTGTCCCAAGGTTCTACACGTGAATGTTATTAAACAGCATTTGACACAGCCACAGAAGGAGAAATTGGGGACAAGTGGTCAAAAACCCAAAGGTAGGTTTTAGCAAACACCGTAGGGAGAAAAGAGAGGTTTCGGGAGGGAATCCCAGACTCAAGGGCCTCTTCAAACAAGACAAATCTGCCAATGGTTGAGCGATTAAAATCGCAGGTGGTCTCTAACCTAAACATCTTGGGACACTAAGGGGCAATTTAGCATGGCCAATCCACTTAACCTGCACAGGAACAGGCCCTTCAACCCACAATGTTGTGCCGAACATGACGCCAAATTAAACTAATCCCTTCTGCCTGCCCTTGGTCCATATCCCTCTATTTCTTGCATATTCATGTGCTTATCGAAAAGCCCCTTAAACACCCCCTACGTATCTGCCTCCACCACCACCCCAGGCAACGCGTTGCAGACACCTACCACTCTCTGTGTAAAAAACTTGCTTCTCATGTCTCCTTTGCGCTTTCTCTCTCTCACTAGTATTAGACATTTCAACTCTTTGGAAGGGGAGAAGAGCTGTCAAGGTAGAGTTGGGTGTTGTCAGTATTCCAGAGTAAGTTACGTTCCCGATATTAAAGAATTCAATATCTAATAGGGCAGCACGGTGGCTCAGTGGGTTAGCACTGCTGCTTCACAGCGCCAGGGACATCGCTTGGGTCACTGATTGTGCAGAGTCTGCATGTTCTCTGCATGGGTTTCCTCCGGGTGCTCCGGTTTCCTCCCACAGTCCAGAAAGACGTGCTGATTAGGTGCATTGGCCATGCTAACTTCTCCCTCAGTGTACCCGAACAGGCGCCGGAGTGTGGCGACTAGGGGATTTTCACAGTAACTTCATTGCAGTGTTAATATAAGCCTACTTGTGACACTAATAAATAAACTTTAAACTTTTCCTCCCACGGTCCGAGAGACGTGTGGCACAGTGGTTAGCACGACTGCCTCACAGCGCCAGGGACCTGCGTTCAATTCCTGGCTTGGGTCAGTGTCTGTGTGGAGTTTGCACATTCTCCCCGTTTCTGCGTGGGTTTCCTCCGGATGCTCCGGTTTCCTCCCAACGTCTGAAAGACATGCTGGTTAAGTGCATTGGCCGTGCTAAATTCTCCCTCAGTGTATCCGTACCCAAGGTGCTGGAGTGTGGTGACTAGTGGATTTTCACAGTAACTTCATTGCAGTGTTAATGTAATCCTACTTGTGACACTAATGAATACATTTTAACTTTAATTCAACAATTGCTTTATGCATTGAATTATTTGGAAGCCCAGTATTATTTTTTTGGGCTGGGAGTTTAAGTATGGTAAGCAAAAAAAAGCCAATTTTTGCAGGAACCACCTTAAATTACATTGCAAAAAAGCGTTGCAATTAAGCATGGCATTGCCCGGAGAGGGTGGGGATGCCAAACAGTGATCTCTTTGCAGACTGGAGCTTCTGCACCGACCCATTCCCTCCGCTAGTGGAGGCAGCTTGTGCTGCGGAACGGCGGCAGAGCCGGGGCACTGAGGGAGGCAGAGCCGGGGCATTGAGCCCTCCCTGGCCCCGGGACAGCGAGCGCCGGGAGGATGCGGACTGCGGGGCGGGATGCTGTCAGTCAGAGACCTGTACAGACTGCTGGGCTTCCCCAGAGGTGAGTCTCCTTCCCCCCCCAGCCTGATAGCTTTCCGGATACTTTTGTATCTAACCAGCAGCAGAAACCACCCCCGCACTGGGAAAACAAAAACTTCCCATCAGTTGGGAATTGACAAGTCAGGAGGGCCTGCGATTGGTAATAAAAGTTTAACTTTGAAGTTTTGGGAATCCTCACAATCTTGAATTCTTCAGATTACTTGGACATGTTTCATGAGCTGCCAAGCGAATATTTAAGGAAGTTAAGTTAGCTAAAGGGATTTTTTTTGTAACCTAGCCGCTTTTTGTAACTCAACTGTGCTGTCAGTTTAATCAGCGCCATTGTTGAGTTGTTTTTAAATATGTGTGTATATATATATATATAAAAATGCAATGTCTTTAGAACATTGTGTCTCCTTTATATGTATTTCTTCTCCAAATGATTTTCAGCGAGCAGGGTGTGTTAAAAGGACATTGAGCCTGGTTTAAAATGTTTCAGCAAGTCTCATTAAACCATTCCCTAAGTCAGATAAACTATTTTCTCCTGCAATAATTATTGGCTTCTGGGCAAAAATGGCACCTGTTCCATGCACAGCAAGATCCCAGGGGGTGGGGTGACTGACTGACTTGATCTGTGGTGTTGGTTTGGAGGACCTGCGTTCTCCCGGACACTCCCTGTTCTTCTTTCTCATGGTGGTTTTGGAGTCTTCAGTGCTTCCTGGTACATGCATTTTTCTCATCTGAAAGATGCTGGCTTTGACAGCCTCCTCCTAACATTGGAGTGGTTAGCACTGCCACCTCACAGCGCCAGGGATCTGGGTTCGATTCCTGCCTCGGGTGACTGTCTGTGTGGAGTTTGCATGTTCTCCCTGTGTCTGCGTGGGTTTCCTCCGGGCGCTCCGGTTTCCTCCCACAGTCCGAAAGACGTGCTGGTTAGGTGCATTGACCATGCTAAGTTCTCCTTCAGTGTACCCGAACAGGCACCAGAGTGTGACGACTAGGGGATTTTCATAGTAGCTTCATCGCAGTGTTAATGTAAGCCTAAAACAAAAGCAAAATACTGCGGATGCTGGAATTTGAAACAAAAACAGAAAATGCTGGAAAATCTCAGCAGGTCTGACAGCATCTGTGGAGAGAGAATAGAGCCAACGTTTCGAGTCTGGATGACCCTTCATCAGAACTAAAAAAAAATTCTCTCTTTGTCTCCCCCACCCTAACCCTGCAACCTCACGCATTTACAATGGCTAATCCATCTAACCTTCACATCTTGGGACAATTTGTTAATGTAAGTCTACTTGTGACATTAATAAATAAACTTAAAACCAACAGAAAAGCAAGGGCATTTTACATTATTATTCAGCAGGGAGCTTTATCCATTATAGATAGTGTCATTTTGCAGGAGGTGCCACATATGGGTGGCACAGTGGTTAGCACTGCTGCCTCACAGTGCCAGGGACCCAGGTTCGATTCCCGGCTTGGGTCGCTGTCTGTGCGGAGTCTGCACCTTCTCCCCGTGTCTGCGTGGGTTTCCTCCGGGTGCTCTGGTTTCCTCCCACAGGCCGAAAGACATGCTGGTTAGGTGCATTGTCCATGCTAAATTCTCCCTCAGTGTGCCCGAACAGGTGCCGGAGTGTGGCCACTGGGGGATTTCCACAGTAACTTCATTGCAGTGTGACTGTAAGCCTACTTGTGACACTAATAAATAATATATATAATATTACATTGAATAATATTGCAAACAAATTTTGAATTTAAACTATTGCATTGCCCGGAGAGGGAGGGGATGCCAAACACTGATCTCTTTGCAGAACAAAAGCTTTGGCACTGACCCATTCCCTCCGCTAGTTGGGCAGTTTCCTCCTCCTTAGCTTCAGTTACCTGGGCTGTCAGCTGTGGAGTTCCCTCCCTGCTCCTCTTGTTTCCTTTCAAGAAACTCTGTAAAAGCTACCGCTCTTGTCAGTGCTTTTGATCACCTTCGCTATCATCTCTCCATGTGTCTCACTGTCACGTTCTGTTAACATTCTGGGAAGGTTATTTTACTGTGCCAGGTGTTATATAAATGAAAGTTGTTGTTGCCTCAGATAGAGAATACACTGTCCCAGTAGTTGTAATGCTCACTGGATGGTTATGTTACTATCTTTAAATAGTCAATAGTATGGACACGGGAGGCCTGGTCTTGACGCTAAGGGCCCTACTTTACCATTTTAATTCTAAGTGCTGGGCGGACTTGAAACTGGGGGTGTTTCAGATCCGACTTTTTAGACCCGTTCTCAGGCGCCCCCATACGCACTCTGCCTGAACAAATATCAGCGATTCCGAATTGCGCTGCAGAAGCCTGTGGGCGGGGCTTAACACGGGGCCCGAAATCCTGCAGCACCGATCGGCACCTCCAACTGCGCATGTGCAGGAAAGAAATGATTGAATGGCACTCTCCTGCCACATCCCTCCCGGGCCGGATAATGCCTCCCCCTGGCACCCACAGACATTGCCCCACCCCCACAACAGTACTGACGTCCTTATTCCCCCACCTCACTACCACCCAGACCGATTGTGGGCCCCTCCCCCCCCTTCTCCCCCCACTGATCTCAGGCAGAGTGTCAGTGGAGCCCCCCCTTCCTCTCACTGATCACAGACAGAGTGGCAGTGGAGCCCCCCCTTCCTCTCACTGATCACAGACAGAGTGGCAGCGACCCCCCCGCCCCCCCCCCAACTGATCTCAGGCAACGGAACCCCCCCCCCCCCCCGCCCCCCCACCAATCTCAAGCAGAGAGCCGTCGGACGCTCGGCACTTATCTCCTCACTAGCTGGAGCGCCCGAATCGGACTTTTGTAGAGTATGTCTGTTTCGCGCCGAATCTGGACGGGCGAACGTGGTGGTAAAGGGGGAAGTGCCGGTAAGGTTGGGTGTGCAGCCCATTCAGTCAATTTAAATACATGCAAATGTATTTAAATGGCTGTCGGGCCTGTTTTGGGCGCGGTCCCAATCGTGGCCATTTTCGGGCCTTGGTGAAGGGGGAACCGGCGCGGAAGCGGGCGCAGGTCGTGCTCCTCGTCTCACGCCCGACTTTACTAAGTCTTCACGCCCAAAAACGGGCGCAACCTGATGGTAAAATCGGGCCCTGTGTGCTTTGTTTATGTCACTTGTGGCCAACACATGTGGTTCTGAGGTGTTGGGTTTTTAACTGAGCTTTGTGCCTGAGCACTTGGCGCGCCATCACATTCAAGGCTGTGGGCCAAGTGCTGGCGAGTGGGATTAGGTGGGCAGGTCAGGGCCTTTCGTGCGTCGGTGTAGACTTGATGGGCTGAAGGGCCTCTCCTGCACTGTAGGATTCTGCGATTCTCTGTGATTTGTTCTGATCATACCTCGAAACGATTGGCGATTTGTGACTGGCTATGTTGCAGTCCGAGATCGGCAAGGAGATTGATTTGTGTCCATGGCAGTGTACACTTGTGTAAAAACTGATTGTGTTTAAGGAACAATCTAATGTTGAGAGCTAATGTCAGATCAGCATCTTTGCTTTTGATATTTCATTGGGGATTGTGAAATTGTGACCGCTGTAGATATACAGATTGTGTGCTGAGCACTCTTTATTTAGCTGTTTATTCTCGAATAAATGTGTATTGGTTTCTATCCTCAGCCACCTTCTCATCTTCCTTAACTTACCAAAGATTAAGTTTTACGTTAGCGATTGATATGTTGCACAGTGGTTAGCGCTGCTGCCTCACAGCGCCAGGAACCCAGGTTCAACTCCAACCTTGGGGTGACTGTCCATGTGGAGTTTGCACGTTCTCCCTGTGTCTTCGTGGGTTTCCTCCGGGTGCTCCAGTTTCCTCCCACGCTCCAAAGATGTAAGGGTAATGTTGATTGGCCATGCAAAATTGCCCTTTAGTGTCAGAGGGATTACCAGGATAAATGTGATGTGGAGATGCCGGCATTGGACTGGGGTGGGCACAGTAAAAAGTCTCACTGGTTAAAGTCCAACAGGTTTGTTTGGAATCACAAGCTTCTGGAGCGCTGCTCTTTCATCAGGCACTCTGAAAGCTCATGATAAACCTGTTGAACTTTAACCTGGTGTTGTGAGACTTCTTACCAGGATAAATATGTGAGATTACAGGGTTAAGCCTGGGTGGGATTGTTGTTGATGCAGGCTCGATGGGCTGAATGGCCTCCTTCTGCGCTGTAGGGATTCTAGTGATTTGGGTAAACTGGAATGCAGTAATAGAGGCTCTGTTTAATCTTGGAAATCTTTGCCTCTACTGTGTCGGTGAAGTTGCATCCCATTTTGTAGAGGATACAAGGTCAATTTATTGGAGTTGGCATTTGCGCTGAACTACAGTTGTAAAGCTAGCAAGGATGTAATACCAACCTTACACCCTCCTCCTTCCTAAATCCCGAGATGTCCATAGCTCCGTTGTTCATGCAGCATCCTGCTCACCTATCACTCTCTGAGCTACCATTGTCTTTCACTTTTCCAATGCATAATATTTCAAATTTTTAAAGAATTCATTCGTGGCGTTAGTGTCGCTGGCAAGGCCAGCATTTGTTTCCTATCCCTAAGTTTTTTTTTACTCCATTCTTAAAGCTACAAAGCCAATGCTCAGAGTGGACCGGGCAAATCCAAATCTATCTCTTTGCTTGCTCCTAAAACCAACTTCAAATTGAATCCAATTCACGGTCCCCACAAGTGGAACAAACAAGATCCAAGCTGGCAAGATAGGACATTGCACCCCACCTTGGGCCTGATCTGAAGCTTGACCTTAGCCAAAAGGCCGAGAAGCCTGAGTGGCTGGCTTGGCCATTTGGAACTTTTGGAACACTGCTCCTTCATCAGGTATCCCTGTGTCTATGTGGGTTTCTCCGGGTGCTCCGGTTTCCTCCCACAGTCTGAAAGACGTGCTGGTTAGGTGCGTTGGCCGTGCTAAATTCTCCTTCAGTGTACCCGAACAGGCGCCGGAGTGTGGTGACTGGGGGCTTTTCACCACTAACTTCATTGCAGTGTTACATAGAAGGAAGGAGGAGGCCCTTCGAGCCTGCTCCACCATTCATCACGATCATGGCTGATCGTCCAACTCAGTAGCCTAATCCTGCTTTCTCCCCATAACCTTTGATCCCATTCGCCCCAAGTGCTATATCCAGCCGCCTCTTGAATACATTCAATGTTTTGGCATCAACTACTTCCTGTGGTAATGAATTCCACAGGCTCATCACTCTTTGGGTGAAGAAATGTCTCCTCATCTCTGTCCTAAATGGCCTACCCCAAATCCTCAGACTGTGAGCTCTGGTTAACGTAAGCCTAATTGTGACACTAAAAAATAAGCTTTAAACTGAAACTGCATTGGCTGTTCCTGCTCCTGAAACTTCACACTAGCTGATGTGAAATTATTTTTTGTCCAGGGGCGTGGCAGTTTAACTGATTCCAATCCACTCTCCTGAAACAAAATTCAAATAAATCAAATAACCTGAGGGACCGATTAAGAGAGCAACCCTTAAAGGGACACTGCATCAAACAAAAGACCTAGGCGATGGCCTAGTGATATTATTGCGAGACTATTAATCCAGAAACTCAGCTAATGTTCTGGGGACCCAGGTTCGAATCCCACCACGGCAGGCGGTGGAATCTGAATTCAATAAAAAATATCTGGAATTAAGAATCTACTGATGACCATGAAACCATTGTCGATTGTCGGAAAAACCCATCTGGTTCAGTAATGTCCTTTAGGGAAGGAAATCTGCCATCCTTACCTGGTCTGGCCTACATGTGACTCCAGAGCCACAGCAATGTGGTTGACTCTCAACTGCCCTCCAAGGGCAACTGGGGATGGGCAATAAACGCTGG
The DNA here is from genome assembly GCF_964213995.1 of Mustelus asterias. Lineage (NCBI taxonomy): Eukaryota > Metazoa > Chordata > Chondrichthyes > Carcharhiniformes > Triakidae > Mustelus > Mustelus asterias. The sequence continues at coordinate 8,904,749 of NC_135811.1, read as the reverse complement.
CCAGCCAGCGACGCCCATGTCCACAAATGAATAAAAAAAATCACAGACGATACTTAAAACATAAAACCAAAATGTGACACCACCCTCCCCGCGGTACCCACTGGGTCCCATCAAAGGAATGAGAACTGAAATTTACTCCCAAGCTCATTTCATGTGAAAACAACTGTTGGTAGGAGGGGACTTTCACCATGTCTGTTTTGATGATCTTTGTGCGCTCTATCTGTTTGTTCACTCCCGCTCTCCAAATTTCTATATTTATTACCTGTTGTCCCGAAGGCATCTTTTGTGGGCACAGTAAGAAGTCTCACAACATCAGGTTAAAGTCCAACAGGTGTATTTGGTATCGCGAGCTTTCAGAGTGCTGCTCCTTCATCAGGTGAGTGGAGAGTTGGGTTCACAAACAGGGCATAGAACATAGAACAGTACAGCACAGAACAGGCCCTTCGGCCCACGATGTTGTGCCGAGCTTTATCTGAAACCAAGATCAAGCTATCCCACTCCCTATCATCCTGGTGTGCTCCATGTGCCTATCCAATAACCGCTTAAATGTTTCTAAAGTGTCTGACTCCACTATCACTGCAGGCAGTCCATTCCACACCCCAACCACTCTCTGCGTAAAGAACCTACCTCTGATATCCGTCCTGTATCTCCCACCACGAACCCTATAGTTATGCCCCCTTGTAATAGCTCCATCCACCCGAGGAAATAGTCTTTGAACGTTCACTCTATCTATCCCCTTCATCATTTTATACACCTCTATTAAGTCTCCCCTCAGCCTCCTCCGCTCCAGAGAGAACAGCCCTAGCTCCCTCAACCTTTCCTCATATGACCTACCCTCCAAACCAGGCAGCATCCTGGTAAATCTCCTCTGCACTCCTTCCAGCGCTTCCACATCCTTCCTATAGTGAGGTGACCAGAACTGCACACAATATTCCAAATGTGGTCTCACCAAGGTCCTGTACAGTTGCAGCATAACCCCACGGCTCTTAAACTCCAACCCCCTGTTAATAAAAGCTAACACACTATAGGCCTTCTTCACAGCTCTATCCACTTGACTGGCAACCTTTAGAGATCTGTGGATATGGACCCCAAGATCTCTCTGTTCCTCCACAGTCTTCAGAACCCTACCTTTGACCCTGTAATCCACATTTAAATTAGTCCTACCAAAATGAATCACCTCACATTTATCAGGGTTAAACTCCATAGATAGGCACAGACTTTACAGGCAATCAAATCTTTACGGGTGCAGACAGTGCGAGTGGAGAGAGGATAATCACAGGTTAAAGAGGTGTGAATTGTCTCAAGCCATGACAGTTAATAGGATTTTGCAAGCCGAGACCAAATGGTGGGGGTTACATGTAGTGTGACATGAAGCCAAGATCCCGTTTGAGGCTGTCCTCGTGTGTGGAACTTGGCTATCAGTTTCTGCTCGGCGATTCTACGTTGCCGTGTGTCTTGAAGGCCGCCTATCTCTGCAACATCATTTTTGGCACAGCTTCACTGTAATATTATAGTTCAGTCTACAAAGCTGTGCCGCCCGCCACCAGACACACTGCTGTCTAAAGCCATGTCACAAACTATTCAACATAGAATTACCCGAGAGCACCACAAGTAGACGGATCTCCCGGTCAGAGTGAGAAAATTGCCTCACCCTTCACTGGCCACTGAATATGATGGAGAGTCAAACACATGCGGCACAGTAGTTAGTACTGCTGTCTCACAGTGCCAGGGACCCGGCTTGGGTGACTGTCTGTGTGGAGTTTGCACGTTCTCCCCGTGTCTGCGTGGGTTTCCTCGGGGTGCTTTGGTTTCCTCCCACAGTCCAAAGATGTGCGGGTTCAGTTGATAGGCCATGCTAAATTTCTGCTTATTGTCGGGGGCTAGTCGGGTAAATAAGTGGGGTTATGGGGATAGGGCCTGGGTGGGATTGTGGTCGGTGCAGACTCAATGGGCCGAATGGCCTCCTTCTGCACTGTAGGGATTCTATGTGTTCTATGACATTGGTTCAGGACAATTATTGTGGAATGTTCCTTGGGAGGAAAAGCCTCTTCAATGATGTCTAATTGGAATGCAGATGGAGAGGAATGTTTGGAATTGCTGGAGTGAACATTTTATGATGTAATGGATGCATGTTATGAAACTGAGACAATAACAACTTGGCTGGGATTCACCCAAATAAAATTTTAAGTGCCCAGCGGGTGGGAAAATGGGAGAATTTCCTGCCTTTTTTTTTGGGTGTACGTTGCTGAACAAATCTCCAACACTGTGCATCACAGAGTGCCTCAGAGAGATTCATGCTGGTAAGGTGGGGGGGCGGGGGGGGGGCCTATTCCCGCCTGAGAGGCCGGTGTCAGTGCGCTGAATGGGCCACTGCACATGTGCAGATCAGTCAGTGAGTGGGGGGGGTGGGGGTGGGGGTGGGGGGGGGGGGGGGGGGGGGGGGCGGTGTATACGCACTGGCCCTACCATCGCCGGCCTCCCAATTTCCCCCTTCACTATCACCAGCCTTCCTGACACCTGCCTCCCGATCGTTGCCCACTGGATTTCCCCGCCCCCACCAAGTGCCAGTCCCGATCTCTCTCTCCCCCCCCCACTGCCCCCCACCCCACCCCCCGCCATGGTCAGCCCCAATCACCTCCCTCACTCCCTCCCCTACCAATTCCATTGCAGAGTTGCAGCGGGTCCCCCCCACCACTGATCACCCCCAGTAGTCCCCGTCCCCGTACGCCCCACCCCCCTCTGGCCCCACCCCCTTGTCCTGTTAAAGGCTGATGTCTCTCGGCCCGCTGCTCTACTCGAGCAGAGCAGCGGATTGGGAGAATCCCGGCATTTTTATTTATGTAGTGCCTTTAACATCACAAGAGCATTATAAAACAAAATATACAAAGTATGGCAATCCAAAGATGTGCGGGTTAGGTTGACTGGCCATGCTAAATTGACCCTGCTGTCAGGGGGATTAGCAGGGTCAATATGTGGGGTTATGGGAATAGGGTTTGTGTGAGGTAGTGGTCGGTGTGGTCCCGATGGGCTGAATGGCCTCCTTCTGCACTGTCGGGAGTCTATGAGACATCACACCACATAAAGCGATCGGAGGTCAGGTGACCCAAAGCTTGATTTTAAAAAGGTAGGGTTTAAGGACTGCCCAAAAGGAAGAGAGAGAAAGACAGGGAGGCACGGTGTGTAGGGAGGGAAGTTTGAGAAGTAAATCTAACCTAACCAGGAGGCAGGCAGGCATTGTTAAACTAGAATGGGCAGAGAGTCAGACACAGTGAGACCTGGACTCTTGTGCTATTGGTCTTTTCTTCCAGCTTGAGTCCAACCTCTTGCCTTAAATGTGTTGATGGTTCATTTGGTGAACATTGGGACTGTTTGGTAAACTCACTGCCAAAAACGATAGTATCTCTTTCGAAATAGCTGGCCTTTGTTACAACTGGGGTGGGAGTGTTTTGAAATGCCTGTTGCATTGTGTATGAATGTTTTACTCCTGTTGTGGCTAAGAATATCCAGGCTGCAGTTACACTAACACCTTTGTCTCGTTCATTGATGCAAGAGTGACTGTACGCTTTGGATACCCGACTGTGGAGCGGAACAATGTCAAACATCCTTACAAAATAACTTTGGCTGATGATGTTTCAGATCGATGATCTTCCATCAGAACTGTCAGAAGTTAGTGATTCATCACTTTATGGAAGATGCAGAGGTCAGCGGGGGAAAAGGGGAAGGAAAGAAGAAAGACCTGCATCCTCCGGGTGCTCCGGTTTCCTCCCACAGCCCAAAGATGTGCGGGTTAGGTTGATTGGCCAAGTCAAATTGACCCTAATGTCAGGGGGATTGGCAGGGTGAATATGTGGGATTACGGGAATAGGGCCTGGGTGGGATTGTGGTCGGTGCAGGCTCGATGGGCTGAATGGCCTCCTTCTGCACTGTGGGGATTCTATATAGTGCCTTTCAGTACCACAGGACATCCCAAAGTGTTTTACAGCCAATTGAAGTGTTGTCACTGTTGCAATGTACCGCAACCAAGTTGCAGACAACAAGTTCCTCCAAGATAGCAAACTGATAAAGACTAGATAATCCAGTTCTGTGATATTGAAAAGACAATACATTTGACAGGACAGAACTCCTCATTACTGCACTGGAGTGCCAGCCCTGACTTTTCTGTGCTCACATCTCTGGAGTGGGATGTGGAACTGCTGACTGAAGCAAGGGCATTAAATGGTAAAAAAATGCAGCATGCTGCTGTGCAGAGGGATCTGGGTGTCCTTGTGCAAGAATCTCAGGGAGTTGGTTTGCAGGTGTAGCAGGTAATTAAGAAATTGAATTTTGTCCTTCATTGCTAGAGGGATGGAGTTTAAAAAACAGTGAGGTTATGTTGCAGCTGTATAAGGTGCTGGTGAAGCCACACCTGGACTGTGTACAGTTTTGGTCTCCTTACTTGAGAAAAGATATACTGACACTGGAGGGGGTGCAGAGGAGATTCACGAGGTTGATTCCAGAGTTGAGAGGGTTGGCTTATGAGGAGAGACTGAGTAGACTGGGGCTATACTCATTGGAATTCTCATTGAAACTAGAACTAGGGGGCATAGCCTCAAAATAAGGGGAAGCAGATTTAGGACTGAGTTGAGGAGGAACTTCCTCACCCAAAGGATTGTGAATCTGTGGAATTTCCCTGCCCAGTGAAGCAGTTGGGGCTACCTCATTGAATGTTTTTAAGGCAAGGATAGATAAATTTTTGAACAGTAAAGGAATTAGAGGTTATGGTGAGCGGGCGGGTAAGTGGAGCTGAGTCCATGAAAAGATCAGCCATGATCTTACTGAATGGCGGAGCAGGCTCGAGGGGCTGGATGGCCTGCTCCTGCTCCTAGCTCTTATGTTCTTATGACCCACACAACCCGAGCTAACTCCTAAAGCATGGAGGGCAGGAGAGATTAAATACCGAAAGTGATGATGGTGCAAGGCAACAAGGGATGGATATGGGGCAATAAGAACAAAGAAAACAAAGAACAAAGAAAATTACAGCACAGGAACAGGCCCTTCGGCCCTCCAAGCCTACACCGACCATGCTGTCCACGTGAACTAAAACCTCTTACCCTTCCGGGGACCATATCCCTCTATTCCCATCCTATTCATGTATTTGTCCAGACGCCCCTTAAAAGTCACTATCGTATCTGCTTCCACGACCTCCCCCCGGCAACGAGTTCCAGGCACCCACCACCCTCTGTGTAAAAATATTTCCCTCGTACCTCTCCTTTAAACCTTGCCCCTCGCACCTTAAACCTATGCCCCCTAATAATTGACTCTTCCACTCTGGGGAAAAAGCTTCTGACTTTCCACTCTGTCCATAATCTTGTAGACTTAACTCTACAACAAATGAGTCTTCCAGTGGAAGTTTAAGTAGTGGCAACAGAACTATTACCATCCGCTGCTGGTTATGATCTGAAGTTGCTGAACCCGATATTGAGGCCAGAAGGTTGTAAAACGCCAAGTACTGGAACCATAGAATCCCTACAGTGCAGAAGAGGCCATTCAGCCCATTGGGCCTGTACTGACTTTCCGACAGAGTATCTTACTCAGGCCCACCTCCTGCCCTATCCCCATGACCACATATATTTACCTCCTTAATTCTCTAACCTACACATCTTGGGGGCGCTAAGGGGCAGTTTTTTTTTTAAAAGCATGGCCAATCAACCTAACCCACACATCTTTGGAATGTGGGAGTAAACTGAAGCACCCGGAGGAAACCCACGCAGACACGGGGAGAACGTGCAGACTCCACACAGTCAGTTGCCCAAGGCTGGAATTGAAACCGGGCCCTGGCGCTGTGAGGCAGCAGTGCTAATTACTGTACCACTGTTGCAGGTTAGCTGGATTGGCCATGCTAGATTGCCCCTTAGTTCCCAAGATGTGTAGGTTAGGGGGATCGAGGAGGTAAATATATGGTGTCACTGAGATAGGGCAGTGGGTTGGGCCTGAGTAAGATGCTCTGAATCTGTCCGCCCATATAGTATACCTCGTGATGTTGGATATGGGGTATTAAAACAGGAAACTTGGTCAATGAGGGAGGTTTTAAAGAGAATCTTGCAGGAGGAGAGGGGTGGGCAGCTGGGAATGTATTCAATCGGGGTCATTTTAGACAATGTTTCAGTTACTGGAGTAGGGCCACTCCTCTGACCCAGAGGGAAGGTGAAAGTGGAGGCTATGTTGACGGAGATGAGTGCGACTGATGCCTGTGACACTGTGGTATGGAAATGTTAGTATGCATTCGGACATCAGATTCTGGTCTTTAGAAATTCTTGCACAACACCAGAGATGTCCCAGAAATACTTAATAAACAAGATTGACATGCAATAAAATGGAATTGCTGTTTGTACAAAGCAATTTGGCTAATTTGCATGATTGGCCAGATTATACTATAGAGCTGTTTGACTACCTTATCAGTGTAATCACACTTCAGAAGTATGTCATTGATTGGAAAGTGTCCTGGGTTGGGAAAATTGTTCAATAAATACATTTTTTTCTTTTTGCCTTCTGCTCAGTCTTTCTTTCTCTCTCTCCTTTTCCTGTTTTAGTCTTGGGACATCATTACATTTTACTCCGATATTCCATTGGGGCAAAAGGGGCGGCACAGTGGTTGGCACTGTGAAAATCCCCTAGTCGCCACACTCCAGTGCTTATTTGGGTACACCAAGGGAGGATTTAGCATGGCCAATCCAGCACATCTTTCGGACTGTGGGAGGAAGCCGGATCACTCGGAGGAAACCCACGCAGACACGTGGAGAACGTGCAGACTTCACACAGACAGTGACCTAAGCCGGGAATCGAACCCGGGTCCCTGACGTTGTGAGGCAGCAGTGCTAACCACTGTGCCATCGTGCTGCCCTAAAGTGAAGGAAGGGGTCATCAACAGTGCTATCCAGTGGTAATTAGTCAGCAATAAACTGCTCAGTGACGCCCAGTTTGGGTTTCGCCAGAGTCACTCAGCTCTTGACATCTTTACAGGCTTGGTTCAAATATGGACAAAAGAGCTAAACTCCAGAGGGGAGGTGAGAGTGACTGCCCTTGACATCAAGGCAGCATTTGACTGAGTGTGGCATTAAGCAGCCCCAGTGAAACTGGGCTCAATGTGAATCAGGGGAAAAACTCTCCACTGGTTGGAGTCCTACTTGACACAAAGGAAGATGATTGTGGTTGTTAAAGGCCAATCTTCTCACTCCTGAGACATCGTTGCAGGGGCTCCAATGGGAACTGTCCCAGGACGACCAATCATCAGCTGCTTCAGCAATGACCTTCCCTCCATCATAAGGTCAGAAGTGGGGATGTTCACCCAAGATTTTTTAGCATCATTCATGATACCTCGTACTCAATGTAGTCCACGTCCTTATGCAGCAAGACCTGGACAATAACCAAATTTGGGTTGATAAGTGACAAGTCGCATTCACGCCACACAAGTGCCCATCACCAACAAGGAAGGATCTAACCTTTGCCCCTTGGCATTCAATGGCATTATCATCGCTGAATCCTCCACTATCAACATCCTGAGGTTACCATTGACCAGAGACTGAACTGGACTAGCCACATAAATACCAGAACAGGCGAGAGAATCAGAATCCTGTGGCAAGTTACTCACCACCTGTCTCCCCAAAGCCTGTCCACCATTTCCAAAGTACAAGTCAGGAATGTGATAGAATTCTCTCCACTCGCCTGATGGGTGCAGCTCCAACAACACTCAGGAAGCTCAACACCATCCAGGACAAAGCAACCCGCTTGATTGGCACCACATCCATCACAATAAACATTCACTCCCTCCACCACTGGCAGTGGCAGCCAAGTGTACCATCTACAGGATCACTGCAGCAACTCACCAAGGCTCCTTCGACAGTGCCTTTGAAGCCTGCAACCTCTACCACTTAGAAGGACAAGGGCAGCAGGTGGTTGGGAACACCACAACATGTAAGATCCACCCCCCCCCCCCCCCCCCCCCCCCCAAATCACTCACCATCCTGACTTGGAAATATGTTGCTGTTCCTTTCTCTGGATCAAAATCCTGGAACTCCCTCCCTAACGGGTGGCACAGAGATTAGTGCTGCTGCCTCACAGCGCCAGGGTTCAATTCTGGCCTCAGGTCACTGTCTGTGTGGAGTCTGCACATTTTCCCCGTGCCTCTGTGCGTTTCCTCCGGGTGCTCTGGTTTCCTCCCACAATGTGGAGATGCCGGCGTTGGACTGGGGTAAACACAGTAAGAAGTTTAACAACACCAGGTTAAAGTCCAACAGGTTTATTTGGTAGCAAAAGCCACACAAGCTTTCGAGGCTCTGAGCCCCTTCTTCAGGTGAGTGGGAATTCTGTTCACAAACAGAACTTATAAAGACACAGACTCAATTTACATGAATAATGGTTGGAATGCGAATACTTACAACTAATCCAGTCTTTAAGAAACAAAACAATGGGAGTGGAGAGAGCATCAAGACAGGCTAAAAAGATGTGTATTGTCTCCAGACAAGACAGCCAGTGAAACTCTGCAGGTCCACGCAACTGTGGGAGTTACAAATAGTGTGACATAAACCCAATATCCCGGTTGAGGCCGTCCTTGTGTGTGTGGAACTTGGCTATCAGTTTCTGCTCAGCGACTCTGCGCTGTCGTGTGTCGCGAAGGCCGCCTTGGAGAACGCTTACCCGAATATCAGAGGCCGAATGCCCGTGACCGCTGAAGTGCTCCCCAACAGGAAGAGAACAGTCTTGCCTGGTGATTGTCGAGCGGTGTTCATTCATCCGTTGTTGCAGCGTCTGCATAGTTTCCCCAATGTACCATGCCTCGGGACATCCTTTCTTGCAGCGTATCAGGTAGACCACGTTGGCCGAGTTGCAAGAGTATGTACCGTGTACCTGGTGGATGGTGTTCTCACGTGAGATGATGGCATCTGTGTCGATGATCCGGCACGTCTTGCAGAGGTTGCTGTGGCAGGGTTGTGTGGTGTCTTGGTCACTGTTCTCCTGAAGGCTGGGTAGTTTGCTGCGGACAATGGTCTGTTTGAGGTTGTGCGGTTGTTTGAAGGCAAGAAGTGGGGGTGTGGGGATGGCCTTGGCGAGATGTTCGTCTTCATCAATGACATGTTGAAGGCTCCGGAGGAGATGCCGTAGCTTCTCCGCTCCGGGGAAGTACTGGACGACGAAGGGTACTCTGTCCACTGTGTCCCGTGTTTGTCTTCTGAGGAGGTCGGTGCGGTTTTTCGCTGTGGCGCGTTGGAACTGTTGATCAATGAGTCTAGCGCCATATCCTGTTCTTATGAGGGCATCTTTCAGCGTCTGGAGGTGTCTGTTGCGATCCTCCTCATCCGAGCAGATCCTGTGTATTCGGAGGGCTTGTCCGTAGGGGATGGCTTCTTTAACGTGTTTAGGGTGGAAGCTGGAGAAGTGGAGCATCGTGAGGTTATCCGTGGGCTTGCGGTACAGTGAGGTGCTGAGGTGACCGTCCTTAATGGAGATGCGCGTGTCCAAGAATGCAACCGATTCCGGAGAGTAGTCTATGGTGAGCCTGATGGTGGGATGGAACTTCCTCCCACAATCCAGAGGTGTGCGGGCTAGGTTAATTGGCCATGCTAAATTGCCCCTCAGTGTCAGGGGGATTAGGACTGTAAATACGTGGGGTTACAGGGTGGGACCTGGGTGGGATTGTTGTTGGTGCAGGCTCGATGGACCGAATGGCCTCCTTCTTCACTGTAGGGATTCTATGAACAGCACTGTGGGTGTACCTACACCACATGGATTGCATCGGTTCAAGAAGGTAGCTCACCATCACCATTTCGAGGAGCAGTTAGGGATGGGCAATAACTGCTGGCCTTGCCAGCGATGCCCACATCCCATGGCTGAATATAAAAAGAAAATGATGAAAGTGGGATAAACACCAACCAAGACGCCGGGATGAACAGGCCCGCTCTTCTTCAGACTAGTGCTGTGGGATCTTTTATATCCAACAGCGAGGACAGATGGATTCCTGGTTCGATATCTTATCTGCAAAATGGCACAGTGCTGGAGTGCTGGTTTTGAATTTTGTGCTCAGGTCCTGCAGTGGGACTTGGGCCTTTGACTCGGAGACGAGCGCGCTAGCATCTGGGTCAAAGCCGAGAGTGAAGGAAGAGAGCTGACCAGAAGTGACTCTCTCCGGCTGTTTGTTAGACTCTCCAAATTAACAACAGATGACTTCATTCCACGGTGGGATCTAAAATAACCAACAGACGAAGGAGCGCCTTTGAACCGTCAGTGCCTCTACTTGTCATTCCCTGTGGCGGTTTCCAGCTCCATGTCTCCATGTTGTTGCTTTGATGTGGTGACACATTTGGTTGTAGATGTTGTAACTGGGTTTGCTGTGTAACTGGGTTTGCTGTGCAACTGGTTTATCGTGCTGTTCTGACAGGAGTCGGCATTTAGCGAACAATCCAAAACGGTAGAAAAAGGGGTTGATTATCCGTTGCAAACATACATAATGTCAGGATAGGAAAAGATCCGCTTTCCTGTCCGATGCATTCGTGACTGCTGACATGACCTGGAGACTTGGAATTTCCGGGGAGAGGGGCAAAAACAGCCACAACATACATTCATATAGCACCTTTTAAGGTAGTGAAATGTTGACAGGAGCTTTGTCAAACAATATTTGCCACTGAACCACATAAGAAGAGATTAGGATAGATGACTGAAAGCTTGATCAAAGAAAGCTTTGAGTTAAAGAGATTCAGAGAGTGAATTCCAGTTCTTCGGGCCTAAGCAGCTGAAGGCCTGGCCACCAATGACGGAATGATTAAATTTGGGTTTTGTAATGGGCTAGGATAGGAGGAAGGAGGAGTGCAGATATTGGAGCAAAGTAGGGATGGAGGAGATTATAGAAATAGGGATGGCCAAACCATGATGAAAACCCAGGCGAATTTTTAATAGGGCTCATCCTTTAACTAACAACAGATTTTGAACTAATAGCAGTGTGGGACTTGGATTCAATTCTGGCATTGGGTGACTTTAAAAAAAAAAAGGGTTGGGTTGGTGGCACAGTGGTTAGCACTGTTGCCTCACAGTGGAAGGGACCTGGGTTCGATTCCCGGATTGGGTCACTGTCTGTGTGGAGTTTGCACATTCTCCCTGTGTCTGAGTGGGCTTCCTCCCACAATCCAAAGATGTGTGGGTTAAGTGGATTGGCCATGCTAAATTGCCCCTTAGCGTCAGGGGGACTAGCTAGGATAAATGCATGGGGTTGTGGGGATAGGGCCTGGGTGGGACTGTGGTTGGTGCAGACTCGATGGACTGAAAGACCTCTTTGTGTTCTGTCTGATTCTAATTAGGCACAAAACTCCAACGTAATCCGTTTTGCTGATCAAAACTGGTCCTAGATACCATGTTGACCCGAGGGTAAATATATAGGAGGAGGCTGAGGGGTGACCTTATAGAGGTCTATAAAATAATGAGGGGCATAGACAAGGTAGATAGTCAATATCTTTTCCCAAAGGTAGGGGAGACTAAAACTAGAGGGCATAGGTTTAAGGTGGGAGGGGAGAGATGCAAAAGTGTCCAGAGGGGCAATTTTTTCACACACAGTGTGGTGAGTGTCTGGAACAAGCTGCCAAAGATAATAGTAGAGGCGGGTACAATTTTATCTTTTAAAAAGCATTTAGATAGTTGCATGGGTACGATGGGTATAGAGGGATATGGGCCAAATGCGGGCAATTGGGATTAGTTTAGGGGTTTTAAAAAAAAAAAGGGTGGCATGGACAAGTTGGGCCGAAGGGCCTGTTTCCATGCAGTAAACCTCTATGACTGTATAGGATGCCCACATCTTGCATGAGGCTTCACTCGAGATAGAAAGTGGTCTAGCTTTTGCTGATATACAACAAAGCATTGCCCGTTGCATTGGTGGCAGCGTGTTTCCCCTGTTCTCTGGGGGGGAATGAGATCATGGCTGATCTGTTTGCGGTCTCAACTCCATCCTCCTGTCTGCTCCCCCCGCCATAACCCTTGATTCGCTTGCTGATCAAAGATCTATCTGACCCAGCCTTGAACATATTCAGTGATACAGCCTCCACTGCTCTCTCAGGGGGAAGAGAATTCCATTAATTCCCTCCAGGGTGCATGAATATTTAACATTCGACATGCCTACGAATGTACCTCGACCCAATTTTTCACAGTTAAATATGATTTGCCACAAAATGGGCTCCAAAGCTTCAACAGGTTGAGAGCTGCTAGCTATAGCTTAGCAACCTCAAGTGCATCAGGGTGTTTTGAGCTTGTCGAACAGGGCTACATAAGTGGAAGTTTATTTTTTTTTCTTTGCAGTGACATGCAGTGATCAGAACCGGCTTTAAGAATTTCATCAAGAATTCCCCGATGAAGTCGACCAGACATGGCTCGAATGGCATGCAGTTTCTCATACGAGCAGAGCTAGGACTGTATTCATTGGAGTTTAGAATAGTGAGAGGGGATCTCATAGAAACATGTAACATTCTGGGCGGCACAGTGGTTGGCACTGGTGCCTCATAGCGCCAGGGACCCGGGTTCAATTCCTGGCTTGGGTCACTGTCTGTGTAGAGTTTGCACGTTCTCCCCATGTCTGTGTGGGTTTCCTCCCATAGTCCAAAAAGTACAGGTTAGGTTGATTTGATTGGTCATGCTAAATTGACCCTATGGTTAGGGAGATTAGCAGAGTAAATGTGGGAATAGGCTCAGGGTGGGAATGTGGTCGGTACAGACTTGATGGGCCGAATGGCCTCTTTATGCACTATAGGAATTCTATGATTCTAACAGAGTTAGACAAGGTAGGTTCCTGATGGTGGGGGAGTCCAGAACTAGCGATCATAGGTTGAGGATAAACCTTTTAGGATTGGGGTGAGGAGAAATGTCTTCACCCAGAGGATGGGGAATGTGTGGAATTCACTACCACCGAAAGTAGTTGAGGCCAAAACGTTGTGTGATTTCAAGAAGAAATTAGATGTAGCTCTTGGAGCTAAAGGACCAAGGGACATGGGGGGAGGCGGACTCGGATATTGAATTTGATGATCAGCCAAGATCAAAATGAATGGTGGGTCAAGCTCGAAGGGCCAAATGGCCTACTCCTGCTTCTATTTTCTGTGTTTCTGTGTAACACAAACCATACAACTAAGCTACATCCCACAATCAGAGCCGCTTAGCAGCAACTCATCATAATGGGTAGTGTAGAGTCACGACCAACACTAATAGTGAATCTTCAATGCAAGTCTTCACTGTGTACCAAAGTTTGACAATGGCTTGGAGTCAGAAAAGGGGGGAGTTTATTGAGCCCAATGGTCTGTTCCTGTGTTTTCCCCCAAAATTCTATTTTTCCTTATGCTGGAGGGTGGGCCAGACATCTTTGCAAGAGTCTGATCCTTGTGTATGTTTGCAGTGACATTGAGTTCACTTTCTGCATTCATAGTCATAGAATCTACGAAAGGCATAGATAGGGTGAACGGTGGGAAGCTTTTTCCCAGGTCGGTGGTGACGTTCACGAGGGGTCATAGGTTCAAGGTGAGGGGGGGGAGGTTTAACACGGATATCAGAAGGACGTATTTTACACAGAGGGTGGTGGGGGCCTGGAATGCGCTGCCGGGCAAGGTGGTGGAGGCGGACACACTGGGAACGTTTAAGACTTATCTAGATAGCCACATGAACGGAGTGGGAATGGAGGGATACAAAAAAATGGTCTAGTTTGGACCAGGGAGCGGCGCGGGCTTGGAGGGCCGAAGGGCCTGTTCCTGTGCTGTATTGTTCTTTGTTCTTGTTCTAATCCTCTAGTGGAGAAGGAGGCCATTTGGCCCATCGATTCTGCACCAACCACAAGCACAACCGCACCCAGGCCCTATCCCCATAACCCCATGGGGCGGCACAGTAGCTCGCATTGCTGTCTCACAGAACCAGGGACCCGGGTTCAATTCCCGGCTCAGGTCACTGTCTGTGTGGAGTTTGCACGTTCTCCCCGTGTCTGCGTGGGTTTCCTCCGGGTGCTCTGATTTCCTCCCACAGTCTGAAAGACGTGCTGGTTAGGTGCATTGACCTGAACAGGCGCCGTAGTGTGGTGACTATGGAAATTTCACAGTATCTTCGTTGCAGTGTTAATGTAAGTCTTACTTATGACTAATAAATAAACTTACCCTGCTAATCCCCCTGATACTAACGGACAATTTAGCATGGCCAATCCACATAGCCTGCACATCTTTGGAGTATGGGAGGAAACCGGAGCAGCCGGAGGAAACCCACGCAGACACGGGGAGAACATGCAGACTCCGCACTGACAGTGACCCAAGCCGGGAATTGCACCCGGGTCCCTGACGCTGTGAGGCAGCAGTGCCAACCACTGTGCCACCGTGCCCTCCTAATGTTGCCCATAAGGACGCCACCTGCAGTATTGCAATATCACTCTGTGAATTTCCAGCCTCTGTTACCTTGCCACACCTGGCAACTGAGAAAACAACACTGATGAATCCTTGTGTCGGTGTCCACATTTACACACACTTGTGGCAGAGGTGAGTGGATCGCAACCAGGTGGCAGGAACCTCATTCTGATCTTCTGCTTTCCTTCCCCTCTCCTCACCACCATCCGTCTTTCCCTGACCGAGGAGCAATGCAACCGATTGCACTGTTGTACCTTGGATGGAAGGAGCAGAGAGTGAACTTTATTCAATCTTTTGCAATGAGAGAGAGAATGCCCGCGGTGCGTGGGGTCCTTAATTATGCTGGCTGCTTTGCCGAGACAGCAGGAGGTGTAGACAGAGTCAATGGATGGGAGGCTGGTTTGCGTGATGGATTGGGCTACATTCACGACCTTTTGCAGCTTCTTGCAGTCTTAGGCAGAGCAGGAGCCAGACCAAGCTGTGATACAACCAGAAAGAATGCTTTCTATGATGCATCTGTAAAATTTAGTGAGAGTCGTAGCCAAATTTCCTTAGTCTTCTGAGAAAGTAGAGGCGTTGGTGAGCTTTCTTAACTATAGCGTTGGCATGGGGGGACCAGGACAGGTTGTTGATGACCTGGATACCTAAAAACTTGAAGCTTTCGACCATTTCTACTTCATCCCCATTGATGTAGGCAGGGGCATGTTCTCCACTATGCTTCCTGAAGTCGATGACAATCTCCTTCGTTTTGTTGACATTGAGAGAGAGATTATTGTTGCTGCACCAGTTCACCAGATTCTCTATCTCATTCCTGTACTCTGTCTCGTCATTGTTTGACATCCGACCCACTATGGCGGCGTCATCAGCAAACTTGAAAATGGAGTTGGAGGGAAATTTGGCCACACGGTCATAGATGTCTATGGAGTATAGTCGGGGACTGAGGACACAGCCTTCTGGGACACTGGTGCTTGGGTTGCTGAGATTCCAGTTCACTACTGAGGGAGGTGCCGTTCGTTGAATAAGATGTTGAAACACGGTTCTCTCAGTTTGATGTAAAAGATGCCATGGCATTTATTGAAGATGACCGAGGGGTGGAGTGGGGGATCTTTGGTACCAGCATTTATCCCTCCACCAACATCCCAAGACCAGTTGATCCACCTAGGATGGCACAGTGGTTAACACTGCTGCCTCACAGTGCCAGGGACCCGGGTTCAACTCCCAGCTTGGGTCACTGTCTGCATGGAGTTTGCACATTCTCCCCGTGTCTGCATGGGTTTCCTCCGGGTGCTCCGGTTTCCTCCCACAGTCCAAAAGATGTGCGGATTAGGTGGATTGGCCATGCTAAATTCTCCATCAGTGTACCCGAACAGGTGCCGGAGTATGGCGACTGGGGGATTTTCACAGTAACTTCACTGCAGTGTTGATGTAAGACTACTTGTGACTAATCAATAAACTTTAACTGATCTGGTAATTTTGCTGTTTTTTGGACCTTTGCTGTCCACAAATTAGTTGCTACATTTCCTACATTACAACAGTGACTGCACTCCAAAAGTACGTGATTGTCTATGAAGCGTTTTGAGATGTCCTGAAGTTGTAAAGAGTGCAACAGCAATGCAAGACTTTTCTCTCTTTCACGACTCACAAGGGAGAGGGAAAGTGGGCACCAAGCCAGGAGTGACTGCAGTCATGTGGAGAATTGGTTTCTGGAAATGTTTTCATACTTTCCGGATGCCTCAAGAGTAAGTGGTGAGATTTTTTTGAAACCTGCCACTCCCTCCTTTTGGGCTGAATAGAAAGTGGTGCGTTCCAGCTTTTTCCAGCGACTCCCCTGCGTCTTCGATTTCAATCACTCCAGCATCGCAATCTCCAAAATTCCCTTCCTCTACCTCATCTACCACTTGAGATTTTTCTGCTCCTCATTTTAAAAAGGCTCCTTTAACCCTGCCACACCTGTCCTGATTAGCTGCTAATATGTGGCTTGGTTCTAAATTCCCATAAAGTGTCGAGAGATGTGTGAGCATATTTAGAGTTTGTTATATAAATACAAGATACTGTTGGTAAAGGAGGATTGACGACAGAAGACAGAAAGTGGTTAGAATTAGAAGTTAGAATCCTTACAGTGTAGAAGGAGGCCATTCGGCCCATCGAGCCTACACCGACGTCAATCCCACCCAGGCCCTATCCTCGTATTTACATATGGCAACATGTGGCCCAACCCAATGTATTTACATATGGGCGACATGGTGGCACAGTGGTTAGCACTGCTGCCTCACAGCGCCAGGGACCCGGGTTCAATTCCTGGCTCGGGTCACTGTCTGTATGGAGCTTACACATTCTCCCCGTGTCTGCATGGGTTTCCTCTGGGTGCTCTGGTTTCCTCCCACAGTCTGAAAGACGTGCTGGTTTGGTGCATTGACCCGAACAGGCGCCGGAGTGTGGCAACTCGGGGAATTTCACAGTAACTTCGTCGCAGTGTTAATGTAAGCCTTTACTCGTGACTAATAAATTAATAAACTACCCTGCCAATCCCCCTGACACTAAGAGGCAATTTGCTATGTCCAATCCACCTAAAATCTGCACACCTTTGGAGTGTGGGAGGAAACCAGAGCACCCGGAGGAAACTCACGCAGACACGGGGAGAATGTGCAAACTCCACACAGTCAGTGACCTGAGGCAGGAATTGAACACGGGTCCCTGGCGCTGTGGGGCAGCAGTACTAACCACTGTGCCACCGTGCCACCCCTAGGTGGTTGTAGAGGGTTGTTTTTCAAACTGGAGGCCTGTGACCAGTGGTGTGCCTCAGGGATCAGTGCTGGGTCCATTGGTATTTGTCATTAATATTAATGATTTGGATGAGAATTTAGTCGGCATGGTTAGTAAGTTTGCAGATGACACCAAAATTGATGGCATAGCGGACAGTGAAGAAGATTACCTAGGATTGCAACAGGATCTTAATCAATTGGTCCAGTGGGCTGTCGAATGGCAGATGGAGTTTAATTTAGATAAATGTGAGGTGATGCATTTTGGTAGATCGAATCGGGGAAGGACCCACTCAATTAATGGTAGGGCGTGGGGAGAGTTATAGAACTAAGAGATCTAGGGGTACAGGTTCATAGCTCCTTGAAAGTGGAGTCACAAGAGGACAGAGTGGTGAAGAAGGCATTCGGCATGCTTGGTTTCATCAGTCAGAACATTGAATACAGGAGTTGGAATGTCTTGTTGAAGTTGTACGAGACATTGGTAAGGCCACACTTGGAATACTGTGTATAGTTCTGGTCACCCTATTATAGAAAGGATATTATTAATCTAGAAAGAGTGCAGAAAAGATTTACTCGGATGCTACTGGGACTTGATGGTTTGGGTTATAAGGAGAGGCTGGATAGACTGGTACTTTTTTCCTTGGAGCGCAGGAGGCTTTGGGGTGAACTTATAGAGATCTATAAAATAATGAGGGGCATAGATGAGGTAGATAGTCAACATCTTTTTCCAAAGGCAGGGGAGTCTAACACTGGAGGGCATTGGTTTAAGGTGGGAGGGGAGAGATGCAAAAGGGTCCAGAAGGGCAATGTTTTCACACAGAGGGTGGTGAGTGTCTGGAATGAGCTACCAGAGGTAGTAGTAGAGGGTACAATGTTGTCTTTTAAAAAGCATTTAAACAGTTACATGGGTAAGATGGGTATAGAGGGATATGGACCAAACATGGACAGTTGGTACTAGCTTCATGGTAAACACTGGGCAGCATGGGCAAGTTGGGCTGAAGGGCCTGTTTCCATGCTGTAAACCTCTATGACTCTGTGACTCTATGATTCAGGTACTGGCTTTTTAAAAATTCATTCATGGGTTGTGGGTGTCACTGGCTGGGCCAGCATTTATTGGCCATCCCTAATTGCCCTAAGTGGTGGTGAGTGGTCTTCTTGAACCACTGCAGTCCATGTGGTGTAGGTGCACCCACAGTGCTGACAGGGAGGGTGCTCCAGGATTTTGACTGGATGGCAGTGGAGGAACGGCGATATATATTTCCAAGCCAGGATGGTGAGCGATTTGGAGAGGAACCTCCAGGTGGTGGTGTTCCCAGGTATTTGCTACCTTTCTCCTTCTAGATGGTAGCGGTCATGAGTTTGGAAGGTGCTGTCTGAGGAGCTAAAAAAATGTGTTTATTCGTGTCGCAAATAAGGCTTACATTAACACTGCAATGAAGTTACTGTGAAAATCCCCTAGTCACCGCACTCCGGCGCCTGTTCAGGTACACTGAGGGAGAATTTAGCATGGCCGATGCACCCTAACCAGCACGTCTTTCGGACTGTGGGTGGAAACTGGAGGAAACCCACGCAGACATGGGGAGAATGTGCAAACTCCACACAGACAGTGAACCAAGCTAGGAATCGAACCCGTGTCCCTGGCGCTGTGAGGTAGCAGTGTTAACCACTGTGCCACCGTGCCGCCCCAGCTTTGGTAAGTTGCTGCAGTGCATCTTGTAGATGGCACACACACGGTTGCCGGTGGAGGGATTGAATGTGGAAAGGGTAACAATCAAATGGGCTGCTTTGTCCTGGATGGTGTCGAGATTCTTGAGTGTTGTTGGAGTTGCATTCATCCAGGCAAGACCAAGACATCGCCGTCGTACTGTTGTGATGAACATAGTGTGATGTCACAACCGGTAGTATGTTTAAGTTTCAGATTTTAAAAAAAGTTTATTTATTAGTATCACAAGTAGGCTTACATTCACACTGCAATGAAGTTACTGTGAAAATCCCTAGTTACTAGGGGCGGCACGGTGGCAGAGTGGTTAGCACTGCTGCCTCACAGTGCCAGGGACCCGGGTTCGATTCCCGGCTTGGGTCACTGTCTGTGTGGAGTTTGCACATTCTCCCCGTGTCTGCGTGGGTTTCCTCCGGGTGCTTCCGGTTTCCTCCCACAGTCTGAAAGACGTGCTGGTTAGGTGCATTGGCCCGAACAGGCGCCGGAGTGTGGCGACTAGGGGAATTTCACAGTAACTTCATTGCAATGTTAATGTAAGCCTTGTGACTAATAAATAAACTTTAAAACTTACACTCCGGCGCTTGTTCGTGTACACTTAGGGAGAATTTTACATGGCCAATGCACCTAACCAGCACGGACGTGCAAATTCGCCATGTTGTAAATCTACTCTTAAATTTCCCCCAACCTTTCCGCCCATCGATTCACTCAAGATGAGTGTAGTTGGTTCAGGTTTCATCTCTTTTTTTAAATCACAGCTGTTAACGGGATAGTTTATCAAACGGGGTGAAGGAAGGAGCAAAGGAACGAGTGTCTCGCTGCTGGCAGCCTGATTCTGACTGCTGAGAGACTGGCCAATGAAGGAAACTAATCACATGCTTTACAAAATACCGCGGAGCTGCCTAGTGGTCTCTGGAGCCGTGCCAATTCCTGAATGACCCAGTTACATTCCTGGGAAATGAAGAATTTTCAAAGTAGTTGGAATTTTTCGCAATATCCTGATAGAGCAGCTGCCTGGATTCTGTCAGCAAAATGTTAGCCTTTTATTTCCTGCCCCTAAGACTCAGAAGCTCTGCGGCTGTTCCACCTGACTCTCTCAAATGGGCCTTTATCTGGCCTCGATCATAGAATCCCTACAGTGCGCAAAGAGGCCATTCGGCCCATCGAGCCTGTACCGACAGCAATCCCACCCAGGCCCTATCCCTGTAACCCCTCGTGCGGCATGGTGGCACAGTGGTTACCACGGCTGCCTCACAGCACCAGGGACCCGGGTTCAATTCCCAGCTTGGGTCACTGTCTGTGCAGAGTCTGCACGTTCTCCCGTGCAGGAAAGTCTTGTACTATGGTAATACAGTGTTGGACCTTATGCAGGAAGATATGGTGGTACAGTGGTTAGCACTGCTGCCTCACAGCGCCAGGGACCTGGGTTCAATTCCCAGCTTGGGTCACTGTCTGTGTGGAGTTTGCACATTCTCCCCGTGTCTGCGTGGGTTTCCTCCGGGTGCTCCTGTTTCCTCCCACAGTCCAAAGATGTGCTGATTAGGTATGTCGGCCATGCTAAATTCCCTCCCAGTGTACCCGAACAGGCGCCGGAGTGTGGCGACGAGGGGATTTTCACAGTAACTTCATTGCAGTGTTAATTCTAAGCCTACTTGTGACACTAATAAAGAAACTTAAACACCCTGCTAATTTACCTTACTAATTCCCCTGACACTAAAGGGCAATTGAGCATGGCCAATCCACCTAACCTGCACATCTTTGGACTGGTAATGGGCAGGAAAATGGGCCTGTGCTGTTTTTTGGGCCTGGCAGCAGAGGCCTGTTCCTAACATAGAAGTGTTTAAGTTGTAACCAAAGGAAAGGCTGCCCCTCTCTATGGTGGCAAACACCATGTCTCGAGGTGCTTTCCTCTAACGACAACAGCCCCGCGTCTTTAAGGGTCTGGCCCTGCATCCAAATTTGAGGCTACCTCAACTGTCGGTGTAAGTGTGGCATTGCCCAGTGTGGAGGCTTGGTGATAATGGTGTCCTTCAACACACGCACACACATTGGGAAGGCAAACCTACCTGGAGACTAATTTAGCAGTGGCAGGCTGTGCATCAGTCAGTGTTCACGTTACATTACAACAGAGGGAGATGTACAGATACAAGAGGCGGCAGCAATGAGTTGGGACCATGGGACCTCTGGTTGGTGTGGCCTCATTTATATATAAGCTAAGTGTCCACAAAGGTAACAGTTGTGTGTTATTATTGAAAACACATGTCCTATTGGAGAAAGTACACACCAAGTCGATGCAGTGTACGGTCCTTTTCAGTGTTTGAGACTCGTGCTGCTTCTGTGTTCAACTTACTGTTGTAACTGAGCCTGTTGGCTGCCCGCCAGTGCTGACTCCAAAGTAAACCTCTCAGATTTGCTCATGCCAGCTAAGTGGTTTGTTGGGTCACTTTGGAGGGCGCTTCTCAGCCACACAAAGCCAGAGAAGAAATTGCATTTATTTTGCGCCTTGCCTGATACGGGACAACCCAAAGCATCTCCCAAACAATGGAGGACTTATTTGAAGTGCATTGTAGATACTGCAGGAAATGTGGCATCCAACCGGTACACAGCAAGCTCCCACATACAGCAGAGGGCGGCACAGTGGTTAGCACGTTTGCCTCACAGCGCCAGGGACCCGGGTTCGATTCCCGGCTTGGGTCACTGTCTGTGTGGAGTTTGCACATTCTCCCCGTGTCTGCGTGGGTTTCCTCCGGGTGCCCCAGTTTCCTCCCACAGTCTGAAAGATGTGCTGTTAGATGCATTGGCCATGCTAAATTCTCGGTCCTTGTACCCAAACAGGCACCAGAGTGTGGCGGCTCGGGGATTTCCACAGTAACTTCATTGCAGTGTTAATGTAAACCTACTTGTGACGAATAAATAAACTTGAACTTTATCCTTATCATTGGAACCACCTATCAGAGTGCCGCTGAATAACAGGTATTACAGGTATCTGTCAGAACTTTCAATGGAATGAGTGTCTCAGGTTCCAAAATGTAATGTATAACAAATAGATTGAAGTGGTATTGAATAGACTTGGAGCATATAAACCCAGGCTGGCTCTCCACTGAGGGAGTGGTGCACTGTCGGAGATGAACTTTAGAAGAAATGAAGCTAAGACTCCATCGACCCTCTCGGGCAGGAATGATCCATTAGTTTAATAACAAGTCGCGGACTTCATCCCAGTGCCCTGGTCAATATTTAACCTACAAACAATATCACAAAAAACATCTAAAGTTTATTTATTATTGCCTGAGAGCATCCGGAGGAAACCCACTCAGACACGGGGAGAACATGCAGACTCCACACAGACAGTGACCCGAGCCGGGAATCGAACCCGGGTCCCTGGCGCTGTGAGGCAGCAGTGCTAACCCGCTGTGCCACCGTGCCGCCTGATGTCACAGTGTGAGACTCTGCCAAATAACTGTCAACTGGTTCACCCAGAATCTGTTCGGGAAGCAACTCTAGCCTGACCTATGAAGCACTCCAGCCCTATACCATGGTGGGTGGACTGCACTCCACTCCCTCTGGTTCACAAAGTTGTGGTTTCTATTCTCATCCCATTCGCATGAGCAGCAAGTGCAGACTGATATGGCCCACGTCGCAGTGTTGGATGTGCTGTTTCTTGGATGAGATGCCAAACCGAGGCCCCGCCTACCCTCCCAGATACAAGCCCCCCTGGAACGATTACAGAGAAGGGCAGGAGAGTTTCCCCCAGTATCCTGGCCAATACCTATCCCTCAATCAATCTCAATGAAACAGATTATCTCACCATCATCATCTTGTAGCTCATGAGGCCCTGTGAAAAGAGCTGCCACATTACTTCCATGATGACACTTCACAGATATTCAATTAGCTTTTGGGAAATTGTGAAAGATGCTACAGAAATGCAGACTTGTTCTTTCACTCCTTGAGCACTCTCTGTCTCAGTCTTTCTCTCGTTCTCTGCACCATTCCCTTTCTTTCTTTGCATCTCTCTCTCTTTCTCTGCGCCTCCCTCTCTTTCTCTGCGTCACTCTCTCTCTCTTTCTCTCCGTCTGTCACCCTCTTTCTCTGCATCTCTCTCTTTCTCTGCGTCTCGCCCTTTCTTTCTCTGCATCTCTCTTTCTCTGCGTCTCTCCCTCTCTTTCTCTGCGTCTCTCCCTCTCTTTCTCTGCGTCTCTCCCTCTCTTTCTCTGCGTCTCTCCCTCTCTTTCTCTGCGTCTCTCCCTCTCTTTCTCTGCGTCTCTCCCTCTCTTTCTCTGCGTCTCTCCCTCTCTTTCTCTGCGTCTCTCCCTCTCTTTCTCTGCGTCTCTCCCTCTCTTTCTCTGCGTCTCTCCCTCTCTTTCTCTGCGTCTCTCCCTCTCTTTCTCTGCGTCTCTCCCTCTCTTTCTCTGCGTCTCTCCCTCTCTTTCTCTGCGTCTCTCCCTCTCTTTCTCTGCGTCTCTCCCTCTCTTTCTCTGCGTCTCTCCCTCTCTTTCTCTGCGTCTCTCCCTCTCTTTCTCTGCGTCTCTCCCTCTCTTTCTCTGCGTCTCTCCCTCTCTTTCTCTGCGTCTCTCCCTCTCTTTCTCTGCGTCTCTCCCTCTCTTTCTCTGCGTCTCTCCCTCTCTTTCTCTGCGTCTCTCCCTCTCTTTCTCTGCGTCTCTCCCTCTCTTTCTCTGCGTCTCTCCCTCTCTTTCTCTGCGTCTCTCTCAAAACCAAGCATGCTGTTCTTTGTAGCTTTCTGTGTGTGTTTGTTTAAGAGTGACTTTTTCCTTGAGATTAATAACAGACGGATTAGTTGTAATGCTTGGTTGAATATTTTTGCTTGCATGTTTCAAGTTTGGACTCGTAAAGGATGTAATAGATTACTATGACTAAGCTGTGAGGAATTTATAGAAACAAGTGACTCAAATAACATTGTAGCTGCCAAACAGTATTACAGCTTGATCAGATTACTGGCTACAGAAACCATTGATTCCTATCATAAGAACATAAAAAAATAGGAGCGTTGGAGTAGGCCGCACACAGCCCCCTTGGGCCTGCTCTGTGCAATCAGATCCTGACTGATTGTCTAACTCAATTTTTCCGACCCTATATCACTTGACTTCCTTCATGTCCCAAAATCTATCAATCTCATCCTTGAATATATCCAATGGCTGAGCCTCCATGGTGTCTCTGTGGTAGAGAATGTCAAAGATTCATCATCTACTGAAGAAATTCTTCCTCATCTCAGCCCTAAATAGACGATCCCTGATCCTGTGACCCTTAGTTCTTGATTCCCCAACCAGGGAGAAACAGTCTCTCAGCATCTACCCTGTCCATAAGACCATAAGATATAGGAGCAGAATTAGGCCAGTCGGCCCATCGAGTCTGCTCCGCTATTCAATCATGGCTGATATGATTCTCATCCCCATTCTCCTGCCTTCTCCCCGTAACCCTTGATCGCCTTATTGATCAAGAATCTATGTATCGCTGTCTTAAAGGCACTCAATGACCTGGCCTCCACAGACTTCTGTGGCAGTGAGTTCCACAGATTCACTACCCTCTGGTTGAACAAATTCCTCCTCATCTCAGTTTTAAAGGAGCGTCCCTTCACTCGAAGGTTGTGCCCTCGAGTTCTAGTCTCTCCCACTCATGGAAACATCCTCTCCATGTCCACTCTGTCTAGGCCTCTCAGTATTCTGTAAGTTTCAATTAGATCCCCTCTTCATCCTTCCAAGCTTCATGGAGTATAGACCCAGACTCCTCAACCGCTCTTCATATGACAAACCCTTCATTCCTGGGGTCATTCCTGTGAACCTCCTCTGGACCCCCTCCATGGCCAGCACATCCTTTCGTAGATATGAGGCCCAAAACTGCTCACAATATTCCAAATGGGGTCTGACCAGAGCCTTATACAGCCTCAGAAGTACATCCCTGCTCTTGTATTCTAGCCCTCTCGACATGAATGCTAACATTGCATTTGCCTTCCTAACTGCTGACTGAACCCGCACGTTAACCTTAAGAGAATCTTGAACCAGGACTCCCTGAGTCCCTTTGTGCTTCAGATTTCCGAAGCCCTCAAAATCCTTAAGAGTTTTATGTTTCAATGAGATCACCTCACCTTTCTAAAGTACAAAAGAAAATAGGCCCAATCTAATCAGTATGGGAAATAATTGAATCAGCAAGTGACTGCAGACCAGTAACTGAACTGAGAATTCATGTATAGAATAACATTGAAAGTACAGCACAGGCCATTCAGCCAAACTGGGTGATGCTAGCCTTCGTTCTTCACCACCTTACTCATGTCAGTCTTATTGATATATCCTTTTCATAGAATCATAGAAACACTACAGTACAGAAAGAGGCCATTCGGCCCATCGAGTCTGCACCGACCACAATCCCACCCAGGCCCTACCTCCATATCCCTACATATTTACCCACTCATCCCTCTAATCTACGCATCTCAGGACACAAAGGGCAATTTTAGCATGGCCAATCAACCTAACCCGCACATCTTTGGACTGTGGGAGGAAACCGGAGCACCCGGAGGAAACCCACACACACACGAGGAGAATGTGCAAACTCCACACAGACAGTGACCCAAGCCGGGAGTCGAACCCAGGTCCCTGGAGCTGTGAAGCAGCAGTGCTAACTACTGTGCTACCGTGCCGCCCTTATGTTTCTTTCTCTTTCACGTGCTTGTCCAGCATCTCCGTAAATGTACCCATGCTGTTCACCTCAACTGCTCTTTGTGGAAATGAGTTCCACATTCTAACTCTGGGTAAAGACATCTCCCCGAATTCTCCTGAATAGACTTGAAGAGGGCTTGGGCAGATTGGTGGAATGGGCCGATACATGGCAAATGGAATGTAATGCAGGGGATTTTCACAATCACTTCATTGCAGTGTTAATGTAAGCCTACTTGTGACACTAATAACTGAAAAAGTGTGAAGTGACATCTTGGAAGGAAGAATGAGGAAAGAATCTATAAACTAAGGGGTACAATGCTAACTCGGGCGCATGTGCAGAGAAACCCTGGAGGGGCATATGTTAACAAATCATTGAAATGGGCAGGGCAGGATGAGAAAGTGGTTCATAAGTTCATAAGATATAGGAGCAGAATAAGGCCATTCAGCCCATCGAGTCTGCTCCGCCATTCGATCATGGCTGATATGCTCCTCATCCCCATTTTTCTCCCGTCTCCCCATAACCTTTTAACCCATTACCAATTGAAAATCTGCCTAACTCCTCAAATTTTCTCACTTTGGGGTAGCGAATTCTCAACTCTGTTTTAAATTTGCTACCTCATATCCTAAGACCATAACCTCTCGTCCTAGAATGCCCCACAAGGGGAAGCATCCGCTCCACGTCTACTTTATCCATACCTTTTATCATCTTGTATACCTCAATATGATCTCCCCTCATTCTTCTAAACTCCAGAGAGTATCGGCCTAAACTGTTCAATCTCTCTTCATATGACAAACCCCTCGTCTCTGGAATCAATCCAGTGAACCTCTTCTGAACTGCCTCCGATGCCACTGCATCTTTCCTCAAATAAGGGGCTGAGAAAGGCAAAATGAGGCTTGGTCTTTATAAGTAGAGGTATTGAGTACAACAGAAAAGTTGGCTACGAAATATTGTGCCCACTTGTGGGAACCACATTTGGAGCTGTGAGGGCTTTTGAGAGAGTGCAGCAAAGATTTACAAGAACAGTTCCAGGGATGAGGAACTTCAGTTTCGTGGATAGCTTGGAGAAGGTGGGACTGTTCTCCTGGGAGAAGAGAAGGTTGAGAGGAGATTCAGTTGAGGTCCCAAAGCCGTGAGGGGTCTGGGCAAAGTAGATTGGGAGAAACTGTTCAGAGGACTAAGAAGACACCAGTTTGAGATGATTGGCAGTGTGGTTGGGATTTGCACTGCACTGTCTGACAGTGTGGTGGAGGAAGAGGCAATTCCAGCTTTCAAAAGGGAACTGGACATCCACCTGAACATTAAAAAAATGTGCAAGGCTGTGGGGAAAGGGCAGGAAAATGGGTCTAGTTGCTATGGCAGAGAACTGGCATGGATTTGATGAGCCAAATGGCGGCCTCCTGTGCTGTAACCGTTCTATAATCCTGAAGGCCTCAATCACAGCTTTTTCACCGAGAGAAAAGATCATATGAGGAGAGACTAAATCGGTTAGGATTATATTGACTGGAGTTTAGAAGAGTGAGAGGGGATCTCAAAGAAACTGATAAAATTCTAACAGGGTTAGACAGGGTAGATTCAGAAAGAATGTTCCCAATGGTGAGGGAGTCCAGAACTAGGGGTCATAGTTTGAGGATAAGGGGTAAACCTTTTAGAACTGAGGTGAGGAGAAATTTCTTCACCCAGAGGGTGGTGAATGTGTGGAATTCACTGTGACAGAAAGTAGTTGAGGCCAAAACATTGTCTGATTTCAAGAAGAAATTAGAGATAGCTCTTGGGGCTAAAGGGATCAAGGGATACGGGGGGAAGAGGGGATCAGGATATTGAATTAGATGATCAGCTATGATCAAAATGAAAGGCGGAGCAGGCTCAAAGGGCTGAATATTTCCGCTCCTTGTTTCTATGTATCACTGCCTGTTAAATCACTTACATGGGTATAATCTCTTTATTCTGGCATCATCTCTGCAAATCTTTTTTTTTTGGTGTTCTTTGAAGGAATCACAAGTGCTGTGGTTAAAGGGGAACCAGTGGATGTACTGTACTTAGATTTCCAGAAGGCATTTGATAAGGTACCGCATCAAAGGTTATTGTGGAAAATAAAAACTCATGGTGTAGGGGGTAACATATTGGCATGGTTAGAAGATTGGCTAGTTAACAGGAAACAGAGTTGGCATAAATGGGTCTTTTTCTGGTTAAGAGGGTGTGATGAGTGCCACAGGGATCAGTGCTGGGACCTCAACTCTTTACAATTTATGTAAATGACTTGGATGAAGGGACTGAAGGTAGGATTGAAGGTAAATTTTCTGACGACACAAAGATAAGTAGGAAAGTAAATTGAGAAGTGGACATGGGGAGGTTACAAAGGGGCATAAATTAAGCGAATGGACAAAAATCTGGCAAATGGAGTGTAATGTGGATAAATGTGAAGTTGTCCATTTTGTCAGGAGGAATAAAAAAAGCTTATCATCTAAATGGTGAGAGACTGCATAGCTTGGAGGTGCAGAGGGATCTGGATGTCCGAGTGCATGAATTAGGAAAGCTAATAGCATGTTATTGTTTATTGTGAGGGGAATTAATTGCAAAAGTAGAGGATGATGCTTCACTTGTAAAGGGCATCGGTGAGACCACATCTGGATTATTGTGCACAGTTCTTGTCTCCTTATTTAAGGAAATATGTAAATGCATTGAAAGCAGTTCGGAGAAGGTTTGCTGAACTAATACCAGGAATGGGCGTGGTGTCTTATCAGGAAGGGTTGGAGAGGGTAGGTTTGTGTCCACCAGAGTTTAGAAGAGTAAGAGGTGACTTGATCAAAACCTTTAAGATCCTGATGCTGACCTTTCATCTCAGCACCATTTGTCCACTCTGTACCTATATCCCTTGATGTCTTTAATATACTCAATGACCCAGTCTCCATAGCCCTTGGGGTAGAGAATCTCAAAGATTTGCTGCCCTCTCTGAGTGAAGAAACTTTTCCTGATCTCAATTGTAAATTGTCTACCTCTTATTATGTAGCTGGAAGCTTATCATGGGGTCAAGTGTTGACACCAGGGCTGTGAACCGTCCAGTTTAGTCAGACAGTTTCCAGGCAGAGCGATGGAGCTGGAAGCGAGGGAATGGAGTCTGGAGCATTTTAAAAATTAATTCATGGGACACGGACGTTGCTGGCTGGCCAGCATTTATTGCCCATCCCTAGTTGCCCTTGGAGGGTAGTTGATAATCAATCACATTGCTGTGGCTCTGGAGTCACATGTAGGCCAGACCAAGTTAGGACGGCAGATTTCCTTCCCTAAAGGACGTTAGTGAACCAGATGGGTTTTCCTGACAATCGACAGTGGTTTCATGGTCATCGGTAGATTCTTAATTCCAGATATTTTTTATTGAATTCAAATTCCACCATCTGCCTTGGCGGGATTCAAACCCTGGTCCCCAGAACATTAGCTGAGTTTCTGGGTTAATAGCCTAGCGATGATATAATTGGCCATCGCCTCCCCGATGTTCAGAAAACAATGCCTTTGATATTCCCAATATTTGATTGGAGAAAGTTTTTGCTTATCCAGTACTGGATGTTAGACAAACGGTCTGATAATTGAAGCACTGTGGTAAAGCTAGCAAGATTTTCTGCCCATGGTTATCGAACATCCTCCGGGTGCTCCGGTTTCCTCCCACACTCCAGCTTAGGTGGATTGGCCATGCAAAATTGCCCCTTAGTGTAGGTTAGAGGGATTAGTGGGGTAAATAGGTGGGGTTACGGGATAGGGCTTGGGTAAGATGCCGAGTTTGCAGAGTTGGTGCAGTCTCGATGGGCTGAATGGCCTCCTCCTGCACTGTAGGAATTCTGTGATTCTATGAACTCATATGAACCACTTGGTTAAATTGTAGCTTTATTGCAGTCTTTTTGTTCCATTTTGTAAGTCCAATTACCTGGTTTCTTTGTTGTACTGTGTAAGGGTGTGGTGATCTGTGGTGATTGTCCCCTTAAGGGCAACACAGCAGAGTAAGGGTCACTTGGTTTGGGGGACCAACTGGGATACAAAATGGGTAATCACCCCAGGGTGGAATCCTCCCTCAAGCAGGAGACATGTAGGGAGCTAGCTGGGTGCAGCCGTGTGGCTGCTGTAAAATTCTTCGTATTAATAAATGCTTTTGCGTTTCTAATGAAGTTGGTGAAAGTGCGTCATTACCGAGGGGTTGTGTGTGTTTTCTTTTGCACCAGGACAATTATTGAGTCACAGAGGTTTGTTGCACATGAGACCATTCGGGCCATATGCGTCTTTGCAATCCTGAACTGATCACTCTGCGCTTTCCTGAATACCCTGCTACTTTGTCTGCTCCAGGTGTCTCTCCACTTTATCCATTAAAGATTACACGACTGTCTGTCCAACCACTCCACAGTAAGAAGTCTCACAACACCACGTTAAAGTCCAACAGGTTAACCACTCCACAACAGAGCATTTCCTCTTCCAACAACTCTGAGTAAAGATAATTTAATCCTAATCCCTGTTTTAGGGACAATCATTTCATTCTAGAATAAAACTGTCTTAAATGATCTCGTAACGTTCTTTGGTCCTGTGGAAATCTCAAATCCCTTGTTACAACTATTGTTTCTAATCCCAAATATCAACCGACAGGCATGTACCCTATAGCTTTTATGTCCTTTCAATATGGAACATTCAAAGTTGCATAAAACACTCTAACTGTGGCCTGTTGATCTCCAAGATGGCACCAGAGTGAGGCGACTTCTTGCAAGCTGTGCCCAGCATGCCTTCTAATTCTATCTTTTACTCTCGTTAACTGACTTCATCAGTAAGTGTGTAGAAGACTGTGTGCCAAAGAAACAAATCCGCGTGTTCACCAACCAGAACCCATGGATGAACAGGGATATCCACTGCCTGCTGAAGTCCAGGTCTGAGGCGTTCAAGTCAGGCGACCCTGACCTATACAAGAAATGATGTGGAGATGCCGGCGTTGGACTGGGGTAAACACAGTAAGAAGTCTAACAACACCAAGTTAAAGTCCAACAGGTTTATTTGGTAGCACAAACCACTAGCTTTCGGAGCGCTGCCCCTTCATGAGGTGAGTGGGAGTTGTGTTCACAAACAGGGCATATAAAGACACAAACTCAATTTACAAGATAATGGTTGGAATGCGAGTCTTTACAGGTAATCAAGTCTTAAAGGTACAGACAATATGAGTGGAGAGAGCATTAGATACCGGTTAAAAACATTGTCTGTACCTTTAAGACTTGATTACCTGTAAAGTCTCACATTCCACCCATTATCTTGTAAATTGAGTTTGTGTCTTTATAGAAACATAGAAAAACTACAGCACAAAACAGGTCCTTCAGCCCCACAAGTTGTGCCGAACGTATCCCTACCTTTTAGGCCTACCTATAACCCTCCATCCTATTAAGTCCCATGTACTCATCCAGGAGTCTCTTAAAAGACCCTATTGAGTTTGCCTCCACCACCACTGATGGCAGCCGATTCCACTCGCCCACCACACTCTATGTGAAAAACTTCCCCCTAACATTTCCTCTGTACCTACCCCCCAGGACCTTAAACCTGTGTCCTCTCATAGCAGCCATTTCCATCCTGGGAAAAAATCTCTGAGAGTCCACCCGATCTATGCCTCTCAACATCTTATATACCTCTATTAGGTCTCCTCTCATCCTACGTCTCTCCAAGGAGAAAAGACCGAGCTCCCTCAGCCTATCCTCATAAGGCATGCCACCCAACCCAGGCAACATGCTTGTAAATCTCGTCTGCACCCTTTCAATCTTTTCCACATCCTTCCTGTAATGAGGCGACCAGAACTGAGCACAGTACTCCAAGTGGGGTCTGACGAGGGTCTTATATAGCTGCATCATTATCCCCGGACTTCTAAACTCAATCCCTCGATTGATAAAGGCCAGCACACCATACGCCTTCTTAACCACCTCCTCCACCTGCGGGGCCGATTTTAGAGTCCTCTGGACCCGGACCCCAATGTCCTTCTGATCCTTTACAGTACTCAGAGTCTTTCCCTTTATATTGTACTCCTTCATCCCATTTGACCTACCAAAATGGACCACTACGCATTTATCTGGGTTGAAGCGCATCTGCCACTTCTCCGTCCAGTCTTGCATCCTATCTATGTCCCACTGTAACTTATGACATCCCTCCAGACTATCCACAACCCCATCAACCTTCGTGTCGTCGGCAAACTTACCAACCCATCCCTCCACTTCCTCATCCAGGTCATTTATGAAAATGACAAACAGCAAGGATCCCAGAACAGATCCCTGGGGCACACCACTGGTGACCGACCTCCCTTTAGAAAAAGACCCATCTATACCCACTCTCTGCCTCCTTTGGGCAAGGCAGTTCTGGATCCACAGGGCAGCAGCCCCTTGGATCCAATGCCCTCTCACTTTTTCTAGAAGCCTTGCATGGGGGACCTTATCGAACGCCTTGCTAAAATCCATATAAACCACATCTACCGCCTTCCCTTCGTCAATGTGTCTAGTCACATTTTCGAAGAACTCCACCAGGCTCATATATGCCCTGTTTGTGAACACGAGTCCTCACTCACCTGAAGAAGGGGCTTGGGGCTCTGAAAGCTTGTGGCTTTTGCTACCAAATAAACCTGTTGGACTTTAACTTGGTGTTGTTAGACTTCTTACTGTCTATACAAGAAAGCCAGATACGATCTAAGGAGATCCATCAAAGATGCTAAAAGACAGTACCGGACCAAGCTAGAGTCCCAGGCTAGCCTCACCGACCCCCGCCGACTATGGCAAGATCTGCAAGACATAACAGGCTACAAGGTGAAGGCATGTAAAATCGCCGGCTCTAACGCACCCCTCCCTGATGAGCTCAATGCATTCTATGCCCGTTTTGAGCAAGAGGTCAGCGAGAGCATGCCCTCCACCCTGGAAGCCCTGGATGAACCTGTATCTGAGGTCACCACTGCAGATGTCACAGCAGCTATCCTCGAAGGTCAATCCACAGAAAGCGACTGTTATGTCTTTCCTCGTACTGTAATGCCTCAGCTAAATGACATGCAGTGAATGCTTTCGCCCTGTTTTTTGTGGCGTTATCTATCCACACTTGAACTTCCAATGAACCGTGAATGCCCCAGTTGTCTCTTCACACTTAAATGATTTTCAATTGAGTTGATATTAGCATCCTGTACAAACACATACATATAGACAAGCTACTTGGAAAGATATTTTTTGTTAGTGCTTTGAATATTTTGGCATTTGGTGGCTCTCTCTGGCTAGACTTTGGTGTTTGAAATAACTGATTGTTCTGATATCAGAGACAGAGTTGGCCACAGAAATATAAACCTAACCAAAACCCGTGCTACAATAAATGGAATAGGCCTTTTATATGAAAACAGGGGGCGATCTTATCAAAACAATTCTGTCAATAGCGAAAACGGGAGAGGATTGCACCCGTTTTTGTGGAGCTCATTGAGAAAAAATGTGATTCTCAGCAGTGGAGGAGTGGGCGGAGCCTATTCCTGCCGGGAAGCCGGCTGCTGAGCTGGAGGGGTGCTATTGTGCATGCGCCCTGATCTCTCAGTGCACTAGTATATACAGCGCTCTGGGAGATCTGTCACTATCCCTACTCCCCCGTACATCGCGCCCCCCCCCTTTCCCCGATTGCCGCCCCCCCACAGATCGCAGCCTCCCTTCTGGCTGATCGCTAGCCCCGGCCGATCCCAAATACAGACCGTGCGTGATCCTCATCGGTGAGGACCTCCACACGAGGAAGTCGTTAAGGCAAGTGAGCCCAGGCAAATGCATCCAGGTTTCACTACCTAGATTAAAATAAACTCATAAATATTTAACAGATGCCGGCAGATTGGGCCCAGTAACATCGCGAGAGGTGAGAACCCGGTTTTTCGGCTCTCACCCAATCTTACCGGCTCACCACGCCGATTGACTGGTGTGAGGAGCCGGTAAGATCGCCCACATTAGCTTTCTTTAAAAAAGAGAATGGGAGTTGCGTGCAGGTGGGACATGTCTCAAGTTCACATCAAAGTGCTTCAGCTCCTGTGGATTACTTGCAAAGTATAGTGACAACTTTTCAGGCAAGCATACCGGGCACAGCAAGATCCCATAAAGCTGCTGAGTGATCAGTGATGAGTTTTTGTTTCTAAAGTTTGGAAGGGCTCCAAATTTCCCAGCAGAAATTGTTAGTTATTTGCTGTAGCTTTCCATTTTTGTTTGTGTAGCGATTGACCCAAATCACCCTGCTCTCCCTTCCAGTTCCAACGCCAACAGGAGTCACTAAATGGCATGTCAATAGAGTAGAATCATTGAATCCCTACAGTGCTGAAGGAGGTCATTGGGCCCATCGGGTCTGCATAGACTCTGCGACAGAGTATCCTACCCAGGCCCTACCCCACGTATTTGTAGGAGGGAATGAACGAACTGAGTCTTCCAAGACCATGCAACACTTCAACAAAAATGGCTTTATTCAACATGCATAAGGGAGGGCAGAACTTATGGCTGTAACTACAGCCTGCTCCCGAGCTACTCTGCTAATCATCAGTTCTTACATATTCTTATTTTTTTTATGTTACAAAGAGCTACATTTTGATTAGGTCATCAGATTGTTACTTTGAATTGGTTACAGTTCTGTTTTTGATCAGATTATATGGTTCCATTATCTTGGTTGCTTCAGCTTTAATCACTTTGTGGACATCATCTATCCACTTGTTTACAATATCAAAGCTTTGTGTTTGTCAAACTGATTTTGATGGGGTGTTAATCAAATATCCAGGAGGTGGGACAATTAAGTTTTCAGAGGCACAATGGTTCCTCTCGAAGTTTTGGAGCCTTGATAATTGATATCAATTCTCATATGGTCGTTGTAACCTTGGAGCGATACCACCTGGGGTGTGACTGTTTTAGTGCCGTCTGAGATGTAGTTATTTGTATTTTGTCCTGTCCGCCTGCAGTGAGTGTGGATAGAGTCATAGGGGTTTACAGCATGGAAACAGGCCCAACTTCTCCATGCCGCCCCTTTTTTTTAAAAACCCCTAAGCTAATCCCAATTGCCCGCATTTGGCCCATATCCCTCTATACCCATCGTACCCATGTAACTATCTAAATGCTTTTTAAAAGATAAAATTATACCCACCTCTACGACTACCGCTGGCAGCTTGTTCCAGACACTCACCACCCTCTGTGTGAAGAAACTGCCCCTCTGGACACTTTTGTATCTCTCCCCTCTCACCTTAAACCCATGCCCTCTAGTTTTAGACTCCCCTACATTTGGGAAAAGATATTGACTATCTCCTTGTCTGTGCCCCTCATTATTTTATAGACCTCTATAAGATCACCCCTCAGCCTCCTACGCTCCAGAGAAAAAAGTCCCAGTTTATCCAGCCTCTCCTTATAACTCAATCCACCAAGTCCCGGTAGCATCCTAGTAAATCTTTTCTGCACTCTTTCTAGTTTAATAATATTCTTTCTATAATAGGGTGACCAGAATTGCACACAGTATTTCAAGTGTGGCCTTACCAATGTCTTGTACAACTTCAATAAAACATTCCAACTCCTGTGTTCAATGTTCTGACCGATGAAACCAAGTATGCCGAATGCCGCCTTCACCTCTCTGTCCACCTGTGACTCCACTTTCAAGGAGCTATGAACATGTATCCCTAGATCTCTTTGTTCTGTAACTCTCCCCAACACCCTACCATTAACTGAGTAAGTCCTGCCCTGGTCCAATCTACCAAAATGCATCACCTCACATTTGTCTAAATTAAACTCCATCTGCCATTCGTCAGCCCACTGGCCCAATTGATCAAGATCCCGTTGCAATTGGAGATAACTTTCTTCACTGTCCACTATGCCACCAATTTTGGTGTCATCTGCAAACTTACTAATCTACTAATGTTACAGAGCTGTCTGTTTAACCCTTTCCATACCCTCCTCTTCTACTGCAGCCCACACTCTCTTGGTTTTGCCCTACTACATATATATCCTGCTAATTCCACACATCTTGGGACACAAAGGGGCAATTTAGCATGGTCAATCCAACAAATCTGCACATTTTTTGACTGTGACCTTTGGGAGAAAACCAGAGCATGCGGAGACTGGGAGAACATGCAAACTCCGCACAGAGGGCAGGATTTTCCGACCACGCCCGTCCCAAGACTGGAAAATCCTGCCCAAGGTCAATTGACCTTTGTATGGTCTGCCTCCCGCCCACTACAACTGCTGTGGCGGGTGGGACAGGAACGTTCCGCCCAGACAGTCATCCGAGGCTGGAATTGAACCCAGGTCCCTGGTGCTGTGAGGCAGCAGCACTAACCTCTGTGTCACCGTGCAGCCTGTAAATACTGGACATATAATACACATATGTATACTATCGAGTGACTCCTACCAGATGTGTCAGGTTCCTGTACATGCACACGCTGGACCCAGGCTCAGGTATAACAACAAACTTTATCGAGACCAAAGAAAAACACGACAGAGATTGGAATTCTGAAATAAGAGCAGAAGATGTTGGAAATACTCAGCAGATCTGGCAGCATCTGGGGAGAGAGAAATAGAGAGTTAATGTTTCAGATCTGTGACCTTTCACCAGAACCCGAGAGGAGTGTTAAAAAGCAAACTTTGGCATTGATGCATATGAAGTGTTAGTGTGGCTGGTGGACAGAGAGGCAAGTTTTAAGAAATGTCTTAAAAAAGAGAGAAGTGGGAGGCACGGTGGCACAGTGGTTAGCACTCCTGCCTCACAGCGCCAGGGACCCGGGTTCATTACCAGTCTCGGGTCACTGTCTGTGTGGAGTTTGCACGTTCTCCCCGTGTCTGCGTGGGTTTCCTCCGGGTGCTCCGGTTTCCTCCCACAGTGCAAAGTTGTTCAGGTTAGGTTGATTGGCCATGCTAAATTGACCCTAGTGTCAGGGAGATTAGCAGGGTAAATGAGGGTCATGGGAATAGGGCCTGGGTGGGATTGTGGTCAGTACAGACTCGGTGGGCTGAATGGCCTCCTTCTGCACTGTAGGGATTCTAAGATTTTAGGTTTAGGGTGGGAAATCCAGAGCTTTAGACCTTGGTAATTGGAGGCACGGCCCTTAATGATGGAGTGAAGTCTGGAACGGTGAGGAGGTCAGAAATACATCCACACACCAGGGATACAGTACAAGTACATGTTTTACTCACTAACTCATACTTTTATTCCAGGCCTGGGCTAATCTGAAGCCAGCCTGTTCCCCACACTTCTGCTTTATTGGAATGGGCCAGCTCCAACACAGCTTATATGTTGGATGTGTGTCTCTGCTGGCCTGTTTTGGCGGACTGACACTCCATACAGTACATTTAGCCACAGGATTGTGTCCTACTGATTTAAAAAAAAAGACATATATTTTCATGCCAGGACTGAAATGTTGGCAGATAAACAGTGAAGGTGAAACTGCCTCCCGCCAAATCTTGACTGATGATTGGATTAAACTCGTAACACTGAATTCAACATTACATTAAGTCCAACTTTGTTCCAGCCCGAGTTGCTATAACTATCAGCCGGTCTATGGTTTAGTCGTTTTAAATGAAGGGTGGTCGATTTTTCTTTCCATTCTTCATCTCTTTCCCTCCTGTGGGTTTACATTCTTTTGTGAGAGTGGAAACATTGAGCATTAAGATGTCACTGTGATACAGTCAAGCTAAATTGTAATGACGTGCACACACCATATAATGATTTGGTTGTTCTTTTTTTGGATCTGAACCCGTTTTAACGGTTGTTTTGCCACCACCACCACCCCCCCCCCTCCACCACCCAGCCCCAATCCACCCACACCTCCAGTTGTTGAGTCTTAATGGCACAGAAGGAGGCTATTCTGCCCATTGAGTCCATGCCAGCTCTCTGTAGAACAATAACAATCTGGTCCATTCCATTCACCCCACTTGGTCCCTGTAGTCGTGCAAGTTAATTGCCTTCAAATCCCCATCCGATTTCAATTGATTGTCTTCCATCTCTTCTAGGCCACGGGTTCCAGGTAATTACTGCTCTCTGTATAAATTAAGCTCTTCCTCCCATCCCATCCGTACATTTCTTGCTCAAAACCTGAAACCCGATCAACTTATGAGAACTTTGGGGCAGCATGGTGGCACAGTGGTTAGCACTGCTGCCTCTCAGCGCCAGGGACCCGGGTTCGATTCCGGCCTCGGATGACTTTGACGTAGAGTTTGCACATTCTCCCCGTGTCTGCGTGGGCTTCCTCCGGGTGCTCCAGATTCCTCCCACAGTCCAAAGATGTGTGGATTAGGTGGATCGGCCATGCTAAATTGACCTTTAGTGTCATAGGATTAGCAGGGTAAATATGTGGGGTTATGGGAATCGGGCCTGGGTGGGATTGTGGTTGGTGCAGGCTCGATGGGCCGAATGGCCTCTTTCTGCACTGTAGGGATTCTTTGATGACCAGTTTTTTGTCTTTCATTGACTGGATCTGGGTTCAGTATAACTTTGCTGCTTTTGTACATGACCCCTCTATTAGTGATGCCCACCATCACCTATGCTTTGCTAACTACTCTCTCGATGCCTTGCCACTATACCCTGAGCTAGCTCTGAGTTTGGTCTGTCTGAGGGCAGCCCATTTACTCAGTGAGCCACTGGGCAGTGGACTGCTACTGTTAGATACTTTGTTAACCATTTGTAATGAGGCAGTGTCTCCAGGACTATTGGTACGATAATTAAGGTACTCCGATGTGGGTATATTGTAGAAATGTGTGACAGGTTATTGGGGGTGATCTTACTGGTGAGTTGGTAAGATTGTGAGAAAGGTGAAACACTAGCGTCGCGCCTGGTTTCTCGCCTCTGCAATGATACCGACACTGGATTGCCGACATGATCAGCCTTGCGATCGAGAAGGGCGCAAAGCTGATATTATTAGTGAGCCTGGGATGGAATTGTCCAGGCTTACTTGCCTTCATGACCTTGCCGGGGAAGTTCCCCAGTGGCGAGGATCACATATGGTCGCGAGCAACGGGGACCAGACGCGATGGTCTCGCTGTGGGACCGGAGGCCATTGAAGCACCTGGGTGGTCAGTGGCATTGGGGGGGGGGGCAATGCCCCTTGGGCAGTGCCAGCCTGACACTGCCAGCCCAAGACCCTAGCAGAGCCAGCCTGGCACCCTGGCACTGCCCACCAGGCACCCTGGAACTGGCACCCTGGCACTGCCCACCAGGCACCCTGGAACTGCCAGCCTGGCACCCTGGCACTGTCCACCGGGCACCAGGCAATGCCAATGGGGTGGGGCCTAAGGAGCTGGAGTCTGAAAGGGAGGCTGAGCAAGGGGTGCTAGCAGTCTGCAATCAGGGATTGCGTGGTGGCGATCGACTGGGGGGGTGAACCGGGGGAGGCGATCAGCCGGGATAGGGTGGCAGGATTGCAGCGGGGGGGGGAGGTGGGGATGCAATAGAGGAGTGGGGGGAGCAATAATTGTGTACACTTTACACGGAACACTGGGAGGTCATGCGCATGTGCAATAGTGCCCTCTAACCGCCAGGAACCGGCTTCCTGGTGAGAATAGACCCTCCGTCCACTCCCTCTACTGGCGTGAATCATACTTTGCCTCTTTTTTTCTCTTAAGTGCACAAGATTTGAATTTTTATCTAATCGAAAATATTGGGTGTGATTCTCTCCCCGCTTCACGCTCGTTTGGCACTTAGAATCTTTTTGCTAAGATTGACCCATTGTGTGTCTCCAACTCACCTGTCCGTGTAAAGCTCAATCATATCGTCTTGGTGCTCTTTAATAATGACAACATTTTGGATCAGTGAATGATAGGCTTGCATTTATATAGCACCTTTTATGATTTTAGGATGTCTCCAAGCTCTTTGCAAATTAAAATACTTCAATGACTGTAATGTAGGAAGTGTGGCAGCCAAATGGTCCCCAGCTATTTCCCACAATCTGCACCGTTATAATGTATTTTCAGTGATGTTAGAAACATAGAAAAACTACAGTACAAACAGGCCCTTCGGCCCACAAGTTGTGCCGAGCACATCCCTACCTTCTAGACCTACCTATAACCCTCCATCCTATTACGCTCCATGTACTCATCCAGGAGTCTCTTAAAAGACCCTATTGAGTTCGCCTCCACCACCACTGACGGCAGCCGATTCCACTCGCCCACCACCCTCTGTGTGAAAAACTTACCCCTAACATCTCCCCTGTACCTACTCCCCAGCACCCTAAACCTGTGTCCTCTCGTAGCAGACATTTCCACCCTGGGAAAAAGCCTCTGAGAGTCCACCCGATCTATGCCTCTCAACATCTTATACACCTCTATTAGGTCTCCTCTCATCCTTCGTCTCTCCAGGAAGAAAAGACTGAGCTCCCTCAGCCTATCCTCATAAGGCATGCCACTCAATCCAGGCAACATCCTTGTAAATCTCCTCTGCACCCTTTCAATCTTTTCCACATCCTTCCTATAGTGAGGCAACCAGAACTGAGCACAGTACTCCAAGTGGGGTCTGACGAGGGTCTTATATAGCTGCATCATTATCCCCGGACTCCTAAACTCAATCCCTCGATTGATAAAGGCCAGCACACCATACACCTTCTTAACCACCTCCTCCACCTGCGGGGCTGATTTCAGAGTCCTATGGACCTGGACCCCAAGGTCCTTCTGATCCTCTACAGTACTAAGAGTCTTTCCTTTTATATTGTACTCACAGTACTAAAAATCTTTCCCTTTATATTGTTTGAGGGATGAATGTTGACCAGGACATCTCCCTTGTCCTATGTTAAAATTGTTACGCCTTTTTCCACCATAGAGAAAGGGCAGGTGCGGCCAGTGTTTAAAGTCTCTTTCCAAATGATGGCACCTCTGACTGTGCAGCACTCCATCAGTATTGCTGTGGTTCTTCAACCTAAATGGAACCATGAGATCCCTACAGTGCAGAAGGAGCCATTCAGCCCATCGGGTCTGCATTGACTCTCCAGAAAAAAGCATCTTAACCAGTCTCACACCCCTGTCCTATCCCTGTAACCCCACACATTTACCATGGCCAGTCCACCTAACCTGTACATCTTTGGATACTAAGGGGCAATTTAGCATGGCCAAACCACCTAACTCGCACATCTTTGGATACTAAGGGGCAATTTAGCATGGCCAATCCACTTAACCCGCACATCTTTGGATACCAAGGGGAATTTAGCATGGCTAATCCACTTAACCTGCACAGCTTTGGACTGTGTGAGGAAACTGGAGTACCTGGAGGAAACCCACACAGACACGGGGAGAACATGCAAACATCTCACAGTCACCCGAGGC
The DNA here is from genome assembly GCF_964213995.1 of Mustelus asterias. Lineage (NCBI taxonomy): Eukaryota > Metazoa > Chordata > Chondrichthyes > Carcharhiniformes > Triakidae > Mustelus > Mustelus asterias. Next base: position 8,863,954 of record NC_135811.1, on the reverse strand, counting down.
CGGAATTGAACCCGGGTCCCTGGCGCTGTGAGGCAGCAGTGCTAACCATTGTGCCAGTATGTTGCCTTAGTGGAGTGGGCCTTGAACCCACAACCTCCATTTTAGGATATGCCAATGCTACCAGCTAAATCATGGTGGAGACAATGTTAAATGTGGATTGCTTTTGAAACATAAAACTCACATTATCTTTGTCAGATTGATTTCTCCTCCATTGCATACTGGATTTTTTTTTGTTAGCCATTCCTTCACGACTATTTCTGCCCTCTTGATTTTTCAGATAACTTTGAGAAGATGGATGAAAGTGCCATGGAATGTGGTGAAACACATCAAATGAATGGAGAAAGGAATCAAATTAAACTCTCCTCCATACAGGTGACAACCAGCAGTGTGAAACTTGAGAACACCCACTTGATAGGATTTTCTGTCAAAGGATAGGGTGGCATGGTGACACAGTGTTTGGCACAGTGGTTAGCACTGCGGCCTCAGAGCGCCAGGGATGCTGGTTAAATTCTCAGCTTGAGTCACTGTCAGTGTGGAGTTTGCACATTCTCCCCGTGTCTGCGTGGGTTTCCTCCGGGTGCTCCGGTTTCCTCCCACAGTCCAAAGATATACGGATTAGATGGATTGGCCATGCTAAATTGCCCCTTAGTGTCAGGGGGACTAGCTAGAGTAAATGCATGGGATTATGGGGATAGGGCCCGGGTGGGATTGTGGTCAGTGCAGACCCGATGGGCCGAATGGCCTCCTCCTGCACTGTAAGGATTCTATGATTGCACCATCTGGGGTTGGCAGAGCTGTGGGCCTGATGGTGGAAGGAGGGTTAACTCCTGGAGTGGACGTGAGGCGAGGTTGCGGTGAATCCAGGGGGTGCCTAGAATGAGGTAGAGTAAGGGAGCTTGGAGAGTGAACCCAGGAGAAAAGAAGTCACCAGGGCCATGACTCCATCTGCCATCGAGACCTCCTCGGCTGCTGTTTGCATACAGAGGAGGGTGTCCAGTTTCCGTTGGATGACCCAGACAGTTTTTGGAATCTGATTTAGTCTTGAATAATGCTGACGGTGACACATTTCATCCATTGCAAATGAAAGTGAGAAAAGAACAAAAGAATACTTGCTTTTCATAATGCCCCAAAGTGCAGACGACACAAAGATAAGTGGAAAAGTGAATCGTGTGGAGGGCGTAGAAGGTCTGCAGAGAGATTTGGACAGGCTGAGTGAGTGGGCGAGGATCTGGCAGATGGAGTATAACGTTGACAAATGCGAGGTTATTCACTTTGGAGGAAATAATAGCAAATTGGATTATTATCTAAATGGAAAAAAATTACAACATGCTACTGTGCAAAGGGACCTGGGGGGTCCTTGTGCATGAGACGCAAAAACCCAGTCTGCAGGTGCAACAGGTGATCAAGAAGGCAAATGGGATGTTGGCCTATATCGCAAGGGGGATAGAATATAAAAACAGAGATGTCTTGCTGCATCTGCACAGGGCATTGGTGAGGCCGCAGCTGGAATACTGTGTGCAGTATTGGTCCCCTTATTTGCGGAAGGATATATTGGCCTTGGAGGGAGTGCAGAGAAGATTCACCAGGTTGATACCAGTGATGAGGGGTGTTGATTATGAGGAGAGACTGAGCAGATTGGGTTTGTACTCATTGGAATTTAGAAGGCTGAGGGGGGATCTTGCAGAGACCTATAAGATAATGAAGAGGCTGGATAGGGTAGAGGTGGAGAGATTCTTTCCACTTAAAAAGGAAGCTAGAACTAGAGGGCACAGCCTCAAAATAAAGGGGGGTCAGTTTAGGTCAGAGTTGAGGAAGAACAACTTCTCTCAGAGGGTGGTGAATGTCTGGAATTCTCTGCCCACTGAAGTGGTGGAGGCTACCTCGTTGAATATGTTTAAATCACGGATAGATGGATTCCTGATCGGTAAGGGAATTAGGGGTTATAGGGATCAGGCGGGTAAGTGGAACTGATCCACTTCAGATCAGCCATGATCTTATTGAATGGCGGGACAGGCTCGAGGGGCTAGATGGCCTACTCCTGCTCCTATTTCTTATGTTCTTATGCTTTACAGCCAATTAAGTCCTTTTGAAGTGTAGTTGCTTTCATAATGCAAGAACGACAGTCGCCAATTAGCGCAGAGCAAGCTCCCACAAACAGCAATGTGATAATGATGAGATCACCTGTTTTAGTGACATTGATTGAGGGGTGAATATTGGCCAGGGCACTGGGGAGAACTCTCCTGTCCATCTTTGAAATAGTGTCACAGGATCTTTCACATTAACTTGTGGGCAAAAGGATCTCCATTTAAACTCTGACTTGAAAGACTTAGCCTGAACACAATCAACACTCAGCTTTCCCCTTCACATATCGATTTGTGATGTAATGTTCCTTTGATGAAGACACATTAATGGTTGTAATCAGAAAATCCTGCAAGAGTTGAACTTTTAAATATTGAAATATTGCAATGTTGAAAGTTAATTTATTCATCACAAGTAGGCTTACACTAACACTGCAATGAAGTTACTGTGAAAATCCCCTAGTCGCCACATTCCGATGCCTGTTCAGGTACACTGAGGGAGAATTTAGCATGGCCAATGCATCTTTGGAGTGTGGGAGGGAACCAGAGCACCCGGAGGAAACCCACGCAGACACAGGGAGAACGTGCAAACTCCACACAGACAGTGACCCAAGCCAGGAATTGAACCCGGGTCCCTGGCACTGTGAGGCAGCAGTGCTAACCACTATGCCACCATGCCACCCCGAGGCAGTGTAATCAGTAATATGTATGTAGAACAAAGCAAACTGAAATTGCAGGCATTGTCAACCTGTTCCATATCATACCGCGTGATAGATGCTTAGCAGTTAGCACATCCACTGTCACAAAAAACCCTTCCAAGGGCCTTCACAGTTGAGGGTCTGACGTGATGAGGAGCTGAAGTGAGACCAGTGGAGCTATTCGAAGACTCTATCAAAGAGATGTGATTTAAGGTAAAGGAATTAGGAGGAAAGCTTCACAGTGCAAGGTGACAATAGCTTAGGAGTTCTTATACCCTGTAGAAAATCTTAAAGAAAGAAGGAGGAACTAGCAATAGCAGAGCAGGATTGAAAAGATGGGGAGGAATGGAGAGATTTCAGGAGGAAGAGTTCGAAATTAGTCTGCTGAAATATTATGGTTGACTTTTGGGCCTTTTTAACGTCTGTGCTCAAGTTAAAGTTTATTTATTAGTCATGAGTAGGCTCACATTAACTCTTCAATAAAGTTACTGTGAAAATCTCTAGACTGCTTTGACGCTTGAATCTTGGATCACTCTTAATAGCCAATTATATCGAAACATAGGAAGAGGAGGAGACCATTTAGTCCCTCGAGCCTGTTCCACACCATTCTAGGCTAGGAACGCTGTGGCGAGTAACTCACCTCCTGACTCCCCAAAGCCTATCCACCATCTACAAGGCACAAGTCAGGAGTGTGATGGAATACTCCCCACTTGCCTGGATGGGTGCAGCTCCAACAACACTCAAGAAGCTTGACACCATCCAGGACAAAGCAGCCCTCTTGATTGGCAGCACATCCACAAACATCCACTCCCTCCACCACTGACGCTCAGTAGCAGCAGTGTGTACTATCTACAAGATGCATTGCAGCAATTCACCAAAGATCCTTAGACAGCACCTTCCAAACCCACGACCACTTCCATCTAGAAGGACTGGGGCAGCAGCTACATGGGAACACCACCACCTGCAAGTTCCCCTCCAAGCCACTCACCATCCTGACTTGGAAATATATCACTGTTCCTTCACAGTCACTGGGTCAAAATTCTGGAATTCCCTCCCTAACGGCATTGTGGGTCAACCCACAGAACATGGACTGCAGCGATTCAAGGCAGCAGCTCACCACCACCTTCTCAAGGGCAACTAGGGATGGGCAATAAATGCTGGCCAGCCAGCGCCGCCCATGTCCCACGAATGAATAAAAAAAATTCAATGACACCATTGCTGATCTCTAGACATCACCAGTCACATCCTGTTAATTAGAGTTCCATTATCCCTCTCTGTCGACTCATTGCCTAACTAGGTAAATAATGCATCTTCAATTCTTCCACCTTCAACTTCAACCCTGCTCACAGACTTTATCAAGTGCCCCCTGGAAATTCATATAAATAAATTCACAGATGTTTTCCTGTCAGTGACTTAGTTCCTCTTCAAATACTTCAACCAGCTTTGCCATATTTTTCAATATTTGCTGATGGGATGTGGGCATTCATTGCCCATCCCTAAGGATGGGTGGCACAGTAGTTAGCACCGCTGCCTTACAGCGCCAAGGACCCGGGTTTGATTCCCGGCTTGGATCACCGTCTATGTGGAGTTTGCACGTTCTCCCCGTGTCTGCGTGCGTTCCCTCCGGGTGCTCCTGTTTCCTCCCACACTCCAAAGATGTGCAGGTGAGATGGGTTGGCCCTTAGTGTCAGGGAGACTAGCTAGGGCAAATGCATGGGGTTATGGGGATAGGGTCTGGGTGGGATGGTGGTTGGTGCAGACTAGATGGGCTGAATGGCCTTCTTTGCACTGTAGGATTCTATGATGCTTTAGAGTCAACCACATTGCTGTGGACCTGGAGTCACATGTAGGCCAGGTAAGGATGGCAGCTTCTTATTTAATTCAAATTTAACCATCTGCCATGGTGGGATTTGAACCAGGGGTTCCAGATTTGATTTGATTTATTATTGTCACATGTATTAGTATACAGTGAAAAGTATTGTTTCTTGCGCGGTATACAGACAAAGCATACCGTTCAGAGAGGAGAGAGTGCAGAATGTAGTGTTACAGTCATAGCTAGACTGTAGCTCGAGAAAGATCAACTTAATGCAAGGTAAGCCCATTCAAAAGTCTGATGGTAGCAGGGAAGAAGCTGTTCTTGAGTCGGTTGGTACATGACCCCAGATGTCTGTATCTTTTTCCCGACAGAAGAAGATGGAAGAGAGAATGTCCAGGGTGTGTGGGGTCCTTAATTATGCCGGCTGCTTTTCCGAGGCAGCAGGAAGTATAGACAGAATCAATGGATTGGAGGCTGGTTTGCGTGATGGATTGGGCTTTATTCACGGCCCTTTGTAGTTCCTTGCTGTCTTGGGCAGAGCAGGAGCCATACCAAGCTGTGATACAACCAGAAAGAATGCTTTCTATGGTGCACCTGTAGAAGTTGGTGAGAGTTGTAGCTGACATGCCAAATTTCCTTAGTCTCCTGAGAAAGTAGAGGCGTTGGTGGGCTTTCTTAACTATAGTGTCGGCATGGGAGGAACCAGGGCAGTTGCGTGATTTGGACATCTAAAAGCATGAAGCTCTTGACCCTTTCTACTTTGTCCCTGTTCATGTAGACGGGGGCATGTTCTCCACTACGCTTCCTGCAGTCGATGGCAATCTCCTTCGTTTTGTTATCCTGAGGCTCTGGATTACTAGTCCAGCGACAATACCACAACACCACCGGTCTACCCTCTACAAATCAATCCCGCTGATCGGCTAAAATTTTCCAAGATGTTCAATCTCCCTATCCTTAGTGTCTAGTGCTTATCTGACAACTGACGTCAGGCTGACAGAGTGACCCTGGGGAGACACACCCAGACATTTGCCTAAATCGCAAATTACTGCCCCGAGGTAGGCTTAGTTTATCATCAAAAAAGAATACTGCATCATCCAGTCGCTGAAAACTGCAACAGTGCTTACACCTAACAGATCAGAATTCCGTAGTGTCAGGATAGTGCCTGACTAAATGTAATATGTTCACGGAAGTCCCTTCACCAGAATCCCTTTATTTACAATTCCAACAGCAGTACAAGAGTGCTAGCAGTCAGCAGTCTACCTTCGGGAGTGCCAGAGGTACTGACACTCCCGGTTATATATAAAGTAAAGTCAGCAGTCTACCTTTAGGAACTGACACTCCCGGTTATATACGAAGTAAAGTCAACAGTCTACCTTCGGGAGTCCCAGAGGAACTGACACTCCCAGTTATATACAAAGTAAAGTCAGCAGTCTACCTTTAGGAACTGACACTCCCGGTTATATACGAAGTAAAGTCAACAGTCTACCTTCGGGAGTCCCAGAGGAACTGACACTCCCGGTTATATACAAAGTAAAGTCTCCCTGATGGGCCCATCAGTTGCTCCCTTAATCAGGGAGCTCGTATTCTAATAGGCCAACTTCAATGGCCTGATTAACGTCATTACTCGAATGGTAATTCCTGATTTTCCCCCCTCACCCTTTCTGAAACAGCAGAGTGACATGTGTAATTTCCCAATCCAACGCAAAAGTTCCTGAATTGTGAGAGCTTTGGGCATCTGCGGTGTTCTCATTCATTTCCTTTTAAACTCTGGGATGGAAACCATCTGCTCCTGGGGATTTCTCACTCTTCCACGCTGATGTTATTGCTATTTTGCTCATGTAAATTTTGGAGATTCCCTGGCCCTGGTATTGGTTTCCTGAGGATGTCTGACATGCTGACCTCTTCCTCCACTGTAAATACTGATAATTTACTTTTTAATAATAATTATTTTGAATAATTATAAAGTAATTATTAAGCATGCTCGTCATTTCCTTATTTTCATTAGCATATCCCTATTACCATTATTGCTCCAGACTCCCCTCTGTGTTCTGTTTGTGATGAGTTTAATATCCGTGGCCAGCTGTTTTCCACACTTTTGGATTTTTGGCAAGCTTGGCTGTTGGTTATATCTCTCCCATTTACCAGGAAGCTGTTCCAGCTTCCATTTCACACTCTCTTTCCCAGCTTTGAGATGGAGCCAAGCTTCCAGTGACAGGCCTGGATAATGAAACGGCAAATGCTATCTTGTAATTGTTTTTATCAACCGCACTCGACTTGTGCCTTGATAAGACCCAATGCAGGACTTTGAAAGCAGTGGCGCATCACATCAGTCCTTGTGTTAACTTGAAAATAATTTATTATGTGTCGAATGAGTAAAGTCATGTCACCTATCTGCGTGTTTGCAGTAGCGACACCTAATCCTCCCTAACTCCCCAAGGGGACACAATAAGATCTGAATTGTAAATAATAGTTAAATTATTGTAAGTAAGGATTGAAGAATACATTTTTAAAAAATGTGTTTCTGGAGGAAGCTAATATCTCCTTTTTTGGGAATTCCACCATTCTCTGTCATATTCTCTTGCGCTTTCGATCCCATGCTCTGACTCTGCCTCATGTCCTTCCTTCTGCCTCGCACCGTTCCCCCCCCCGCCCCCTCCCCCATCCACCTCGCTCCCTCCGTCTTGCTCTCTGTTTTACTGTTCCACTGTCACTCACATCCCTACTCTCTTTCGTCACTTACTCGCCCTCTCGCTTGGTGGCACAGTGGTTAGCACTGCTGCCTCACAGCGCCAGGGACCTGGGTTCAATTCCCGGCTTGGGTCACTGTCTGTGTGGAGTCTGCACGTTCTCCCTGTGTCTGTGTGAGTTTTCCTCCGGGTGCTCCAGTTTCCCCCCACAGTCTGAAAGACGTGCTGGTTAGGTGCATTGGCCGCGCTAAATTCTCCCTCAGTGTACCCGAACAGGTACTGGAGTGTGGCGACTAGGGGATTTTCACAGTAACTTCATTGCTGTGTTAATGTAAGCTTACTTGTGACACTAATCTAGTATATACTTTCTCTGTCTTATTCTATCTCACGCACTCGCTTTGCCTTGCAACTCCCTTCTGTCCGCCTCGCTCCCTTCATCTTGCTTGTTGTCCCAATGTCACTCACACCCCTGAGCCACTTTGTCACTCTCTCGCTCTCTCACTTTCACTTGCATTCCTGTGCGGCCTCCCTCCTGTCCTGTTTAGTCCTCTCTGCCTCTAACTGATGAAACTTGTGACTTTGTACCCAAACAACTTTTGCTACAAGACTGCAACCAGTCTTAAAAAAATAATTGGATGTGCTTCTGTTCCATTGCTGGATCTGGAGCAGCAGCTAATAAATCAAATATTGGCAAGCCTTACGTCCTATTTCTGTCCTTTTTTGAGCTTTGCATTTTTGAGCTCTGCCGATCTTTTGACAGTAAGAAGTCTCACAACACCAGGTTAAAGTCCAACAGGTTTATTTGGTAGCAAATACCATAAGCTTTCGGAGCACTGTTCCTTCGTCAGATGGAGTGGATATCTGCTCTCAAACAGTACACAGACACAGAAATCAAGTTACAGAATACTAATTAGAATGCGAATCTCTAAAGCCAGCCAGGTCTTAAAGGTACAGACAATGTGGGTGGAGGGAGCAGTCAGATCTTTTGACACCCTTTCTTGAGTGTCTGCGTTCAGGTTGTGGAAAGCACAGCCGTGTTGGCAGTCAGGTTGTATCCATGCAGGGTGATGTACTAATGCTGGCGTTGTTAGTCTGAAGTTTAACAACACCAGGTTAAAGTCCAACAGGTTTATTTGGTAGCAAAAGCCACACAAGCTTTCGAGGCTCTGAGCCCCTTCTTCAGGTGAGTGGGAATTCTGTTCACAAACAGAACTTATAAGACACAGACTCAATTTACATGAATAATGGTCTGAGCCACAGGTAACCACACTGCAGATCTGTGGGCAGGACTGTACATAACATGTCACCGTTGTGATTCTCAACAGTCAAACGATGCACTTGAATATTTGTTCTCGCTGGAGATTAAGCTACCTCGTTAGAGTAATTTGCAATTTAAGCAAATGCCGGGTGTTTTGACCCGGGGCCAGATTTCAGCACCTGGTGTTTCTGGCGTGGACCACAGAAGTTTGAAAATAGTTGGGACAGGCGCTGAAATTTTCCAGCACCGTTGCTGTGGATTTTCCTGTGACGGATGTGGCAATCCATTTAAATCCCTCGACAGGACTGGAAGAACCCACCATTGGGCACTGGAAAATTCCACCCAGATAAGACCATAAGACATAGGAGTGGAAGTAAGGCCATTCGGCCCATCGAGTCCACTCCACCATTCAATCATGGTTGATTTCAACTCCATTTACCCGCTCTCTCCCCATAGCCCTTAATTCCTCGAGAAATCAAGAATTTATCAATTTCTGTCTTGAAGATGCTCAACGTCTCGGCCTCCACAGCCCTCTGTGGCAATGAATTCCACAGACCTACCACTCTCTGGCTGAAGAAATTTCTCCTCATCTCTGTTCTAAAGTGACTCCCTTTTATTCTAAGGCTGTGCCCCCGCGTCCTAGTCTCCCCTGCTAATGGAAACAACTTCCCTACGTCCATCCTATCTAAGCCGTTCATTATCTTGTAAGTTTCTATTAGATCTCCCCTCAACCTCCTAAACTCCAATGAATATAATCCCACGATCCTCAGACGTTCATCGTATGTCAGGCCTACCATTCCTGGGATCATCCGTGTGAATCTCCGCTGGACCCGCTCCAGTGCCAGTATGTCCTTCCTGAGGTGTGGGGCCCAAAATTGCTCACAGTACTCCAAATGGGGCCTAACCAGTGCTTTATAAAGCCTCAGAGGTACATCCCTGCTTTTGTATTCCAAGCCTCTTGAGATAAATGACAACATTACATTTGCTTTCTTAATTACGGACTCAACCTGCAAGTTTACCTTTCGAGAATCCTGGACTAGGACTCCCAAGTCCCTTTGCACTTTAGCATTATGAATTTTGTCACCGTTTAGAAAATAGTCCATGCCTCTATTCTTTTTTCCAAAGTGCAAGACCTCGCACTTGCCCACGTTGAATTTCATCAGCCACTTCTTGGACCACTCTCCTAAACTGTCTAAATCTTTCTGCAGCCTCCCCACCTCCTCAATACTACCTGCCCCTCCACCTATCTTTGTATCATCGGCAAACTTGGCCAGAATGCCCCCATTCCCTCATCTAGATCGTTAATATATAAAGAGAACAGCTGTGGCCCCAACACTGAACCCTGCGGGACACCACTTGTCACCGGTTGCCATTCTGAGAAAGAACCTTTTATCCCAACTCTCTGCCTTCTGTCTGACAGCCAATCGTCAATCCATGTTAGTACCTTGCCTCGAATACCATGGGCCCTGCAAATGTGGCAGTTTTCAGAAACGTTTTGTTTGTCTAGATTCACCGGCCGTTGCATTGCTTTCTGGGTTTAGTAAGATCCTGGTGCAGTTGTATAACCATACAGAGATTCACAGAATACAGTGCAGAAGGAGGACATTTAGCCCATCTTGTCTGCACCGGCTCTCCGAATGAGCATTTTGACTTATCGCCATTCCCCTGACACTTTACCCCTTTCTATTCAAATAATCATCTCATGCCCTCCTGGATGCCTTGATTGAACCTGCCCCCACCACACTTCCAGACAGTGCATTCCAGACCCAATCACTTGCTGTGTGAAGTTCTTTCTCGTCACATTTTGCTTCTTTTGCCAATCACTTTAAATTTGTGCCCTCTTGTTCTCGATCCTTTTACAAGCGGGAACAGTTTCTTCCTATCTACTCTGTCCAGCCCCCTCATGATTTTGAACACCTCTATCAAATCTCCTCTTAGCCTTCTTCTCTCCAAGGAGAACAGTCCCAACCTCTCCAATCTATCCTCATAACTGAAGTTTCTCATTGCTGGAACCATTGTTGTGAATCTCTTCTGCACTCTCTCCCATGTGTTCACATCCTTCCTATAGCGTGGCGCCCAGAATTGTACACAATATTCCAGCTCAGGTCTAACTAGTGTCTTGTATAAGTTCAGCATAACCTTCTTGCTCTTGTACTCTATGCCCTTATTAATAAAGCCCAGAATACTAGATGCTTTATTAACTGCTCTCTCCACCTGTCCTGACACCTTCCTTGATATATCGACTAAAACACCCAAGTCTCTGCTCCTGCACATCTTACACATTGTACTCCTTATTTTAGATTGTCTCTCCATGTTCTTTCTACCAAAATGCATCGCCTCCCACTTCTCCACGTTGAACTTTATCTACCATCTATTTGCCCACTCCACCAACTTGTCTGTGTCCTTTTGAAGTTCTATACTGTCCTCTACACAGTGTATAATACTTCCAAGTTTTGTATCATCTGTAAGCGTTGAAACTGTCCTCTGCACAGCAAGATCTAGATCATTAATATGTAAGCGGACACAAATTTCTGTGATTCCTTAGATTAAATATTTCTTAGAATAAAATCAAATAAATGAAACAGGACAAAGCAGCACCCAGGCACAAAGTGTGAACAGACAAGCAGGTCTTTTAAAATGCAGAAACAGGGCTGACAAAGGGACTCAGGAACTCACATTAGCATAACCTTCCATTTAATTAAATTGGCTCCAAGGATATCAGGAAGCCCTTATCAAACAGAAGGTCTCCTAGACATGAAAGACTTCCTGATAAAACACCTATTGTATAAGAAACTCCGGAGATCTCAGGCAATTATCACCTCCCTGGACTGGGCAATCACCAGACTTAACACATCAACTCCGCACCTAAAAACCCATTAAACAGGATGGCCATATCAGAAAACCATAAACAAACCATTTACACATCAACCACAGAGTATGACTATAGCTATAACCCGTTTTGGCAGGCCTGCAGAGTACCTTCGGGACTGTTATTGTATGTGTGTCCTGATTGTACCTCCGTTGACGTAAAAGCAATAAAGCTGTGCCATTGTTGAACCTGACTCTGGGTCCGTAGTGGTCGTGTTCGCCCACTCGCGCTAACAAATATATATCAGGAAAAGCAAGGTTCCAGTACGTCCCCTGGGAAACTCCATTACCGACCTTCCTCCAGCCCGAAAATAACCATGGGCAGAATTTTACCAGCACGTCTACCCGAGGTTCGTACAATCCTGCCCGAGGCCAACGGAGAACGCTGTTCACTGAGCCTCAGGGGCGGGCGTGCCGGTAAAATATGTTTCCATTACTCTCTGCTTCCTATTATTCAGCCAATTTTGTATCCACATTGCTACTGTCCCTTTTATTCCTCTTCTCACAAGTCTGTTGTGTGGCACTGTCAAAGCAGGTTCCTTGGCAGTGGGGTGGGGGTGCATAGAACAGGAAAGCCCATTGGCAGCGGCTAATGGTGGACTGCTTCTGCCAACACAAAACACACCATGGAGGGATGCCACAAATCCCACCCTTGGTTTTGGGATAGAGGTTTTGTGTAATGACAGCCAGCTTTCCATTGTTAGACCCGAAATAGATTTTTGTTTTCCCCTTGACCCTTCTGGTGATCCACGCCTTTTACCTTTGACCTCAGTCACCACTCTTGCTTCACTTGACCCAAATACGTCATTAATATGTCAGCTGTGGTTCAGCTGGTAGTTCTCTTGTCTTTGAGCCAGAAGCCAGGGGCTCAAGTCCCACTCCCAAGGCTTGAGCACAGTCTAGGCTGACACAGTAGTGCAGTACTGAGGGAGTGCTGCACTATCGGTGGTGTTGTTCTGCCCCCTTTTGTGGGCATAACACATCCATCCCATGGCACACTTTCAAAAGAGATCAGGGTATCTATCCCTGGTGTCCTGGTCAATATTTATTCCACAACCAACATCACAGAAAACGGACTATCTCGTTATCTCATTGCTGTTTGTGGGTGGCACGGTGGCACAGTGATCAGCACTGCTGCCTCACAGCGCCAGGGACCCGGGTTCGATTCCCGACTTGGGTCACTGTCTGTGTGGAGTCTGCACATTCTCCCCGTGTCTGCGTGGGTTTCCTCCGGCTGCTCCAGTTTCCCCCCACACTCCAAAGACGTACGGGTTAGGTGGATTCAAGTGACGGCAGAAGGGAAGAAGCTGTTCTTGAGTCGGTTGCTACGTGACCTCAGGCGTTTGTATCTTTTTCCCGACGGAAGAGAGAATGTCCGGGGTGCGTGGGGTCTTTGATTATGCTGGCCGCTTTTTTATTTTTTAAGTGGAAGGTTGTCAGCTCTCACTGGGTACTGTGAGATGGTTCTCTCTTTATCTGCCTGGCCTCCGATGAGCGTATGGGAAGTGAATACTGGGGAGGGTATATAACAGGGCGAATTCTCTCACATTGTTCAGTTGATCTATGCGATGAGCATTGAGAGTAGGCTGTCGCTGAGCTTTGCATTGTACAAAAGCCAGTCTCAGATTGATGGTGTCAGGCTGTCTTTCTACTTGACTGCCTTCTGAACATTAAGCTTTGTGCTTTCCGACTCCTGCATTCATCATGGTGCGGTTGCAACGTTAACCATGACCTGCCTTTATTTACCAACAGGACAATGGAATCAAGTTGGACAAACACGTAACCGACCAGGAAAGAGCGAAAAAGAAAGCAGAGAGGCGAAGGGCCAAGAAAAAGGTATTTGTTTTGCTTATTGCTTTTCAGTGACTGTCGTAACGTTTCTGCTTGAGGAAGGAATGGGATAATCCCAGTAAGCCCTGATTGAATCAATATAATGCTGTGTATGAGTTTTGCTGCCAGGTGTGATATCAGGAACATCCCAACAACTGACTGACTGAATCAAATAGAAGGGCATCTTCCTTCATTTGTTCATAGTGGGGAGAGTACAGACCATACTCAACCAACCCGTGCTTGCAAAATGTCCACTGTTAGATGTGATAGGGGAGGCAGTGGTGTAGTGTTATTGTCGCTGTACTAGTAATCCAGCGGCCTAGGATGATGCTGTGGTTCAAACCCCACCATGGCAGATCATAGAATCCCTACACTGCAGGAGGAGGCCATTTGACCCATCGACCACAATCCCACCCAGGCCCTATTCTCGTAACCCTACGTATGACCCCTCAGTCATAGGGGGACTAGCTAGTGTAAATGACCCCTCAGTCCAGGGGGACTAGCTAGTGTAAATGCGTGGGGTTATAAGGATAGGACCTGGGTGGGATTATGGTTGGTGCAGACCCGATGGGCCGATTGGCCTCCTTCTGCGCTGTAGGATTCTATATTTGCCCTGCTAATCCCCCTCACACTAGGGGCAATTTAGCATGATCAATCAACCTAACCCGCACATCTTTGAATTGTGGGAGGAAACCGGAGCACCCGGAGGAAACCCACACAGACACTGGGAGAATGTGCAAAATCCACACAGACAGTGACCCGAGGCCGGATTTGAACCCAGGTCCCTGGCGCTGTGAGGCAGCAGTGCTAACCACTGTGCCACCGTACTGCAGATGGTGAAATTTGAATTCAATAAAAAAATCTTGAAATATCTGTCTACTGATGATCATGAAACCATTGTCGATTGTCGGAAAAACCCATCTGGTTCACTAATGTCCTTTAGGGAAGGAAATCTGCCGTCCTTACCTGGTCTGGCCCACAAATCACTCCAGAGACACAGCAATGTGGTTGACTATTAACTGCCCTCAGGGATGGGCAATAAATGCTGCCCCAGCCAGCGAAGCCCACATCCCATGAAAGGGTTAAAAAAACATTCTGCGATTGGGCAGCACTTGTTGAACAATTCTGAGTGTGCTAATAGCTATATTAACAACCAATTTCAGATAATCAGCTCGGCCTATAATGTGGCTCATTACCGCATGCTGGAAGGGATATGCATTCGTACACAGGGACCTAGTCTCTGCAAACTAAAGGAATACCTTATGTCTTTTTTGAATTTGAGGACCCTATAGATCAATGTTGCTTTCTCCATGGTAATGCCTCAGACAATTACAGTCAAGTGGAATTCCCTCCCAACCCACAGAAAATGGACTGCAGCGATTCAAGAAGGCAGCTCACCACCACCTTCTCAAGAGCAACTAGGGATGGGCAATAAATGCTGGCCTAGCCAGCGGCGCCCATGTCCCACGAATGAATATTAAAAAAAAGTCACAAACCAATCACCTCCCTTTGCTCCTGTAATATAAATTGTTGTGATTGTTTGAAATTTGGCATTCTTGCATTTGTCCCAGTGAATGTAAGCAGAAAGGATCAGCAACATGGACAGAAGCAGTCCGTGTCCAAATGCAGCAAGACCTGGTCAATATCTAGGCTGGGGTTGGTAAGTGGGCAGCACGGTGGCACAGTGGTTAGCACTGCTGCCTCACAGCGCCAGGGACCCGGGTTCGATTCCCAGCTTGGGTCACTGTCTGTGTGGAGTTTGCACATTCTCCCCATGTCTGCGTGGGTTTGCTCCGGGTGCTCTGGTTTCCTCCCACAGTCCAAAGATGTGTGGCTTAGGTGCATTGGCCATGCTAAATTGCTACTTAGTGTCAGGGGGGACTAGCTAGGGTAAACACATGGGGTTATGGGGATTGTGGTCTGTGCAGACTCGATGGGCTGAATGGCCTCCTTCTGCACTGTAGATTCTATGATTCTATGAAGTGACAAATAACATTGGTGCCACAAACCTGATAGGAGAACTTTCCACGTGTGTTCAAGGTATTTGCAGTGAAAATGGTTCCTGCTGGAATCTGTGAAATCTCCAACTTCAACCCTTAAGATAGGCAGAGGGATCTGGGTGTACAGGTACACAGGTCACTGAAAGTGGCAACGCAGGTGGAGAAGGTAGTCAAGAAGGCATACGGCATGCTTGCCTTCATCGGCCGGGGCATTGAGTTTAAAAATTTGCAAGTCATATTGCAGCTTTATAGAACCTTAGTTAGGCCGTATTTGGAATATAGTGTTCGATTCTGGTCGCCACACTACCAGAAGGATGTGGAGGCTTTGGAGAGGGTACAGAAAAGATTTACCAGGATGTTGTCTGGTATGGAGGGCATTAACTATGCGGAGAGGTTGGAGAAACTTGGTTTGTTCTCACTGGAGCGACAGAGGTTGAGGGGAGACCTGATGGAAGTCTACAAGATTATGAGAGGCATGGACAGAGTAGATAGTCAGAAGCTTTTTCCCAGGGTGGAGGAGTCAATTACTAGGGGGCATAGGTTTAAGGGGCAAGGTTTAAAGGAGATGTACGAGGCAACTTTTTTTACAGAGAGGGTGGTGGGTGCCTGGAACTCGCTGCCGGGGGGAGGTGGTGGAAGCGGATACGGTGGTGATTTTTAAGGGGCATCTGGACAAGTACATGAATAGGATGGGAATAGAGGGATATGGTCCCCGGAAGGGTAGGGGGTTTTAGTTTAGTCAAGCAGCATGGCCTGTGCAGGCTTGGAGGGCCGAAGGGCCTGTTCATGTGCTGTAATTTTCTTTGTCCTTTGTTCAATTCTTGGTGTCCAGGATTTCCAAAGCTCCAAGTGGATGCTGGGAAGGGAAGCCATTATTCTGGTCTTTGTAAATAGAGGATCACCTGTGATTTAGCAATCAAACGCACACCCTTTCAAGCTGTTTTCCCCCAAAACAATTTCACCTGTAAATAATTCCACTCTCCCGAGGGAATGACAGTGAAGCTTTAACACAGAAGGCCTGAGAATCAGATTTGAGTCCTCAGTCAGGCTGTGCTCTCTGCAGCTATACTAAATGGGAGAAACCCGGTCTCCCTGAACACAAGACAAAATATAAACCATTTTCCGCGTAGTCTGTTTCTCACCAGGGTAACTGTACCCCTCTCTCCTACTCACAATCCCTGTTGTTGTCTTTCATGTTCTTGGGGTGCTGGACCAGAAGCCCAGGTTACCTTGGGACTGCAGACCAGACCCCAACAATTTTTCTATTTTGGTATAAGCGTGAGGAGAGGATGCTTCGTTCCAGGAGTGATTCCACTGACAAATTAGAGACCTTTTCTAGTGAAACAAACTTTATTCAATAACGCAGTTTAAATACACCTTTAACAAATGAAGAAAAGTAACTATTAACAGTTGAACAATATTGAAAATGAGAAAGAAACAACTTTAATTTTGAACTTATCACTGTTTCAGTTCCAAATAAGCAACACTCCTCTTACAGACTTAAAAACCACTTTAAATACAGTTAGCAGCCGTAAATATACTCGCTACAATGAGTATAGACAGTCTTGAAGCTTTCAGAGAGATATAGACGCTGGAATTCTATCACCTCACCCGCCACGGAATTGGAGCGGGTAAGGGGTAGACAATGGAAATGTCCATTGATCTCGGGCAAGAATTTCTGCTTTCACTCAAGCAAGGCCAAAATGCCTCACCCAGAATTCCAGAAGCCTGCAAAATCCTTCTAAGTTCAACCAGGTTTCAGCTCCAAACTGAACTGCTTTCTGCCAAAGCTTTTTTTTTCCTCTGCTACAGACCCAGGACTGCACATAATCCACATTGTCACATGACTCTGTCAATCACTGTAATTGGAAATCCCCGGGGAACTTAAGTAAACAAAAGTCCGCTAAGTCTACTTAATGTAACCACTTGCAAGGCTAAAGTGAGTAATTATCCTGCTCTTCCAGCGTCTGAGTTGCATTCCCCCAGACATATTGACTGCCTGTAGCTGAAGCTGAATTTTTAAACATCCCCCTCAAACATAAAAAAAAATTATATCCATTTCAATTTCACTACTACCATCACAATCCTTAAGGACTAAATCAAAATTTGACAGATCAAATGGAAGACTGGAAAATGTCTGCACTGGACTTATTAATACCAGTTTTGGAATTGGCATTAATGCATGCTCTTGGAAGTACAGGAACTGTGCGATAACCAGTATCTCAGAGCTTTGCAATGTCACCTTCCAACCCAACTGACTACTTTCACATACTGTCGAATTGTGTTTCCAGCAAGTTTACAGTAGTTTTGAAATGTATTTATCCCTCCTGTGTAGGCTGAAAGCTGTTAATGTTCAACATAAATAAGTCAGTCTGATCTGAGTTAAGTTACTGGTGTGATCATCTGAGAATCCAAGGAAATGAATCCCCAGCTGTTGCTGCTGGTCACTTTTTTTTTGTCCAAACCTCTGATTCCGGAGCGGAGAGAGTGAGAACGTTCCCAGAGCCTAATCCCAATCTCATCCCGGAGCAGAGAGAATGAGAATGTTCCTGAAATCTGGTCCCAATCTGATCCCGGTGCAGAGGGGGTGAGAACGTTCTTGGAATCTGGTCCCAATCCGATCCCGGTGTGAGAACATTCCCGGGGTCTGATCCCGGAGCAAAGATGATGCGAACATGCCCAGAATCTGATATCAGTCTGATCCCGGAGCAGAGAGAGAGCGATGATGTTCCTGGAATCTGACCCCAATCTGATTCTGGAGTGGAGAAGCTGAGAGCATTCCTGGAATCTGATCCCAATCTGATTCCGGAGCAGAGAGGATGAGGACATTCCTGGAGCCGGATTGTGGTGCAGGCTGTGAGGGTGCTGCTGGAATTGGCTCTGCCACAGTAACTGGAGTTGACGTGTTTCTGGTTGGGGAGCGCAGACTGATCCCTCTGACCTCCCGGGTACTTTTAAAATCCTCCCAGTGAAGACTCTGTGGGTCAGTTCAGAGCTTTATGTGCATCGGGCTTTAAAATGGTGGGAGAACTTCCCACCTGTGCCCGAGGTTTATCGTTTTAAAGCTCTGGATAGTTTCAGTTCCGCTTTATTCCACGGTGCCAGTGCCGGCATGCTGACCCCTGCCACCCGCAATCCACCCCCCTCCACCCCCCACAGTCCTGCCACCTGAGGCCACCACCCAGGTTGCCTAGTAATCACATCAATCCTTGAGTTTGGGTTTGAGGGCAGTTCCTTTATTATCTGCTCAACTGTTCAATAATCTGTTGTCCTGATAAATCTGGTGTTGCTAGGTAGTTGAGGGAGGTGATTATTATTATTCCAATGCTCAGAGACAGAGCTGTTTGGACTCTATCCTCTTGCCGATTTCAATCTGTGGGCTGCTGAACCTGTTTGGTCAGTTATTTTTTTCCCCTAATTTTCTACACGGTATGCCAACCTTCCAGCAGAGACTGTGCCAATTAACTCCTTCAGACAGACGCGGTTTTCCTAATGAGATCCAGGCTGTAGCTTGTCAGCTTGACCCAGTTGTAATAATATAAATATGTGTCTATATGGTTCCTTCCACAGCCATTGACAGTGAGTGCCAAGCTGCTGTACAGCAAATACAGCAATTTGAAATGTCGCCGCAGTGAGCAGCAATGTGATAATGACCAGATAATCTTGTCATGTTGATTGAGGGAGAAATACTGGCAGGAACAGGGGAGAAGCCTCCACCCTTCTTCCAAACCGTGCTGGTGGATCTTTACACCCTTGTACACAGCAGGGGGTTCTCAGCTTGGTGCCTCGTTGGAACGGTGGCACCACTGACAGTGCAGCACTCCCTTCGTACTGTACTGGGAGGGCCAGCCTTGACTTTTGTGTTTAAGACCTGGAGTAGGACTTGAACTCAGGACCTCACTGTTCCGAGGTGAGACTGCTCCCAGCTGAGCTACAGCTGAGAGTCAGCAGCACTTTGGCCTTGAGGAGCGAGGATTTGAATACCCGGTGGTTCAGTGTCCAGCGATTGCTGAGTTGTTGAGGGTGACATCTTTTGGTTGAGATTTGGTTTGTCCGGTCTCCGCTTTCTTTTCTTTTTTACTTTTTCCCTCACTATTGTGCTGCCTCATTGTTGCTCCTCATTCCCTCGATGTCTCTCCCTCGCTGTTGCACCCTCATTGTCGCTCCCTCATCGTCTCTCCCTCCCTCCCCCGCCCTCCCTCCCTCAATTTTAATCGCTCCACCATTGGGAAACGTGCCTTCAATTGGCCAGAACCTAAGTTCTGGAATTCCCTCCTTAAGGGGGTGATTCTCCCATTACGACCCACTAATTGTTTGGCGGGTTGGATCGGGAGATGTGCACATGCGCAGATTTGCAGGATTCGCGCATGCGTTCCCGATGCACGTGCGTCTCCCACTGCCGGAATCCGGCGCGGTCGAGGCCACATAGGAAACTGGCAGGAAGACCAGGTGAGTAACTTTAATCTATTTTTAATGCGATTTAAATGTGATTATCGGCCCCGGGACTGAATTCTCCAGGCCCGATAGCATCTCCCACCCTGCCGTTACAATTTCACTCCGGCGGGGTTTAGAGCAGCTCCACACCTTCGGGGAACTGGGGGGAGACACGGCTGGAGTGAAGGGGGGCAATCAGGGTTGCCTAGGCGGTGAGAAGCAGGGGTTGTTGCCCCCTGGGCATGGGGACTCTGGCAGTGCCAGCCTGTGCCCCCGGCACTGTCCAAGGGACAAAGTGCCCATGCACGGGGAGCACCTTGGCACTGCCCATTGGGCATGGGGCAGTGCCAAGGTGGTGTGGCCTATTGGGATGGGGCTTGGGGGGGCGCGGGGCATAATGGGGTGGGGCAACTGGTGATGGTGGGGGGTCCTGCACCACTCTGCATTGGGGTCTGGTCGGGGCTGGAGGGAGGCCAGCGATCGGGGCGGGCTGGGTGATCGGGGCCACAGATCAGGGGCCATCGCGCATGCGCAGAGTTCCGGAACTGCGGCGTGAATAGGCCCCGCCCTCCCGAGCTTTTAATGACATTCACGATTGGGACCTCTGCATTGCACAGGATGTGGGAGATTCGAGTCTGAAGTTGAACTGAAAATGCAATCGTGATTTACACAATTTTTCCCGCGAATTCAGCACCGAGAATGTTTTTGGGAGAATCACCCCCTAAATTTCTCAATATCGCTTTCTTCCTTTAACCTGCCTCGTTGATCAAACTTTTAGTTTTCTGATTGACTATCTCATCTTTTGTTTGATAATTGGTCCAGTGAAGTGCTTTGGAATGTTAAAGGCACTATATGAATGAGTTGTTGTTAGATGGTCCAATCCACTCCTTAATCGTCAAGCGAATACAATTCTAGCCATCATACCCTGCATTGTCTTGCAGGCTGTGGTTGATATTTAATGGTCAAAGCTCCGACATGGGAATGACCACTTGAGACTGGGTCACTGCAGCACCTACCTATATCCCAGCACGCATGAGCAGCTTTTTCGTGGGACATGGGCACCGGTCAAACCAAATCTCAACCAAAAGATGTCACCCTCAACAACTCAGCAATCGCTGGACACTGAACCACCGGGTATTCAAATCCTCGCTCCTCAAGGCCAAAGTGCTGCTGACTCTCAGCTGTAGCTCAGGTGGGAGCAGTCTCACCTCGGAACAGTGAGGTCCTGAGTTCAAGTCCTACTCCAGGTCTTAAACACAAAAGTCAAGGCTGGCCCTCCCAGTACAGTACGAAGGGAGTGCTGCATTGTCAGTGGTGCCACCTTTCCAACGAGGCACCAAGCTGAGAACCCCCTGCTGTGTACAAGGGTGTAAAGATCCACCAGCACGGTTTGGAAGAAGGGTGGAGGCTTCTCCCCTGTTCCTGCCAGTATTTCTCCCTCAATCAACATGACAAGATTATCTGGTCATTATCACATTGCTGCTCACTAATTAGTTGTCACATCTCCTACGTTACAACAGCGGCGACATTTCAAATTGCTGGCATTCAGAAACATAGAAAAACTACAGCACAATACAGGCCCTTCAGCCCACAAAGTTGTGCCGAACATGTCCCTACCTTAGCGATTACTAGGCTTACCTATAACCCTCTATCTTACTAAGTTCCATGTACTTATCTAACAGTCTCTTAAAAGAATCTATCGAATCCGCCTCCACCACCATTGCTGGCAGCCCATTCCACGCACCCACCACCCTCTGAGTGAAAAACTTACCCCTGACATCTCCTCTGTACCTACTCCCCAGCACCTTAAACCTGTGCCTCTTGTGGCAACAATTTCAGCCCTGGGAAAAAGCCTCTGATTGTCCACTCGATCAATACCGCTCAACATCTTATACACTTCTATCAGGTCACCCCTCATCCTTCGTCTCTCCAAGGAGAAAAGGCCGAGCTCACTCAACCTATCCTCATAAGACATGCCCCCCAACCCAGGCAACATCCTTGTAAATCTCCTCTGCACCCTTTCTATGGCTTCCACATCCTTCCTGTAATGAGGCGACCAGAACTGAGCACAGTACTCCAGGTGGGGTCTGACCAAGGTCCAATATAGCTGCAACATTATCTCACGACTCCTAAACTCAATTCCTCGATTGATGAAGGCCAGTACACCATACGCCTTCTTAACCACAGCCTCAACCTGCACAGCTGCTTTAAGCGTCCTATGAACTCGGACCCCAAGATCCTTCTGATCTTCCACACTGCCAAGAGTCCTACCATTAATATTATATTCCGCCATCCTATTTGACCTGCCAAAATGAACCACCTCACACTTATCTGGGTTAAACTCCATCTGCCACTTCTCCGCCCAGTCTTGCATCCTTTCAATGTCTCGCTGCAACTTCTGACATCCCTCCGCACTATCCACAACACCTCCAACCTAGTTGCCCGAGGGCAGTTGAGAGTCAACCACATTGCTGTGGCTCTGGAGTCACATGTAGGCCAGACCGGGTAAGGACGGCAGATTTCCCTCCATAAAAGGCATTAGGCCAGAGCTGCCAGAGGTGGGTACAATTTTGCCTTTAAAAAGCATTTAGATAGTTACATGGGTAAGGTGGGTATAGAGGGATATGGGCCAAACGCGGGCAATTTGGGACTAGATTAGTGGTTAAAAAAAAAGGTGGTGTGGACAAGTTGGGCCAAAGGGTTTGTTTCCATGCTGTAAACCTCTATGACTCTAGTGAACCAGGTGGGTTTTTCCAACAATCAGCAATGATTGCATGGTCATCAGTAGATTCTTAATTCCAGGTATTTTTTTACACAATTCAAATTCCACCATTTGCTGTGATGGGATTTGAACCTGAGTAAAATGGTTTAGAAAATAGGAATGATGGATTGGTGCAGCTCAATTATTGTTTGGTCCTTGCAGCCCCATTCCCCACCAAAAGAACCACAATGCATGACCACCAATTGAATTGAGAATGCGTTCTGATCTCATTGAAAATTCGTGTGATTATTGACATTTATACCATTGTTTTGCACTGTATGTGGGACCTCATCCTGAACCAACTCGTACTGTAGATGTTGATAAAAGGATGAAATCTTTGTAATGATCCTACAAATCTGCTTTTCCCTCCCAGCGTCAGAAGGAAAGGAAAAAATTGGAAAGAGGAAAGAGCAATGAAGAGAACAGAGAGGTAAGGAAAGTAGTGTCATCAGGTGTTCTTGTCCAGTTTAGGAATAAGTTTGAGTTCCCAAATTATTGCATCCTTATTGCATAGAAAAGGAGTTGAGGCCGGCACAGATCAGCCATGATTGTATTGAATGGTGGGGCAGGCTTGAAGGGCTTGGTGGCCTACTCCTGCCTTGTTGGGCGGCATGGTAGCACAGTGGTTAGCACTGCTGCCTCACAGCGCCAGGGACCTGGGTTTGATTCCCAGCCTCGGGTCACTGTCTGTGTGGAGTTTGCACGTTCTCCTCGTGTCTGCGTGGGTTTCCTCCGAGTGCTCCAGTTTCCTCCCACACTCCAAAGATGTGTGAGTTTGGTAGATTGGCCATGCTAAATTGCTCCTTAGTGTCCCAAGATGTGTAGGTTAGATGGATTGATCATGGTAAGTGTACAGGGTACAGGGATGGGACGGGGGAGAGGGCCTCAGTAAGGTACTTTGTCAGAGAGTCAGTGCAGACTTGATGGACCGAATGGCCTCTTTCTGCACTGTTGGGATTCCATGATTATATGAATTTAAGAAAGCACCAAGTGGGAGGATGGGATTTGGGGCGGAAGAGGTCAGATGGGCCTTTGTTTGAAAGCAGCTGGCAGTTCTTTGCTTTGACCCTTTTAGAAAACTTTGTTTCGCAGTGACTGAGCTGAAACCTATGGGGGCAACCTGTCTGAGGAGAGAATGGAACGTCTCTGAGCTGCCAGCTGTTCTATAATTCTGTTTTGGAATTGTCATACATGTCGCTAAACATTCCTTCCTCATATAACAACGCACCAGCCTCCATCATCATCAGCTCATCCAAAACTCTGCTGCTAGTGACCGACCTCGCATCAAATCCCATGAACCCCTCTGCTCACTGGACCATGTTGGCTCCCATAGAGTCATAGAGGTTTACAGCATGGAAACAGGCCCTTCGGCCCAACTTGTCCATGCTGCCCTTTTTTTTCAAAACCTCTAAGCTAATCCCAGTTGCCCGCATTTGGCCCATATCCCTCTATACCCATCGTACCCATGTAACTGTCTAAATGCTTTTTAAAAGACAAAATTGTACCCGCCTCTACTACTACCTCTGGCAGCTTGTTCCAGACACTCACCACCGTCAGTGTGAAAAAATTGCCCCTCTGGACACTTTTGTATCTCTCCCCTCTCACCTTAAACCTGTGCCCTCTAGTTTTAGACTCCCCTACCTTTGGGAAAAGAAGACAAGCCAGTCAGACAAGCCTCAGTTTTTAGAGCTCTCAGCCTTGCTTTTACATCTCGCCATGGCTTTGTAACTTGGTCGGTGTGTGAGTTTGTCTCTCTGTAACCTGGCCTTGTGTGAGTTTGTCTCTCTGTAACCTGGCCTTGTGTGAGTTTGTCTCTCTGTAACCTAGTCTTGTGTGAGTTTGTCTCTCTGTAACCTGGTCTCTGTGTGAGTTTGTCTCTCTGTAACCTGGTCTCTGTGTGAGTTTGTCTCTCTGTAACCTGGTCTTGTGTGAGTTTGTCTCTCTGTAACCTGGTCTCTGTGTGAGTTTGTCTCTCTGTAACCTGGTCTCTGTGTGAGTTTGTCTCTCTGTAACCTGGTCTCTGTGTGAGTTTGTCTCTCTGTAACCTGGTCTCTGTGTGAGTTTGTCTCTCTGTAACCTGGCCTTGTGTGAGTTTGTCTCTCCATAACCTGGTCTCCCTTGTGACCTGGTCTCTGACCTCGTCTCGCTGTGACCTCCTCCAATCCTACAACTCCCCCACGTTTATGTTCTCCGTCAA
The DNA here is from genome assembly GCF_964213995.1 of Mustelus asterias. Taxonomy (NCBI): domain Eukaryota; kingdom Metazoa; phylum Chordata; class Chondrichthyes; order Carcharhiniformes; family Triakidae; genus Mustelus; species Mustelus asterias. Next base: position 8,839,327 of record NC_135811.1, on the reverse strand, counting down.
TTTGGTTTCTTGTGCATCCCTTATTTTGATTGCTACACCATTGACTGCCATGTTTTCAGTTTTGAAATTCCCTCCCCAAATCTCTCCTTGTATCTCCTCCTTAAAGACACTCATTAAAGGCTGGGCAGCATGGTGGCACAGTGGTTAGCACTGCTGCCTCACAGCGCCAGGGACCTGGGCTCAATTCCAGGCTTGGGTGACTGCCTGGGTGGAATCTCTAAGTTCTCCCCGTGTCTGCGTGGGTTTCCTCTGGGAGCTCCGGTTTCCTCCTACACTCCAAAGATGTGTGGGTTAGCTGGATTGGCTATGCTAAATTGACCCTTAGTGTCAGGGGGACTGGCAGGATAAATATATAGGGTTACGGGGATAGGGACTGGTTAGAATTGTGGTCGGTGCAGACTCGATGGGCCAAATGGCTTCCTTCTGCATTTTAGAGATTTTATGATCAAAACTTACCCCTTTGACCATCTCTCCTAATATCTCCTTCTGTGACACGATCATGAATTCTGTCTGATAATGTTGCTGCTTTACTGTGTTAAAGGTGCAATTTAAATGCAAGTTGTTGTTGTTGCCGGGTGCTCTATGGAAGTTGCCTCCACCTTAGCGCTGTCCCTCACATCCTCATCATTTTGGGGCTACTCTGTGAGATGTGATATGCAATTCTTGTTTTATTTTAATGGCTGATGAAATTGAGCGTCAGAACCTTTTACATTTGTAGGAAAATGAAGAGAGCGATAGTGATGAGGAGGTTGAAGAAACTGTTAAAATACAGAAAATTCCGGAGTGTATAGAAGGAGCAAAGAAGACGTCACAGCCACTGGGCATCTTTGAAAACGGAAATAATATATCTGGACCAGTGACGATGGATGAGGTGAGGACACGCAAATTTCAGCTGTTTTTACCATTTGATTTGCTTTGAAAAGTGACACTGTTTACAATCAAGAATATTTGATGATTTTTAAATAGAGTCATAGAGGTTTACAGCATGGAAACGGGCCCTTCGGCCCAACTTGTCCATGCCACCCTTTTTTTTTAAAACCCTGAAGCTAATCCCAATTGCCCGCATTTGGCCCATATCCCTCTATACCCATCGTACGCATGTAACTATCTAAATGCTTTTTAAAAGATAAAATTGTACCCACCTCTACTACTACCACTGGCAGCTTGTTCCAGACACTCACCACCCTCTGTGTGAAAGAATTGCCTCTCTGGACACTTTTGTATCTCTCCCCTCTCACCTTAAACCTATGCCCTCTAGTTTTAGACTCCCCTACCTTTGGGAAAAGATACTGACTCCCTTGTCTGTGGCCCTCATTATTTTATAGACCTCCATAAGGTCACCCCTCAGCCTCCTACGCTCCAGAGAGAAAGGTCCCAGTCTATTCAGCCTCTCCTTATAACTCAATCTATCAAGTCCCAGTAGCATCCTAGTAAATCTTTTCTGCACTCTTTCTAGTTTAATAATATCCTTTCTATAATAGGGTGACCAGAATTGCACACAGTATTCCAAGTGTGGCCTTACCAGTGTCTTGTACAACTTCAACAAGACGTCCCAACTCCTGTATTCAATGTTCTGACCGATAAAACCAAGCATGCCGAACACCTTCTTCACCACCCTGTCCACCTGTGACTCCACTTTCAAGGAGCTATGAACATGTACCCCTAGATCTCTTTGTTCTGTAACTCTCCCCAATGCCCTACCATTAACTGAGTAAGTCCTGCCCTGGTTCAATCTACCAAAATGCATCACCTCGCATTTGTCTAAATTAAACTCCATCTGCCATTTGTCAGCCCACTAGCCCAATTGATCAAGATCCCGTTGCAATTGGAGATAACTTTCTTCACTGTCCATTATGCCACCAATCTTAGTGTCATCTGCAAACTTACTAACCATGTCCCTATATTCTCATCCAAATCATTAATATAAATGACAAATAACAGTGGACCCAGCACTGATCCCTGAGGCACACCGCTGATCACAGTTTGAAAAACAACTCTCTACAACCACCTGTCAAAATTGGCTTCTGTCAAGAAGCCAATTTTGTATCCATTTAGATACCTCACCCTGGATCCCGTGAGATTTAACTTTATGCAACAATCTACGATGCGGTATCTTTATATTTTTTTGACCATTCTTTGGGGGGGGTGGTGTCTGTTCAAAGCAAACAATGTTCACACTTTTCTGTGTGAATTCTAAATTGGGGCAAGGCCAATTTTGATGGTATCAGGCAAGAACTTTCAAAAGTTAATTGGAGGAGTTTGTGGGAAGGCAAAGGGATGTGGCAGGCTTTCAAAAGTGTGTTTACCAGGGTTCAGGGTAAACACATTCCTCTTAGAGTGAAGGGCAAGGCCGGCAGAAGTCTCGGGATGACTCGGGATATTGAGGCCCTGGTCAAGAAGAAGAAAGAGGCACATGACCTGCATAGGCAGCTGGGATCAAGTGAATCCCTTGAAGAGTATAGGGGGTGTAGGAGTAGAGTTAAGAGAGAAATCAGGAGGGCAAAAAGGGGACACGAGATTGTTTTGGCAGATAAGGCAAAGGAGAATCCAAAGAGCTTCTACAAATACATAAAGGGCAAAAGAGTAACAAGGGAGAGAGTAGGGCCTCTTATGGATCAATAAGGTCATCTATGTGCGGATCCACAAGAGATGGGTGAGATTCTAAATGAATATTTCTCATCAGTATTTACTGTTGAGAAAAGCATGGATGTTAGGGAACTTGGGGAAATAAATAGTGATGTCTTGAGGAGTGTACATATTACAGAGGAGGTGGTGCTGGAAGTCTTAAAGCGCATCAAGGTAGATAAATCCCCGGGACCTGATGAAGTGCATCCCAGGACGTTGTGGGCGGCTAGGGAGGAAATTGCGGGTCCCCTAGCCGAGATATTTGAATCATTGATAGTCACGGGTGAGGTGCCTGAAGATTGGAGAATGGCAAATGTTGTGCCTTTGTTTAAAAAGGGCTGCAGGGAAAAGCCTGGCAACTACAGGCCAGTGAGCCTCACATCTGTGGTGGGTAAGTTGTTAGAAGGTATTTTGAGAGACAGGATCTACAGGCATTTAGAGATGCAAGGACTGATTAGGGACAGTCAGCATGGCTTTGTGAGTGGAAAATCATGTCTCACAAATTTGATTGAGTTTTTTGAAGGGGTAACTAAGAAGGTAAATGAGGGCAGTGCAGTTGATGTTGTCCACATGGACTTTAGCAAGGCCTTTGACAAGGTACCGCATGGTAGGTTGTTTCATGAGGTTAAATCTCACAGGATCCAGGGTGAGGAATCTAAATGGATACAAAATTGGCTTCTGTCGGGTTGCTTTTCAAACTGGAGGCCTGTGACCAGCAGTGTGCCTCAGGGATCAGTGCTGGGTCCACTGTTATTTGTCATTTATATTAATGATTTGGATGAAAATATAGGAGGCATGGTAAGTAAGTTTGCAGATGACACCAGATTGGTGGCATGGTGGACAGTGAAGAAAGTTATCTCCGATTGCTATGGGGACCTTGATCAATTGGGCCAGTGGGCTGACAAATGGCAGATGGAGTTTAATTTAGACAAATGCGAGGTGATGCATTTTGGTAGATTGAATCAGGGCAGGACTTACTCAGTTAATGGTAGGGCGTTGGGAAGAGTTACAGAACAAAGAGATCTAGGGGTACATGTTCCTAGCTCCTTGAAAGTGGAGTCACAGGTGGACAGAGTGGTGAAAAAGGCATTAGGCATGCTTGGTTTCATCGGTCAGAACATTGAATACAGGAGTTGGGACGTCTTGTTGAAGTTGTACAAGACACTGGTAAGGCCACACTTGGAATACTGTGTGCAGTTCTGGTCACCCTATTATAGAAAGGATATTATTAAACTAGAAAGAGTGCAGAAAAGATTTACTAGGATGCTACCGGGACTTGACGGATATAAGGAGAGGCTGGATAGACTGGGACCTTTTCTCTGGAGCGTAGGAGGCTGAGGGGTGATCTTATAGAGGTCTATAAGATAATGAGGGTATAGATTAGCTAGATAGTCAATATCTTTTCCCAAAGGTAGGGGAGTCTAAAACTAGAGGGCATAGGTTTAAGGTGAGAGGGGAGAGATACAAAAGTGTCCAGAGGTGCAATTCTTTCACACAGAGGGTGGTGAGTGTCTGGAACGAGCTGCCAGAGGTAGTAGTAGAGTCAGGTACAATTTTATCTTTTAAAAAGCATTTAGATAGTTACATGGATAAGATGGGTATGGAGGGATATGGGCCAAACATGGGCAATTGGGATTAACTTAGGGGTTTAAAAAAAAAGGGTGGCATGGACAAGTTGGGCCAAAGGGCCTGTTTCCATGCTGTAAACCTCTATGACTCTAAATGCACCTTATCCAACTAAATGAAAGCTTTGGGGCCAGCCATTTCCTGGTTCATTCCCCATGGCAATGCCTTGACCAATCAGAGTTTGAATTTGAACAAAGGCTTGGCGATTAACTGTCCCCTGGTGCATTATTTGTGGCAACGGCTCTACCAATCCGAGTCCACCTGTCAACAAATCAGCACTCTGTTCTCATGCAGTATAAATTGTTTTTCCCTTCACTGTTCTTGGGAATTGTCTGGATCGAGTGCAAGCCTCTTTTTACTGCAATACTCAAGTTCTGTTGCTGTCAAACAATGATAAATGATCTAATTGAGTTTAAGTTAAGCAGCTAGTATAATTAAGGATCCCACGCACCCCGGACATTCTCTCTTCCACCTTCTTCTGTCGGGAAAAAGATACAAAAGTCTGAGGTCACGTACCAACCGACTCAAGAACAGCTTCTTCCCTGCCGCTGTCAGACCTTTGAATGGACCTACCTCGCATTAAGTTGATCTTTCTCTACACCCTAGCTCTGACTGTAACACTACATTCTGCACTCTCTCGTTTCCTTCTCTATGAACAGTATGCTTTGTCTGTATAGCGCACAAGATACAATACTTTTCACTGTATGTTAATACGTGTGACAATAATAAATCAAATCAAAATTAAATCAGTTTTCGAACTGATGTTAGAAATTTCAACTGGATGAATCAAAACGAAGTTACTGTATTGAGTTTCTGCTCACATCCAAAGCACAGGCTATTAGTTTCCAACACTTATTCCTGGCATGAGGGACTTCAGTTATGCGGACAGGCTGGAGAAGGTTGGATTGTTCTTTTTGGAGCAGAGAAAGTTAAGAGAAGATGTAGTTGAGGCGTTCAAAACCATGAAGGCTTTTGATAGAGTAAATAAGGAGAGTCAGTTTGTAATAGTAAGAAGATTGATAATCAGAGGACAGGGTGATCAGCAGCGCTGCCTCGCAGCGCCAGGGACCTGGGGTCAATTCCCAGCTTGGGTCACTGTCTCTGGATCCTCTGGATGCTTTGGTTTCATAGAGCTCTAGAATCGCTACAGTGCTGAAGGAGGCCATTTGGCCCATTGGGGTCTGCACTGACTCTCTGACAGAGCATCTCACCCAGGCCCACCCCTGCCCTACCCCGTAACCCCACACATTTAAACCCCCCAACCTACACATCTTGGGACACTAAGGGGCAATTTAGCATGGCCAATCCACCTGTGAGAGCACCTGGAGGAAACCCACGCAGACACAGGGAGAATGTGCAAACTCCACACAGATGGTCACCCACGTCTGGAATTGTACCTGGGTCCCTGGCACTGTGAAGCAGCAGTGCTCACCACTGTGCCACCGTGCCACCCTCAAAAATGTTTAAATCAATCTTCTTCGGTCTGTAACCTTGTAGGGTACAATCATAGAATCCCTACAGTGCAGAAGGAGGCCATTCGGCCCATCAAGCCTGCACCGATGACCACCCCACCCAGGCCCTCTCCCTGTAACTTCACATATTTACCCTGCTAATCCCCTGGACATTAAGGGGCAATTTAGCATGGAAAATCAACCTAACCTCCCACATTCACAAAGATGAGCAGGTTAGGAGGATTGGCCATGCCAAAATTGCACCTTAGTGTCCCAAGATGCCTAGGTTAGGGGGATTAGTTGGGTAAATACGTGGGGTTATGGGGATAGACCCTGGGTAAGATGCTCTGTCGGAGAATAGGTGGAGACTGGATGGTACGAATGGCCTCCTTCTGCACTGTCGGGATCCTGTGATTTATGATAATAGGCAAAAGAATTCAAGGTGAGCTAAGAATTTTCTTTACACAGCCTGTTGTTATTATCTGGAATGCACTGCCTGAAAGGGTGGTGGAAGCAGATTTGCTGGTAATTTTCAGAAGGAAATTGGATAAACACTTGAAAAGCAGACACTTGTAGGGCTGTGGGCCAAGGAGCAGGGAAGGGAGTGGGACTAATTGCACAAACTGTTAAAACAGCTAGCATTAGCATTATCATTATGAGCATTTTGGTTTGAATGGCCTCCATCACCTGCCATAAGGTTGATGGTTTTGTCTGAGCTTGGTGAGGTTTTTATTCATTTGTGGGACATCGGCGTCGCAGCCTGTCCAGCATTTATTGTCCATCCCTAGTTGTCCTTGTTCAGAGGGCAGTTGCGAGTCCAACTCATTGCTGTGGCTCTGGAGTCGCATGTAGGCCAGACCGGGTAAGGGCAGTAGAATTCCTTCCCTAAAGGACGTTAGGCAAACCAGATGGGTTTTCCGACAATCTACAATGGTTTCATGGTCATCGGTAGATACTTAATTCCAGATTTTATTTTTATTGAGTTCAAATTCCACCATCTGCCGTGGTGGGATTCGAACCCGGGTCCCCAGAACATTAGCTGAGTTTCTGGATTAATAGTCCAGCGATAATACCATTAGGCCGTCGCCGAGTGTGGGGGAGTAGAGCGCAGAGATGGTAAAGCAAAAGGACAAAATTTAAAAACATCATTTTATCCTTTAAAAGCCCAGAGGGGAAGTAGAGAGAAAAACTTTTCTTCAAGATGAAAACAAACATTCGGGAGCACGTTCCTTACATCACAATAGCGATTACACTTCATGTATCGTATTGGCTGCACAATCTTTTGATTTGGTTTGAGTTGATTTATTATTTTTCTTTCTTTACTATCACATGTATTAACAGACAGTGAAAAGTATTGTTTCTTGCGCGCTATACAGACAGAGCATAACGTTCATAGAGAAGGAAAGGAGAGGGTGCAGAATGTAGTGTTACAGTCATAGCTAGGGTGTAGAGAAAGATCAACTTAATGCAAGGTAAGTCCATTCAAAAGTCTGACGGCAGCAGGGAAGAAGCTGTTCTTGAGTTGGTTGGTATGTGATCTCAGACTTTTGTATTTTTGCCCGATGGAAGAAGGTGGAAGAGAGAATGTCCGGGGTGCGTGGGGTCCTTAATTATGCTGGCTGCTTTTCCGAGGCAGCGGGAAGTGTAGACAGAGTCAATGGATGACGTTGAGTCATCCGTAGACCGAGAAGGTTCTTCCATGGCTGTAAACAAAGGATCGCTAAAATATAATCTTGGCTAAACAATCCCTGGGGCAAAAGAAATGATGTGGAGATGCCGGCGCTGGACTGGGGTAAACACAGTAAGAAGTTTAACAACACCAGGTTAAAGTCCAACAGGTTTATTTGGTAGCAAAAGCCACACAAGCTTAGAGAAGACCCCAAAGTGGAGGAATAGATTATCTTGAGCCATATTTATGTCCTATCGGGCAGCTCTGATTCTTTTGCTTTGAGAAGCAAAATACTGCAGACTGGGAATCTGAAATAAAATCAGAAACTGTGGCAATTGCTCAGCAGACCGAGCACGCAGCTGCCTGACCCGCTGAATATTTCCAGCATTTTCCATTCTTGGGTGGGATTTTCCAGCTGTTCCCGCTGACGGGATTTTCCACGGGTTCCCCTGTGGCGGAGGGTGTGAACAATAGGAAACCCCGTTGATAGTGGTAGGACTGGAAGATCCTACCCCCATCCAACAATGATGGGACTGGAAGATCCTACCCCCATCCAACAATGATGGGACTGGAAGATCCTGCCCCCATCCAACAGCAGCGGGACTGGAAGATCCTGTCCCCATCACACATGCTGCAGGACTGAAGATCCTGCCAACATCCAACAGCGGCGGGACTGGAAGATCCTGCCCCCATCCAACAGCGGCGATATTGGTAGATCCTGCCCCTGAGCAACAGCAGCAGGACTGGAAGGTCCTGCCTCCGTCCAGCAGTGGCAGGACTGGAAGATTCTGCCCCCATCTAAAAGCGGCAGCACTGGCAGATCCTGCCACCAGCCAACAGTGGTGGGATTGGAATATCCTGCCAGCAGTCAATAGCAGCAGGACTGGAAGTTCCTGGCCCTGGCCAACAGCGGCAGGACTGGAAGATCCTGTCTCTATCCAACAGCGGCAGGACTGGAAGATCCTGCCCCCATCCAACAGTGGCAGGACTGGAAGATCCTGCCACCATCCAACAGCAGCTGGACTGGAAGATCCTGCCACCAGCCAACAGCGGCAGCACTGGAAGATCCTGTCCCTGTCCAACAGTGGTGGGACTGGAAAATTCTGCCCCCAGCCAATGGCGGCCACCTCTGCCACCACAAAACACATTCTCCTGTTGTGTGATATCTGTGCACTGTTTCTTTTAAGAATTTTACTTTGTTTTCGATTGGTAGTTTCACTACTTCTTATTCAGTTGCTGTGGGCAGTTATCTGTGTAAAGGTCTTTGTAGCCTCTTATATTAGAAACACTGGGGGAGTGCTAGACTGTCAGTAGTGCCGTCTTCCAGATGAGACATTAAACTGAGGCCCTGTCTCAGGTGGATGTAAAAGGCTCTATTTTGAAGAAGAGGTTGTGTAGATCTACCGGGGAACTGGTCAATATTTACCCCTCAACCAGCGTCACTCAAAACAGATTATCTGGCCATTATCACATTGCTGTGTATGGGATCTTGCTCTGTAAAAATGGGGCGATTGTCCCAAAAAAATTATGTGTCGAATTTGCGTAAAAACAGGAATCAATCCCGTTGTTTTTTCAGCGGGAGTTTCAAAATGAATCTGCCACACTCTGTGCATCACAGAGAGCCCCTGTGGGTGGGGCCTATTCCTGCTGGAAAGGCCGGCAGCATAGTGCTGAGTGCGCCACTGCGCATGCGTCAATCTGTCACAGCGGAGATCGGCGCATGCGCAGTCGCCCCGCACTGCCGGCTTCCCGATTGCTGGCCAGCCCCGCGACCCCGCAACGCTGCCTCTCCGACCCTCCCACAGCCCAATCGTTAGCCCCCCTTGGCCAGCCTCGCCTCCACCCCCCTTGTCCGCCTCGATCCCCCACCCCCTGATCTCCTGATGCCCAGCCTCGATCACTGGCCTCCCTCCCTCTGCCCTTGATCCTGACTGCAGAGTGGCTGCGGGACCCTGTCTGGTGTCCATTGGGCAGTGCCAAGGTGCCTCTTGGGCATTGCCGTGTTGCCCCTTGGGCAGTGCCAGGGGGTTAGGCTGGCACTGCCAAGCTGGCAATGCCCAGAGGGCACCCCCCCAGCGCCCGGTCCTCTTGAGGGGGGGGGCGGGGGGGGGGGCTACGATGGGCCCTCCAGTGGGGTTAGGCTCCCTGGCCAAGCGGGGAGCTGTTGTAAACCCTGCTGGAGTGAAGCACTCCTGGCAGGAGGGAGACTCTAGCGAGGCCGGAGACTTCAGTTCCGGGCCCGCTAATAGAATTAAAATTATATTTAAATTGGCATTGGAATAATTTATACAGCTCCGCGCCAGAGATCGGCGCAGAGCTGATGGCGCCGGAAATCTGGTAGCCGGAGACGCGCGGAGAACATGGCGCCCAGCGGGAATCCACTAGAGGGCCTCTGCTTGAATCTCCCGGCCCACTAGAGCAGTGCAGCAGGCTGGGAGAATCACCCCCACAGTGTTTCCTATCTGGCTCCACTTCTGATATAATTCATCAGCTGTAAAATGCGGAAGTTTTGTCAAGTCCAATGAACTGCCTGTCTTCAATACTAATACACCAAGCTGCAAGAGCATCATAAGCACCTTTCGCGCAGAATGATAGTGTCCGGAATAGATGCTCACCATATCCTTCCCTCTGACAACATTTATTATCCTTCAAGAGAGAGCGAGACTGAGGATGAAGACAGCAGGCGGGATTTTGTGGCCTTGCTCGAGCGAGACCGGAAAATCCCACCCAGGGTCAACGGACATTTTGACACCATAGAACCATAGACCATTACAGCACAGAAACAGGCCTTTTGGCCCTTCTTGGCTGTGCCGAACCATTTTATGCCTAGTCCCACTGACCTGCGCTTGGACCATATCCCTCCACACCTCTCTCATCCATGTACCTGTCCAAGTTTTTCTTAAATGTTAAAAGTGAGCCCGCATTCACCACCTCATCTGGCAGCTCATTCCACACTCCCACCACTCTCTGCGTGAAGAAGCCCCCCCTAATATTCCTTTTAAACTTTTCCCCCTTCATCTTTAACCCATGTCCTCTAGTTGTTTTCTTCCCTAGCCTCAGTGGAAAAAGCCTGCTTGCATTCACTCTATCTATACCCATCAAAATCTTATACACCTCTATCAAATCTCCCCTCGTTCTTCTACGCTCCAGGGAATAAAGTCCTAACCTATTCAACCTTTCTCTGTAACTCAGTTTCTCAAGTCTCGGCAGCATCCTTGTAAACCTTCTCTGCACTCCTTCAACCTTATTAATATCCTCCCTGTAATTAGGTGGTCAAAACTGCACACAATACGCTACCTTCGGCCTCACCAATGTCTTATACGTCACCATAACATTCCAACTCTTATACTCAATACTTTGATTTATAAAGGCCAATGTACCAAAAGCACTCTTTACGACCCTATCTACCTGTGACTCCACTTTTAGGGAATTATGTATCTGTATTCCAAGATCCCTCTGTTCTACTGCACGCTTCAGTGTCCTACCATTTACCTTGTATTTTCTACCTTGGTTTGTCCTTCCAAAGTGCAATACCTCACGCTTGTCTGCATTAAACTCCATCTGCCATTTTTCAGCCCATTTTTCTAGCTGGTCCAAATCCCTCTGCAAGCTTTGAAGACCTTCCTCACTGTCCACTACACCGTGGCAGGAATGACGGTAGAATTCTGGCGAGTATCTCCGTCGATAAACCACCCTAGCCTTTCCCCTTTGTGACCGGTATACATGTAAATATGTTTACTGAGAATGAATCATAGAATCCCTACAGTGCAGAAGGAGGCCATTCGGCCCATTGAGCCTGCAAAACGACAACAATTCTACCCAGGCCATATCCCCGTAACCCCACGCACCCACCCTGCTAATTCCCCTGACACTAACGGGCAATTTAGCACGACCAGTCAATCTAACCTGCACAGAAACTGGATCACCCGGAGGAAACCCATGCAGACACGGGGGGAACATGCAAACTCGACACAGACAATCGCCCAAGGCTAGAATTGAACCCGGGTCCCTGACGCTGTGAGGCAGCAGTGTTAACCACCGTGCCACCCATAAGTGACATTGTTAGCTTTAGGGATTGACATATAAGAGTAAGGAAGTCTCACTACAATTATACAGGGCATTGATGAAATCACACCCAGAATAATGTGCAGTTTCTTTTTATCGAGGGTAAAGCATGCTTTCCCTAGAGGGAGTTGAACGAGATTTTGCTGGATCGTGGGCTGAGGGATCCATCGGCGGTATTTTCCGGCCGCGCTTGCCCCGAAACTAGAAAGTCCTTCCCGAGGTCAACGGACTTTTCCATAGTCCGCCCCTTGCCCACTCTGATTCCCGTGGCGGGTGGACTGGGAAAATTCGGCCCATCATTGAGGAGAGAGAGGAGGAGTATTTAGATGTGCACTTGCAATGCCAAGGCATACCAGGCTATGGATCAATGCTGGAAAATGGGTTTAGAATAGTTGGGTGGTTTGTCTTTGACCAGCGCAGATGCGATGGGCTGAAGGGCCTTTTGCTGTGCTTTATACCTCTATGACTCTATTGAATAGCCCTATATAGGCCTATATTCCCTGGAGTTTAGAAGAGAAAAGGTGATCAAATTGAGAAGTATCACATCTTTAAGAAGCTTGACAGTGGATTCTGAACAAAGAACAGTACAGCACAGGAACAGGCCCTTTGGCCCACCAAGCCTGTGCCAATCACATTGTCCTATATAGACCAAACTCATGTATCCTTCTATACCCTGTCTGTTTATGTGTCTATCCAGATAAGTCTTAACTGTCGCGGACGTATCTGCCTCAACTACCTCACTTGGCAGTGCATTCCAGGCCCCACCACCCTCTGTGTCAAAAAACTTTCCCCGCACATCTCCACTGAACCTTTCCCCCCTTACCTTGAACTTGTACTCCCTTGTAATTGTCATTTCTGCCCGGGGAAAAAGCTTCCAACTGTTCACCCTATCAATGCCCCTCATAATTTTATAAACTTCTATCAGATCGCCCCCTCAGCCTCCGTCTTTCCTGGGAGAACAATCCCAGTTTATTCAATCTCTCCTCATAGCTAATACCCTCCATACCAGGCAACATCCTGGTAAACCTTTCCTGTGCTCCCTACAAAGCCTCCACGTCCTTCTGGTAGTGTGGCGACCAGAATTGGACCCAGTATTCCAAATGTGACCTAACCAACGTTTTATACAAGTGTAACATAATTTGCCAACTTTTATACTCGATGCCCCGGCCGATGAAGGCAAGAATGCCATATGCTTTCGTCACACCTTTCCCAACTGTGCTGCCACTGTTAAGGACCTGTGGACCTGTACTCCCAGATCCCTCTGCGTGCCTGTACTCCTGATGGTTCTTCCATTTATTTTATAGTTCCCACCTGAATTGGATCTACCAAAATGTATCACCTCGCATTTGTCCGGATTGAACTCCATCTGCCATTTCTCTGCCCAATTTTCCAGCCTATCTATACCCTGCTGTATTCTCGGAAACCCTGGCTGTGTATCCAGGACACGGGCTCAGAGTCCCAGACTAAGGGATTGAAGTGAGGAGGAATTTCTTCCCTCGAAGGGTTGTGAATCTTTTGGAATTCTCCATCCCAGAGGGCTGCGGGTACTCCGTCACCCAGACAGAGGTTAATAGATTTTTGGGTACCATGGGGATTAAGAGAGGGTGAAGGCAGGTAGATTTGTGGTAAGAGATAAGCCATGGTCTCATTGAACGGCAGAGCAGGTCCAAAGGGTTAAATGGCCCACTCGTGTTCCCACTTCTTATGTAATGATGTTTTTATTTCTCTGGCTCTTGTGTCTTGCACACAGAGGGAGAAAAGCAAGAATTACCCGATAAGGTGGAGAGTGGAATGTCTGAGCGCTCCATCCTTAACTCTGTGGGCAGGATTTTCCAGCCGCGCTCGCCCCAAAACCGGAAAATCCCACCCGAGGTCATAGAATCATAGAAATCATAGAAACCCTACAGTGCAGAAGGAGGCCATTCAGCCCATCGAGTCTGCACCGACCACAATCCCACCCAGGCCCTACCCCCACATATTTTACCCACTAACCCCTCTAACCTACGCATCCCAGGACTCTAAGGGGCAATTTTTTTTTAACCTGGCCAATCAACCTAACCCGCACATCTTTGGACTGTGGGAGGAAACCGGAGCACCCGGAGGAAACCCACGCAGACACGAGGAGAATGTGCAAACTCCACACAGACAGTGACCCGAGCCGGGAATCGAACCCGGGACCCTGGAGCTGTGAAGCAGCAGTGCTAACCACTGTGCTACCGTGCCACCCAAGGTCAATGGACCTTTGCATGGACCGCCTCCCCGTCTGCTACGATTCCCATGGCGGATGGGACAGGAAAATTCCAGCTTGGTTTTTCTTGGCTAGAATCTCTCATCTGATAAAATACTTACAGACTCTGAAACCAATCAATATTTTTCGCTGCATTGCAAGTGTTAATTTAAAACAAAAAAATTCAAATCAATCAATTAATCTATTAGTGCTAACCTTTTCCAGGCTGGGTAATACATTACATCCAGTAAATACATTGATCTTTCCTCATCACGGTTGCTCGAGTTATATTTTTCATTCCGGGAAGTGAAATGGGGCAGTGGCATTTTTCTCCCCCGTGTTATGATTCTCTGAAAAAGGAACATGGGTTTAAGAACAACGGTAGGCCATTTGGCCCCTCAAAGCTGCTCTGCCATCTGATAAGACCATGGCTGATCTGATTGTGGCCTCAACTCCACTTTCCTGTCTGTCCCCCAATAACCCTGGGGATAGGGTAAAATAAGAGGGGGGGGGTTTTACTTTACACGTGCACACACAAAAGATGGGGAGGGTTTTTTTTACATCCTGCCCCTTTTGCACTCGCATAATAAAAGAAGGATAAGGGAAAGAAAGGGGACAGGGCAAGAGCATGATAAAAAAAATAAAAATTAAGGTTTCACATGAGTCCAGGGGCCAGAATCCAAATGTCCCACCGTGTAGTCAAAGAACAAAGAAAAGTACAGCACAGGAACAGGCCCTTTGGCCCTCCAAGCCTGCGCCGATCATGATGCCCTAACTAAACTAAAAGAGAACCTACTGCCCTTACTTGGTCCATATCCCTCTTTTCCTCCCTATTCATGGACCCATCCAGATGCCTCTTAAATGTTGTTAATGTGCCTGCTTCCACCACCTCCTCTGACAGCGCGTTCCAGGCACCCACCACTCTCTGCATTAAAAACTTCCCCCGCTCATCTCCCTTAAACTTTCCCCCTCTCACCTTGTGCCCCCCCTTGTAATTGACACTTCCACCCTGGGGAAAAAGCCTCTGACTATCCACCCTGTCTAAGCCTCTCATAATTTTGTAGACCTCTATCAGGTCTCCCCTCAGCCTCCGTCTTTCCAGTGAAATCAATCCTAGTTTATTCAACCTCTCCTCATAGTCAATGCCCTCGGGACCAGGCAACATCCTGGTGAACCTGCTTTGCACTCTCTCCAAAGCTTCCACATCCTTCCGGTGGTGTGGTGACCAGAACTGCACCCAATACTCCAAATGCGGCCTAACCAAGGTTTTATATAGCTGCAACATGATTTGCCAACTCCTGTACTCAGTGCCCCGGCTGATGAAGGCAAGCATGCTACATACCTCCTTAATCACCTTGCCAACCTGTGTTGCCACTTTTAGGTAACTGTGGACCTGCACGCCCAGATCCCTCTGTATGTTAATGTTCCTAAGGGCTCTGCCATTTGCAGTATAATTCACACCTAAATTTGATCCTCCAAAATTCATCACCTCACATTTGTCCGGATTAAACTCCCATCTGCCATTTCTGTGCCCAAGTCTCCAATCTATCTATATCCTGTGTATTCCTCTGACAATCCCCGACACTATCAACAACTCCACCAACCTTCGTGTCATCCGCAAACTTATTAATCAGACCACCCACATTTTCCTCCAGATCATTTATATATATATTACAAATAACAGAGGTCCCTGCCCTGATCCCTGCGGATCAGCACTAGCGACAGATCTCCATTCTGAAAAACACCCTTCCAGAGGAGAGCAAACTGAAACTGTTGCAGGGTGATCTGTCTTTCCAGAAGAAACGGTTTTCCCGATGGAAGAAGGCAAGCAGAGATTAATTAGTCTTATCGGCACCAATACATGAATTTCAATGTCCCAGTAGCTCACAGTGGAGATCAGGGTCAGGCAATTACCTGGACAGAATTCTTCCCATTGCTGCCGTGTTGGCTGGTAAAACAACAGACTGCCTGGGTCCAGTTCCACACGGCAATATTACAGGTTCTAGCACCTACAGGGTTGTCATGCGACATTCCTCCCACTTTTTCACCTGGGTTTTGGACAAAGGATGTGTTTTTCCAGGTCTGGAATGTTGGGAGGTTTAATAGAAGAATCAGGGTCCCTTTTGCCCCTTGCAGCCATACTGTTGTCACAGCCAGAGCTCTGCCTCAGAAAGGTAAAGCGTGTTGGTGAATCTTTGGAATTTCAGTTTCTGCAGTCACGGGGGGAATTAAGAGTCATAGAGGTTTCCAGCACGGAAACAGGCCCTTCGGCCCAACGTGTCCATGTCGCCTTTTTTTTAACCACTAAGCTAGTCCCATAATAAAAGAAGGATAAGGGAAAGAAAGGAGACAGGGCGAGAGCATGATAAAATAAGAATTAAGGTTTCACATGAGTCCAGAGGCCAGAATCCAAATGTTCCACAGTGTAGTCAAAGAACAAAGAAAAGTACAACACAGGAACAGGCCCTTTGGCTCTCCAAGCCTGCGCCGATCATGATGCGCTAACTAAACTAAACTACTGCCCTTACTCGGTCTGTATCCCTCTATTCCCTCCCTATTCACGTACCCATCCAGATGCCTCTTAAATGTTTGGCCCATATCCCCCTCTATACCCATCTTGCCCATGTAACTATCTAAACACTTTTTAAAAGACAAAATTGTACCCGCCTCAACTACTACCTCTGGCAGCTTGTTCCAGACACTCACCATCCTTTGTGTGAAAAAATTGCCCCTCTGGACACTTTTGTATCTTTTCCCTCTCACCTTAAACCTATGCCCTCTAGATTAGACTCCCCTACCTTTGGGAAAAGATATTGCCTATCTAGCTGATCTATGCCTCTCATTATTTTATAGACCTCTATAAGATTACTCCTAAGCCTTCTGTGCTCCAGAGGAAAAAGTATAGAGATTAGCACCTCTTTAGAGATACCAAGGTACCTGCTAGTTTCTGAAAGCTGGAAATTCCCTTGGTATGAGTCAGGGCGAGTCAGGCAGATCAGGGTAAAGCTTTTGTCCATTTAAAAAATAATGTAATAATTCTAAAGTCTCCAGGTTGATGTAGACATGTACTTTCCTTCCTGCCTTCTGGACGGGACAGTCTATATGTTTGCCTCCCTCAAAATCACACCTTCCTGTCTGTGATCATTGACTGAATCAGATGAGTAATGCAAAGGGGTGTGAATGCCTTCTGGGGCAAAGTGTCCAGTGGTGGCATGGCGGCACAGTGGTTAGCACTGCTGCCTCGTGGCGCCAGGGACCCGGGTTCGATTCCCGGCTTGTGTCACTGTCCGTGTGGAGTCTGCACGTTCTCCTCCGGGTGCCCCGGTTTCCTCCCACCGTCCAAAGCTGTGCGGGTTAGGTGGATTGGCCATGCTTAATTGCCCCTTAGTGTCAGGGGGACTCGCTAGGGTAAATGCCTGGGGTTCTGGGGATAGGGCGTGGGTGGGATTGTGGTCGGGGCAGACTCGATGGGCTGAATGGCCTCCTGCACTACAGGATTCTATGGTTCCAGTGCCTCTCATCACTACTACTTATTGTCCTAATTGAAACCTTAGTAATACAATAAACTCTACCACTTAAAAATAAAACAGTATACTGCTCTCTGCTGGAGTCTCTGAATGAATTATAAGATAGCTTCTTAAGGATTATTTAAAAATTGACATTTTTCTAATTTTCAGCACTTTACACTTTCGCCCCAGGAGCAGTCACTCATTAATTTATGGCATTCCTGTAATGTCACTGCTCACTCTCTTTCAAACTCTGAGCACACCTGAAATGTCCGCACCCCAGTATGTGTCCTCCCCCCACAGGCCCGCCATCCCCCCTGAACTGTTTGCCAATGGGAGTGGAACCTGTTGAGCTGTGCACTTCCACAGTGATCGAATTATGTGGACATTGAAGACTGTTAATAGTTTCAAATGTAGATTTTCAAGTTGAGACTGTCGGAGCCTTGCGGGAGGCATGTGAAGCACAGGGCTAGGGTAAGACCATAAGACAGAAGACATAGGAGCACAATTAGGCCACTCGGCCCATCGAGTCTGCTCCGCCATTCAATCATGGCTGATTTTTTTTCTCATCCCCATTCTCCTGCCTTTTCTCCATATCCCCTGATCCCCTTATCAATCAAGAACCTATCTATCTCTGTCTTAAAGACACTCAATGACCTGGCCTCCACAGCCTTCTGCGGCAAAGAGTTCCACAGATTCACCGCTCTCTGGTTGAAGAAATACCTCCTCAACTCAGTTTTAAAGGATCGTCCCTTTAGCCTGAGGTTGTGCGCTCTAGTTCTAGTTTTTCCTACTAGTGGGGACATCCTCTTCACATCCACTCTATCCAGGCCTCGCAGTATCCTGTAAGTTTCAATAAGATCCCCCCCTCATCCTTCTAAAGAAGGTATGTGCTTAATTTTTAATGAAGGTGGGGGCGGCGGGGGGGGTGTGTCAAACGTGTTCAAAAGAGAAAATTTGAGAGATGGGCAATTTAAATGCTGGAATCTTTTGAATGGGTGGGAAGTGGTTGTCAAACCAGTATGTGGGCGTCACTGGCTAGATCAGCATTTATTGCCCATTGCAAATTGCCCTCGCAAAAGTGGCGATGAGCTGTCCTCAAAAAGTACTGCAGTCCTTGTGGTGTAGGTACACCCACAGTGCTGTTAGGAAGGGAGTTCCAGGATTCTGACCCAGTGACAGTGAAGGAACGGCGATATATTGGCAAGTCAGGATGGTGAGGGACTTGGAGGGGGACTTGCAGGTGGTGGTGTTCCCATGTGTCTGTTGCCCTTGTCCTCCTAGATGGTAGAGGTCAAAGGGTTAGAAGTCAAAGGAGCCTTGGTGAGTTGCTGTTGTGCATCTTGCAGATGGTACACACGGCTGTCACTGTGCGTTAATGTTTGGAGGAAGTGAGTTTGGAAAGTGGTGGATGGCGCACCAATCAAGCTTTGCCCTCCAGTTTTGAGCTTGTGGAGTGTTGTTGGAGCTGCACCCATCCAGGCAAGTGGGGAGTATTCCATCACACTCCAGACCTGTGCCTTGTAGATGGAGGACAGGCTTTGGGAGGTCAGGACTAAATAATGACCAATTAATCCATTTTATTGCTATTGGTTGAGGAATGAATATTGGTTGGGACACGTTGGGGAGGTAGGGGGAGCTCTCCTTCTCTTCTCATTAAGGATCCCAAGGTCTTTACCTGTATCCACCTGAGAGGGCAGATGTGGGGCAGAATTTTCCCGTCCTGCCCGCGGCTGGGGGGGGAGGATCATAATGTGCGGGACAGAAAATTTGATGGATCATTTACAAGTCCGTAGACCATGGGTGGGAATTTCTGGTCTTGGGGCTTGTGGGACTGGAATATCCTGCCTATGGTGTCAGTTTAATGCCTCATTCGAATGATGTCCGGTGTGATCTTACCAGCCCTTTACTCCACACTGCCATTGCAGAAAGGTTGGAGAATTTGGTGTCCAGCCAAATCTCCAGTCACTGCAACATTGATGGGAGAACCCCGCTGGCATGAATGCCCAGCCAGCCTGCATCTTTGAGAGAGTAGCACTCCCTCGGTGCTGTACTGGGAGTGTCGGCCTGGATTTGACCTCAAGCCTTTGAAAGTTGTCAGGGTTCCATCCATACAAACGTAACTATGAAAGGTTAACTCTTCACACATGCGTGTGTCATTGGATGATATCAATGACCGCTGACACACACTGGGATCAGGAAGTTGCCATTGTTTTATTTTGGAAACAGGGAGGGGTGAACTCCTCGGGAGATGCACGTGCTGTTGGCAGGTTTATGAGGCTGGACCATCACTTCCCCCTTGTGTCTCAGTGTGATTGATGGGTTCGTTCACTCATGAAGAGTCGTCTTCAATGATTTTCCTCTCTATCTATTTCCATTCACAAGAGGACGAAAAGTCCATAGAATCCATAGAATCCCTACAGTGCAGAAGGAGGCCATTCGGTCCATCGAGTCTGCACTGATCACAATCCACACCCAGGCCCTACTCCTGCAACCTCAAATATTTACCCTGCTAATCCTCCTGACACTAGGGTCAATTTAGCATGGCTAATCAACCTAACCCCCACATCTTTGGACTGTGGGAGGAAACCGGCGCACCCGGAGGAAACCCACGCAGACACGGGGAGAATGTACAAACTCCACACACACAGTGACCCGAGGCCAGAATTGAACCCGGATCCCTGGAGCTGTGAGGCGGCAGTGCTAACCACTGTGCTACCATGCCCTCCACCACTGTGCCCTCCAAAGTCAAAAGCCATTTTGTGGATGTCTACCTTTTCTGATCTGGAAGGGTTTTTTTTTGCATTAGTTCATGTAATGTTCCTGATAAAGTCCAATTCGATGCACAGAATTCTCCAGAGGTACACCGGCTATTTAGAACTTTACTTCATAATAATTTGAAATTGTTGTACGAATTTCATTGCCTCCTGCTGGTAGGTTCCAGGAGCGACAACCCAGCTAGGTCAGACTGCACAGTCACAGTTGACACTTATTCCTGTCCATCGCTCCAAGACATTGAGGCTCATCAAAGCCGACAATAAAAACTGGAAAACCCTCTGCTGGTCAGGCAGCATCTGTGGCGAGAGGAAGAGAAAAATGCAGAGTTAATGTTTCATCAAAGTTTTGGAAGATAAAGCATTGGGAATCCCCCTCACTGATACCTTTCAAAACTCATTAGAATTGTGCGAGGCTTGCACAAGTTTAGTGTCCTTCCAAACATCTCGAAGCATTGTACGGCTATCAAGTACTTTGAATTGTAGTCACCGTTGTAATGTGGGAAAGATGGCAGCCAATTTGTGCACAGAAAGTTCCTACAAACAGCAATGTGTCAATGACCAGGTGTCATGATCCCGGTCAGAAACTCCAAAGTGTTTTATGAAGTCCGCCTGAATCATACGTTTTGCACTTTGAATTTAGCTAGGGTAAGGATGAGATGTTTCACTTGAGGTATGATTCAAGTGACCCACTGGGGAGCTTTTATCAAACAAAGTTTAATTAAGAATAATGTTAACATAAAGCAATAGCTTTCACGAATTACAAATAAGAAAGAAAATACAACCGTGATATTGTATAACCCTTAATAAATATACAAAATGTTCCAACCAAACAAACTTCCTGATACAAAACCCTTGCCACAGGTTTAGCACGGAAACACGAATGCTCACATGATGTTGGAACTTAGTCCCTGGGTTGGATGATGCAGCTCTCTTGACACACGCACGCACACGCATGCACACGCACACACACGCACGCACACGCACGCACACGCGCACGCACACGCACCACACACACACACAAACCAGAAGTCAAAACACCAGGGGGAGAGAGAGGCTCTGGTATGAACAAGCAAACCACCAGCCACAGAAGTTTCACTCCAGGAAGGCCTGCTTCCGGCTAGCCAGCAGAATCTATAATGCCAGGGAGAGAGAGAAGAAACCTGCCTGCCATTTGACATGATGTGGAGATCCAAGGCGGCCTTCACGACACACGACAGCACAGAGTCGCTGAGCAGAAACTGATAGCCAAGTTCCGCACACATGAGGACGGCCTAAACCGGGATGTTGGATTTATGTCACATTATCAGTAACCCCCACAGCTTGCCTCCTTGGCTTGCAGAATTTCACTGGCTGTTCTGTCTGGAGACAATACACATCTCTTTAACCTGTGTTGAATGCTTCCTCCACCCACATTGTCTGTACATTTAAGACCTGGCTGGCTGTAGAGATTTGCATTCTAATCAGTATTCTGTAATTTGATTTCTGTGTCTGTTTGCACTGTTTGAGAACAGATAACCACTCCATCTGACGAAGGGGCAGCGCTCCGAAAGCTTCTGGTATTTGCTACCAAATAAACCTGTTGGACTTTCACCTGGTGTTGTGAGACTTCTTACTGTGCCATTTGACAACCAGGTCAGTTTCTGACTCTTGAACCAAAACTGAACGCGAGTCCTTGGATTCTTTCTCGGGAGGAACCACCTGACTTTGACTGGTCAATCGATCTTCCTCCTAACAATGCAGGGTCATAAAAATGCAGGGTCATAAAATGCTGGGTCATAAAAATAAAATGCAGGGTCATAAAATGCAGGGTCATAAAAATAAAAATAAATCCCAGCAAGTACAAGGGTAAAAATAAACCAAACCCCATTTAGGCCATTGAATCAGCAATAAAATAACTTCTGGCAGATAGCCTGGCAACACTGAAAAAAAACCCCAAAGCTACTGAAAGCTGCAGAGAACATGATTTTAAAAAAAACATTTCGTAAAGGTACACCCGTGTCACACCTGGCCATCTGTCCTTAGTAATATTGGTTGACAGATAAATAATTGACCAGGAGACAGGGAATAACTCTGCTGTGCTTCTTTGAGATAGTGTCATGTGATCTTTTATGTCCAACTGGGAGGGCAAATTTGCCCTCAGTTTAACATCTCATCAAAATGGCAGCAACTCCAACAGTGCAGCACACCCTCAGTACTGCACAGGGATGCCAGCCTAGATTTTGAACTTAAGTCTCTGGAGTGGAGTTTGAATTCACTGTTGACTGATTCAGAGTCACTCACTAATGCAGCCCCCTGATCTCATGGCTGACACTTAATAGATTGGAAAATAGCAAGTCTGGCCCCCGTTTATTTTGAATGGACAGATTATAAATGATTTGAATTGTGAGGAATTCTGTACCAGAGAGTGAAGCTTGATCTGAGAAGATGAGGCCTGATCAGAGAGAGTCAGAATCTATTGAGAAGGCACTGGTTTAACACCAGAGGAACTTACTAGACTCTTCAAGAAGGTTGTTGAACTGGTGGATGAGTGGGTGTTGGCTGCATGAAATTCATGAAGGTTTTTTTTACCACATTCCCACACAATGACAGTTATTCCCAGTATGTTCCATTTGGAAAGAAGGGGAAGTATTTATTGGTGAAACGAATTATGCAAGTGATGCGTGGGGATGTGCCAGACCAGAAACCTCCACAAGGGGTCACTGCCGCTGCGGTTTGGAACCTTGGTTAAGGTTGTCCATGTGGCCAAGCACAAGAATTTGCTCCAAATGTTTCCTGTTCTACTGTCGGAACTTCAATGAAAACATCTTGTCTGCTTGTAGACACAGCTTTTGTCCAACCTCTGCTGATGTTACAGCAGGCAGAGATGATGAGAAAATCTGCTGTGTAAATTTAGTGCAGCGACCAGTTATATGCATTGTAATGGAAAGGCGCTGGTCAGAGCAAGTGTAATGTGGGACTGGAGAAAAGCACCATCCATGGTATGATGCATGGAGTCACATGGTAATAGACTTGGGGAGGCGATGCCCAGTGGTATTATCACTAGACTATTAATCCAGAAAGTCAGCGACTGTCCTGGGAACCTGGGTTCGAATTTCACCACGGCAGATAGTGGAATTTGAATTCAATAAAAAATATCTGGAATTAAGAATCTGCTCATGACTATACAATCGTCGTCAGAAAAACCCATCTGGTTCACTAACGTCCTTTAGGGAAGGAAATCTGCCGTCCTTACCTGGTCTGGCCTACATGTGGCTCCAGAGACACAGCAATGTAGTTGACTCCCTTTCTGGTTGTAGCACAGCTTGGTATGGTTCCTGCTCTGCCCAAGACCGCAAGAAACTACAAAAGGTCGTGAATGTAGCCCAATCCATCACAAAAACCAGCCTCCCAACCATTGATTCTGTCTACACTTCCCACTGCCTCGGAAAAGCAGCCAGCATAATCAAGGAACCCATACACCATAGAACCATAGAAAATTACAGCTCAGAAACAGGCCTTTTGGCCCTTCTTGTCTGTGCCGAACCATTTTTTGCCTAGTCCCACTGACCTGCACTTGGACCATATCCCTCCACACCCCTCTCATCCATGAACCCGTCCAAGTTTTTCTTAAATGTTAAAAGTGTTAAAAGCATTTACCACTTTATCCGGCAGCTCATTCCACACTCCCACCACTCTCTGCGTGAAGAAGCCCCCCCTAATATTCCCTTTAAACTTTTCTCCTTTCACTCTTAACCCATGCCCTCTGGTTTTTTTCTCCCCTAGCCTCAGTGGAAAAAACCTGCTTGCATTCACTCTATCTATACCCATCAAAATCTTATACGCCTCTATCAAATCTCCCCTCAATCTTCTACGCTCCAGGGAATACACCCCGGACATTCTGTCTTCCACCTTCTTCCGTTGGGAAAAAGTACAAAAGTCTGAGGTCACGTACCAACTGACTCAAGAACAGCTTCTTCCCTGCTGCCTTCAGACTTTTGAATAGACCTACCTTCCACTAAGTTGATCTTTCTCTACACCCTAGCTATGACTGTAACACTACATTCTGCACTCTCTCCTTTCCTTCTCTATAAATGATATGCTTTGTCTGTATAGCGCGCAAGAAACAATACTTTTCATTGTATACTAATACATGTGACAATAAATCAAATCAAACAAGAAATCAAACTCTCAACTGCCCCCCAATGACAACTAGAGATGGGCAATAAATAAATTCTGCCCAGTCAGTGACGCCCATGTCCCATGAATGAATAATAAAAACTAGAAAGGCAGTAGCACAGTGCGTGGCAGTAACTGGGATCTGTGCCTAGTTAAGGATTACTAATAAATGGTTCATGTTTAAAAATACAAGTCTCATCAAAGGAACTCCAGACAAACCTAAAATGCAACATGGGGATTAGTGCTATAAAAGGCAGCATTTAAACAATGAACCCAGAACCAGGATCCCAAGTAATATAAAACTGAAAGCAGCTGAAGCCTGACCAGAGAGAGAGAGGCTCCTAAGAAGAAAAATTGAAGGAAAAGTTGAAGAATCCTCACTACAAACTTGGAAGTTGAGGAATCCCCCCAGAGTCCATTGCAAGACCTTGAGTGAGGCAGAATGAAGGAACCTGGTCAGATCACAAGTCAGGTGAGTAAAATTGCAACAAAAAGAAGCTGTACTTGCTTTGGGTCATGGGCAACAGCTCCGGGGCTGAACAGAGTGCAACAACAGTGGCCATGGTGCACTGAATTAAAGAGAGAGCCCTGCAGAGCACAGTGAAGAAAGGAGAACATTCAAAGGGTTGTAGAGAAAAGCAACCCTTTTCAGTAACTAAAAGAGAAAATGCTGGAAAATCTCAGCGGGTCTGGCAGCATCTGTAAGCAGAGAAGCTTTGACAAAGGGTCACCCGGACTCGAACCGTCAGCTCTTTTCTCTCCTTACAGATGCTGCCAGACCCGCTGAGATTTTCCAGCACTTTCTCTTTTGGTTTCAGATTCCAGCACCCGCAATAGTTTGCTTTTACCCTCTTCAGTTAGGTCCCCGGCTTCTTGTCAAGAGGAGAAAAGTGCTGCACAATTGTAACTTTTTATTTTTAAAATGCACACCCACCAAAATTCCCAAAGTGTGGGACATTTAAAAAAAACCTGTAGAGGGGAAAAAAAAGAATCGCCCAGAAAAGAGATACTGCTATTTTGAAGTTCTAAAATGTTTCAAGAAAAATTAGTCAGCTGATCACCAGAGTGTTTGCCAAAATTGTAAGAATGCGGAAGTCGGAAACTGACAGGCTGCAGACAGCTGGAATGAAATATAATTATTGCCTTAAAGGGGCAACAACATTTAAAGCTGCAACTACTACAGAAACAAAGCCATGGACTTTTTAAAATTAGTGTCACAAGTAGGCTTACATTAACACTGCAATGAAGTTACTGTGAAAATGCCCTAGTTGCCACACTCCAGTACCTGTTCGGGTACACTGAGGGGCAATTTAATATGGCCAATGCACCCTAACCAGCACGTCTTTCAGACTTGGGAGGAAACTGGAGCACCCGGAGGAAACCCACGCAGACACGGGGAGAACGTGCAGACTCTGCACAGACAGTGACCCAAGCTGAGAATTGAACCTGGGTCCCTGGCGCTGTGAGGCAGCAGTGCTAACCACTGTGCTGCTGGATAGAAAATTAGAAGAAGACTCATTTTGGATAAGCCAGGCCCAAGCATGGGAGTCTTGGAGAAGAGAGGTTTTAGTTTGCAAGAGAATTTCAAAGGATTAAATAATGAATCATAAGATGTACATGTTTTTACTTGTGTTTGCTTCATTTGTAGGTGAAAAACTCCACACTGAAGGGTGGCACAGTGGTTAGCACTGCTGCCTCACAGCACCAGGGACCAGGGTCCAATTCCAGCCTTGGGTAACTGTCTGTGTGGAGTCTGCACGTTCTCCCCGTGTCTGCGTGGGTTTCCTCTGAGTGCTCCTGTTCCCTCCCACACTCCAAAGATGTGCAGGTTAGGTTGATTGGCCATGCTAAATTGCCCATTAGTGTCAGGAGGATTAGCAGGATAAATATGTGGGGTTATGGGGATAGGGCCTTGGTGGGATTGCTGTTGGTGCAGACTCGATGGGCTGAGTGGCCTCCTTCTGCACTGTAGATGGCTATAATTCTATGATTCTAACCAACATCTAGATCAATATTGGACAACATTTGTTGAGATATTAAAAAGCTTTGGCAGATATTTTCACAGTGACTTCATTGCAGTGTTAATGTAAGCCTACTTGTGACTAATAAATAAACTTTAACTTTTACTTTTATTTTAAAGTTTAATGTTGTGGTGAGCGCAGACCCCAGAAGATTTAGCACATCCCCAGTAAAGTGTAGTGAGCAACAGAAGATCCTGAGGGTGGAACCAAAAGACCCCGGTGAGGAAGGTGAAAGACTCCAGAACAAGGGAAACAATGTTCAAGTAAACTGGTCACCAATGAAATGCACAACCCAAAGATTTTCGTGCAGAACAAAGAGAGGTCTGAGGAGAGCTGAAAGACTTAAAAATTGAGCTTTATGAAAATGCTGACACAGCATTGAAACTGTAACCGCGTGGACTGAGCAGATGGTTGTGAATGAAGGAAAGCAATCTGAGATCATTCAACAGCAGCAAAATGTGCAACACATAAATGAAGTTGTTCTGCAGGAAACTGTTCACTTTGGAGCTGAACTGGAGGTTTTGAAGCGCAAGATTCAAGCTGAGTTTATACCTTTGTAAACTCACGATAAACTGAAGTCTTCGATGAACCATTCTCTTCATTACCTGAACAAATTTCAAAGACAATACAAAGGAATAATGACGATCAATTCTACTGTTGGCAAATCAAATCAAAGGAGTTGGGAAAACTCAACCAGATGTAAAGCCAGGCAGAAAAGGCAGGCAAAGAACTTGCAACCCTAAAGGACTCCTTGAAGAATTAATCCGTAGCTATTGAAAAACATGGTGAATATTACTTCAGAAAGAGGTGCATTAGAACTAACAGTAGCAACAAAATGATGAACTGAAGCCCAGACTGAGTTGACAAGAGGCCAACAAGAAAATAAACAGCTGAAAGAACAACAATCCCACCCAGGCCCTATCCCCATAACCCCACATATTTATCCTGCTAATCCCCCTGACACTAATGGGCAATTTACCATGGCCAAGAAGGAATGCGTAACCATTGAGTGGCTAGAGTGAATGTTGGACCCTTGGAGGACGAGAGGGGGGAGTTAATAGTGGGAAATGAGGATATGGCTGAGTCTTTAAATAAGTTTTTTGTGTCGGTCTTCACGGTGGAGGACACAAATAGTTTGCCAAATATTAACGATAGAGGGTTGGCAGCAGGAGAAATACTTAATACAATTAATGTTACCAGAGAGGCAGTGCTGGGTAGACTAATGGGACTGAAGGTGGACAAGTCCCCAGGTCCGGATGGAATGCATCCCAGGGTATTGAAAGAAATGTCAGAGGTAATAGTGGATGCGTTAGTGATTATTTATCAAAACTCGTTGCATTCTGGGGTAGTGCCGGTTGATTGGAAAACGGCTAATGTTACGCCGCTGTTTAAAAAAGGAAGGAGACAAAAGGCGGGTAACTATAGGCCGGTCAGCTTAACGTCTGTAGTAGGGAAAATGCTGGAATCCATTATTAAAGAGGAGATAGCAGGGCATCTGGATAGAAATGGTTCGATCAATCAGACGCAGCATGGATTCATGAGGGGAAAGTCGTGCTTGACGAACATGTTGGATTTTTATGAAGATGTGACTAGGGCGGTTGATGGAGGAGAACCGGTGGATGCGGTGTTTTTGGATTTCCAAAAGGCATTTGATAAGGTGCCCCATAAAAGGCTGCTGAAGAAGATTAGGGCACACGGAGTTGGGGGTAGTGTGTTAAAGTGGATTGGGGACTGGCTATCCGACAGGAAGCAAAGAGTCGGAATAAATGGGTGTTTTTCCGGTTGGAGGAAGGTAACTAGTGGCGTGCCGCAGGGATCGGTACTCGGGCCGCAACTGTTTACCATTTATATAGATGATCTGGAGGAGGGGACGGAGTGTAGGGTAACGAAGTTTGCAGACGACACAAAGATAAGTGGAAAAGTGAATCGTGTGGAGGACGGAGAAGATCTGCAGAGAGATTTGGACAGGCTGAGTGAGTGGGCGAGGATATGGCAAATGGAGTATAACGTTGAGAAATGCGAGGTTATACACTTTGGAGGAAATAATAACAAATGGGATTACTATCTCAATGGAAACAAATTAAAACATGCTACCGTGCAAAGGGACCTGGGGGTCCTTGTGCATGAGACGCAAAAGCCCAGTCTGCAGGTACAACAGGTGATCAAGAAGGCAAATGGGATGTTGGCCTATATTGCGAGGGGGATAGAATATAAAAGCAGGGATGTCTTGATGCACCTGTACAGGGCATTGGTGAGGCCGCAGCTGGAATACTGTGTGCAGTATTGGTCCCCTAATATGAGGAAGGATATATTGGCATTGGAGGGAGTGCAGAGAAGGTTCACCAGGTTGATACCGGAGATGAGGGGTTTGGATTATGAGGAGAGGCTGAGGAGATTGGGTTTGTACTCGTTGGAGTTTAGAAGGATGAGGGGGGATCTTATGGAGACTTATAAGATAATGCGGGGGCTGGATAGGGTGGAGGCGGAGAGATTCTTTCCACTTAGTAAGGAAGTTAAAACTAGAGGACACAGCCTCAAAATAAAGGGGGGTCGGTTTAAGACAGAGTTGAGGAGGAACTTCTTCTCCCAGAGGGTGGTGAATCTCTGGAATTCTCTGCCCACTGAGGTGGTGGAGGCTACCTCGCTGAATATGTTTAAAGCGCGGATGGATGGATTCCTGATCGGTAAGGGAATTAAGGGTTATGGGGATCAGGCGGGTAAGTGGTACTGATCCACGTCAGATCAGCCATGATCTTATTGATGGCCTACTCCTGCTCCTATTTCTTATGTTCTTATGTTCATTGAGCAATATGATGAAAAGACCATCACAAACAGTGGAAAGGAAACAGGACACAAGAAATTCAAGCAGACTCTGTCAAGGTGGCACAGTGGTTATCACTGCTGCCTCACAGCGCTAGAGACCTGGGTTCAATTCCCGGCCTCAGGTCACTGTCTGTGTGGAGTCTGCGCGTTCTCCCCGTGTCTGCGTGGGTTTCCTCCGGGTGCTCCGGTTTCCTCCCACACTCCAAAAATGTGCGGGTCAGGTTGATTGGCCATGCCAAATTGCTCCTTACGTCAGGGGGATTAGCTAGGGTAAATGCATGGGGTTATGGGGATAGGGCCTGGGTGGGGTTGTGGTCAGTGCAGACTCGATGGGCCGAATGGTCTCTTGCTGTGCTGTAGGATTCTATGATTCTATGAAATGACAGAAAAACTCAAGATGAAGCAAGTGAGCTTAGCGAAGAAAAGGAAAACCTATTGAAAGACTCTTGCACGCTGCAAGGATCCCTCAGGACAAAAAAACGTCCAGAAAATTACAACGAGAAGCAAAATGAAGTTAACATCACTCTGAACAAACTGCAGAACCAGTCGCCAAAGAAAACTCAGTGACGTTCCAAATTCCAGGAGGGAGCCGAAATACACACCCAAAAGTGAATGGAAGAAGCAGGGGAATGAGGAGGCATTGACAGGAGAAGTCGGAGAACTTCCCAAGCTGCGAGTGGATAATGAACTCAGGAGTAGCACAATTACAGAACTGGAACAATTGAGACTTCGCTGGAGTCAGACCAACCGTGAAACCTAAATGAAGGACGAGATCAAAGTTCTGTTGAAGACAGAGAAAGGAAAGACAAATGAGATCAGAAAATGTAAATTCAACACTGAGACACAAGGGACTGGAAGAGGAAATAACACCGGATATCTCAGGCTGAGAAACATTGAGTTCATAGAATCCTACAGTGCAGAAGGAGGCCATTCGGCCCATCGAGTCTGCACCGACCACAAACCCACCCAGGCTCTATCCCCATAACCCCATGCATTTACTATAGGTAATCTCCTTGACATGAGGGGCAATTTATCATGGCCAATCCACCTAACCGGCACATCTTTGGACTGTGGGAGGAAACCCACGCAGACACGGGGAGAACTGTGCAAACTCCACACAGACAGTCACCCAAGGCCAGAATTGAACCCGGGTCCCTGGCGCTGTGAGGCAGCAGTGCTAACCACTGTGCCACCGTGCCGACCCACGGAAAACGAAATAGCTGAACTTTAAAATCAAGAGTGAGGAATGTCACGGTTAATTGCACGGAAGTTCTCACAAAGGAGTGTGAAGAGTCTCATAGAACATAGAACATAGAACATAGAACATTACAGCGCAGAACAGGCCCTTCGGCCCACGATGTTGCACCGACCAGTTAAAAAAAAACTGTGACCCTCCAACCTAAACCAATTTCTTTTCGTCCATGAACCTATCTACGGATCTCTTAAACGCCCCCAAACTAGGCGCATTTACTACTGATGCTGGCAGGGCATTCCAATCCCTCACCACCCTCTGGGTAAAGAACCTACCCCTGACATCGGTTCTATAACTACCCCCCCTCAATTTAAAGCCATGCCCCCTCGTGCTGGATTTCTCCATCAGAGGAAAAAGGCTATCACTATCCACCCTATCTAAACCTCTAATCATCTTATATGTTTCAATAAGATCCCCTCTTAGCCGCCGCCTTTCCAGCGAAAACAATCCCAAATCCCTCAGCCTCTCCTCATAGGATCTCCCCTCCATACCAGGCAACATCCTGGTAAACCTCCTCTGCACCCTCTCCAAAGCCTCCACATCCTTCCTGTAATGTGGGGACCAGAACTGCACACAGTACTCCAAGTGCGGCCGCACCAGAGTTGTGTACAGTTGCAACATAACGCTACGACTCCTAAATTCAATCCCCCTACCAATAAACGCCAAGACACCATATGCCTTCTTAACAACCTTATCTACTTGATTCCCAACTTTCAGGGATCTATGCACACATACACCTAGATCCCTCTGCTCCTCCACACTATTCAAAGTCCTCCCGTTAGCCCTATACTCAACACATCTGTTATTCCTACCAAAGTGAATTACCTCACACTTCTCCGCATTAAACTCCATCCGCCACCTCTCGGCCCAACTTTGCAACCTGTCTAAGTCTTCCTGCAAACTACGACACCCTTCCTCACTGTCTACCACACCACCGACTTTGGTGTCATCAGCAAATTTGCTAATCCACCCAACTATACCCTCATCCAGATCATTAATAAATATTACAAACAGCAGTGGCCCCAAAACAGATCCCTGAGGTACACCACTTGTAACCGCACTCCATGATGAATATTTACTATCAACCACCACCCTCTGTTTCCTATCCGCTAGCCAATTCCTGATCCAATTTCCTAGATCACCCCCAATCCCATACATCTGCATTTTCTGCAGAAGCCTACCATGGTGAACCTTATCAAACGCCTTACTAAAATCCATATATACCACGTCCACTGCCTTGCCCCCATCCACCTCCTTGGTCACTTTCTCAAAAAACTCAATAAGGTTAGTAAGGCACGACCTACCTGCCACAAAACCATGCTGACTATCACCTATCAATTCATTACTCTCCAAATAACTATAAATCCTATCCCTTATAATTTTTTCCAACATCTTGCCGACAACAGAAGTGAGACTCACCGGTCTATAATTCCCGGGGAAGTCTCTGTTCCCCTTCTTAAACAATGGGACAACATTCGCTAACCTCCAATCTTCTGGTACTATACCAGAGGCCAACGACGACCTGAAGATCAGAAAGAACGAACACTCATCAGGCTCTGCTAAGGAAAAACTGCTTGTTTTTATTCATTCATGTGACATGGGCATCGCTGGCTGGCCAGCATTTATTGCTGGCCTTGAACTGTTGCCCTTGAACTGAGTAGCTTGTTAGGCCATTGCATGTAGGCCAGACCAGGTAAGGATGGCAGATTTCCTTCCCTACGGACATTAGTGAATCAGATGGGTTTTTCTGACAATCGACAATGGTTTCATGATCATCAGTAGATTCCGTGTAAATTGGCTGTCACATTCCCTCTGGAAGTAGACTTCTCGAGAAGATGATTTTGAAGATGTATTGAACTTTAACAAGGTTGCACCTGGGGGATTGTGTTCAATTTTCACCGTGATATTTCGGGCACGGCGTAGAATTATCGGAGAGGAAGTAAGAGCGCTAAATTCAGAATGATGGCCTGAATTACAGAGAATTATTGTACTCTGGAAGGTTAAGGGGCAATTTAATACAGGTGTCTTTTCAAAGAGTAGACAAGGAAAGTAGACTGTTTCTACTGGCAGTAGAGGATACAGCTTTAAAGTTTAAGTTTATTTATTAGCGTCAGAAGTAGGCTTACATTAACACTGCAATTAAGTTACTGTGAAAATCCCCGAGTCGCCACACACTGGTGTCTGTTCGGGTAACACTGAGGGAGAATTTAGCATGGCCATTGCACGTCTTTTGGACTGTGGGAGGAAACTGGAACACCCGGAGGAAACCCACGTAAACACGGGGAGAACGTGCAGACTCCGCACAGTGACCCAAGCCGGGAATCGAACCCGGGTCCCTGGTGCGGTGAGGCAGCAGTGCTGCCCACTGTGCCACCGTGCCGCCCCCATATTTGGCAAAAAGGCTGAGGATGGGATAGGAGGGGAGATGAGGAGAAATTATTTTTCCACAGCGAGTTGTTATGACCTGGGATATGCTGCCTGAAAGGGTGGTGGAAGCAGATTCAATAGAAACTTTCCAAAGGGAATCGGGACGATTACAATAGAAACCTGGATAATTACCTGAAGGGAAGGAAAATTGCAAGAATTTTAGGGAGTGGGTGGGGGATTGGGACTATTGCTTAGCTCTTTCAAAGGGCCAGTACAGGCACAGTGGGCCAAGTAGCCAGTTTCTGTGCTGCTTCAATCAAATGGCATGATTTATAATTTGGAGAGGAGAATTAGGGGAGCTTGATGGGGGAAATTTACGATGATGAAGACTGATTATAAATATGAAACGTTTTGGAGTGTGTTGCGCCTGTGCCTGTGCGTGTGCATTTGATTTGATTTATTATTGTCACATGTATTAATATACAGTGAAAAGTATTGTTTCTTGCGCACTGTACAGACAAAGCATACTGTTCATAGCGAAGGAAAGGAGAGAGTGCAGAATGTAGTGTTACAGTCATAGCTAGGTGTAGAGAAAGATCAACTTAATGCGAGGTCGGTCTATTCAAAACCAAAAGAGAAAATGCTGGAAAATCTCAGCAGGTCTGGCAGCATCTGTAAGGAGAGAAAAGAACTGAAGTTTCGAGTCCAGATGACCCTTTGTCAAAGCTTTGTCAAACAGAAAATGGGTATCATGGGCAAATGGTCATCTGGTCTCGAAACATCAGCTCCTTCCTCTCCTTACAGATACTGCCAGACCTGCTGAGATTTTCCAGCATTTTCTCTTTTGGTTTCAGATTCAAGCGTCCGCAGTAATTTGCTTTTATCCAGGTCCATCCAAAAATCTGATGGTAGCAGGGAAGAAGCTGTTTTTGGGTTGGTTGATATGTGTTCTCAGACTTTTGTATCTTTTTAGCGACGGAAGAAGGTGGAAGAGAGAATGCCCGGGGTGCGTGGGGTCCTTAATTATGCTGGCTGTTTTTCCAACGCCGGCATCTCCACATCATATTTTTCCAAGGCAGTGGGAAGTATAGACAGAGTCAATGGATGGGAGGCTGGTTTGCGTGACGGATTGGGCTACATTCACGACCCTTTGTAGTTTCTTGCAGTCTTGGACAGAGCAGGAGCCCATACCAAGCTGTGATACAACCAAAAAGACCCTATGTAACTCAGTGTGAAGATTGTAATGGGGAGAGATTAAGGAAACTAGCCTCATGGCTCCTCATGTCTTCAATCTGTCGTGTCCATGAAATAAGAGGCTGTGTGTTCAGCCTTGAAGTTTCTGTCTCTTTTTCTCCCTCATGTGTACGTCGTGTTAATACCCGGAAGAAACTTCAGAAGGGCTGAGATGGTGCAATTCTGGTTAAGTTTCTATCGTTCGATTCTTTTCCAGGAGCCTGAATGGGACGTAAGCAGCGCTTTTGTTGCCAATGCTGCCAGTCACATTAGACCCAAGAGCAAAACCAAGCACGACAAGAAGTCAAAGGAAAACAAAGAGAATGAGGCTAAAAGCCATGAGGTGAGTGTGTGCAGGGCGGCACGGTGGCACAGTGGTTAGCACTGCTGCCTCACAGTGCCAGGGACCCGGGTTCGATTCCCGGCTTTGGGTCACTGTCTGTGTGGAGTTTGCACGTTCTCCCCGTGTCTGCGTGGGTTTCCTCCGGGTGCTCCAGTTTCCTCCCACAGTCCAAAAGACGTGCTGGTTAGGTGGATTGGCCATGCTAAATTCATTCCATTGTTGATGTAAGCTACTTGTGACTAATAAATAAAGTTTAAACTTTACTGTCTGTCCATGTGTGTGTGTGTCTGTCCATGTGTGTGTGTGTCTGTCCATGTGTGTGTGTGTCTGTTCATGTGTGTGTGTGTGTCTGTCCATGTGTGTGTATGTCTGTCTGCACGCATGTCTAACTTTGTCTGTGTGTGTGCCTAATCTTGTCTGTGTGTTTGTCTGTGTGTGTCTGTGAGATAGTTGGATGTGAGTTGTACTGTCATAACCACAGCAGATGTTATTGACTGAGCAAGCCAAATCTGAGGGAAACTTGACTTATCCGTTTTGTATTCAGAAAGTGAGGAGAAACCATCTAATTCCAGAAACAAAAAATTCCAGTATCACTCTTGGGATTAGAAAAATTAGCTTTGTCAAGGGCAGATTGTGCCTTACGAGCCTGGTGGAGTTCTTCGAAAATATGACTAAACACATTGACAAAGGGAAGGCGGTAGATGTGGTTTATATGGATTTTAGCAAGGCGTTCGATAAGGTCCCCCATGCAAGGCTTCTAGAAAAAGTGAGAGGGCATGGGATCCAAGGGGCTGCTGCCCGGTGGATCCAGAACTGGCTTGCCCAAAGGAGGCAGAGAGTGGGTATAGATGGGTCTTTTTCTAAATGGAGGTCGGTCACCAGTGGTGTGTCCCAGGGATCTGTTCTGGGACCCTTGCTGTTTGTCATTTTCATAAATGACCTGGATGAGGAAGCGGAGGGATGGGTTGGGAAGTTTGCCGACGACACAAAGGTTGGTGGGGTTGTGGATAGTCTTGAGGGATGTCAGAAGTTACAGAGGGACATAGATAAGGATGCAAGACTGGGCGGAGAAGTGGCAGATGGGCTTCAACCCAGATAAATGCGTCGTGGTCCATTTTGGTAGGACAAATGGGATGAAGGAGTACAATATAAAGGGAAAGACTCTTAGTACAGTAGAGGATCAGAAGGACCTTGGGGTCCGGGTCCATAGGATTCTGAAATCGGCCCCACAGGTGGAGGAGGTGGTTAAGAAGGCGTATGGTGTGCTGGCCTTTATCAATCGAGGGATTGAGTTTAGGAGTCCGGGGATAATGATGCAGCTATATAAGACCCTCGTCAGACCCCACTTGGAGTACTGTGCTCAGTTCTGGTTGCCTCACTATAGGAAGGATGTGGAAAAGATTGAAAGGGTGCAGAGGAGATTTACAAGGATGTTGCCTGGATTGAGTGGCATGCCTTATGAGGATAGGCTGAGGGAGCTTGGTCTTTTCTCCTTGGAGAGACGAAGGATGAGAGGAGACCTAATAGAGGTATATAAGATGTTGAGAGGCATAGATTGGGTGGACTCTCAGAGGCTTTTTCCCAGGGTGGAAATGTCTGCTACGAGAGGACACAGGTTTAAGGTGCTGGGGGGTAGGTACAGGGGAGATGTTAGGGGTAAGTTTTTCACACAGAGGGTGGTGGGCGAGTGGAATCGGCTGCCCTCAGGGGTGGTGGAGGCGAACTCAATAGGGTCTTTTAAGAGACTCCTGGATGAGTACATGGAGCTTAATAGGATGGAGGGTTATAGGTAGGTCTAGAAGGTAGGGATGTGTTCGGCACAACTCGTGGGCCGAAGGGCCTGTTTGTGCTGTAGTTTTTCTATGTTTCTATGTTCTAAAGGAAAGCTTAAGCACACAAGATTACAGTTACACAGTTAAAACATTCTTGCACAAACTCCCCATAAAATTCCACTTGGTCAGAATACACAAGTGAACACCTTCTTAGCAACATTCCCTTATAGGTTTTTAAAACTCTAAAAATCCAGTAATATTACCCAAGGCAAGATTGCTGTCAGTTTAATAAAGACATGTCACACACCTTCTCAAAACTTTCACTCTGCTGTGGAAATCCAAGAAAATTCTGATACAAAACTGCTTTCTGAAGCAAAGGGGTGAGTTTTCCCATTCTGCTCACCGTGGGAATCATAGTGGATCGTGGAAAAGTCCGTTGACCTCGGGCAGGATTTTCCAGTTTCAGTGCGAGCGGGGCTGGAAGATCCCTCTCAAAGACTTTTCTGGTTTCTGATGATTGATTCAGATTTCGCACCTTCTCTCATCACTGGCCTTGGATTGCCAAGTTCCTCACACATGAGGACGGCCTCAACCGGGACCTTGGGTTCACGTCACACTATCTGTAACCCCCACGACTTGCCTGGGTTTGCAAAATCTCACTAACTGTCCTGGCTGGAGACAATTCACACCTCTTTAACCTGGGCTTAATCCTCTCACCACTCACCTGTAAAGACTTGATTCCCTGTAAAGACTCGCATTCCAACCATTATCTTGTAATTGAGTTTGTGTCTGTATATGCCCTGTTTGTGAACCCAACTCCTCACTCACCTGAAGAAGGAGTGACACTCCGAAAGCTCGTGCTACCAAATAAACCTGTTGGACTTCAACCTGGTGCTGTGAGACTTCTTACTGTGCTTACCCACACACACAGCCAGCACAGCTCAGGTCAACACAACATCATTCCTTAAATATCCCTGTTTTCCCTTCCATCTCTGATCTCATTGAATCTCATCGCATTCCTCTTTGAATTCAGCTTTTCCCCCCAAAATATATTTTTTTCGTCATGTTTTCCTATTGTTTTCCCTTTGTGGTCAAATAAAATTTAATATTCTTCCCTCATTTACTTACAAAACCGTTGTAATTTGTAAAAGTCACTTAAACTCCACTTTTAAATTTATCAGCTATAAGGGAAGATTTGTTGGATTGGAACTCATACCGCTAGGTTAGCAGTTGATTTGATTTGATTTATTATTGTCACATATTAACAGACAGTGAAAAGTATTATTTCTTGCACGCTACACAGACAAAGCATACTGTTCACAGAGAAGGAAAGGAGAGAGTGCAGAATGTAGTGTTACAGTCATAGCTAGGGTGTAGAGAAAGATCAACTCAATGCGAGGTAGGTCCATTCAAAAGTCTGATGGCAGCAGGGAAGAAGCTGTTCTTGAGTCGGTTGGTGCATGATCTTTTTCCCGACGGAAGAAGGTGGAAGAGAGAATGTCCGGAGTGCGTGGGGTCCTTAATTATGCTGGCTGCTTTTCTGAAGCAGCGGAAAGTGTAGACAGAGCCAATGGATGGGAGGCAGATTTGCATGATGGATTGGGCTACATTCACGACCCTTTGTAGTTCCTTGGATTCTTGGACAGAGCAGGAGCCCCATACCAAGCTCTGATACAACCAGAAAGAATGCTTTCCGTGGTGCATCTGTAAAAACTGGTGAGAGTCGAAGCTGACATGCTAAATTTCCTTCGTCTTCTGAGAAAGTAGAGGTGTTGGTGGGCTTCCTTAACTGTAGTGTCAGCATGGGGGGGGATCAGGACAGGTTGTTGGTGATCTGGACACCTAAGAACTTGAAGGGTTGTATCTTGTCATGTTTAAGTATTCAGCGTGGCCTCTCACACTTTGCTCAACTGTGATTTGCCTGTGTTTTATACAATATAATAAATGGACAGAGACCATTATTTCTGTTTTTTTAAAGACTTAGACAGTCGGATAATGTTAAAGTAAACAGCTGCCAACTTAGAGAAAATTGGGACAATGGGCTATTGCTCACTGACCTTGTGAACCATTTGGATAATTTATTTGCAGATAAAACTGGCTAGACTAGCAGCGAAACGTTATCGCCATGTACAATCTCTGTGGCCAAAGTAAGCTCATATTAACAATCAAAATGATGGTGTCTGCCATTCACGTTAACCCCCAGCTTCTTCTTCCCTGCTGCCATCAGACCTAATGGACCCACCTCGTATTAAGTTGATCTTTTTCTACACCCTAGCTATGACTGTAACACTACACTCTGCTTTCTCTCCTTTCCTTCTCTATGTACGGTATGCTTTGTCTGTATAGCGAGCAAGAAACAATACTTTTCGCTGCATAATAATAAGTGGCAATAATAAATCAAATCAAATCAAAATACCGAGTTAAATATTTCATTGTCCAAATTCTGCCAACTCCTGTCGCTGATACCTAGGGTGGCACGGTGGCATCGCGCCAGGAACCCGGGTTCAATTCCAGCCTTGAGTCACTGTCTATGTGGAGTTTGCACATTCTCCCCGTGTCTGTGTGGGTTTCCTCCGGGTGCTCCGGTTTCCTCCCACAGTCCAAAGATGTGCGGGTTAGGTGGATTGGCCATGCTAAATTCTCCCTTGAGTGTCAGGGGATTAGCAGGGTAAATGTGTGGGGTTACGGGGATAGGGCCCGGGTGGGATTGTGGTCGGTGCAGACTCGATGGGCCGAATGGCCTCCTTCTGCACTGTATGGATAGTCCGTTAGACTTTGCCTGCTTTAAAAAAAAAATCCCCGATTGCTACCAGTCCCGGGTTTTCCCTTAGCGGGAAGAGTGTTCCCATGGTCGCTGAGATAAGGGATAGAGTTTTGTCTTGGCTGTAATGCAACCCCCCACCTGAGCGGAATAGACCACGGTGCTCACTTGTGTAGCTCGTACGATGGGACGCTGATGACTGGAGGGGGCTACCTTTGTGAACGAAATGCAATTTGCCACCTTAACCCTCTGCCAGCTTTTAGCTGACCTTGTCAGAGTTAATTTTGTTTCTTTTGGGTAAAGAATGTTTTGCTTCAGTTTTTTGATTGCTGGATTTTTAATTTACTTTGCAGCTCACTGATTTGGATCCATTAATATTGAAAGGCCGGCAGCTGGCTGGTAGGTCACTGAACTGAAATGTTTACAGTGCTTTAGTAATCTTGTGTTTGCCACTTTTTTATTTTTCTCTTAACCCTTGCCTCTTTGTGGGAAATACAATTTCTTTTATGGCTTTTGACAGTACTCTCTGGTTGCTGTTTAACTCCAAACCAGACCTGTCGTAGTCTTTTTGCACCATATAACCCTTCAGATTCCGCGTCCAATCCATCGTCATGGGTGGCACAGTGGGTTAGCACTGCTGCCTCACAGCGCCAGGGACCCGGGTTCGATTCCCGGCTTGGGTCAGTGTCTGTGTGGAATCTGCACGTTCTCCTCGTGTCTGCGTGGGTTTCCTCCGGGTGCTCCGGTTTCCTCCCACAGTCCAAAAGACGTGCTGGTTAGGTGCATTGGCCGTGCTAAATTCACCCCTCAGTGTACCCGAACAGATGTGTGGAGACTGGGGGATTTTCACAGTAACTTCATTGCAGTGTTAATGTAAGCCTCCTTGTGACACTCATAAGTAAATAAACTTAAATAAAATCATCAAGCCCACTGATTTCCCCCCTTTCCCGTGCCTGGGGAAGGTTGTCTCATCTCCATGCCCCGCTTCTGCTCATCTCCTGCTGAAGCCCTCACCAATGTCTTTGTTATCTCTGGACTTGGCCATTCTAATGCTTTTCCCCATTTTCACCCCTCTCGAACCCATCCAAACTCTACTGTTCATATCCCAACTCGCACAAGACCCATTCGCCCACCACCTCTGTGTTCACTGACCTGTGTTTCAACATTTTCACCTTTCTTTTCAGAATTCTCTCTGTCTTTCTTCCCTAACAATCTCTGTCAGCTCCTCCAACACTCGGGTACCTGCGTCCCTCCAGTTCCGGCCACTCGAGCAACACTGACTGTTATCACTCCGGTTTCAGCTGCCTTGGCTCTAATCTCTGGAATTCCCTCCCTAAACCTCTCTGCCTGTCCCTCCTCCATTCAGACGCTCCTTAAATTTGACCTGCCTCCATGACCAAGCTTTAGCTTATCTCACTAAATGGCCGGTATTTTACCAACCCGCTCGGGCAAGGCTCGTAAAATCCCGCCCGAGGCCAACGGAGAGCTCCGGTCTGTGAGCCGCGCCCACCACGATTCCGGGCAGGCGTGCTGGTAAAATCCCAGCCAGTGTCTCCTAGTGTGTCCCTGTGTCAAATCTCAGGATGTTCCAAAGAAACCTTACAGCCACTGCAGTACCTGTATAGTGTAATCACTGTAGGAAATGTGTCAGGCACAAGCAGCAGTGAGATAAAGGACCAATAATTAGTGCTCTTTTGCTGTTTTGTTTGGGGGACAAATATTGGACAGGACACTGGTTTTCATGGCACAGTGGTTAGCACTGCTGCCTCACAGCGTCAGGAACCTGGAGTTCAATTCAGGCTTCATTCAAAGAGAAATCCAACAAAATCAGATTCCTCTTTCCTTATAAGCCAGCAATTAATCTTCTCCTTCAACTATTTATCCAATTCCCTTTGGAAAGTTTGCATTGAATACTGTATCCAGCACCCTATCAGACAGCGCATTCCAAAGACTAGCTTCTGATCACGGGAACGAGGTACTCCTTGCGTTGGGGCGGCACGGTGGCACAGTGGTTAGCACTGCTGCCTCACAGCGCCAGGGACCCGGGTTCAATTCCAGCCTCGGGTCGCTGTCTGTGTGGAGCTTGCACGTTCTCCCCGTGTCTGCGTGGGTTTCCTCCGGGTGCTCCGGTTTCCTCCCACAATCCGAAAGATGTGCGGGTTAGGTTGATTGGCCATGCTAAATTGCCCCCTGTGCCAGGGGGATTAGCAGGGTAAATATGCTAGTTTACAGGAATAGGGCCTGGGTGGGATTGTGGTGGGTGCAAACTCGATGGGCCAAATGGCCTCCTTCTGCACTGTAGGGATTCTATGATTAGTCTAACTCCTTGTCCTCGGGTTACAGACAGGGCTGAGTGTGCACATTGAGCCACAGCTTCTTGAAGGTTGCAATGAAGGGAAGGGATTAATGTTTGCAGGGTTCATAGAGTGTGGCCCTGCTGCCATTGAGGCAGCGGACATCAGGTTACTGTTATAAACCCTGACTTCACACGCTGCCCCATTGTGTTCCACAGA
This sequence comes from Mustelus asterias, assembly GCF_964213995.1. Classification (NCBI taxonomy): domain Eukaryota; kingdom Metazoa; phylum Chordata; class Chondrichthyes; order Carcharhiniformes; family Triakidae; genus Mustelus; species Mustelus asterias. The sequence continues at coordinate 8,798,141 of NC_135811.1, read as the reverse complement.
ACAAGGGATTGACCTGGCTAAACAAGGCAACTATTCGAAGGCCGTTGAGCTCTTTACAGAGGCTGTACAATTTGATCCTAAGGATCACAGGTAACTACATGACTGACCTCGGGTGTGGGTGGGAGGTTAAAGGGCAAAAAAATCTCAGGAAACTTGCTCCAATTCACCAACTCCTCAGTTTCACTGAGATGGGCCAATGACCAAAAACCAACCAGCCTGCAGGAGGTGGGCTGTCATTTTTGACACGTTAATGAGGCTGGACGTAGGAGTAATGTCACTGGATTAGTCATCCAGAAGCCCCCGTTAATGCTGTGGGGACATGGGTTCAAACCCCACCATGGCAGCTGGTGGAATTTAAATGTAATCAATATTGAACATCCCCACTTCTTCCTCCCATCGTAAGGTCAGAAGTGGGGATGTGCTGGTGGGGGTATTCGCAGACATCCTCAACCTCTCTTTACAACAATCTGAGGTCCCTTATGCTTCAGGAAGACAATCATCATCCCGGTATCAAAGAAAGTCAGGCAGCGTGCCTTAATGACTATTATCCGGTGTCTCTGACATCCATCATTATGAAGTGCTTCAAAACGTTAGCCATGGCACAAATCAATTCCAGCCTCCCGGACTACCTGGATCCACTACAGTTTGCCTACCGCCGCAACAGGTCCACAGCAGACGTCATCTCCCTGACCCTGCACTCAACCCTGGAACACCTAGATAACAAGGACATCTATGTCAGACTCCTATTTATTGACTACAGCTCAGCCTTCAACACTATTATTCCCACAAAATTCATCTCCAAACTCTGTGGCCTGGGCCTCGGCACCTCCCTCTGCGACTGGATCCTGAACTTCCTAACTCACAGACTGCAGTCAATAAGGATAGGCAACACCACCTCCTCCACGATCATCCTCAACACCGGTGCCCCACAAGGCTGTGTTCTCAGCCCCCTACTATACTCCTTATACACCTATTACTGTGCGGCCAAATTCCCCTCCAACTCGATTTTCAAGTTTGCTGACGACACCACCGTAGTGGGTCGGATCTCAAACAATGATCAGACAGAGTACAGGAATGAGATAGAGGATCTGGTGAACTGGTGAGGCAACAATAATCTCTCCCTCAATGTCAACAAAACGAAGGAGATTGTCATCGACTTCAGGAAGCGTAAAGGAGAACATGCCCCTGTCTACATCAACGGGGACGAAGTAGAAAGGGTCGAGAGCTTCGCGTTATTAGGTGTCCAGATCACCAACAACCCGTCCTGGTTCCCCCCATGCCAACACTATAGTTAAGAAAGCCCACCAACACCTCTACTTTCTCAGAAGACTAAGGAAATTTGGCATGTCAGCTACAACTCTCATCAACTTTTACAGATGCACCATAGAAAGCATTCTTTCTGGTTGTATCACAGCTTGGTATGGCTCCTGCTCTGCCCAAGACTGCAAGAAACTACAAAGGGTCATGAACGAAGCCCAGTCCATCACGCAAACCAGCCTCCCATCCATTGACTCTGTCTACACTTCCCGCTGCCTCGGAAAAGCAGCCAGCATAATTAAGGACCCCACACACCCCGGATATTCTCTCTTCCGCCTTCCATCAGGAAAAAGATACAAAAGTTGAGAACACGTACCAACCGACATCAGACTTTTGAATGAATCCAGCTCGTGTTAAGTTGATCTTTCTCTAGACCGTATCTATGACTGTAACACTATATGCTGCACTTTCTCCTTTCCTTCTCTATGAACGGTATGCTTTGTCTGTATAAGCGCGCAAGAAACAATATTTTTCACTGTATGTTAATACATGTGACAATAATAAATCAAATCAAATCATTCACAACTCCTCAGAAATTGAAACTGTCCAAATGCAGGAAGACCTGGACAATATCCAGCTCAGGCTGATGAGTGGCAAGTAACATTCACGCCACACACAAGTGCCAGGCAATGACTATCTGCATTTGATATTCACTGGCATTACCATCACTGAATCCCCCCACTATCAACATCCTGGGGGGTTATCATGAACCAGGGATTGAACTGGACTAGCCATATAAATACTGTGGCTACAAGAGCAGGTCACAGGTTGTGAATTCTGTGGTGAATAACTCACCACCTGACTCCCCAAAGCCTGTCCACCATCTACAAAGCACAAGTCAGGAGAATAATAGAATACTCCCCGCTTGCCTGGACGGGTGCAGCTCCAACAACACTCAAGAATGCTCGACAATCCAAGACAAAGGAACCCGCTTGAATCACACCCCATCCACCACCGTCAGCATGTTCCAATTCTCTTCCCACACCTAAAGGTGCACAAAGACAGACTTTTGCCTGTTTCCATAGCTAATAATTCCTGGAACAGGTTGCTAGTCTGTTGCCAGATGCCTTGACTGGCACCTTGTAGTTTGAGGGGTTCCACTCCACATCGGGCATGGCTGACCAGGACTCTCTCCTCTTCTTACTGCCAGCCACTGACATATTTGGAAGGATTTATAGGTTGACACTCAGCCTGTTTGGCCGTGTTATGAACGCACCTTCCTTGGCCATCAAGTCCTGGGGTGGAACTCGAGCACAGAGACTTCTGGCTCAGAGGCAAGGACGCTAACCCACTGCGCCACAAGATCTTCACACCTTCGGCATGTACTCCCTCCACAACTGACGCACAGTGGCAGCAAAGTGCATCTTCTACAGGATGCACTGCAGCAACTCACCAGGGCTCCTTAGACAGCACCTTGCAAACCCCTGACCTCTGCCACCTAGAAGGACAACGGCAACAGATACACAGGAACACCACCACCTACAAGTTCCCCCTCCAACTCATCACCATCCTGACTTGGCAAAATATCGGCCGTTCCTTCACTGTTGCTGGGTCAAAGTCCTGGATCTTCCTGCCTAACAGCACTGTGGATTTAGAGGAGCAGACAGATGTCTCAGGGGGTTGTGGTGCTGGAGGAGATTCCAGAGACCAGGAGGAAGCCCAGTCCATCACGCAAACCAGTTTCTCTGTTTCTGGTCCAATTGTTCCACCATTAGGGGTGGCACGGTGGTTAGCACTGTTGTGCCACAGCGCCAGGGAGCCGGGTTCGATTCCGGCTTCAGGTGACTGTCTGTGCGGAGTCTGCACGTTCTCCCCATGTCTACGTGGGTTTCCTCCGGGTGCTCCGGTTTCCTCTCTCAGTCCAGAGATGTGGATTGGCCATGCTAAATTGCCCCTTAGTACCAGGGGGACTAGCTAAAGTAAATGCATGGGGTTACGGTGTTAGGTCCTGGGTGGGATTGTAATCAGTGCAGACTCGATGGGCTGAATGGCCTCCTTCTGCACTGTAGGGATTCGATGATTGTGTTCAGTTCCCCAAGCTCTGGAATTCCATCTCCCCACCTCTGCCCAGCTTTTGTCCTTGAAGACTCTCCTTAAAACCTACTTCCTTGAGTCAGTTCTGGTCACGGTATGCGGCTCACTGTTATATTTTGTTTGAGAGTTTCTCCTATGCACCAGCCGTGGATGTTGAAATTATCGGTGATACATAAATGCAAGTTGTGAACAAAAGGGTGACAGGGCTGTAGCAATTTGGGGAGGGGGCTGGGAGAAGCATTGAGAGAGCTGGCAAGCTGATGTTGGAACTCCGAAACCAGCTGAGGAGGAGGATTGGATTGGCGTGGTTGTTATTAATAAAGCCCATGCCAGAGTTTTACCACCTCGCCTGCCCGGGGCCAACGGAGAATGCCGGTCTGTGAGCCTCGCCCGCCCCGATTCCTGGAGCGGGCGTGCCGGTAAAATTCCAGCCCCTCTCTGTTGTTATTGGATTGATGTTACGATTCTGGTCACCTGAGGGCGCTGTTGCTCAAGTAATGGTTTATTTTATGATTATTGAACGCAGATTGTATTTTGAATATCTTCTGATTCCTTGGTGCTGGGGCACTCTCAGTGTTCAGAGAATCAGTGTTAGCCCCTTGCTGCTTGCTCACACACTGCTAGCTCGGTTAGTGTATTATCAGGTATGAAGACTGACATTCTAATTGTTAACTGCAACACCCCAACAGCTCTCACACTCTCCCTCTCCAACTCTCTCTGTCTCTCCCTCTGTCTCTCTCCCTGTATCACTCTCTCTCTGCCTCCCTCTCTCTCTCTCTGTCTGTCACTCTCTTTCTCTGTGTTTCTGTGTGTGTGTGTGACTCTCTCTCTCTCTCTCTGTGTCTCTCTCTCTGTCTCTCTCTCTCTCATTCTCTCCCTCTCTCTTATTCTCTCTTTCTCCCTCTCTTTCTGTCTCGCTCTCTCTGTCCCTCTCTCTCTCTCTGTCTCTTTCGCTGGCTCTGACAGTCTCTCTCTTTCTCACTGTCATCCTCTATCTCTGTCTCTATCCCTCTTCATCCCTCTGCCTCTATCCCTCTCTCTCTGTCTCTCTCTCTGTAAGAAGTCTCACAACACCAGGTTAAAGTCCAACAGGTTTATTTCGTAGCAAATACCATAAGCTTGTGGAGCGCTGCTCCTTCGTCAGATGGAGTGGAAATTTCCACTCCATCTGACGAAGGAGCAGCGCTCCGAAAGCTTATGGTATTTGCTACCAAACAAACCTGTTGGACTTTAACCTGGTGTTGTGAGACTTCTTACTGTGTTTACCCCAATCCAACGCCGGCATCTCCACATCATGTCTCTCTCTCTCTGGACAGACTTTTATCGGAATGCCCATCCCGATTCCGGGGCCGGGTGAGGCTTGGAGGACGGCGTTCCCGTTGGTCTGGGGCGGATCGTACGAACCTCGGGTGGACACGCCGATAAAATTCCACCCTCTGCCTCTGTCTCTATCCCTCTCTTTCCCTCTCTCTGCCTCTGTTCCTCTCTCTGCTTCTATCCCTCTCTCTGCCTCTGTCCCGCTCTCTGTCTCTCTTGCTCTCTTTCTCTCTCTGTCTCTCTCTCTGTCTCTTTCTGTCTCTGTCTCACTGTCACTCTCTGTCTCTGTCTGCCTCTCCCCCTCTGTCTGCCTCTCCCCCTCTGTCTGCCTCTCCCCCTCTGTCTGCCTCTACCCCTCTGTCTGCCTCTACCCCTCTGTCTGCCTCTCCCCCTCTGTCTGCCTCTCCCCCTCTGTCTGCCTCTACCCCTCTGTCTGCCTCTACCCCTCTGTCTGCCTCTCCCCCTCTGTCTGCCTCTCCCCCTCTGTCTGCCTCTACCCCTCTGTCTGCCTCTCCCCCTCTGTCTGCCTCTCCCCCTCTGTCTGCCTCTCCCCCTCTGTCTGCCTCTACCCCTCTGTCTGCCTCTCCCCCTCTGTCTGCCTCTCCCCCTCTGTCTGCCTCTCCCCCTCTGTCTGCCTCTACCCCTCTGTCTGCCTCTCCCCCTCTGTCTGCCTCTCCCCCTCTGTCTGCCTCTACCCCTCTGTCTGCCTCTACCCCTCTGTCTGCCTCTACCCCTCTGTCTGCCTCTACCCCTCTGTCTGCCTCTACCCCTCTGTCTGCCTCTCCCCCTCTGTCTGCCTCTACCCCTCTGTCTGCCTCTACCCCTCTGTCTGCCTCTACCCCTCTGTCTGCCTCTACCCCTCTGTCTGCCTCTACTCCTCTGTCTGCCTCTATCCCTCTCTCTGCCTCTATCCCTCTTTCTGCCTCTATCCCTCTCTCTGCCTCAATCCCTCTCTCTGCCACTATCCCTCTCTCTGCCTCTATCCCTCTCTCTGCCTCTATCCCTCTCTCTGCCTCTCCCCCTCTCTGCGCTCTCTGTCTTGCTCGCTCTCTGTCTCGCTCGCTCTCTGTCTCGCTCGCTCGCTCGCTCTCTGTCTCGCTCGCTCGCTCTCTGTCTCGCTCGCTCGCTCTCTGTCTCGCTCGCTCGCTCTCTGTCTCGCTCGCTCGCTCTCTGTCTCGCTCGCTCGCTCTCTGTCTCGCTCGCTCGCTCTCTGTCTCGCTCGCTCGCTCTCTGTCTCGCTCTCCCTGTCTCTCTCTCTCCCTGTCTCTCTCTCTCCCTGTCTCTCTCTCTCCCTGTCTCTCTCTCCCTGTCTCTCTCTCCCTGTCTCTCTCTCCCTGTCTCTCTCTCCCTGTCTCTCTCTCCCTGTCTCTCTCTCCCTGTCTCTCTCTCCCTGTCTCTCTCTCCCTGTCTCTCTCTCCCTGTCTCTCTCTCCCTGTCTCTCTCTCCCTGTCTCTCTCTCCCTGTCTCTCTCTCCCTGTCTCTCTCTCCCTGTCTCTCTCTCCCTGTCTCTCTCTCTCTGTCTCTCTCTGTCTCTCTGTCTCTCTGTCTCTCTGTCTCTCTCTGTCTCTCTCTGTGGCTGTTTTCTCTATCGTTGCCACCTTCCCTCTCTCCGTATTGCACAAAGTTTGATTTTGGCATTACCACAGCGTTGAAAACTGCATCATCCTCAGCTGTGAACCGATAGAAGTTACCAATTAAACCGTAGCCATATCTCGGGGTTGTGCCCATGTCTGTTCTGCAGTGCTGGCTCCTGGGAGAGTTTAGAGAGATGTCTGAGTGTTTGTTTAAAGAGCTAAGTTTTAAGGAGGATTTAAATGGAACAGAAAAGATTTCAGAGAAGTGAAGGGAGATATTCAAAAGACAAGCAACAACAACTTATATAGCACCTTTAACACAATGAATCATCCCAGTGCCCTTCACATTAAAACCAAAGAGGACACTGAGGCACACAAAGATATCAGCAAGGTGACCAGAGCTTAGTGAAAGAAGTATCTCAAAGGCGCAGAGAGGGAGGCAGAGAAGTGGAGAGAGGGAGGCGGAGAGGTGGAGAGAGGGGGCGGAGAGGGATGTAAGGTGGGAATTCAAGAGTTTGTAGGAAAGCTGAAGGCACAGTAACCAATGGTGGAGTGGTTGTGATCTGGGAAACTCAGTAGGCCTCAGTTATTGCAAAGAGTTGTGGGCCGGAGGAAATGACAGAGAAAGGGAGAGGAGAATTTGTAAAACAAGATGAGGATCTTAAAAGCAAGAACAGGGAACACTTGAAAAGACATGTATGAGGGAGGGAGAGAGCAGCTGAGGTCAGCCTCCTGCTGTGCTCTACGGTTCTATTTTGTTTCTTTTCCATCCCGACCCCTCTATTGAATCAAATGTTTGCTGTACCAGAGTGTAACACAGTCGGTGTTATGGGGAGTAGCCTATAAATAGCGCAGGAGCTGCATTGTGTAGCATGTGTTGCTGTCCACGTTTATTCTGTCGTGCCACAACTGGAAGCTAATTGACCACCTGGGAGTTGTTAAATCTCAGCAGTGTGTTCGGCCGCAGGCCCAGTCTGCGCTGTCAAACTCTGCAACTCCTGACCGACCACACCAAAATAATCATTGACCATCGCAACTCCAGTATTCATCAAAGCACTGCTTCCTGTCCTGTGAAGTTGCCCTGTAGCTATTTAATTCTGCCTAAAGTTCTCCCTCTCTCTTGGTATTGTAGAGTACTCTATCAATGTACGAGTCAACCTTTGTTTTATTGAAAGGTGACTGGTTGAATCTGTTTGTGATACGCAGTCCAGAGGGTGAACTGCGTGGCAGAAACCATCCTTGTTTAATTTAGCAATGAGGGTGGTGGGTGAGTGGAATCGGCTGACGTCGGTGGTGGTGGAGGCAAACTCGTTGGGGTCTTTTAAGAGACTTCTGGATGAGTACATGGGATTTAATGGGATTGAGGGCTATAGATAGGCCTAGAGGTGGGGATGTGATCGGCGCAACTTGTGGGCCGAAGGGCCTGTTTGTGCTGTGGCTTTCTATGTTCTATGTTCTATGAATCATAGAATCCCTACAGTGCCGAAGGAGATCACTTGGCCTATCGAGTCTGCACTGACCACAATCCCACTCAGGCCCCATTCCCATAACCCCTACATATTTACCCTGCTAATCCCTTGACACTAGGGTCAATTTAGCATGGCCAATCAACCTAACCCGCACACCTTTGGACTGTGGGAGGAAACCGGAGCACCCAGAGGAAACCTATCACCGCTAGTTCATAGAATCTTCATAGAATCCCTACAGTGCAGAAGGAGGCCATTCGGCCCATCAAGTCTGCACCGACCACAATCCCACCCAGGCCCTACCCCCACATATTTTACCCGCTAATCCTTCTAACCTACGCATCTCAGGACTCTAAGGGGCAATTGTTTAACCTGGCCAATCAACCTAACCCGCACATCTTTGGACTGTGGGAGGAAACCGGAGCACCCGGAGGAAACCCACGCAGACACGAGGAGAATGTGCAAACTCCACACAGACAGTGACCCGAGCCGGGTATCGAACCCGGGACCCTGGAGCTGTGAAGCAGCAGTGCTAACCACTGCGCTACCGTGCCGTTGCTGACGGACTTTGCCTGATTTCCAGGTAATGAGCCTGGTGCACCATCAATCGAGCAAAGACTAGTTTGTATGCAAGAACAAATAGGCTTTTATTAGCAAAAGACTTGGAGCACACCCATGCCGATGAACTGGTCCAGACTGAGGCAGGGGGGTGGGGAGCAGTCGCCTTTATACCTGGACCGGGGGGAGAGGAGTCTCGGGTAGGGCCGGCAGGGATGTGTCCAGGCATGTCACATATACAGGTAACAAGCTAACAGTGGTTTACCACAGAACCAGACCTCTGTGATGGTTTCTAAAGTCAGTGAGCTGTTTGAGAAAGATTCAAAAGCTCAGCAAGACCAAAAGATCGAACTTGTCCACACCCCCAGGACATCCCAAAGTGTTTCACAGCTAATTAAGTACTTTCAAAGTTTATTTGTTGTCGCAATGATGGAAATGTGACAGCTAGCTTGCGCACAGCAAGATCCCACAAGCAGCAGTGTGATAACCGGATGGTGATGTTGATCAAGGGATCAATATTAACCCCCTGACATGTGGTGAACTCTAAAGCTCCAATTTGTAATGATGTCCATGGGGTCTTTTACCTGCACCCGAGAGGGCAGTTTAAGATCACAGTACCATAAGATATAGGAGCAGAATTAGGCCATTTGGCCCATCAAGTCTGCTCCACCATTCAATCATGGCTGATAAGTTTCTCAAACCCATTCTCCCGCCTTTTCCCCATAACCTTTGATCCCCTTACCAATCAAGAACCTATCTATCTCTGTCTTAAATACACTCAATGACCCGGCCTCCACTGCCTTCTGTGGCAATGAATTCCGCAGATACTGAAAGTAAGCGTGCAGGTACAGCAGGCAGTAAAGAAGGTAAATGATATGTTGGCCTTCATCGCGAGAGGATTTGAGTATAGAGATAGGGATGTTTTGCTGCAATTGTATAGGGCGTTGGTGAGGCCACACTTGGAGTGTTGTGTGCAGTTTTGGTGTCCTTATCTGAGGAAGGATGTCCTTGCTATAGAGGGAGTGCAGCAAAGGTTTACCAGGCTGATTCCTGGGATGGCAGGTCTGTCATATGAGGAGAGACTAAGTCAGTTAGGATTATATTCACTGGAGTTTAGAAGAGGCGATCTCATAGAAACTGACATTCTATCCACCCTCAGTGGCTACACCAGGAGTGTCAGTCTGGATTCTGTGCTCAGTCTTGGGAGTGGGATTTGAACCCACGACCTGCTGTCTCAGAGCTGCCAGTGCATCTCAGCGAGTCACAGCTCGTGTCCGTAAGCAAAACACTGCAGAAGCTGTATTCGGAACAGGAATTGCTGCACTCAGCAGAGCAGATATCACCTGTGGAGAGAGAGGTGGAGTTAATGTTTCAGGCTGATGATTTTTTATCAGGATTGGAAAAAGCTACAGGGATGGAAAATGAGATGGATAGAAATCTGGTTAGCAGACAGGAAGCAAAGAGTTGACCATAAGACTGTAAGATATAGGAGCAGAATTTGATTTGATTTGATTTTGATTTGATTTATTATTGTCACATGTATTAGTATACAGTGAAAAGTATTGTTTCTTGCGCGCTATACAGACAAAAACATACCGTTCATAGAGAAGAAAACGAGAGTGCAGAATGTAGTGTTACAGTCATAGCTAGGGTGTAGAGAAAGATCAACTTAATGCGAGGTAGGTCCATTCAAAAGTCTGACAGCAGCAGGGAAGAAGTTGCTCTTGAGTTGGTTGGTACGTGACCTCAGACTTTTGTATCTTTTTCCCGGAGGGAGGAGGTGGAAGAGAGAATGTCCGGGGTGCATGGGGTCCTTAATTATGCCGGCTGCTTTGCCGAGGCAGCGGGAAGTGTAGACAGAGTCAATGGATGGGAGGCTGGTTTGCGTGATGGACTGGGCTACATTCACGACCTTTTGTAGTTCCTTGCTGTCTTAGGCAGAGCAGGAGCCATACCAAGCTGTGATACAACCAGAAAGAATGCTTCCTATGGTGCATCTGTAAAAGTTGGTGAGAGTCGTAGCGGACATGCCAAATTTCCTTAGTCTTCTGAGAGAGTAGAGGTGTTGGTGGGCTTTCTTAACTATAGTGTCGGCATGGGGGCAGCAGGGTAGGTTGTTGGTGATCTGGACACCTAAAAATGTGAAGCTCTCGACCCTTTCTACTTCGTCCCCGTTGATGTAGACAGGGGCAGATTTAGGCCACTTGGCCCATCGAGTCTGCTCCACCATTCAATTATGGCTGATATTTTTCTCATCCCCATTCTCCTGCTTTTCCCCATAACCCTTGACCTCCTTATTAATCAAGAATCCATCTATCTCTGTCTTAAAGACACTCAATGACCTGGCCTCCACAGCCTTCTGCGGCAAAAAGTTCCACAGATTCACCACTCTCTTGCTGAAGAAAGTCCTCCTCATCTCTGTTTTAAAGGATCGTCCCTTTAGCCTGAGGCTGTGCCCTCTGGTTCTAGTTTTTCCTACTAGTGGAAACATCCTCTCCATGTCCACTCTATCCAGACCTCACAGTATCCTGTAAGTTTCAATAAGATCCCCCCTCATCCTTCTGAACTCCAACGAGTACAGACCCAGAGTCCTCAACCATTCCTCATACAACAAGCTCTTCATTCCAGGGATCATTCTTGTGAACTTCCTCTGGACCCTTTCCAAGGCCAGCACATCCTTCCTTAGACATGGGGCCCAAAACTGTTCACAGTACTCCAAATGGGGTCTGACCAGAGCCTTATACAGCCTCAGAAGTACATCCCTGCTCTTGTATTCTAGCCCTCTCGACATGAATGCTAACATTGCATTTGCCTTCCTAACTGCCGACTGAACCTGCACGTTAACCTTAAGAGAACCTTGAACAGTAGCCCCCAAGTCCCTTTGTGTTTCTGATTTCCTTAGCATTTCCCCATTTAGAAAATAGTCTCTGCCTCCATTCCTCCTTCCAAAGTGCATAACCTTACACTTTTCCACATCTGCTATTTCTTTGCCCACTCTCCTAATCTGTCCAAGTCCTTCTGCAGCCCCCCTGCTTCCTCAATACTACCTGTCCTTCTACATATTTTTGTATCATCGGCAAACTTGGCAACAGTGCCTTCAGTTCCTTCCTCCAAATCGTTAATGTATATTGTGAAAAGTTGTGGTCCCAGCACTGACCCCTGAGGCACACCACTAGTCACCGGCTGCCATCCTGAGAAAGACCCCTTTATCCCCACTCTCTGCCTTCTGCCAGTCAGCCAACCCTCTATCCATGCCAGGATCTTACCCTCACCATGGGCACTTAACTTATTTAACAATTTTCCATGCGGTATCTTGTCAAAAGCCTTCTGGAAATCTAAATAAATCACGTCCACTGGTTCTCCTTTATCTAACTTCCTTGTTACCTCCTGAAAGAACTCTAACAGATTTGTCAGACATGACCTCCCCTTGACGAAGCCGCGCTGACTCAGTCCTATTTTATCATGCACTTCCAAGTACTCTGCGATCTCATCTTTAATGATGGACTCTAAAATCCTGCCAATGACCAAAGTCAGGCTAACCGGCCTATAATTTCCTGTCTGCTGCCTCCCACCCTTCTTAAACAGTGGTGTTACATCAGCTACTTTCCAGTCCTCTGGTACCCTCCCTGCCTTCAGTGATTTCTGAAATAAATGTGTCTTTTTTCCGATTGGCAGGCAGTGACCAGTGGGATACTACAGGGATCTGTGCTCGGACCTCAATTATTCACATTATATATGAATGATTTGGAAGAGGGAACTGAATGTATTATCTCCAAATTTGCAGATGATACAAAGTTGGGTGGGAGGGTGAGCTGTGAGGAGGATGCAGAGATGCTTCAGCGTGATTTGGACAGGTTGAGTGAGTGGGCATCTGCATGGCAGATGCAGTATAATGTGGATAAATACCACTTTGGTAGCAATAATAGGAAGACAGATTATTACTTGAGTGGGTGTAAATTGAGAGAGGTGGATACTCAGCGAGACCTTGGAGTCCTCGTGCATCAGTCGCTGAAAGTAAGCGCGCAGGTAGGGCAGGCAGTAAAGAAGGCAAATGGTATGTTGGCCTTCATAGTGAGAGGATTTGAGTACAGGGATAGGGCTGTTTTACTGCAATTGTACAGGGCATTGGTGAGGCCACATCTGGAGTATTGCGCGCAGTTTTGGTGTCCTTATCTGAGGGAGGATGTCCTTGCTATAGAGGGAGCACAGCGAAGGTTTACCAGAATGATTCCTGGGATGGCAGGATTGACGTATGAGGAGAGACTACGTCGGTTAGGGTTATATTCATTGACGTTTAGATGAGAGAGAGGGGATCTCATAAAAACTTATAAAATTCCATCAGGGTTAGACAGGGTAGATTCAGAAAGAATGTTCCCGATGGTGGGGGAGTCCAGGACTAAGGGTCATAGTTTGAGGAGAAGGGATAAATCTTTTAGAACTGCGGTGAGGAGAAATTTCTTCACCCAGAGGGTGGTGAATGTGTGGAATTCACTACCACACTTTCACTATCACTTCTTCCATCAGGAAAAAGATACACAAGTCTGAGGTCACGTACCAATGACTCAAGAACAGCTTCTTCCCTGCTGCTGTCAGACTTTTGAACGGACTTACCTCACATTAAGTTGATCTTTCTCTACATCCTAGCTATGACTATAACACTACATTCTGCACCCTCTCCTTTCCTTCTTCCCTATGCACTCTATGAACTTTGTAAAGCGCGCGAGAAACAATACTTTTCACTGCATACTAATACATGTGACAATAAATCAAATAAAAAGAAAGTAGCTGAGGCCAAAGCTTTGTGTGATTTCAAGGAGAAATTAGATATAGCTTTTGGGGCGAAAGGGATCAAGGGATAGTGGGTGGGGGGGAAGGGAGGAATCAGGATATTGAACTTGATGATCAGCCATGATCATAATGAATGACGGAGCAGGCTTGAAGGGCCGAATGGCCTACTCATGCTTCTAGTTTCTATGTATGTGTCTATGTAATAGGTTTTAAGTAAATATAGAGACAGGAAAGATGGCAGGAAGGGGAAAGGAACTCAAGAGGAGGTCTGTGGTAGGATGAAAGAGATGAAAGTACTGTGTGTAGTTCTGGAATTCACATTATAGGAGGGATGTGATAGCACTGGAAAGAGTGCAGAGGAGATTTACCAGGGTATTGCCTGGGCTGGAGAGTTTTAGTCATGAAGAGAGATTGGATAGACTGGGACTCTTTTCCTTGAAGCAGAGAAGACTGAGGGGAGACATGATTGAGATGTATAAAATTATGAGAGGAATAGATAGAGTAGGCAGGAAGAAACTTTTCCCCTTGTTGGATGGATCAATGTCCAGGGGGCATAGATTTAAGGCAAGGGACAGGAGATTTAGAGGGGATGTGAGGAGAAACATGTTCACCCAGAAGGTGGTGGGAGTCTGGAAAGCACTGCGTGAAAGGGTGGTGGAAGCAGAGACCCTCATAACATTTAAGAAGCATTTAGATTTGAATTCATTACCACAGGAAGTAGTTGATGCCAAACATTGAATATATTCAAGAGGTGGCTGGATATAACACTTGGGGCGAATGGGATCAAAGGTTATGGGGAGAAAGCAGGATTAGGCTATTGAGTTGGACGATCAGCCATGATTGTGATGAATGGCGGAGCAGGCTCAAAGAGCCGAATGGCCTCCTCCTGCTCCTATCTTCTATATTTCTATTTAGATGAACACTTGTGATGTCAAGGAACACAAGGTCAGGGACCAAGTGTTGGAAAATGGGATTAAAATAGTTTGCATGGTTTGCCCTTGACCAGTGCAGACTCGATGGGCTGAAGGGTCCTTTTTTGTGCTGTGGACCTCTTTGACTCTGAGGAAGATTAAATGTGCAAAGTAAAAGGGGATGATCGTAGATCACAATGTGTCCATTAGGTGCGAATAAAGGGTTAACTTATTTTCCGGCTGTTGATTGAGAGGTTTTGTTTTAAATTATTGTTCATTCACACGATGTGAGTGTCACTGGCTGGGCCAACTTTTATTACCCAATCAGGAGTCAACTGTGGGCCTGGAGTCACATGTAGGCCAGACCAGGTAAGGATGGCAGATTTTCTTCCCTAAAGGACGTTAGTGAACCAGGTGTATTTTTATGACAATCGACAATGGTTTCATGGTCATCATTAGACTTAATTCCAGATATTTATTAAATTCAAAATTGCCGCAGTGGGATTCGAACCGAGGTCCCCAGAGCATTACCCTAGGTCTCTGGACTCTAGTTTAGTGGCAATGCCACTACGCCACTGCCTTCCCCTCCCCTGCTTCTCTTCAAATACTATCATGGGATCTTCTACATGCACTTATTATATCTCTATTTTGTGCCTCATTCAAGTGACAGCATTTCCGACAGTGCAGCACTCCCTTGGTGGCACGGTGGTTAACACTGTTGCCTCACAGCGCCAGAGACCCGAGTTCGATTCCCGTTTTGGGTCACCTGTCTGTGTGGAGTTTGCACATTCTCCCCGTGTCTGCGTAGGTTTCCTCCAGGTCCTCCCACAGTCCAAAGATGTGCAGGTTAGGTGCATTGGCCATGATAAATTGCCCCTTAGTGTCCTGGGATGTGTAGGTTAGAGGGATTAATGAGGCAAATATGTGGGGCTGCGGGGATGAGGCCTGGGTGGGATTGTGGTCGGTACAACTCGATGGGCCGAATGGCCTCTTTCTGCACTGTCGGGATTCTATGATTCTGTGAAATGTTGAGCTAGATTGTGTGGCCCTGCCCCTGGTGTGGAAACGTGAACTAAAGCAACTGAAAGACCTTACCACCAGACCAAGCTGAATGGCCTGCTTCAACCATGACTCCTCTTTAATGATTGCCACACTGATGTCGGAGAAATTAATAAACAGCCAGTCTTCTGGGGTACAAAACAGAGGAAATGATTAAAGCCAGAAGCTTTTACTTATTCTGTGTGGGTACAGTTTGACATCTTGGAAAATGTGGTTGATACATAAAATTGCAACCTCAAACATTTCATTAGCCTTGGGTAAATTTTGTGTAAAATTTATTATCTCGTGTCATTAAATTACTTTAGCGCTGTGCAATATTTAATTGAGTGCATGTAATAATGCGCCACCACATTTTATATTGCCCTTTCTCGTGTCTTCAGGAACATCCAAATTGCTTTGCACTCAATGGCTTTCATTTGATGTGCACTCACTGTTATGTAGGCAAGCGCAGCATCAGGTTTGTATACAGCGATGTCCCACAAATGGCAAACATACGAGTGACCAACTCTTATCATAATGGTGCAGATTACGGGAGGAATGCTGGGGCTGCACAATGTTTATTGAAACATAGAAACAGAGAAATTAGAAACAGGAGGAGGCCATTCGGCCCTTCGAACCTGCTCCGCCATTCATTTTGATCACGGCTGATCATTGAATTCAATATCCTGATCCTCCCTTCCTCCCATATCCCTCGATCCCTTTAGTCCCAAGAGCTATCTCTAATTACTTCTTGAAATCAGACAACGTTTTGGCCTCAGCTACTTTCTGTGGTAGTGAATTCCACACATTCACCACTCTCTGGGTGAAGAAATTTCTCCTCACCTCAGTTCTAAAAGGTTTACCCCTTATCCTCAAACTATGACCCCTAGTTTTGGACTCCCCCACCATTGGGAACATTCTTTCTGAATCTACCCTATCTAACCCTGTTAGAATTTTATAAGTTTCTATGAGATTCTCTCTCACTCTTCTAAACTCCAGTGAATATAATCCTAACCAACTTAGTGTCTCCTCATATGACAGACCTGCCATCCCAGGAATCAGCCTGGTGAACCTTCGGTGTACTCCCTCTGTAGCAAGGACATCCTCAGATAAGGATGCCAAAATTGCACACAATGCTCCAGGTGTGGCCTCACCAACACCCTATACAATTGCAGTGAAACAAATCTTCCCATATTCAAATCCTCTCGCTATGAAGGCCAACATACCATTTGCCTTCTTTACTGCCTGCTGTACCTGCGCGCTTACTTTCAGTGACTGGTGCACAAGGACACCAAGGTCTCACTGAGTATCCACCTCTCTCAATTTACACCCATTCAAATAATAATCTGCCTCCCTATTTTTGCTACTGAAGTGGATAACCTCACACTTATCCACATTATATTCCATCTGCCACACACTCGGCCTGTCCAAATCACACTGAAGCATCTCTGCATTCTCTTCACAATTAACCCTCCCGCCAACATTGTATCATCTACAAATTTGGAGATAATACATTCAGTTCCCTCTTCCAAATCATGAATATATAATGTGAACAGTTGGGGTCCGAGCACAGATCCCTGCGGAATCCCACTAGTCACTGACTGCCAATCAGAAACAAAGACCCATTGGTCTTTGTGTTGCAGTTGGAAGGCTCGGTGCATCATTGTTGGCCAAATGGTTTCCATCAGTCAATGCACAACCTTCTTCTCAGCTCTTCGTTCACATGAAAGCTAGTGGTTTGATTGCAAATTACTGTTTGGGCTGATGTCACCCAAGACCTACAAGACAATGTAAACAACACCCCCCTGCACCCCCCCCCCCCCCCCGCTGCCATCTGTTAATTGTCGGTCTCCAGGATGTATCAGAGGCCAGTTGCAAAGACTCAAAAATTGTTTGGTTGCACAGAACTTGAATTTTGCTGAAAAAAGAGACATGTCGAAGCTTTTTGTCTCGCACTCATCACGACAAGTCCAAGAATGCCAGATTTCAAAGGGAGCAACAATTTATACGGCATGGCAAAATGTTCGACTTACCAACCAATCACCCCCTTTTCTCATGCAGGATAAACTTTTACTGCCTTTGAAATTTGGCATTCTTGCATCTATCCTGAGAAGTGCGAGACCGAAAACTTCAGCAGCATGTTTCTTTTTTCAACAATGCTAAAGGCACAAAGCTTTGACCAAACTGAAATTGAAGAGGTTGTATTTCACGATCAATGTGATTCCACCAACAAACCTAGCTGCTTCCCCCTTCTCCGCATTCTGAAAAAAATATAGTCCCACTGTGACACCCTTCTCAATACTTTTGTCACCTGCTCCCTTCTCCTTAAAGTTTGAACATTTATTTATTATTAGTCTCAAGTAAGGCTTACATTAACACTGCAGTGAAGTTACTTGAAATTCCCTTAGTCGCCACACTCTGGTGCCTATTTGGGTCAATGCACCTAGCCAGCACGTTTTTCTGACTGTGGGAGGAAACCGGAGCACCCGGTTGCATTAGCTATGAGGAGAGATTGGAGAAACTTGGTTTGTTCTCACTGGAACGACAGAGGTTGAGGGGTGACCTGATAGAAGTCTACAAGACTATGTGGGACATGGACAGAGTGGATAGTCAGAAGCTTTTTCCCAGGGTGGAAGAGTCAATTACAAGGTGGCGCAGGTTTAAGGTGCGAGGGGCAAGGTTTAAAGGAGATGTACGAGGCAAGTTTTTTTTACAGAGGGTGGTGGGTGCCTGGAGCTCACTGCCAGAGGAGATAGTGGAAGCAGATACAGTAGTGACTTTTAAGGGTCATCTGGACAAATACATGAATAGGATGGGAATGGAGGGATATGGTCTCTGAAGAGCAGGGGTTTTTAGTTCAGTCGGGCAGCATGGTCGATGCAGGTTTGGAGGGCCGAAGGGCCTGTTCCTGTGCCGTAATTTTCTTTGTTCTTTTGGTCACCTGGAGGAAACCCACGCAGACACGGGGAGAACGTGCAAACTCCACACAGACAGTGACCCAAGCCGGGAATCGAACCCGGGTCCCTGGTAACTTGCCGTGCAGTCGTGAGAGATGTGCCTTCCGCCCATTTGTCCTTGTCTGCAAGCTGGGTGCAGTTTACAAAAACCCTGCGCCCGGTATTGGGTTTTTGGGGGACTGGAACCCTTGCCGGGGCTGCCTGAAGCAGCGTTCAAACTGTCCGACTGAGAGGTGGAGACGCTACCACTAAGCCACAAGTCCGTCCCCTTTGCAACACGAATGCACAAGGAACTGAATGCATTACAGAGGCTGAGCTGTGAGCCCACGAAATTTATGCATTGTGGCAAAATCAAATTTTAATCACGCACCATAAAGCGAAAACATCTTTTTTTCTTCTTCAGTGTAAGGCTGATGGGATTCTTTACGATTGTGTCTACTCTCTTTTGTCATCACACCCCCATTCATCAGCCAGGAGTGAAGGCCAAGTCAATCCCACCTGAAAGGAAGACTGAGGTGTTTTTAATACACAGAGCAATCTTCCAATAACTAATCTTCAGGACAAATGTGACTGATTCACACTTTGTCTGCACAGCAGAAATGTGTTTATTTTTCCAGCAGTAATTACTGGCACAGTCCAACAGTCTCTGAAGATAGAATCGTACACGGAACCATTATGTTTGTGCCGGCTCTTTGTAAGAGCGACTCAATTAGTCTGTCTCGCCCTGATCATCCCTCTTCACCCTGCACTTCCCAGCTTCTACTATTTACCCAACTCCCCCTCTTCAAAGTTTCTACTGCACTTGCTTCCCTCACTCTCCAGGCAACACCTTGCCCATTGCAACAACCCGCTGCGTTTAAACAAAAAGTTTATTCGTGTCACAAGTAGGTTTACATTAACACTGCGAAGAAGTGAAAATCCCCTAGTCACCACACTCCGGCGCCTGTTCGGGTACACTGAGGGAGGATTTAGCACGGCCAATGCACCTAACCCGCACGTCTTTCAGACTGTGGGAGGAAACTGGAGGAAACCCGCACAGACATGGGGAGAATGTGCAGACTCCACACAGACAGTGACCCAAGCCGGGAATTGAACCCGGGTCCCTGGCGCTGTGAGGCAGCAGTGCTAACCACTGTGCCACCGTGTCGCCCCCTTCCTGTCGTCCCCCGTCACCTCCCTCGATGACTTTTCTCAGCAATTCTCTTAAAACGGTCAAATCCCCTGGTGCAAAGACGGTTCACCAGGATGTGGCCTGGTCTTGAGGGTGTTGACTATGAGGAGAGGTTGAATAAACTAGGATTGTTTTCACTGGAACGACGGAGGCTGAGGGGAGACCTGATAGAGGTCTACAAAATGATGAGAGGCATAGACAGGGTGGATAGTCGGAGGCTTTTCCCAGGGTGGAAGTGTCAATTACACGGGGGCACAGGTTCAAGGTGAGAGGGGGAAAGTTTAAGGGAGATGTGCGGGGGAGGTTTTTCACGCAGAGAGTGATGGGCGCCTGTGACCAATAAGTAAACTTCACTTTACTTTATCCCCAGCTTCTCTGGTCTCTCTGCACAACTGAAGCCCCTCACCCCCCCTCCTCCTTCCCCCCCCCCCCCCCTCACCCCCCTCATTCTGTTTTTTTACAGTTGTTTATTAGTCAAAAGTAGGCTTACATTAACACTGCAATGAAATTACTGTGAAAATCCCCTAGTTGCCACACTCCGGCGCCTGTTCAGGTACACCGAGGGAGAATTTAGCATGACCAATGCATCTCTAACCAGCACGTATTTCAGACTGTGGGAGGAAACCGGAGCACCCGGAGGAAACCCACGCAGACACGGGGAGAACTTGCAGACTCCACACAGACAGTGACCCGAGGCTGGAATTGAACCCGGGTCCCTGGTGCTGTGAGCTAACCACTGTGCCACCGTGCCGCCCATCTGCCAACTCTTCTCTGCACTGCCCCCACAAGGCCTTGACATTCTTCCTCAAAGTGTGTCGTCCAGAGTTGGACACCACGCTCTCGTTGAGTTGGCTTCCATTTTTCATTTCTTAACTCACCCGTCGGGGCGTTTGCAGCCAATGGAGAATTAAGAGTCTCATTCATTGTGTTTGCTTTATGATGGGAGAAATTCTCTCAAGGTTTGCTGTGTCTACTCTCATCCCTTTCCCACTCTTCATTGCAATGAGTTTGAAGTCCCAATTCCCAGCCCTCTGCTGATCCTCCTCACTAACTGATCACTGTTATTTACCCCACTTGTTTTTATTTATTTGAATTCACTCTCAGTGTCATGTGCGTGCCTGGTAACAGCAGGACCCAGAATGAATAAGGGGAATGATAGACGGTAATCTATCCAGCAACAGGGGGGAATATGCTTGGCAACAGCAGTGGTCAACATTCAAAGGGAATGATGAGATGCGTCATTTTCCCAGTAATGGGATTAGCAGACATCTAGATAAGATCAGATATAAAATGCTCTATCATCAGGAAGCAGTGTACTGAGATGACTGAGAGATCAGGGGAGGCTTATAGATGCTCATTTTTGAGAGTCAGGAATGTAGGAGAGTCAGACGGCCCAATGTACAATTGGTAGAATGAAGAGAGCCAGGGGTATAATTACCAACTCCTGCAGAAGACAGTTTAACATCCACACGGGAAGGCCAGTTTAACATCTAACAGCAACCAGGATTTACCAGGATGCTGCCTGGTTTGGAGGGTAGGTCTTATGAGGAAAGGTTGAGGGAGCTAGGGCTGTTCTCTCTGGAGCGGAGGAGGCTGAGGGGAGACTTAATAGAGGTTTATAAAATGATGAAGGGGATAGATAGAGTGAACGTTCAAAGACTATTTCCTCGGGTGGATGGAGCTATTACAAGGGGGCATAACTATAGGGTTCATGGTGGGAGATATAGGAAGGATATCAGAGGTAGGTTCTTTACGCAGAGAGTGGTTGGGGTGTGGAATGGACTGCCTGCAGTGATAGTGGAGTCAGACACTTTAGGAACATTTAAGCGGTTATTGGATAGGCACATGGAGCACACCAGGATGATAGGGAGTGGGATAGCTTGATCTTGGTTTCAGATAAAGCTCGGCACAACATCGTGGGCCGAAGGGCCTGTTCTGTGCTGTACTGTTCTACGTTCTATGTAGCAACCCAGCTAACAGCCGAGATCCTGTTTAAAGTCTTGCAGCTAATTCAATGCAGAAACCTCCGTAAAGGCAGTTTGCCTACCTTCACTGAACCTGGCAAAGATGTTTCCCATTCCGGATCATCCTCCATGTATTGTGTGGTAACGATAAGCTGGATTTAACCGATAGCGCTGTTTAAGGCGGATGTTGTTTGGGGAACGGGGAAAGTCTCACTGAGTTTAGCTTTTGGGGATATCATAGAAATCATAGAAACCCTACAGTGCAGAAGGAGGCCATTCGGCCCATCGAGTCTGCACCGACCACAATCCCACCCAGGCCCTACCCCCACATATTTTACCCACTAATCCCTCTAACCTACGCATCACAGGACTCTAAGGGACAATTTTTTAACCTGGCCAATCAACCTAACCCGCACATCTTTGGATATAGTTTGGAACAAGGGGTAATTTCAAGATAAAACATTGTGTAAGTTTATTCCTATTATACTATTATAGAATTATAGTTCTTTTCGTATGCCAATTCCCAGCCCTCTGTCGGCACTGCTCAATAACTGATCACTGTTATTGACCCCACTTGCATTTATTTATTTGGCTCTATTCTTTCTCCACAGATGCTTTCAGACTTGCTGAGATTTTCCAGAACTTCCTATTCTTGTTTCAGTTTCCAGCGTCTGCAATATTTTGCCTTTATCTTATTGTTCAGACATACTGTGTGTCTGCAATTATTCCTTCGCCGCTCACAACCAACATATAACATGGTGGCAGCAACAAAGGACCCTGAAATCTCCTATAATGAACTTTAAAAAAGTTTGCCAGTCTGACTTGAAAAAAAGATGTGTAAAAACTGAAGACTTTGGCAGGATAGTTGGAAGTCGTCAATAAGACATAGGAGCAGAATTAGGCCACTCGGCCCATCGAGTCTGCTCCACCATTCAATCATGGTTGATATTTTTCTCATCCCCATTCTCCTGCCTTTTCCCCATAACCCTGATCCCCTTATTAATCAAGAACCTATCTATCTCTCTCTTAAAGACACTCAATGACCCGGCCTCCACAGCCTCCTGCGGCAAAGAGTTCCACAGATTCACCACTCGCTGGCTGAAGAAATTCCTCCTCATCTCTGTTTTAAAGGATCGTCCCTTTAGCCTGTGGTTGTGCCCTCTGGTTCTAGTTTTTCCTACCAGTGGAAACATCCTCTCCACGTCCACTCTATCCAGGCCTCGCAGTATCCTGTAAGTTTCAATAAGATCCCCCCTCATCCTTCTAAACGCCAACTAATACAGACCCAGAGTCCTCAACCCTTCCTCATATGACAAGCTCTTCATTCCAGGGATCATTCTTGTGAACCTCCTCTGGACCCTTGCCAAGGCCAGCACATCCTTCCTTAGATATGGGGCCCAAAACTGCTCACAATACTCCAAATGGGGTCTGACCAGAGCCTTACACAGCCTCAGAAGTACATCCCTGCTCTTGTATTCTAGCCCTCTCGACATGAATGCCAACATTGCATGTGCCTTCCTAACTGCCGACTGAACCTGGACGTTAACCTTAAGAGAATCTTGAACAATGACTCCCAAGTCCCTCTGTGTTTCTGATTTCCTAAGCATTTTCCCATTTAGAAAATAGTCTATGCCTCCATTCCTCCTTCCAAAGTGCATAACCTCACACTTTTGCACATTGTATTCCATCTGCCACTTCTTTGCCCACTCTCTTAACCTGTCCAAGTCCTTCTGCAGCCCCCCTGCTTCCTCAATGCTACCTGTCCCTCTACATATCTTTGTATCATCCGCAAACTTGGCAACAGTGCCTTCAGTTCCTTCTTCCAAATCGTTAATGTATATTGTGAATTGGCGGTTGAGAGGCAGAGAAAGGGGTCAACTCATTATCTTACTCAGGGCTACACCATTGCACCTTGGTGGTCCATGAAAATTCCTAATCCAGCAGCAGAGTCAAAGAACTCAGCAACCATCATGGAAGAGTGAGAAAGCAGCTGAAATTCTTCAAATTAATGATGCAGTAAGCAGGTAGCACTAGGAAACTTTCATTGCAGGAAGTGTGCGTTTCAGTGTAGCAAAGCCAGATCCGAGATCAGTGCCATTACACATGAGGACCAGGAGGCTGCTATTGAAAAAAAGAATCTGACTGCTTAAGCAACATTCCCCAATAGGACGAAAACTAAATAGTAATGTCCAACGAATAGTTTCCAAAATTCTGAGACCTTTCGGAACAATTACCAAAGGGGGTCAGTGACTACAGAGAGTAAGTAAATGTAACATCTCAAAGTTTGCAGATGATACCAAGTTGCGTGGTGGAGGGAGGGGTGAACTGTGACGAGAATGCAGAGATCCTTCAGCATGGCCTGGACAGGTTGGGTGAGTGGGCCAATCAATGGCAGATGCAGTATAATTTGGATAAATGTGAGGTTATTCACTTTGGAAGCAAAAGCAAGAAGGCAGATTACTACCTGAATGGCTGTAAATTGGGAGAGGGGAGTGTGCAGCGGGACCTGCGTGTCCTTGTGCACCAGTCGCTGAAGGTAAGCATGCAGGTGCAGCAGGCAGTAAAGAAGACATGTTGGCCTTCATTACGAGAGGTTTCGAGTACAGGAGCAGGGATGTGTTGTTGCAATTATACAGGGCCTTGGTGAGGCCACACCGAGAGTATTGTGTGCAGTTCTGGCATCCTTTTCTGAGGAAGGATGTTCTTGCTCTCGGGGGAGTGCAGCGAAGGTTTACCAGGCTGATTCCGGGGATGGCGGGACTGATGTATGAGGAGAGATTGACTAGGTTAGGATTGTTTTCGCTGGAGTTCAGACGAATGAGCGGGAATCTCATAGAGACTTATAAAATTCTAACAGGGACTAGACAGGGTAGATGCAGGGAGGATGTTCCCGATGGTGGGGGGTGTCCAGAACCAGGGCTCACAGTCTGAGGATTCAGGGTAGACCATTTAGGACGGAGGTGAGGAGACATTTCTTCACCCAAAGAGTGGTGAGCCTGTGGAATTAATTACCACAGGAAGTAGTTGATGCCAAAACTGGAATGTATTCAAGAGGGGGCTGGATATAGCACTTGGGGCGAATGGGATCAAAGGTTATGGGGAGAAAGCAGGATTAGGCTATTGAGTTGGACGATCAGCCATGATCGTGATGAATGGCGAAGCAGACTGAAAGTCTGATTAACACAGAAACACTCCACTACTGTAGTAGAACTTTAAAAAGAAATAGGCAGCCTCCTGCGATCTCAAAACAACTACAGATTCCAAATTCACCTTGTCAGACTGATTTGGAGACATGGAAGGTCCAGATCAGACACACAACTGGGCATTATGGAGGAAGAGGTGCAGAAGTGCATCTGGATTGAGCAATCACTCCCAAGACGGATCAAGTCAATACGTTGTTGTACCCTGATGGAGCAGTTACTGATGATGGTGAGAGCAAGACGAGGCATTAATAAAACATCAGACAAATTTGAAGAGGTCATTAAAACCTTTGATAAATACTTCAATTTATGGAGCAA
This sequence comes from Mustelus asterias, assembly GCF_964213995.1. Taxonomy (NCBI): domain Eukaryota; kingdom Metazoa; phylum Chordata; class Chondrichthyes; order Carcharhiniformes; family Triakidae; genus Mustelus; species Mustelus asterias. Next base: position 8,773,528 of record NC_135811.1, on the reverse strand, counting down.
CAAGACTTTAAGAACAAATCAAGTTTATCAAAAAGGTCTAGAAACCAGGTGGACCAGTGGATTCCTGTATTAATTGGCTGAAGGTCGCGCTTATGATGATTTTAGATCTGAGCCGATACGAAACCACATTGTAGTCAGGGTGACACCCCGTTGCAATCCAAGGAAGACTTAGCTTTGGAGATGGTGATTCAGTGGGTCAGGCAGTCAGTGGTCCCTCAGCAAAACAGAGCCGTGCTAAGAGGGGAAGACAAACTCCCAGCTCTCAAAGCTGTCACCATGTTGTATGTTAGTTGTGACTGGGTGAGGAACAATTGCAGAGACATAGATATGTTCAGAAAACTCCCAACGGCAGTACAGTTTATTAAATCGAAGAATGTCAAAGGCACCTTATGGCACAAAAGCTCAAGACACCATTAAACCATACCAGTGCCGTGGCATCAAAAAGCCCCACAGGCACGAACAGTGTCCTGCAAGCATTGCAGAGTGTTTTGATTGTAACAGGTTTGGACGCTTGGAAAAATATACTGATCTTTAGGGCGGCTTGGTAGCACAGTGGTTAGCACTGCTGCCTCACAGCGCCAGGGATCTGGGTTCGATTCTCGGCTTCAGGTCACTGTCTGTGTGGAGTTTGCACATTCTCCCTGTGTCTGCCTGGGTTTCCTCCGGGTGTTCCGGTTTCCTCCCGCAGTCCAAAGGTGTGCGGGTTAGGTGGATTGGCCATGTTAAATTACCCCTTAGCGTCAGGGGCACTAGCTAGGGTAAATGCATGGAGTTGCGGGGATAGGGTCGAGGTGGGATTGTTGTTGGTGCAGACTCGATGGGCCGAATGGCCTCCTGCACTGTAGGATTCCAAATCCTCTCTGTACACAGAGGATGATGAGAGAATCTTTGCTGATGAGCCATTATCAAATTTGGGGAATCTCAATTAGAAGATGAACACTGATGTTTTCTACGGTGAGATCAATGACATTTGTCTCACTGGACATATCACTAATTTCAAGGGGCGGGTATTAACAGTATTTCCTGACAAAAGAACTGTGGTTTGAAAAACAATGCCTGAGGCCGTCTACATCCCAGTTATATGGTCCAGGAGGAGTCGAGCATCAGTTCAAATGTGTGTTGCAGGCAATGCTCTGATCTAAGAGCAAACAGGTATGGGAAACGTTACATGTGATTCACAACCATTCTCTCCTCTGAGGTGAAAAGCCTGTGTCGACCTTGACCTCACCCATTCGATCAAAGTGAGCAACCAGCAAGGATCTGAGTCTGACTTCAAAATGGATTTTCCAAAACTAATTCTGTGGGCTGGGGACATCGAATGCAGCAAAACGCTGAGGAAAGATGCTAAACCTGTGTGTCTTTCCACACTGAGGAAAATCCTGCATCCACTCGCGAAACAGGTCCAACTGCGAATTGGCGAGATGCCCAAGATAGGCGTTGTCCCATCTGCCGTTAAGCCGACAGCATGGTGCTGTGGAACAGTTCCGTTTCCAAAACCAAATGGGCCCCTTGGCGCTTCTTAGAATCCCTACACTGCAGAAAGAGGCCATTCGGCCCATCGAATCTGCACCGACACCAATCCTACCCAGGCCCTAACCGTAACCCCCACATATTTACCCCGCTAATCCCTCTAACCTACACATCCTGCGAGACTAAGGACCAATTGAGCGTGGCCAATGCGTCTAACCCGCACATCTTTGGATTGTGGGAGGAGATCAGAGCACCAGAGGAAACCCACGCAGACACGGGGAGAATGTGCAAACTCCACACAGACAGTGACCCAAGCTGGGAATCGAACCCAGGTCCCTGGCACTGTGAGGCAGTAGTGCTAACCACTGTGCCACTGGGCCGCCCCACTGGTGCTGGTTGAATCCAAACACTTCTCTTGGATTGAGTTTCTGCACAGAAGTAAAATACTGGAAATCTGATGAAGAGTCACCGATCTGAAACATTAACTTGCTTCTCTCTCCACAGATGCTGCCTGACCTGCTGAGTATTTCCAGCATTGTCTCTCTCTGCCTGTTACAGCAACCAATAATATTTTCAGGGTTCAGTAAACCTTGGAATCTTCAATCCTCCAGAAAGCTTTCTTCTGAAGCACCGTTTCTCTGTTGCAAACTTAAGTTTCCAACACCCAAGATTACTAAATGAACTAATTTTTGAAACATTCTTCCTGTGCGTGCAGGTATTTTGGAAATCGATCCTATTGCTATGACAGACTTCGGAAGTATAATCTTGCACTAGAAGATGCTGAAACCTCCATCAGACTTGCTGCTGACTGGCCGAAAGGCTACTTCAGAAAAGGAAGAGCACTGCTTGGAATAAAGGTGAGTGTCTTGATCCACTCCAGGTTTTGACAGTGTGCTAATCCACTCCAGGTTTTGATAGTATATTGACCTACTCCAGGTTTTGAGTGTATTAATCCACTCCAGGTTTTGACACTGTGTTGATCCACTCCAGGTTTTGACAGTCTGTTCATCCACTCCAGGCTTTGACAGTGTGTTGATCCACTCCAGGTTTTGACAGTGTGTTGATCCACTCCAGGTTATGACAGTGTTGATCCAGTTCGAGGTTTGACAGTACATTGAACCACTCCAGGTTTTGAAGTGTTAACCCAGTCCGGGTTTTGAAAGTGTGTTGAGCCACTCCAGGTTTAAACAGCGTGATGCCACCACCAAACACATCTTCCCTTCCTTCACTCCCTCTGTCAGCATTCCGCAGAGACCGTTCCCTCCGGGATAACCTAGTCCACTCCTCCACTGTACCCAACATCTCTCCCGTCACTCATGGCACCTTCCCATGCAATCACAGAAGGTGTAACACCAACCCCTTTACCTCTTCCATGCTTCCCATCCAAGATCCAAAACACTCATTCCAGGTTAAGCAGTGTTTCACTTGCACCTCTTTCAATTTGGTCTATTGCATTCACTGCTCCCAATGTGGTCTCCTCTATATCGGCACGGTAGCACAGTGGTTAGCACTGCTGCTTCACAGCTCCAGGGACCTGGGTTCGATTCCCGGCTTGGATCACTGTCTGTGTGGAGTTTGCACATTCTCCTCGTGTCTGCGTGGGTTTCCTCCGGGTGCTCCGGTTTCCTCCCACAGTCCAAAGATGTGCGGGTTAGGTTGATTGGCCATGCTAAAAATAAAATTGCCCTTAGTGTCCTGAGATGCGTAGGTTAGAGAGATTAGTGGGTAAATATGTAGGGATATGGGGGTAGGGCCTGGTTGGGTTTGTGGTCGGTGCAGACTCGATGGGCCGAATGGCCTCTTTCTGTACTGTAGGGTTTCTATGATTCTATGATATCGGAGAGACCAAGCGTCGACTGGGTGATCGCTTTGCTGAGCACCTTCGGTCTCTGCGCAATCAGGACCCTGACCTTCCGGTTGCTGCCATTTTAACACACGATCCTGCTCCCGTGCCCACATGTCTGTCCTTGGCCTGCTGCAATGTTCCAGTGAAGCTCAACGCAAACTGGAGGAACAGCATCTCATCTTCCGGCTCGGCACTTTACAGCCTTCCGGTCTCAACATCGAATTCAACAACTTCAGATGATTTGCTCCACCCCACCTCCACCCCCTTTGTTTTCATTCTATTTTATTTAATTTTTTACTGTTCTCTACCTTTTATTTCTTTGTTGTCTTTCTTCATTTTTCTTCCCCCCCCACTCTTACCCCCCCACTTCATCCCCCTTCCCTTACCTTTTCTCCCCCCCTTTCTACATTCTACCTCTGTCCCATTTTTTCCCCTCCTCCCCCAACATCTCCATCTGTCATAGATTGCAGCTTCTCTGCCGTTTGGCTATTCACACCTTCTATTCTCTCTATGGGCTGCCATTAGCAGCCTTTCCCCTGGTTTTTGTGGCTATGACTCATCTTTCATTCCCTCCCCCTGCAGTATAAATATCTCCCACTTTCTCTGTCTTTTAGCTTTGACAAAGGGTCATCTGGACTCGAAACGTCAGCTCTTTTCTCTCCTTACTGATGCTGCCAGACCTGCTGAGATTTTCCAGCATTTTCTTTATTGGATTCAGATTCCAGCATCCGCAGTAATTTGCTTTTAAACTGTGTTTTGATCCAGTCCAGGTTTTGACTGTGTGTGTGTGTGTGTGTGTGTGTGTGTGTGTGTGTGTGTTGATCCAGTCCAGGTTTTGACAGTCCATTGATCCAGTCCAGGTTTTGACAGTGTGTTGATCCAGTCCAGGTTTTGACTGTGTGTGTGTGTGTGTGTGTGTGTGTGTTGATCCAGTCCAGGTTTTGACAGTCCATTGATCCAGTCCAGGTTTTGACAGTGTATTGATCCAGTCCAGGTTTTGACTGTGTGTGTGTGTGTGTGTTGATCCAGTCCAGGTTTTGACAGTCCATTGATCCAGTCCAGGTTTTGACAGTCCATTGATCCAGTCCAGGTTTTGACAGTGTGTTGATCCAGTCCAGGTTTTGACAGTGTATTGATCCAGTCCAGGTTTTGACTGTGTGTGTGTGTGTGTTGATCCAGTCCAGGTTTTGACAGTCCATTGATCCAGTCCAGGTTTTGACAAACCATTGATCCAGTCCAGGTTTTGACAGTGTGTATTAGAAACATAGAAACCCTACAATGCAGAAGGAGGCCATTCGGCCCATCGAGTCTGCACCGACCACAATCCCACCCAGGCCCTGCCCCCCACATATTTACCCGCTAATCCCTCTAACCTACGCATCTCAGGGGCAATTTTAACCTGGCCAATCAACCTAAGCCGCACATCTTTGGACTGTGGGAGGAAACCGGAGCACCCGGAGGAAACCCACGCAAACACGAGGAGAATGTGCAAACTCCACACAGACAGTGACCCGAGCCGGGAATCGAACCCGGGACCCTGGAGCTGTGAAGCAGCAATGCTAACCACTGTGCTACCGTGCCGCCACGGTATTGATCCAGTCCAGGTTTTGACAGTCCATTGATCCAGTCCAGGTTTTGACCCACTCCAGGGTCTGATAGTGTATTGCTTCACTCCAATTTATTGCTATTTTTTTCTATCCATGGGGCGGGGTGGGGGGGGGGGGTGGGTTGAGGGGGAGGTGGGTACATGGTGGGAATGTGAGTTGTGCACAGGATGTGGAGGAGGAGGTGAGGGGGGGGGGGTTTGGAGAGGTTGGTGGGGGATTGGAGGGGCAATAGGGGTGGAGTGGGGCTTGGAGAGGGGTTGGAAAGGGACATGCGCTGTGTCCCAAGAAATCTGAATTTGTGTTGATATCAAATCTCACAAGGTGGTGCTGTGTACTGATCTGTTTTACAATGTTGGAAAGTCTAATACAGACATGAGAGCGAGTGTCTATGGATCTGAAAGATTTCCTTCAGGCATTCACCCGTGAGGCACTGGGAGCGCTGTGTGAAAATCTATTTGAGTTATCTCCTTGTTGGCCAGGCCAGGTGCTTCAACACATGAAGGATTAAGATCGAGTATATAAAGTGAAACTGCTTCCACTGGATAAAGGTTGATCACTTGGGCATTGATTTAAGATGGGTGGCGCGGTGGCACAATGGTTAGCACTGATGCCTCACAGCGGGTTCAATTCCGGCCTTGGGTTTGTGTGGAGTTTGCACGTTCTCCCCGTGTCTGCGTGGGCTTCCTCCGGGTGCTCCAGTTTCCTCCCACAGTCCAAAGATGTGCGGGTTAGGTGGATTGGCCATGCTAAATTGTCCCTTAGTGTCAGGGGGATTAACAGCGTAAATACATGGAATTATGGGGAGAGGGCCTGGGTGGGATTGTTGTTGGTGCAGACTCGATGGGTCGAATGGCCTCCCTCTGCACTATAGGAATTCTGTGAATGAGGAAAGAACCAAACAGAGAGAGAAAGCCACCTTTTATTTAGCAATAAGGAATTAGGAAATAGAATGCACTGTCTGATAGGGTGGTAGATACAGATTTGATCATATCTTTCAAAAAGGAAGGGTACATACTTGAAGAGGAAAGAATTGCAGGAAGATGTGGGGAGAGCAAGGAGGGTGAGATGAATTGGAGTGATCTTCGAAAGAGCTGGCACAGACTCAGGGCTGAATGCTCTCCTTCTGTACTGCAACTCCCTGATCATTGACTTTCTTTCCAGGAAACCAGACTGATTCCTGGGGTGGCGGGACTGAGTTATGAGGAGAGATTGAGTCAGTTAGGATTGTATTCACTGTAGTTCAGAAGATTGAAGGGAGGAATCTCATAGAAACCCATAAAATTCAAAAAGGGCTAGACAGGGTAGATGTAAGAAGGATGTTCCCGATGGTGGGGGTGTCCAGAACCAGGGGTCACAGTCTGAGGATACAGGTATCCTGATGTGGACAGGCTGACTGTGTGAGTATCTGCATGGCAGATGCAGTATAATGTGGATAAATGTGAGGTTATCCACTTTGGTAGCAATAATAGGAAGACAGATTATTATTTGAATGGGTGTAAATTCGGAGCTGGATATTCAACCAGAATCCATCAAAGAAAGTCGTGCAATGTTGGTCTGAGGAATCGGATGATCTCCTTTGGGGCTGCTTGGAGTCAGTGGACTGGTCAGTATTTAAAAACTCTGCGACCTGCCTGAACGAGTACGCCACTACAGTAGCTGACTTCATTAGTAAGTGTGTAGAAGAGTGTGTGCCAAAGAAGCAAATCCATGTGTTCCCTAACCGGGAAACCATGGATGAACAGGGATATCCACTGCTTGCTGAGGTCTGAGATGTTCAAGTCAGACAACCCTGACCTATACAGGAAAACACAATAAGAAGTCTCACAACACCAGGTTAAAGTCCAACAGGTTTATTTGGTAGCAAACGCCACTAGCTTTCAGAGCGCTGCTCCTTCGTCAGGTGAGTGGGAGATCTCCCACTTACCTGACGAAGGAGCAGCGCTCCGAAAGCTAGTGGCGTTTGCTACCAAATAAACCTGTTGGACTTTAACCTGGTGTTGTGAGACTTCTTACTGTGTTTACCGCAGTCCAACGCCGGCATCTCCATATCATGACTATACAGGAAAGCCAGATACGATCTAAGGAGATCCATCTAAGATGCCAAAAAACAGTACCGGACCAAGTTAGAGTCCCAGGCTAGCCACACCGACCCCCACCGACTGTGACAACGTCAGCAAGATATAACAGGCTACAAGACGAAGGCATGTAAAATCGCCCAATGCACCCCTCCCTGATGAGCTCAATGCATTCTACGCCCGTTTTTAGCAAGAGGTCAGCGAGAGCATGCCCTCTGCCCTGGATGAACCTGTATCTGGGGTCACCTTTGCAGATGTCAGAGCAGCTTTCTCGAAAGTCAACCCACGGAAAGCGACTGGCCCGGATGGGATACCCGGACGTGCACTCAGATCCTGCACAGATCAGCTGGCAGAGGTATTCGCAGACATTTTCAACCTCTCTTTACACCAATCTGAGTTCCCTATCTGCTTCAAGAAGATGACCATCATCCCGGTACCTAAGAAAAGCCAAGCAGCGTGCCTTAATGACTATCGGCCGGTGGCTCTGACATCCATCATTATGAGGTGCTTCGAAAGGCTAGTCATGGCATGAATCAATTCCAGCCTCCCGGACTACCCGGATCCACGACAGTTTGCCTACCGCCGCAACAGGTCCACAGCAGACGCCATTTCCCTGGCCCTGCACTCAACCCTGGAACACCTAGATAACAAGGACACCTATGTCAGACTCCTATTTATTGACTACAGCTCAGCCTTCAACACCATTATTCCCATGAAACTCATCTCCAAACTCCGTGGCCTGGGTCTCAGCTCCTCCCTCTGTGACTGGATCCTGAACTTCCTAACCCACAGACCACAGTCAGTAAGGATAGGCAACAACACCTCCTCCACGATCATCCTCAACACCGGTGCCCCACAAGGCTGTGTTCTCAGCCCCCGACTATACTCCTTATACACCTATGATTGTGCGGCCAAATTCCCCTCCAATTCGATTTTCAAGTTTGCTGATGACACCACTGTAGTGGGTCGGATCTCAAACAATGACGAGACAGAGCACAGGAATGAGATAGAGAATCTGGTGAACAGGTGCAGCAACAATAATCTCTCCCTCAATGTCAACAAAACGAAGGAGATTGTCATCGACTTCAGGAAGCGTAAAGGAGAACATGTCCCTGTCTACATCAACGGGGATGAAGTAGAAAGGGTCGAGAGCTTCATGTTTTTAGGTGTACAGATCACCAACAACCTGTCCTGGTCCCTCCATGCCGACACTATAGTTAAGAACGCCCACCAACGCTTCTACTTTCTCAGAAGATGAAGGAAATTTGGCATGTCAACTATGACTTTCACCAACTTTTATAGATGCACCATAGAAAGCATTCTTTCTGGTTGTATCACAGCTTGGTATGGCTCCTGCTCTGCCCAAGACCACAAGAAACTACAAAAGGTCGTGAATGTAGCCTAATCCATCATGCAAACCAGCCTCCCATCCATTGACTCTGTCTACACTTCCCGCTGGAAAAACAGCCAGCATAATTAAGGACCCCATGAACCCTGGAAATTCTCTGTTCCACCTTCTGCCATGGGAATAAGATACAAAAGTCTGAGGTCGCGTACCAACCGACTCAAGAACAGCTTCTTCCCTGCTGCTGTCAGGCTTTTGAATGGACTTACCTTGCAATAAGTTGATCTTTCTCTACACCCTAGCTATGACTGTAACACTACATTCTGAGTGGCATGGTAGCACAGTGGTTAGCACCGCTGCCTCACAGCACCAGGGACCCAGGTTCGATTCCCAGCTTGGGTCACTGTCTGTGTGGAGTCTGCATGTTCTCCCCGTGTCTGCGTGAGTTTCCTCCGGGTGCTCCGGTTTCCTCCCACATTCTGAAAGACGTGCTGGTTAGGGTGCATGGACCTGAACCAGGCGCCGGGGCTGTGCCGACTAGGGGAATTTCACAGTAACTTCATTGCAGTGTTAATGTAAGCCTTACTTGTGACTGATAAATAAACTTTCTGCACTCTCTCGTTTCCTTCTCTATGAACGGTATGCTTTGGCTGTATAGCACGCAAGAAAAAATACTTTTCACTGTTTGTTAATGCATTTGACAATAATAAATCAAATCAAATCAACAAATCCTTGGTGTTCTCGTGCACCAGTCGCTGAAAGTAAGTGCGCAGGTACAGCAGGCAGTAAAGAAGGCAAATTGTATGTTGGCTTTCATAGTGAGAGGATTTGAGTATAGGGATAGGGATGTTTTGCTGCAATTGTATAGGGTGTTGGTGAGGCCACACCTGGAGTATTGTGCGTAGTTTTGGTGTCCTTATCTGAAGAAGGATGTCCTTGCTATAGAGGGAGTGCAGCGAAGGTTTACCAGGCTGATTCCTGGGATGGCAGGTCAGATGAGGAGAGACTAAGTCAGTTAGGATTATATTCACTGGAGTTTTGAAGAGTGAGAGGGGATCTCATAGAAACTTATAAAATTCTAACAGGGTTAGACAGGGTAGATTCTGAAAGAATGTTCCCAATGGTGGGGGAGTCCAGAACTAGGAGTCATAGTTTGAGGATAAGGGGTAAACCTTTTAGAACTGAGGTGAGGAGGAATTTCTTCACCCAGAGGGTGGTGAATGTGTGGAATTCACTACCACAGAAAGTAATTGAGGCCAAAGCGGTGTTTGATTTCAAGAAGAAATTAGATATAGCTCTTGGGGCTAAAGGGATCAAGGGATATGGGGGGAAGAGGAGAATCAGGATATTGAATTTGATGATCAGCCATGATCAAAATGAATGGCGGAGCAGGCTCGAAGGGCCGAATGGCCTCCTCCTGCTTCTAGTTTCAATGTTTCTATGGTAGTCCATTTAGTAAGAAGTTTAACAACACCAGGTTAAAGTCCAACAGGTTTATTTGGTAGCAAAAGCCACACAAGCTTTCGGAGCTCCAAGCCCCTTCTTCAGGTGAGTGGGAATTCTGTTCACAAACAGGGCATATAAAGACACAGACTCAATTTACACGAATAATGGTTGGAATGCGAATACTTACAACTAATCAAGTCTTTAAGAAACCACTCACGTTGTTTTGTTTCTTAAAGACTTGATTAGTTGTAAGTATTCGCATTCCAACCATTATTCATGTAAATTGAGTCTGTGTCTTTATATGCCCTGTTTGTGAACAGAATTCCCACTCACCTGAAGAAGGGGCTTGGAGCTCCGAAAGCTTGTGTGGCTTTTGCTACCAAATAAACCTGTTGGACTTTAACCTGGTGTTGTTAAACTTCTTACTGTGTTTACCCCAGTCCAACGCCGGCATCTCCACATCAGGCCATTTAGGACAGAGATGAGGAGAAATTTCTTCACCCAGAGAGAGGTCAGCCTATTGAATTCGCTACCACAGAAAGTAGTTGAGGCCAAAACAGTGAATGTTTTCAAGAAGCAGTTAGATATAGGACTTGAGATGAACGGGATCAAAGGATATGGGGGAAAAGGGGAATCAGGCTATTGAGTTGGATGATCAACCATAATCAGAATGAATGGTGGGGTAGACTTGAAGGGCTGAATGGCCTCCTCCTGCTTCTGTTTTTTATGTTTCTGTGCTTCCTTGGTGGTGGAGGAAGGGACACAACAATTGTCCACAGAATAGATTGGGGAATACCAGGCAGCTTTCCTTCATCGGCTCACTATCCAGTGACCACTTTGCACAAATTGGGACATCAGTCCGAGATGGAATGTCTCAGCATCAACAGAATAATCTGTCAGCATTCACTGTCTGACAAATTACAGCCATTTAGACAAAATACAGGAGGAGTGAACCTGGGAAATTGACAACCATGTCAAATCCTGTTTGACAATGCGCTTGTGAGTGGTTTTTACCATGGTAAAAGGCACAATCTAAATGCTAGTTGTCACTGTCGAGCACTGTCAAAAAGAGACAGAGCCTTGGTTTAACATCAAATCCCATGCAGCAAATCAGGACCAGAAATAAAAGGGGCAGAAATGTTTAAAATAAACTTGGCTTATTTAAACAGAAAAAAAACTGAGAAATCTAACGTTGTAAACATCTTTCCGCAGAGATACACTGAAGCAGAATCTGCATTTGAGGTGGTGTTGCAGCTGGATAAAGATTGTGACGATGCTGTTACTGAACTCTTCAAAGTCCGTATGTTTCGGCTGATGGTAAAGAGAATATTTTTATTCGCGTCTTTGCTAACTGTCGGAAGAACGGTTGGAGTTTTTCTGACGTAATGCCTTTATCAAGGGGGAGCTTCCTTACACTCTGATTTTTTTTAATCTATTGGTATCACAAGTAGGCTTACGTTTGGGGTAGCACAGTGGTTGGCACTGCTGCCTCACAACGCCAGGGGACCCGGGTTCGATTCCCGGCTTGGGTCACTCTCTGTGTGGAGTCTGCATGTTCTCCCCTGTGTCTGCGTGGGTTTCCTCCGGGTGCTCCGGTTTCCTCCCACAGTCCAAAGATGTGCGGGTTTAGGTTGATTGGCCAAGCTAAATTGACCCTAGTGTCACGGGATTAGCAGGGTAAATATGTGGGGTTACGGGAATGGGGCCTGGGTGGGATTGTGGTCAGCGCAGACTCAAATTAAACTCAATTTAGTTAGCCACATACCCTTTTTCAACTCTCACCTTGAGGTCCCGGACTAATTTCTGTTTTCCTTATTCAGGGCTTGTGGGGGAATGTGATGATATTTACTTGTTTTTGCTGATGAAGATTGCCCAGAGTGCAGGACAGGCTGCATAAACAGACTTCCCAAGCTGTCTGAGCTGCTGCTTCACAGAGGCAACATTCCTTGCTGTTTTGGGATGAGACTGGCTCACCATCAAACAGTCACTTTGAAGGTGATGATTTGGGTGTGGCAGAACACAAAGCGCCTGTGACCGTGAATGTCTCAAAACATAACCAAGGGAATCATCTTTACCTGGAGGGTGGTAAGAATGTGGAACTCGCTACCATAGAACCATGGAATCCTCACAGCACAGAAGGAGGCCAGTCGGTCCGTCGAGTCTGCACCGACTCTATGACAGAGCATCCCACCCAAGACCATCCCCGCAACCCCATGCATTTACCCTGCTAATCCCCCACCCTCCAACCTTCACATCTTGGGACACTAAGGGGCAATTTAGCACGGCCAATCCACCTAACCTGCACATCTCTGGAGTGTGAGAGGAAGCCGGAGCACCCGGAGGAAGCCCAAATTAGCACGGCCAATTAACCCACGCAGACACAGGGAGGACGTTTGGAATATTTTGGACCCCATAGCTAAGGAAGGATGTGCTGGCCTTGGAGGTGGTCCAGAGGATGTCTACAAGAATGGTCCCAGGAATGAAGGGTTTGTCACATGAGGAGCAGTTGAGGAGTCTGGGTCTACACTCGATGGAGCTTAGAAGTATGAGGGGGGGATCTAATTGAAACTTACAGAATACTGAGAGACCTAGGTAGAGTGGATGTGGAGAGGATGTTCCCACTAATGGGAGAGGCTAGAACTCGAGGGCACAACCTCAGAGTGAAGGGACGCTCCTTTAAAACTGAGATCAGGAGGAATTTCTTCAGCCAGAGGGTGGTGACTCTGTGGAACAGTGGGCTGTGGAGGCCAGGTCATTGAGTGTCTTTAAGACAGAGATAGATAGGTTCTTGATCAATAAGTGGATCGAGAGTTATGGGGAGAAGGCAGGAGAATGGGGATGAGAATCATTTCAGCCATGATTGAATGGCGGAGCAGACTCGATGGGCCGAACAGCTCACTCCCGCTCCTATATCTCATGGTCTAACATGCAAACTCCACACAGACAGTGACCCGAGGCTGGAATTGAACCCAGGTCCCTGGTGCTGTGAGGCAGCAGTGCCAGCCACCGTGCCATCCATGAGAACCATAGGGAGTAATTGAGGCAAATAACATTGGTACAATTGAGGGGAAGATGGATAAATGTATGAGGGTGAAAGAAATCGAAGGATTTGTGGACTGTGTGAGATGGAGAGAGATGGAAGGAGAGTCATGTGGGAACACAAACACTGGCACAGACCAGTTGGGCCAAATGGCCTGTTTCCGTGTTGTAAATACTTGGTAGCACTCTGTGAGACAGACACTTTTCTAAGTTCAGTGACTCGAATAAATAGCTCATTGTCAACTGTAAGCACGAATTAACCAGAATAATTGTTCAAAAGACTTGGCAGAACATTTAATGGAGGAGATAGTTCTGTAGCTAAATACCACAACTGATGATTCTCTGTTGAGTTCTGTCGTGATTGGTTAATGGTTTGTTGCTTTTTGACAGATGGACACTGAATGACACTTTCCCCTTCTTGTGGGATTGTATATTTCTTTAAAAAATCTACTTTTAGTTTCTTTTTCTGGTAATCTTCGCGTTGAGTGATTAATAATTACATATAACCTGCTATCTCAAGTCAAAAATAGCATAAGAGTGCTTGGGTATCTGCTTGACTGATGCCGGGCTAGTCATTCTGTAGCACACATCTCCATCGAGATTAGCTGCATATTGAGAAACCCATTAACAAAAATGTTGATGACATTTAACTGTGCATTTATCTTTTACATTCTGAGGATAAACAGGGCCCAGTGAAACCTGGCTACATTAATGTTGATCAAAAATAATAAAGTTAAGGGTTATTTTGGGCATTAAGTCATTGCTCTGTCTGTACAATCCCTATAGTGCAGAAGGAGGCCATTTGGCCCATTGAGTCCGCATCGACTTTCCAGAACAGCATACCACGCAGGACTCCCTTCCCGACCTTGCCCCCCAACCCTTGCCCCCATCCCCCCCGCTTCCCCCTTCTCCCCCGACACCCCCATTCTGCCGAAAAGGTCTATGCCGATGTTTATGCTGTACCTGAGACCCCTCCCTTTCCTTTTTATAATGTTTTTTTATTCGTGTCACAAGTCGGCTTACATTAACACTGCAATTAAGTTACTGTGAAAATTCCCCAGTCGCCACACTCTGGCGCCGGTTCGGGTACACTGAGGGAGAATTTAGCATGGCCAATGCACCAAACCATCACATCTTTCAGACTGTGGGAGGAAATCGGAGCACCCAGAGGAAAACCACGCAGGCACGGGGGAGAATGTGCAGTCTCTGCACAGCCAGTGACCCAAGCCGGGAATCGAACCAGGCTCCCTGTTGCTGTGAGGCAGCAGAGCTAACCACTGTGCCACCGCGCTGCCCACCTTATCTCATCTTATCAGCATCACCTTCTGTTCCTGCCTCCCTCATGTGGTTTTCCAGCTCACTATTCACCTCACTCACTGCATATAACAGTGAGTTCCACATTCTAACTACTCTCTGAGTAGCCTTCCTGAATTCCTATTTGGATTTAACAGTTTACTCTCTTATGTTGGTGGCCCCCAGTTACTGTTATGCCTGGGAGTGATAACACCTTCTCCACAGTGCGCCTACTTTATATTCCCATCTGTCTTGGCCCGAACTGTTAACTCAATGTGTTATCCAGTGTTCCATTTCAAATTTCAAAACAGAAAGATAATAGAATCATAGAATCCCGACAGTGCAGAAGGAGGCCATTCAGCCCATCGAGTCTGCACCGACCACAGTCGCACTCAGCCCCTATCCCTGTAGCCCCAAATATTTACCTTAGTCTAGTCCCCCTGACACTAAGGGGCAATTTAGCATGGCCAATCCACCTAACCTGCACATCTTTGGACACTAAAGGGCAGTTTAGCATGGCCAATCCACATGACCTGCACATCTTTGGAGTGTGAGAAGAAACCGGAACACCCGGAGGAAACCCACGTAGACAGGAGAAGATTACGCAAGAGTAAGAGGCGACTTGAGTGAAACCTTTAAGATCCTGAGGGGTATTGACAGGGTGGATGTGGAGAGGATGTTTTCCCTTGTGGGAGAATCTAGAACTAGGGGTCCTGTTTAAAGATAAGTTTGAGACAGAGATGAGGAGAAATTATTTCTCTCAGCACTTAAGATCCCAAAAATAGTCCTTTCTTCACCATGTGAGGTTAAGATTTGGGTGTCTCAAATTACACAGCAGATCCAGTTGGGCTCATGAGTGATTTAGAATCGTTTATCAAATACTTAATTAACGTATGAACATACATGCGCACTAACATACAAGTTAGGAGCTGGAGGAGGCCATTCAGCCCCTCCATAAGATATAGGAGCAGAATTAGGCCATTCAGCCCAGGACGTCTGCTCTGCCATTCGATCATGGCTGATAAGTTTCTCAACTCCTTTC
The DNA here is from genome assembly GCF_964213995.1 of Mustelus asterias. Taxonomy (NCBI): domain Eukaryota; kingdom Metazoa; phylum Chordata; class Chondrichthyes; order Carcharhiniformes; family Triakidae; genus Mustelus; species Mustelus asterias. The sequence goes on along the minus strand of NC_135811.1, from coordinate 8,758,365 downwards.
TCTTGCCTTTTCCCCGTAACCTTTGATCCCCTTACCAATCAACAGCCTATCTATCTCTGTCTAAAATACACTCAGTGACCCGGCCTCCACAGCCTTCTGTGGCAATGAGCCTCGAGCCTGCTCCACCGTTCAATAAGATCATGAATTGATAAACGTCAAATCTAACATCAACTCCACATTCCTGCCTACCCCCCCCAATAACCTTTTACTCCCAACCCTGCCCGGCTTGTTAATCAAGAATCTATCCACCTCTGCCTTAAAAATATTCAAAGACTCTGCTTCCTCCATCTTTTGAGGAAGAGGGTTCCAAAAACTCCCCACCCTCTGAGCGACAAAGATTCTCCTCAGCTGAAGCAAGTTTCAAAATGATACATAAGTTACAGTAAGAAGTCTCACAATGCCAGGTTAAAGTCCGACAGGTTTATTTGGTAGCACAAGCTTTCCTTGCACTGCTCCTTCATCAGGTGATATCCAGAAGCGTTGACTGAACTCTATAAAGTTGCCTCTGTTTAAGAGACGCTCTTTTCACATTTGTTTCAGAACATGGGTTTTACCCAGCAACAGAGCTTAATGGCGTTACAGCAACATCAAACAGTCGAAGCTGCACTGGACTCCCGGATAGTGTTAAACTGTAAGTGCTCTTGACCTGCCAACAACTTTGTCCAGTTGGCCCTTACTTATTGGGCCGGTCGTGGTGATTTTCCCTTTGTCCCTGAAGGGGCAATCACCACACGGGTGTCTAATGCACAAGCTGAGGAAGGGATCTGAAATGTAATGGTGACATTCTCATGTTGACATTCTCATAGGACATACAGATCTGAAGGTCCCCATTCTATTGGAGCAGGGTATGTCTACTGGACCTTAGCACCCACTGATACCTGCTGTGTACTGCAGGTTTTAAAATGTAAAGGAGTTTCCAACATAACAAAGTCAGTGTTGGAGAAGGAAGAAGCACTCTTTGATCATACAGGCGAAACTAAATTGGATCATCATTTTTTTCAGCATCACCTTCAACTCTCAGCATCAAAGAAATTAGGTTGATGGGAACAGCACTGTCTGTCAGTTCCCCACCAAGGAACACACCATTCTGTCTATAACATATCTTGCTGGACTTAATACTGGAACTCCCTATCCGAACAGCACTGTGAATGTAGCCCTACCACACAGACTGCAGCAGTTCCAGAAGGCAGCTCGTCATCTGGGTTATTATCGCTGACGCGTATTACCCATCCTTAGCAGTTGACATCCATAGAATGAATATAAGAAAAATTAAACACTTTGATCTCCTTCTGGAATCTAGCATTGATTTTGAGTCTGCAGCTGCTCTCTGTCTGATTTCCCTAAGCAATGGTGGACACGGGGTATTAATTCATAATCCCTATCCTTTCGATTTCCACAGTTCAGGAGCCAAATCCGGGGACCTTGGAGATGCCAGAGGAAGAGGACCATTTATTTTTAATCAATTTTCCTATAATTGAGGATCAAACTGAGTAGGTATCTTGTGTACTCTTGTGTGTCTACTGTGTGTGGAGGCTGGTTAGACGGGATCTTTTGGAAGCTGTAGTGGTAATATTCTTGCCTGAACCAGAGAGTGGTGAATGTAAACTGTGTGGAGTTTGCATGTTCTCCCCGTATCTGCATGGGTTTCCTCCCACAGCCATAGATCATAGAATCCCTACTGTGCAGAAGGAGGCCATTCTGTCCATCGAGTCCGTACCTGGGTTGGCAGGATTATTGTAAGAGGAGAGATTGGGTCAATTGGGCCTGTAATCACTGGAGGCATATAAGATGATAAAAGGTATGGATAAGGTAGACGTGGAGTGGATGCTTCCTCTTGTGGGACATTCTAGGACGAGAGATTATTGCTTTGAATTTGCTAGCCCCTATCCTGAGGTTATGACCTCTCGAGTTGAGGAGAAACTACTTCTCCCAAAGGGTTGTGAATCTGTGGAATTCGCTATCTCAAAGTGCAGTGGATACTGGGACATTTAAGGAGGAGTTAGACATTTTTAATTGGTAATGGGTTGAAGGGTTATGGGGAGAAGGCAGAAAAATGGGGATGAGGAGCATATCAGCCATGATCGAATGGCGGAGTGGACTCGATGGGCTGAATAGCCTAATTCTGCTCCTGTATCTTATGAATTTATGAACATATGAATTTAGAAGAATCATTGAAACATATAAAATTGTGACAGGGCTGGACAGACTGGAGGCAGAGAAGTTGCTTCCTCTGGCTGGGGAGTCGAGAATAAGGGGTTACAATTTCAGGATTCAGGGTAGGTCATTTACGACTGAGATAAGGAGAAATCTCTGCACTCAAGAGAGTGGTGAACCTGTGGGATTCTCTCCCACAGAAAGCTGTGGAGGCCAAATCACTGAATATATTTGTGACAACCCCCAGGACCTCCATGGGGAATCTTTATTTGATCTCCCCATGAGGCTTGTGGAATACAAGTTCCCATGGTAACAGGCAATGGAATGCCCAGGTGGAGCTCGTCACCTGAGCCCTGATAAAATGGACTCCAGAACGGGTCTGGGAAGCGTTCATTCCGGATGGGACTCGTGTATGTGTATCACAGGGTTGTTGCTTAAATTTATGATTTACAATAAGTATTGTTCCTTTCCAGTCAGCGTCCTGAGTTATTACAATATTTAAGAAGAAAATAGATTTCTAGACTCTAAAGGTGTCAAGGGGTATGGGGAGAGAGAGGTAGAGGATCAGCTGTGATCATATTGAATGGTGGAATAGGCTCGAAGGGCCAAATGGCCTACTCCTGTTCTTATTATGTTTTCTAGTTAACAGCCAAAAGCTACCATCATTCTGTTTCTCTTCTTTCTTCTCCATGATCTTATGCAGTGGAGTTGTGGTCCCAGCTGAGAGGAACTAATTCAATGCAAAACTGATTTGGACCAAGACATTTCTTATCACAGAATCATAGAATTCCGACAGTGCAAAAGGAGGCCATTTGGCCCAACGAGTCTGTACCGACCACAATCCCACCCCAGACCAAACCCCGTAACCCTATGCATTCACCCTGCTAATCCCCCTGACATAAAAGGGGCAATTTACCACGGCCAATCAACATAACCCGCACATCTTTGGACTGTGGGAGGAAATCGGAGCACTCGGAGGAAACCCACACAGACACGGGAAGAACGTGCAAACTCCACACAAACAGTGGCCCGAGCTGGGAATCGAACCCAGGTCCCTGGCGCTGTGAGGCAGCAGTGTTAACCAAAAAGTAAAGGAAAAGTTTATTTATTAGTCACAAGTAGGCTTACTTTCACACTGCAATGAGGTTACTGTGAAAATCCCCTAGTCGCCACACTCCGGCGCCTGTTCGGGTACACTGAGGTAGAAGTAACATGGCCAATGCACCCTAACCAGCACGTCTTTCAGACTGTGAGAGGAAACCGGAGCACCCGGAGGAAATCCACGCAAACTCCACAGAGACAGTGATCCAAGCCGGGAATTGAACCCAGGTCCCTGGTGCTGTGAGGCAACAGTGCTAGCCACTGTGCCACCGTGCCGCCCTCACTGTGTGGTCTCCTCAGTGTGTACCATTTGGAAGCTCCTCCACTGGCCAACAGATTGATTTGCTGCATGCCCACTATCATACCAGCAGCAGACAGAAGGACGGTGATTCTTGTGGTCATTATTTGACAGCTGAAGCAGCTGGTGAGAGGGCTGCTACAGATTCATCCTATATGTAATTACGTCAAATCTATTTTATAAATGGCTCTCCCATTTAAAGCACGTTTTGGGAGGTGGTTGTAGTTCACCAGGTTGCACTTTCACCCCTGAACGCAAAGGTTATAGGTTAGAGGTCCACTCCTGATATTTGACCACAAAATTGAGGTTGGCACTCTGGATCTCTTTTATTCATTCTTGGGACATGGGCGTCGCTGGCTGGCCGGCATTTATTACCCATCCCCAGTTGCCCTTGAGAAGGTGGTGGTGAGCTGCCTTCTGCAGTCCACGTGCTGTGGGTTGACCCACTATGCCGTTAGGGAAGGAATTCCAGGATTTTGACCCAGTGACTGCGAAGGAACGGCGATATATTTCCAAGTCAGGATAGTGAGTGGCTTGGAGGGGAACTTGCAGGTGGTGGTGTTCCCATGTATCTGCTGCACTTATCCTTCTAGATGGAAGTGGTCACGGGTTTGGAAGGTGCTGTCTAAGGATCTTTGGTGAATTGCTGCAGTGCATCTTGTAGATGGTACACACTGCTGCTACTGAGCGTGGGTGGTGGAGGGAGTGGATGTTTGTGGATGTGGTGCCAATCAAGCGGGGCTGCTTTGCCCTGGATGGTGTCAAGACTCTTGAGTGCTGTTGGGGCTGCACCCATCCAGACATCTGCAGTTCTGAAGGAGGGCTGTCTTACCAGTAATGTAGTCTTTTGGATGAGGCATCAAATTGAGGCCCCATTTGCCCTCTTGGTTGGATATAAAAGAGCCCGCAGCAATATTTTGAGGGAAGGTTCAGGAATAGTTCAGGAATGGGCGACACGGTGGCACAGTGGTTGGCACTGCTGCCTCACAGCTCCAGGGACCCAGGTTCAATTCTGGCCTCGGGTCACTGTCTGTGTGGAGCTTGCACATTCTCCCTGTGACTGCGTGGGTTTCCTCTGGGTTCTCCGGTTTCCTTCCGCATCCAAAGATGTGCAGGTTAGGTTGATTGGCCCTTAATGTTAGTGGAACTAGCAGGGTAAATAATGGGGTTATGGGGATAGGGCCGGAATGGGATTGTGGTCGTTGCAGACTTGATGGGCCAGATGGCCTCCTTCTGCACTGTGGCGATTCTCTGAATAGCTTGAGTACTTATTTGCTGGCGTATTAGAGAATGAGGGGGGATCTGATTGAGGTATATAAAATGCTAAAGGGGATTGATAAGACGGATGTTGAACAAATATTCCCCCTTGTGGGACAGTCCAGAACAAAAGGTCTTAGATATTGAGTGAGAGGAGGTAGGTTCAAAACTGAGATGAGGAGAAACTATCTCTCTGAGGGTTGTGAATCTGTGGAACTCACTGCCCCAGAGTGCAGTGGGGGCAGAATCGATCAACTGATTCAAGAAAGAGATATGTTTCTGATGGAAAGTGGGATAAAGGACGATGGAGAGCAGGCAGGAAAGTGGAGTTGAGACCAGGGTAAGATCAGCCATGATCATGTTAAATGGCGGAGCGGGCTCGAAGGGCTGAGTTGCCCACTCCCGCTCCTAATTCCTATATTCTTATGAATTCTCCCTGGTCTCCCTCAGCCAACATCACTGAAAACAGACTGCCTGATCGTTACCGCATTGCCGTTTGTGGGATCTTGCTGTGCTTAAATTGGCTGCTAACTTCTCCTACCTTACAACTTGTGGTTATTGTTTAAAACTATTCACGGCGGCACAGCGGCTAGCACTGCTGCCTCACAGCGCCAGGGACCCGGGTTTGATCCCCGGCTTGGGTCTCTGTCTGCGTGGAGTTTGCTCATTCTCCCCGTGTCTGCGTGGGTTTCCTCCGGGTGCTCCAGTTTCCTCCCATAGTCTAAAGATGTGCAGGGTAAGTGGATTGGCCGTGCTCAATTGACCCATAGTGTCAGGGGGATTAGCAAGGTAACTGCATGGGGATAGGTCTTGGGTGGTATTGTGGTTGGTGCAGGGGCCGATGGGCTGAATGGCCTCCTTCTGCGCTGTAGGATTCCATGATTCTATGAGTAATTAGTATTGGGATATCTTGAGGTCATGAAGGCATGTAATAAATCCAGGACTATCTACCATTTTTCTGTATATCTAGGACTGATGTGCAGTTAGATTGTTGTTAATTAAAATAATAGCGCAGATTGTGTTCTTTCAGAGGCTGTGGGACTTCATAACTTGAGTCTCAAGGGTATAAATGAATTACAATGACCTTTTGGTGCCACTTCAGATCACATTATTTGGGAATCCACTAAACAAATGAGAATGAGTATCTTTTTTATTATTAAAGTGTCACTTCTATCCCTGAGAAAATGAGAAAGCAAGTATAGGAAGCTGAAATGTCCAATATAAACAAACAATTATATAACCAGTCGCTCGGTAATGCAGGACTTGAATATCGCTGAAAGGAGACACGTGTTGTTGAAGTTTTTCAGCTTGCACTCACCAGGACAAATGCAAGAATGCCAAATCTCAAATCATCACAAATGTTCATACTACAGGATAAAAGTGTGCTGATTGATTGGCCAAGTCAGCTCTGATAGGCCGTGGGGTTCTCATGGAGATGCGCAGGTTAGGTGGATTAGCTAGCTTAATTGCCCCTAAATGTCCCAAGACATGTAGTTTGATGGATTAGTCATGGTAAATGTGTGGTGTCACAGGGATAGGGCGGTGCAGCAGGCCTGAGTAAGTTACTCTGTCAGAGAATCAGTGCAGACTCAATAGACTGAATGGCCTCCTTCTGCACTGTAGGGATTCTATAGTTCTATGACTAGGTACAATCGTGAAGCAGCTAAACATACTGGTTTGTATTGGTGTTCCACATCTAGATAGAGGAGAGATGTGCCAAATTAAATGTGGTGTTGTTATCTCTTGCAACGATTGTGCTGTCTGCTTTAATAATCTGCTCTGGTACAATTTTTCAATTAGACTTACTGGTTCTTTTTTGCGCAAGTGTCCATCAGGTCTTGATTCCAAAACCACCGTTATGCGACACTTGCTGTGGCATCCTTCATAGAGCATTGGCATAACTAAGTTCATGATGTGGAGATGCCGGTGTTGGACTGGGGTGGGCACAGTAAGAAGTCTTGCAACACCAGGTTAAAGTCCAACAGGTTTATTTGGAATCACGAGCTTTCGGAGCACTGCTCCTTCATCAGGTGAGTGGAGGTAGGCTCACAAACACAGCATGTATAGGCAAAGACACAACTACAAGATAATTATGGATCGGAATGTGAAGAATGGTTGGAATGCGAGTCTTTACAGGGAATCAAGTCTTTACAGGTAACCCCCAGCAAAGATCTTTAGACAGCACCTTCCAAACCCACGACCACTTCCATCCAGAAGGACAAGGGCAGCAGATACATGGGAACACCATGTACACAGAACGCAAGCTCCCCTCCAAGCGAACACCGCCACCTGCAAGTTCCCCTCCAAGCCACTCACCATCCTGACTTGGAAATATATCGCCGTTCCTTTGCAGCCGCTGGGTCAAAATCCTGGAATTCCCTCCCTAACGGCATTGTGGGTCAACCCACAGCACTTGGACTGCAGCGATTCAAGAAGGCAGCTCACCACCACCTTCTCACGGGCAACTGGGGATGGACAATAAATGCTGGCCACCCAGCGACACCCGTGTCCCACGAATGAATTAAAAAAAGATCATACTGCTTGGGTTTGCAAAATCCTACTAACTGTCCTGGCTTGAGACAGTTCACACCTCTTTAGCCTGTGATTATCCCTCTCTCCACTCGCACTGTCTGTACCTGTAAAGACTTGATTACCTGTGTACTGTGTACAGTTCTGGTCACCTATTATAGAAAGGATATTATTAAACTAGAAAGAGTGCAGAAAAGATTTACTAGGATGCTACCGGGATTTGATGATTTGTGTTATAAGGAGAGGCTGGATAGACTGGGACTTTTTTCTCTGGAGCGTAGAAGGCTGAGGGGTGATCTTATAGAGGTCTATAAAATAATGAGGGGCAAAGGTCAGCTAGAAAGTCAATATCTTTTCTCAAAGGTAGGGGAATCTAAAACTAGAGGGCATAGGTTTAAGGTGAGAGGGGAGAGATACAAAAGTGTCCAGAGGAGCAATTTGTTCACACAGAGGGTGGTGAGTGTCTGGAACGAGCTGCCAGAGGTAGTAGTAGAGGTGGGTACAATTTTATCTTTTAAAAAGCATTTAGAAAGTCACATGGGTAAGATGGGTATAGAGAGATATGGGCCAAATGCGGGCAATAGGGATTAGCTGAGGGGTTTAAAAAAAAAAGGCAGCATGGACAAGTTGGGCCGAATGGCCTGTCTCCGTGCTGTAAACCTCTATGACTCTATGACCTGTAAAAGCACGCATTCCAACCATTCTTCATGTTCCGATCTGTCATTATCTTGCATTTGTGTCTCTGTCTATATGTGCCGTGTTTGTGAACCCGTCTCTCTACTCACCTGATGAAGGAGCTGCGCTCCGAAAGCTCGTGATTCCAAATAAACCTGTTGGACTTTAACCTGGTGTTGTGAGACTTCTTACTGTGCCCACCCCAGTCCAACGCCAGCATCTCCACATCGTGTCTGTCAATAAGGGGCGGCACGGTAGCACAGTGGTTAGCACTGCTGCTTCACAGCTCCAGGGACCTGGGTTCGATTCCTGGCTTGGGTCACTGTCTGTGTGGAGTTTGCACATTCTCCTTGTGTCTGCGTGGGTTTCCTCTGGGTGCTCCGGTTTCCTCCCACAGTCCAAAGATGTGCAGGTTAGGTTGATTGGCCATGCTAAAATTGTCCTTAGTGTCCTGGGATGCGTAGGTTAGAGGGATTAGTTGGTAAATATGTAGGGATATGGGGGTAGGGCCTGGGTGGGATTGTGGTCGGTGCAGACTCAATGGGCCGAATGGCCTCTTTCTGTTCTGTAGGGTTTATCAGATTCTAAGATAATAACCCCACAGCAAACTGGTGTTGTGAGACTTCTTACTAAGTTCAGCAGATTGCACAATTTTGATATCTTCTAATACTGAGTCTGCGGGGTTATTTTAACCTAACTCTGTCAGGGACAGAATGAGAACTCGTAGGGTGGGGTGAAACAATGGTTTTCCACCCAAACTTGCATTCAATCACTGCTGGACAGGACGGTGAATCAAAATATAAAGCTAACGTTGACCACAATCTCGACAGGCAGGTTAGAGGGAATAGTTCCTGGGATAAAGGAGTGAGAATTCTCTATCTAAAAGCAAGGACATTGGAATCTAAACTAAAACAAGCTCCAAAAGCAGGATCACTCATTAACATTTGGTGTTATATAGACGATCTGGAGGAGGGGACTGAGTGTAGGGTAACAAAGTTTGCAGATGACACAAAGATAAGTGGAAAAGTGAATCGTGTGGAGGGCATAGAAGGTCTGCAGAGAGATTTGGACAGGCTGAGTGAGTGGGCGAGGATCTGGCAGATGGAGTATAATGTTAACAAATGCGAGGTTATTCACTTTGGAAGAAATAATAGCAAATTGGATTATTATCTAAATGGAAAGAAATTACAACATGCTGCTGTGCAGAGGGACCTGGGGGTCCTTGTGCATGAGACGCAAAAACCCAGTCTGCAGGTGCAACAGGTGATCAAGAAGGCAAATGGGATGTTGGCCTATATCGCAAGGGGGATAGAATATAAAAGCAGAGATGTCTTGCTGCATCTGTACAGGGCATTGGTGAGGCCGCAGCTAGAATACTGTGTGCAGTATTGGTCCCCTTATTTGCAGAAGGATATATTGGCCTTGGAGGGAGTGCAGAGAAGGTTCACCAGGTTGATACCAGAGCTGAGGGGTGTTGATTATGAAGAGAGACTGAGCAGATTGGGTTTGTATTCGTTGGAATTTAGAAGGCTGAGGGGGGATCTTGTAGAGACCTATAAGATAATGAAGGGGCTGGATAGGGTAGAGGTGGAGAGATTCTTTCCACTTAGAAAGGAAACGAGAACTAGAGGGCACAGCCTCAAAATAAAGGGGGGTCAGTTTAGGACAGAGTTGAGGAGGAACTTCTTCTCTCAGAGGGTGGTGAATCTCTGGAATTCTCTGCCCACTGAAGTGGTGGAGGCTACCTCGTTGAATATGTTTAAATCACGGATAGATGGATTCCTGATCGGTAAGGGAATTAGGGGTTATGGGGATCAGGTGGGTAAGTGGAACTGATCCACTTCAGATCAGCCATGATCTTATTGAATGGCGGGGCAGGCTCGAGGGGCTAGATGGCCTACTCCTGCTCCTATTTCTTATGTTCTTATGTGTGTGTTGTCCCAGTTGGCAGACAGGATGAAAAATATCTTTTAGATATATCACCGGCCGTCTGGCAACTTGTCAAAATAATATTTTTCTTCTGTGTTTCAAATTGGAAAACTGCTAGGCTGATTGGAAAATGGTTCCAGATTATCACACTCTGGCTTCTGGAAGTTTCTGAGCAGTTTGAAAGCAAACAAACCTTAGCACTTCCCATCCCCTGGAATGTGACACTCCTTGGGATCATTATAAACATTTCAGCAAAGCCAACACAATGGATTAGCAGACGAGATATCCGCCCCAATCAGCTATGGGCAAAGGCATTTGTATGTGACTCCTAATCTCCAATGTGGCACCAATGGCCCCATTGTTACCTGCTCCAAAACACAATGGGTTTGAACTAGGGCCTCGTTAGCCGAATAGCTCAATTTGGAATTACCCTGCCAGGAATTTGAATTGTCTGAACTCCTTTAATTATACAGCTTTTGAGTTTTATCTTCAGTCACTGTCTGACCTCAGAAGAGAAACAGGACTGCAGACAAGTAGCCTGTCTCTGTCCACCATTTATCATCTAACTGGAAGCAGCAGAAAGAGTTCTGTCCAGGTTTAAAATTGTCTGGCCCTCATCTACAGTGAACTACTGGGAACATTGGAACATGGCAGCATAGTGGCACAGTGGTTAGCACTGCTGCCTCACAGTGCCAGGGACTCGGGTTCAATTCTGGTCTTGGGTGACTGTGTGGAGTTTGCACATCCTCCCCATGTCTGCGTGGGTTTCCTCCGGGTGCTCCGGCTTCCTCCCACAGTACAAAGATGTACAGTTTAGGTGGGTTGGCCATGCTAAATTGCCCTTTAATTGTTCATAGATTTGTAGTTAGGGGGATTAGTAGGGTTATGGGGATAGAACCTGGGTTAGGTGCTCTGTCGGAGAGTTGGTGCAGACTTGAAGGGCCGAATGGTCTCCTTCTGGGTGATTCTGGATTTGTGCCTTATCTCTGCCTGTCTTCTTCAATTGTGGAAGTCCTCACTTCTAGAAAGACAGATCACTCTGCAGTGCTCAGTCTGCTAACCTTAGATTGGACATTTGATTCTGGACGTTGAATGCACATGAAACTGTAACACTTACTTTATTGAGCTCCTGCGTTGAACCCCTTTCTTTCCCTTATCTCTCTTTTACTGTATGAGTTTGAAAGGGCCGGATATTGCAAAACCCCTTCCTGCGTTTTGTGTGTGTAAAATAAACCCTCATATTTGGCCTGATTTCGAGTTTGCTGTGGGGTTATTGACAGACACGATGTGGAGATGCTGGTGTTGGACGAGGGTGGGCACAGTAAGAAGTCGCACAACACCAGGTTAAAGTCCAACAGGTTTATTTGGAATCACGAGCTTTCGGAGCGCTGCTCCTTCATCAGGTATCGCCAGAGGATTGGAACACTCGAAGCTAAAGGTTTACGAAAAATATGCCGTCACTTATAAAGGGGAAATTAGAAATCGGAACACGTTTCTGTTTACGAATGGTAGAATCATAGAACCCTTATAGTGCAGAAGGAGGCTATTCAGCCCATCGAGTCTGCACCGGCCACAATCTCACCCAGGCTCTATCCCCATAATCCCATGCATTTACCCCAGTTAGTCCCCCTGACACTAAGGGTCAATTTAGCATAGCCAATCAACCTAACGTGCGCATCTTTGGAGTGTGGGAGGAAACCGGAGCACCCGGAGGAAACCCACGCAGACACGGGGAGAACATGCAAACTCCACACAGATAGTGACCCAAGCCGGGAATTGAACCCGGGTCCCTGTTGCTGTGAGGCATGATGTGGAGATGCCGGTGTTGGACTGGGGTGGGCACAGTAAGAAGTCTCACAACACCAGGTTAACGTCCAACAGGTTTGTTTGGTAGCACAAGCTTTCGGAGCGCTGCTCCTTCATCAGGTGAGTGAAGAGCTGTGTTCACAAACAGGACATATATAGACACAGACTCAGTTACAAGATAATGGTTGGAATGCGAGTCTTTACAGATAACCAAATCTTCACAGGTACGGACAATGTGAGTGGAGAGAGGATTAAGCACAGGTCAAAGAGATGTGTATTGTCTCCAGCCAGGACAGTTAGTGAGATTTTGCAAGCCCAGGCAAGTCGTGGGGGTTACAGATAGTGTGACATGAACCCAAGATCCCGGTTGGGGCTGTTCTCATGTGTGCGGAACTTGGCTATCAGTTTTTGCTCGGCGATTCTGCGTTGTCGTGTGTCGTGAAGGCCGCCTTGGGGAACACTTCAGCAGTCACGGGCATTTAGCCTCTGATCTTCGGGTAAGCGTTCTCCAAGGCGGCCTTCACGATACACGACAGCGCAGAGCCGCCGAGCAAAAACTGATAGCCAAGTTCCGCACACATGAGAACGGCCTCAACCGGGATCTTGGTTCATGTCACACTATCTGTAACCCCCACGACTTGCCTGGGCTTGCAAAATCTCACTAACTGTCCTGGCTGGAGACAATACACATCTCTTTAACCTGTGCTTAACCCTCTCTCCGCTCACATTGTCTGTACCTGTAAAGACTTGATTACCTGTAAAAGACTCGCATTCCAACCATTATCTTGTAAATCGAGACTGTGTCTGTATATACCCTGTTTGTGAACAGAACTCCTCACTCACCTGAAGAAGGAGCAACATTCCGAAAGCTTGTGCTACCAAATAAACATGTTGGACTTTAACCTGGTGTTGTGAGACCTCTTGCTGTGAGGCAGCAGTGTTGGTGTAACCACTGTGCCACCGTGGCGCTCCTAACAGGAGAAGAAATCAGGACTGTTTAAATTAACCCCCCCTCCTGTTCGTAACAGCGCAGAGAACAACACTTATTCTGTCTCCACATGTGTTAGCTTTTATGCATGCTGTCCTGATTAGTTAGTATTTAACACAAGCGTGTAATTATGCTCACCTTAAATACTCACGTTTCTCTCACTCACAAGCAATTACCTGGTGTTCAGCTGGGACAATTTAGACTACAGACATGATCATAGGTATTAAACCTCAGCAATTTAAAAACTAATCTTCTTAATCTTCTTGACAATTTTTCTGTCCCTCAGCGACCATTTCTCTCGGCGTGTGTTCTGTTGAAGCTGTTGCAGGTTCCACAGGTGTTTCAGTCAAGTGGCCATTTCTCCAGTATAATACCTCCCCCCTTCACCCTTACAGTATAAATCTTGTCCTATTTTCTTTGTCTCCAGCTCTGATGAAGAGTCATCCAGGCTCGAAACGTTGGCTCTATTCTCTCCCCACAGCAGATTCCATAACAGCGTTCAAAAGGCATCTGGATATCTACATGATTAGGCAGGGAATAGAGGGATATGGACCACATAGAGACAAGAAAATATTAGATAAGAGAGGCACAGGTTTATTGGGCCTGAGGGGTGTTCCTGTGCTGTACTGTTCTTTGTATCTCCCCTTGTCCCTTTTGTCTACACACCCAAAGATGGCTGGGTAACAGGAACTGGAGTGTTGGTTGTTTTTTCCCCCTCGTTGCTGCTTCCAGTTGTCCCTTATTCGAGTAGAGTACCAACTTACTGAAGCAAAATAGGTACCGTAGAATAAAGCAGCATGGGAGTAGGCTGTTCGGCCCACGGTGTCAGGGCTGACTTTCAGTTCCACGTACCCCCCTGCTTTTGCCCTATAACCCCATCAATGTTTCCTCTTCCAGTATTTATCGAATTTCCTTTTGCAAGTCACTTTGAGCACAAGGGGTGGTGGGTGAGCTAGACTTGTTGGATGGTAGGACAAGGGCAGGGGCAGCAGAGTTTGGTCTGACTTCACATTTACCGAGGTTAGAATGTGGGAGGACTGTTGGAATATTCAAGTCCGCACGTAACAAAGGCACGAATGAGGCACCAGAAGAAAGGGGCAGTGAAAAGAACTGGGAAAACGCTGGTTAGGCCACATTTGGAATAATGTGTCCAATTCTGGTCGCCACACTACCAGAGGGAGGTGAAGGCTTTGGAGGGAGCACAGAAAAAGTTTACCAGGATGTTGCCTGGTATTAGCTATGAGGGGAGATTGAATAAACTGGGATTGTTCTCCCTGGAAAGACGGAGGCTGAGGGGAGACCTGATAGAAGTTTATAAAATTATGAGAGGTATAGATAGGGTGAACAGTTGGGAAGCTTTTTCCCAGGGCAGGAATGACCATTACAAGGGGACACAAGTTCAAGGTAAGGGGGGAAAGGTTCATAGAACCATAGAACCATAGAAAATTACAGCTCAGAAACAGGCCTTTTGGCCCTTCTTGTCTGTGCCGAACCATTTTATGCCTAGTCCCACTGACCTGCACTTGGATCATATCCCTCCACACCCCTCTCATCCATGAACCCGTCCAAGTTTTTCTTAAATGTTAAAAGTGGCATTTACCACTTTATCCGGCAGCTCATTCCACACTCCCACCACTCTCTGCGTGAAGAAGCCCCCCCTAATATTCCCTTTAAACTTTTCTCCTTTCACCCTTAACCCATGCCCTCTGGTTTTTTTCTCCCCGAGCCTCAGCGGAAAAAGCCTGCTTGCATTCACTCTATCTATACCCATCAAAATCTTATACACCTCTATCAAATCTCCCCTCAATCTTCTACCTCCAGGGAATAAAGTCCCAACCTATTCAATCTCTCTCTGTAACTCAGCTTCTCAAGTCCCGGCAACATCCTTGTGAACCTTGTTTAGTGGAGATGTGCGGGGGAAGTTTTTTACACAAAGGGTGGTGGGGGCCTGGAATGCACTGCCAAGTGAGGTGGTTGAGGCAGATACGTTAGTGACATTTAAGACTTATCAAGATAGACACATGAACAGATGGGGAATAGAGGGATGCAGGTGGTTGGTCTAGATTGGACAACGTGATTGGCGCAGGCTTGGAGGGCCGAAGGGCCTGTTCCTGCGCCGTACTGTTTTCTTTGTTCTTTAGGATTTTGAGGAGGATAGTTGTTGTAGTCCTGGCTAGGATCAGCTGACGCAGCAGAGGACAATGAAAGAGTCTCGGGCTGTCCCAGTCTCTGAGGCTAACTGCTTGGTGGGAGATCCTCCGGGGAGCTGAGTGCCACATCTTTAATTTCTGCTGTTCAAAGTAATGGGGGTGTTGCAAATGTTTTTTTTACAAAGACACTCGGCAATTAGTCTGTGTTTGGATTAGATGATGGTAAACAAGTGTCACCAATGTGGCGGCGGGCTGCGTGTTTAAAGGCATGACTAATGTGTGGAAAAACAACCTCTTCTGTAATTGTCGGTCCTGTTACAGCGGGACGATTAAAGAAAAATCCCTTGTTGGTTAAAAGGTTGACAAGTGAGAATTTCCAGATATTTTCTTCCAGAGATAGTGAAAGTAATATACATCGAGATCTTGTTAACAATTAGTATTTACTCAAAACGTTCTTGCATCTCAGAAATATCTCCAAGCACTGTGACGTACACCAGCAGCCTTGTGCAGGCGATTGTGGCAGCCATCCTGTGCATGGCAAGACTCTGCGATTCAGATGAGTGACCAGTTCATCTACATTTGGTGGTGGTGATTGAGGGAGGAGTGTTGACTTGGTCAATTATCTTGTTTTCTCCCTCCCTCAGGCTGCCGTGTGCATCGCTATGGATTGGAAATGTTACCGTTCACGTCAAAGAGAAACAGCTTAAAGATCTGTTCAGGAAGTAAGTGTGCTTTGTATCTGCGGCTTATCAAACAGCATGGGTTTCATTGGCATTAATTGGAGCAAATCATTCCATTCAGCCCTCCTTTATTAGATCACGTGCAGTCTACCCCATTGTGCACTCTGCATATTTTAACAATCTGACAATCCCTGCTTTGCGGAAGGAGGCCATTCGGCCCATCGAGCCTGTACCAACAACAGTCCCAACTAGGCCCTAACCCGTAACCCCACGTATTTACCCTGTTAGCCCCCCTGACGGTAAGAGGCAGTTTGGTCAATCCACCACATATCTTTGGACTGTGGGAGGAAACCAGAGTACCCAGAGGAAACCCACGCAGACAGGGGGAGGACGTGCAAACTCCATACAGGCAGTCACCCAAGGTCGGAATTGAACCTGGATCCCTGGTGCTGCGAGGCAGCAGTGCTAACCACTGTGCCACCGTACCCGCCCTTAATGTGAGGGAACATTCTGTATTGTTGCTCCTTCATCAGAAGCGTTATTGAGCACAACTCCAGATCTCACGACAAGTCCCAATGTCCTGCAAAGACATTTGTGTTTTGGATCAGTTTGATCAGGAGGAGGTGATGGCCTCGTGTTTTTGTCGCTAGACTATTAATCCAGAAACTCAGCTAATGTTCGAATCCCACCATGGCAGATGGTGGAATTTGAATTCAATAAAACAAAATCTGGAATTAAGAATCTAATGAGAACCATGAAACCATTGTCGATTGTGCATCTGGTTCACTAATATCCTTTAGGGAAGGAAATCTGCCGTCCTTACCTGGTCTGGCCTATATGTGACTCCAGAGTCACAGCAATGTGGTTGACTCTTAATTGCCCTCTGAAATGGCCGAGCAAGCTACTCTCAAGAAGGCAGCTCACCACCACCTTCTCAAGGGCAATTAGGGATAGGCAATAAATACTGGTCAGCCAGTGATGCCCGTGTCCCACGAATGAATAAAAGGAAATTGTCGCAACAAGCAAGTGAATGGGTAAAGGACTGAGTGGTGACAACGTAGCTTTGGATGAAAATGGCTCTTTCAGCCTAACTATTTTTTAAAAAATTACTCCGTTCTTAAAGTTCCAAAGCCAATGCTCAGAGTGGACTGGGCAAACCTGAATCCATTCCTTGCTTGCTCCAAAAACCAAATTCAAAATCCAATTGAATCCAATTCAAGGTCCCCACAAGAGAGGCAAACAAGATCCAAGCTGACAAGATGAGGCATTGTGCCCAGATCTTGGGCTTGATCCAACACTTGAACTTAGCCAAAAGGCCGAGAAATGATCTCAAACTTCCAAGGTACCAATCCTACCAGAGCATCAGATGTTTTTTTTGCAAATGAATCAATTATCTTGACCTCAACTCTTGCCCTTTTTAGCTCGGATACCTGGGTTCAAATAGAAACCAAATGAATGGGTTTCCAGTCTCACTATGCTGATTCTAATTTCTAAGTGAAGTATGTTGGGGGCTGGATGCATCTTCACAACACAAAACTTTTTAAAACTTATTTTTTGAATATTTCTAAGGGCAAGAGAATGGGGGAAAAGCGGATAACTACCTTGAGTGTTAGGCTAACACTCAAGATAGTTATCCACTTCTTGAACAAAAAGAAAGAAAGGCTAGCACCTTTCACAACCTCAGGCCATTTTGCCACCAATGATGTGTAGTCACTGCTGTAGGAAAAGTGGCAGCCAGTTTGACACAGCAAGATCCCACAAACAGCAATCTGATAATGAGCAAATAATCTGGTTACGTTGTGTGATGTTGATTGAGGGATAATCGTTCACCAGGTAGTAGGGCCACGAGATCTTGTACATCCACCCCAGAGGAGCGACAAGGCCTCAACTTAACATCAAATCTGAGAGACAGCACCTCCAAAGCGTCTGACTCGATATTTGTGTTTGGGTCTCTGGGGTTGCAACTGTTCAATCCTCTTTAAAATCCGCTTTCACCTCTCCGTTATATATTACATTTGGGCCTGGATTTTCCGGCCTTTCCCGTGGTGGTTTTTCCGACGGTAGAGGTGGCTCGTCATTGGCCGCCTGAAGAACCCGCTGAAATCGATGGCCATTTGCATTGCTCGCTGGCCGAGCTGCCGGGGAACCCACTCTGGGCGGTCGCCTTTGGCGGGACTGGAAAATCCCACTGATGGGAAGGGCCAGAAAATCCCGGCCTTGGGTATCTGGGGCATGCACTTTGCTGTTATTTTTTGATACCTGCAGTACCGGTTAGTCCTCAAGGGGGCACTCTGAAAGTTAAAGCTGCGATTTTACAGTTAGACTATTTTGATTTGATTTGATTTATTATTAACATACAGTGAAAAGTATTGTTTCTTGTGCGCTATACAGACAAAGCATACCGTTCATAGAGAAGGAAATGAGAGAGTGCAGAATGTAGTGTCACAGTTATAGTTAGGGTGTAGAGAAAGATCAACTTCATGCAAGGTAGGTCCATTCAAAAGTCTGATGGTAGCAGGGAAGAAGCTGTTCTTAAGTCAGCTGATAGGTGACCTCAGACTTTTGTACCTTTTTCCTGATGGAAGAAGGTGGAAGAGAGAATATCCGGGGTGCATGGGGTTCTTAATTATGCTGGCTGCTTTGCCGAGGCAGCGGGAAGTGTAGACAGAGTCAATGGATGGGAGGCTGGTTTGCGTGATGGACTGGGCTTCATTCACGACCTTTTGTAGTTCCTTGTGGTCTTGGGCAGAGCAGGAGCTATACCAAGCTGAGATACAACCAGAACGAATGCTTTCTATGATGCATCTGTAAAAGTTGGTGAGATCGTAGCTGACATGCCAAATTTCCTTAGTCTCCTGAGAAAGTAGAGGCATTGGTGGGCTTTCTTAACTATAGTGTCGGCATGGAGGGACCAGGACAGGTTGTTGATGATCTGGACACCTAAAAACTTGAAACTCTCCCTTTCTACTTTGTCCCTGTTGATGTAGACAGGGGCATGTTCATGCTTCCTGAAGTCGATTACCAGTTCGTCCTGAAGGTGGCAGAGTTAAAGCTACAATGTTACAGTTAGACTATTTTGAGATTGTCTAAACTGGTTGCCTGGTTCCAAAAATTCATTCCAAATTATTTCTGAAAATGTTTTTTAAGTTGTCATTGCAATCTCTCTATTACTGACATTTAAACTATCCAAAAATAAGGGTTGAAACACCCTTTAAAAATAATTACATCATGCACAGTGGTATAATTATATTCTAAATTAAATTGTCTCTCAAAGCTTTCATTAGAGTTTTTAACTTGAAAGCCTCAGTTTCTCCCATAAGTCTAAGGGTATGTGGAGTTTTTAACCTGGGCTGATTTTGTATTAAGCATGTGACTGGGAGTGTGGAGGGAGTAATTGGGAGGGTTAGCTGAATCGCAAGGGTAGGGGAGGAGGCAGAATTGGCTTGTTTGAAGGGTAAATGATAGTGTTTGTGTGGAGGTGGTGGGAAGGGCAGAAAGGGCAGGGGTTTAGGATGCACAGATTAAATCACCGCCAGTCAGCTCTCCCTCAAGGGGATGGATAACCTCAGCTGGTACGGGAATTGAACCCACGCTGTTCATGTCGCTCTGCATCATGAAGCAACCGTCCAGCCAACTGAGCTAAACAAACCCCCAAGGTGAGGCAACCTGAGGCAAAGTAGGAGCAATTGAGAGAGGAGTAAGCACCTACAGTGCAGAAGGAGAGCCATTCGGCCCATTGAGCCTGCACTGACCCTCCGAAAGAGCATCTTACCCAGGACCACTCCTTGCTCCATCCCCGTAACCCCACCCTGCTAATTCATCTAACCTACACATCTTGGGACGCTAAGGGAAATTTAGCGTGGCCAATCCACTTAACCTCTACATCTTTGGAGTGCGGGAGGAAACCGGAGCACCCGGAGGAAACCCACGCAGACACAGGGAGAACATGCAGACTCCTCACAGACAATGATCCAAGCCAGAATTGAACCCAGGTCCCTGGTGTTGTGAGGCAGCAGTGCTAACCGCTGTGCCACCGTGCCACCCAGAAGGAGCCTTTGATGCCACATCTCTCTACAGAGAGTCAAGAGAGCAAAGTTGAAGGGGCAAAGAGATATAATACCATTAGAAATAGGAATAGGAATAGGCCATTCGGCCCCTTGAGCCTGCTCCACCATGCAACAGGGTCACAGTTGATCCGACGTTCCTCACATCCACTTCCCTGCCCTTTCCCCATAACCCTTGATTCCTTTACTGAACAAAAACCTAGCTATCTCAACCTTAAACATACAAACAGACTCTGCCCGACAGCCCACTGCGGCAAGGAGTTCCAAAGACTCTCAACCCTCAGAGAGAAGAAATTCCTCTTCATCTCAGTCTTAAATTGGCGGAAAAAGAGTTCATGGGAAAAACGATACAGGCAGAATGAGTATCACAAAAGAGGAGAAACTGAGACAAAAGTATCTTCATATCAGTGTAAGAGAGTGTTCATATTGTCTGTGTGAAATCTCACAGGCCAATAGGCAGAATAAATAGAAATAGATATGTATTAATTATTAATAATAGCTGATTAATAAGTTTTTCCCGCAGATTGATTTTAAAAAGGCGCAGGATTTTGCAGTCCTTTACACATTAGTGATGCTGGAGCCAATTAATTTCTCACCTTGTGTATTTGTATTCAACTGCCAGGTTGGATAGGCAGCACGGTGGCACAGTGGTTAGCACTGCTGCCTCACAACGCCAGGGACTCGGGTTCAACTCGGGGTCACTGTCTGTGTGGAGTTGGCACATTCTCCCCATGTTGTGTGGGTTTCCTCCGGGTGCTCCGGTTTCCTCCCACAGTCCAAAAGACGTGCTGGTTAGGTGCATTGGTCATGCTAAACTCTCCCTCAGTGTACCCGAACAGGCGCCGGAGTGTGGTGACTAGGGGATTTTCACAGTAACTTCATTGCAGTGTTAATGTAAGCCTATTTGTGACACTAATCAATAAACTTTAAACAGGCCAGGGATATAGTTTGCCTGTTCAGACAATACTTCCAACTTCAGAAGAGCTTCCCTCCTGGATCAGGCTAATCTTTCACTCGCCTGATTCAGAGCGAGTTAGAGTCACAGTATTTTACAGCAGAGAGAAGGTCAAATAACTGTGCTCCAGTGGGTAACACCTTTGAGTCAGAAGGTTATTGGTTCAAGTCCCAGTCCAGAGATTAGAGTGCCCAAATCTAGGTTGACACTCCAGTATGGTAGTGAGGAACTACTGTGGGCTTTGGAGTCAGCCGATAGCAGGTGAAAGGTGTGGGTCTGCATAATCAGCATAAGTAAATATTGGGACCAACTCCTGGGTGCAGTTTGTGGATAGGAATGATAAGGATGTTTAAAATCATAGAGTTATACAGTGCAGAAGGAGGCCATTCGGCCCATCGAGTCTGCACCGAACACAATCCCACCCAGGCTCACCCCGTAAACCCATGCATTTACCCTAGCTAGTCCCCCTAACACTCGGGGGCAATTTCGCACGGCCAATCCACCTAACCCGCGCATCTTTTGGACTGTGGGAGGAAACCGGAGCACCCGGAGGAAACCCACGCAGACACGGGTGGAACATGCAAACTCCACACAGACAGTGACCCGAGGCCGGAATGGAAGCGGGTCCCTGGCGCCGTCAAGCAGCAGTGCTACCCACTGTGCCACCCCTAACTCTAGATGGATGCTTTCCTGGAGGTTTGGCTAAGATGGCATCCCAATGCCCCAACCTAACCCTATTCTTCCCACTGCTGGTCTCCCAACCCTGTCATTCTCATGGCTCACCCATTCTCCTCTGCGATTAGTAATGTGAGGACTAAGATCTCATTACACTGTCTTTACTGAACATTGTGTGCTAAAATGTCAAGGATTGGACACCTGTGTGTATGGCGATAAACATGCAAACTAAGGATTGGAAAGATGGTGAATTGTATTGGTTGAAAGTGCACACCAAACTGATTTGATTTGATTTATTTTTGTCACATGTATTAGCATACAGTGAAAAGTATTGTTTCTTGGGCGCTGTACAGACAAAGCATACCGTTCATCGAGAAGGAAACAAGAGAGTGCAGAATGTTACAGTCGTAGCTAGGGTGTAGAGAAAGATCAACTTAATGCAATGCCATTGGTATTTTATCTGGCGTTTTTTTGGCTGCGGAATGCTATAATTGAGACTGTTTTACAGAACCCGGTCAGAACATCATAGTGAGGCTATCCCACTGTGTTGTTCTCCTAGTGCGTAGTTTTTGAGCACTCACCGTGCATCATCCCGGTTAATTCGCGACACAGCCACTGAGGAACTATGTACGCTGTTGGAAGTGCTGCCTTGCAGATTACAGAGGTCCGGTCTGCTCTCAGAGGTGGAGATAAAATATCTTGTGGCAGTATTCTGAAGACGAGAAAGAGTGACAGTACCCCAGCGTCCTGGCGATTATTTAATCCCAGTCCACATCACAACAATCAGATTCTCTGGTCATTGCTGTCTGTGGGAGCTTGCTTTGTGAAAATTGGCTGCTGTGTTTCTTGCATTACATCAGTGACTACACTTCAAAATAAAAATAAATACTAGAGGTGGCACAGTGGTTAACACTGCTGTCTCACAGCGCCAGGGACCCGGGTTCGATTCCGGCCTTGGATGACTCTCTGTGCGGAGTCTGTACGTTCTCCCCGTGTCTGCGTGGGTTTCCTCCGGGTGCTCCGGTTTCCTCCCACACTCCAAAGGTGTGCGGGTTAGGTGGATTGGCCGTGTTAAGTTGACCCTGAGGGCGAAATGTTTCCACCACGGGAATTGTAGCGTGCGGGACATGGACGATGCAAAGATCCGCTGACCTCGGGCGGGATTTTCCAGTCTTGGGAAGAGTGCGGCTGGAAAATCGTGCCCTTAGTGTCAGGAGGATCAGCAAGGTAATTAGGTGGGGTTACAGGGATAGGGCCTGGGAAGGGTTGTTGTCAGTGTAGGCTCAATGGGCCGAATGGCCTCCTCCCGCACTGTAGGGATTTTATGATTGGTTACCTTTGCAACATTCTGAAGTTGTGAAAGGTGCTATATAAATGCAAGGCTTCTTTCTATGTGCTATATAGGGTGCGATATAAAGACAGTGTCTTCTTTCATTCAGAGACAGGCTTGAATTTGATTAAAATGCAGCAGCAACATAAAGATTTCTGGGGAAAAAAGATTTTAAGTTTAAGTTACAAGTAGGCTTACGTTAACACTGCAATGAAGTTACTGTGAAAATTCCCAAGTTGCCACACTCCGGCGCCTATTCGGGTCAATGCACCTAACCAGAACGTCTTTCAGACTGTGGGAGGAAACCGGAGCACCCGGAGGAAACCCACGCAGACACAGGGAGAACGTGCAAACTCCCCACAGACAGTGACCCGAGTCAGGAATTGAACCAGGGTCCCTGGCGCTGTGAGGCAGCAGTGCTAACCACTGTGCCACCGTGCCACCCAGATGTCCTGCTGAATAATTTTCTCCAACATTAGCAAACCCTGGTCTTGTTCGGTTTGATTTGCACATTTCTATCCTTATTGCTCAGAGCTCATTCTCATATCTATATTCTTAAAAATGTAATCTGAACAGCCGCATGCAAATAGAAGACTATTTCCTCTGCGTTTGCATTGAAAACTATCCTTTATAAAGGGATTTACAAGATATTCACTACATACAATATTGAGAGAAGGCTTTGTCCTTGTGGTTCAGAAGCTCTCCTATGTCGGTTCACTGGATAATGTCTCTGGCACAAATATATGCTGTCTGAAATAGGGTAAGGTAAATATTGACATTGTATAATTTAATGTTTTAAGGGGCATTAGAGTCAGACTGGTTCTGTCGAGACGGGTTGCTCATCGAGGCTTTGAACTAATAATTTAAATCATACATTACTATTTAGTTAAAGGGCACGTGATAAGTGTACGCCACATCTTGGGAACAAAAACTGCTTTGAATGTTCCCCAGTAGCTGCGTTAGTGCTACCTGCACCCGATACATTAACAAACAAAACGTTGTCTCCGTTATTAGCCTTGTTAGATCCAAGATTTGCCATTGGCAGCGTGATAGTCACAGCTTGGGAAGCAACTGCACTTAGTGATAGCACGTAAGCCCACATAAAACAGCTAGATACCTCATGATGATGAGTGAAAGGGTCTCATCCATTTCAAGTGTGCTCACGGTTGGTTGCACGGTGTCAGCTAGTTTATACTTGTGAATAGCTGCTGCTTGATTTCGGTGTTGAGATTCACATTGCACCCACATCCTTGCTTTCAGTTCACTCCATGGAATCAGCCGCCCCTAAATTCTAATTAAAAAGTCTCACAGCACCGGGTTCAAGTCCAACAGGTTTATTTGGAATCACGAGCTTTCGGTGCGCCGCTCCTTCCTCCAGCGCTCCGAAAGCTCGTGATTCCAAATAAACCTGTTGGACTTTAACCTAGTGTTGTGAGACTTCCTACTGTGCCCCACCCCAGTCCAACGCCGGCATCTCCACATTATGCCTAAATTCTAGAGCTTCCTCCAGCTCCACAACTCTGTGCTCCTTCGGTTCTGGCCTCTTGTGCATTTCAGATCTCCTTTACTCTACCAATGGCTGTATTGCCTTTAGCTGCCTCATTCTAAACTCAGGAATACCCTCCCAACTCTCTCCTCCCCTCTTTCCACTTTTAGGAAGCTCCTTAAAAGACCCAAGTCTTGGGTCACCATTTTCTCTTCAGTGTCAAATGTTTTGTTCGATAATGTTTCAGTGACGTCTTTGGGATTTAAAAAAATTCTTTCATACTTTTGAGCATTGCTGGCAAGGTCAGCATTTATTGTCCATCCACAATTTCCCTTGAGAACATGGTGGAGAGCCGCCATTTTGAATTATTGCAGTCCATCTGGTGTGGGTACACCCATTGAGCTGTTAAAGAGGGAGTTAGATAGAAGAAGGAGATAGATCTATTTCTAATTTAAAAAGGTATAAAAGGATGTGGGGAACAGGTGGGGAGATGGATCTGAGACCAGGGAGAGATCAGCCATGATCTGATTGAATGGCAGAGCAGGCTCGAAGGGTGGAATTTGCCGACTTCTGCTCCTAATTCCAATGTTCCTCAGAGTTCCTGAATTTTGACCCAGTGACAGAGAAGGAACGGTGATATATTTTCAAGTCAGGATGGTGTGTGGCTTGTAGGGGAACTTGCAGGTGGTGGTGTTCCCAGGCATCTGCTGCCCCCATCCTTCTACACAGTAGAGGTTGCAAATTTGGAAGATGCTGTCAAAGGAACATTGGCGAGTTGTTGCAGTGCCTCTTGTAGATGGTGCACATAGCTGGCACTGTATATCAGTGGTGGAGGGAGTGAATGTTTCAATGATAAAAGTGCTATATAAATGTAAATTGCTGTTGTCCTGAACCATATCAGATCTGGAAAATCTAGCACTGATTTGATTTATTATTGTCACATGTATTAATTTACAGTGAAAAATATTGTTTCTTGTGCGCTATACAGACAAAGCATACCATTCATAGAAAAGGAAATGAGAGAGTGCAGAATGTAGTGTTACAGTTATAGCTAGGGTGTAGAGAACGATCAACTTAATGCAAGGTAAGTCCATTCAAAAGTCTGACAGCAGCAGGGAAGAAGCTGTTCTTGAGTTGGTTGGTACGTGACCTCAGACTTTTGTATCTTTTTCCTGACGGAAGAAGGTGGAAGAGGGAACGTCCAGGGTGTGTGGGGTCTTTAATTATACTGGCTGCTTTGCCGAGGCAGCGGGAAGTGTAGACAGAGTCATTGGATGGGAGGCTGGTTTGCGTGATGATTGGGCTACATTCATGACTCTTTGTAATTCCTTGCGGTCTTGGGCAGAGCAGGAGCCATACCAAGCTGTGATACAACCAGCAATAATGCTTTCTAATAATGCATCTGTAAAAGCTGGTGAGAGTCGTAGCTGACATGCCAAATTTCCTTAGTCTTCTGAGAAAGTAGAGGCGTTGGTGGGCTTTCTTAACTATAGTGTCAGCATGGGGGGACCAGGACAGGTTGTTGGTGATCTGGACACCCAAAAACTTGAAATTCTCGACCCTTTCTACCTCGTCCCCATTGATGTCGACAGGGACATGTTCTCCTTTACGCTTCCTGAAGTCGATGACAATTTCCTTTGTTTTGTTGACATTGAGGGAGAGATTATTGTTGCCGCACCAGTTCACCAGATTCTCTATCTCATTCCTGTACTCTGTCTCACCATTGTTTGAGATCTTGCTGTACATTGACACTATCAGGAAACAAGTCCTACGAGTTTATACCCCTTTATGTTTGGAAATATGACTTTTCAGATTTTTAAGTTCTGGATATTTTGCAGTTTGAACTGGGGCAGAACAAACTCCTTAAAAACACAAGGCCGCATCCCAAGATGAAGGTGAGAAACAGAGAAGTCACCCTCAGGGGTGCGTGAAATCCAAACATCCAACGAAACTCGTAACGGTGGAAGGAAGAGACATTCATAATATAAAGTACTGGACACTGAACAATGGCTGCCACAGAGAGACACACCCAAAACCTCCTGCACATATACAGTGACTGAAGTACTTCAGGGCAAGGCTGCAGCCACCAGAGAGAGATTGCATGTGACGCAAGTGGTGTCAAAAAGCCTTTGTCGAGGAAACAAGCTGAGGGTTGCTCTTGCCCCCTCTCTCTCTTTTGGAATGAGAGTGTTGCCAAGTTTGAGAAACCAACTCCACCAGAAACCTACCAGTGAACTGACATCTTGTAATCATTGCAATATCTTCTCTACCTAACTGCTTCCAACAAACCAGCGAATCCAAGTCGGCTGCTGCGTTTGAAACCCACGCCTCAATCATAGAAACCCTACAGTGCAGAAGGAAGCCATTCGACCCATTGAGCCCGCACCAGCAACAATCCCACTAAAGTTAAACTTTATTTATTTATTAGTCACAAGTAAGGCTTACATTAACACTTCAGTGAAGTTACTGTGAAATTCCCCTAGTCGCCACATTCCGGCGCCTAACCAGCATTAATGCGCCTAATGCTGGTTAGGTGCATTGGGTCAATGCACCCAACCAGCACATCTTTCAGACTGTGGGAGGAAACCAGAGCACCCAGAGGAAACCCACTCAGACACGGGGAGAATGCGCAAACTCCACACAGACAGTGACCCAAGCTGGGTATCGAACCCGGGTCCCTGGCGCTGTGAGGCAGCAGTGCTAACCACTGTGCCACCATGCCAGTCCCTCAGGCCCTATCCCCGTAACCCCACATATTTACTCTGCTAATCCCTTTAATTTACGCATCCTGGGACACTGAGGGGCAATTTAGCAAGGCCAATGTACCTAAGCCGCACATCTTTGGATTCAAAAGAACAAAGAAAATTACAGCACAGGAACAGGCCCTTTGGCCCTCCAAGCCTGCACCGACCATGCTGCCTGACTTAACTAAAACCCCCTATGCTTCCGGGGACCATATCCCTCTTCCCATCTCATTCATGTACTTGTCAAGACGCCCCTTAAAAGCCACTACCGTATCTGCTTCCACTACCTCCCCCGTCAACGAGTTCCAGGCACCCATCACTCTCTGTGTAAAAAATCTGCCTTGTACATCTCTTTTAAAACTTGCCCCTCGCACCTTAAACCTATGCCCCCTAGTAATTGACTCTTCCACCCTGGGAAAAAGCTTCTGACTATCCACTCTGTCCATGCCTCTCATAATCTTGTAGACTTCTATCAGGTCTCCCCTCAACCTCTGTCGCTCCAGTGAGAACAAACCAAGTTTCTCCAACCTCTCCTCATAGCTAATGCCCTCCATACCAGGCAACATCCTGGTAAATCTTTTCTGTACCCTCTCCAAAGCCTCCACATCCTTCTGGCAGTGTGGCGACCAGAATTGAACACTATATTCCAAGTGCGGCCTCACTAAGGTTCTATAAAGCGTCAACATGACTTGCCAATTTTTAAACTCAGTGCGCTGGCCGATGAAGGCAAGCATGCCGTATGCCTTCTTGACTACCTTCTCCACCTGCATTGCCACTTTCAGTGACCTGTGTACCTGTACATCCAGATCCCTTTGCCTATCAATACTCCTAAGGGTTCTGCCATTTACTGTATATTTCCTATCTGTATTCGACCTTCCAAAATGCATTACCTCACATTCGTCTGGATTAAACTCCATCTGCCATCTCTCCGCCCAAATCTCCAACTGATCTATATCCTGCTGTATCCTCTGATGGTCCTCATCGCTATCCGCAAATCCACCAACTTTTGTGTCGTCCGCAAACTTACTAATCAATCCAGTTACATTTGGATTGTATTGGATTGTATTTGGATTGACTCGAGGACAACTAAAGGACATTTAATCATTTTAAAAACTTTTTTATCAGACTCTTAACACCTTTCGTACATGTGCGTGCCTGCAGCTGAATCACTGCATGAGGGCCCAATGCTTGATGTTGTGCTTTACTATTCTCCTATGGTTTAGTGGTTAATAAATTTGCCCCTTCCTTGACTCAGCAAAAATGTGTTTGAGTCGTCAATGCTCACAACTCAAATAGTTAAATACATTTTGATTTGAATCGTAGAATAAAATCCCTACAGTGCAGAAGAGGCCATTCGGCCCATTGCGTCTGCACCGACTCTCTGACAGAGTATCTTACCCAGGCCCTCCCCTCTGTCCTATCCCTGTAACCCCGCACATTTCCCATGGCTAATCCATCTAACCTGCACACCGTGGGACGCTAAGGGACAATTTATCATGGCCAATCCACCAAACCTGCATATCTTTGGAGTGTGGGAGGAAACCGGAGCACCCGGAGGAAACCCACGCAGACACGGGAAGAACGTGCAGACTCCACACAATCACCCAAGGCCAAAATTGAACCCGGGTCCCTGGTGCTGTGAGGCACAGTAAGAAGTCTCACAACACCAGGTTAAAGTCCAACAGGTTTATTTGGTAGCAAATACCATAAGCTTTCGGAGCTTGCTGCTCCTTCGTCAGATGGAGTAGCAGTGCTAACCCATTGTGCCACCTTGTCACCCAGGACATATACTCATGAAAAATAAACTTAACCCTTTGTTGTGGCCAACCAAGGAGGTTGGTTTGAGGGGAGCCAGTTAACACTTTCTCACCCGGACGAGTCTGGCTCCGACTTGACCCAGCATTTAACCTCTCTGCAACCTTTGCTCCTACTTCCTGTCACCCTGTAATTCCAGAGGCACCGCCACTGCTGCCTTTGTAGGTGACCTACTCTCTGCCATCCCTGCGAGGATGCAGCAACTTGCTGGCAAATGCAGGAGCTCACTTCAGCACACTCCAAAGAGACTCCAGGCTTTACAGTGGAAAACAATACTTTAAATCGATCTTACCCTGCAATCGTACCTAATGCAGGGTCCACCTTGCAGTAGAAAGCTTGTCCACCAAGCGATCTGCGTAGCCATTGCCTGGACCGGTGGGGTCCACATTTGGAATGTTGGCATCATGCCAGCCATTGGCTGAGCGACATCAGGAGAGTGTCAATTCAACCCCTCCTGGCATGGGCCTGTTTTTTTGATTTGATTTATTATTGGCACATGTATTAACATACAGTAAAAAGTATTGTTTCTTGCGTGCTATACTGATAAAGCATACCGTTCATAGAGAAGGAAATGAGATAATGCAGAATGTAGTGTTACAGTCATAGCTAGGGTGGAGAGAAAGATCAGCTTAATGCAAGGTAAGTCCATTCAAAACTCTGACAGCAGCAGGGAAGAAGCTGTTCTTGGGTCAGTTGGTACGTGACCTCAGATTTTTGTCTCTTTTTCGGAAGAAATCATAGAAATCATAGAAACCCTACAGTGCAGAAGGAGGCCATTCGGCCCATCGAGTCTGCACCGACCACAATCCCACCCAGGCCCTACCCCCACATATTTTACCCACTAATCCCACTAACCTACACATCTCAGGACTCGAAGGGGCACTTTTTTAACCTGGCCAATCAACCTAACCCGCACATCTTTGGACTGTGGGAGGAAACCGGAGCACCCGGAGGAAACCCACGCAGACACGAGGAGAATGTGCAAACTCCACATAGACAGTGACCCGAGCCGGGAATCGAACCTGGGACCCTGGAGCTGTGAAGCAGCAGTGCTAACCACTGTGCTGTGGTGGCGGAAAGTGGTGTGGAAGGCGGAAGAGAGAATGTCCGGGATGCGTGGGGTCCTTAATTATGCTGGTTGCTTTGCCGAGGCAGCAGCAAGTGTAGACAGAGTCAATGGATGGGAGGCTGGTTTGCGTGATGGGTTGGGCTACATTCATGACTTTTTGTAGTTCCTTGCGGTCTTGGGCAGAGCAGGAGCCATGCCAAGCTGTGATACAACCAGAAATAATGCTTTCTATGGTGCATCTGTAAAAGTCGGTGAGAGTCGTAGCTGACATGCCAAATTTCCTTAGTCTTTTGAGAAAGTAGAGGCGTTGGTGGGGCATTCTTAACTATAGTGTCGGCACAGGGGGACCAGGACAGGTTGTTGGTGATCTGGACACCTAAAAACCTGAAGCTCTCGACCCTTTCTACTTTGTAGTGTGTGTGTGTGCGTGTGTGCGTGCGTGTGTATGTGTGTGCGTGCGTGTGCGTGCGTATGTGTGTCCCTGTCACAGAACACTGAGCAGGAAGTGGCACAGGGCATCACACAAAAACGATGCAAAGTGAGGGACTTTGACGCCGAAGGGATTCAGAAACCTCCCAAATGAGAGCCACAACCTGCCACGTTTGCCAAAGTGAAATTGTTTTCCTCCTCCTCTACCCGACTCTCCTTGAAGGGCACGGCGCCCATTGCATTATGCAGCTAAAAATGCACAGTGGTTGCCAAGAAGCGTTCTGCCTGAATTGGGATTCAATTGGCTGCAAACAAACAGCCAATTTTATTTTCTTTTTGCGAACCATTTTCATCTTTCACCAACTCAACTTGAACAAAACTGTACTCTTGACACGAACGTCCTCCAGAAGTGCTGGCTGTCTCTGCGTGAATCCGCCTCCTTGGTGTCTCAGTGGTACAGGGACTGTCAGTTGTGCAGATCCTTGTGAGCAGCAGATAACAGGACCTTCTATTTCGTCCAGACAAGATGCAGACTTCCGTCTGGGAATAGAAGTGGGTGTGGTTAATGGTAACTAACAGCAGTGATGTAAGTCAGGAGCTGGAACAACAATTTAGCTTTCAGTTTTACCTCAGTAGGCAGGGCTGAAGGGGAGGACTGGCACCGAGCATCATAGAATCCCTGCAATGCAGGAGGAGGCCATTCAGCCCATCGAGTCTGCACCGAACACAATCCCACCCAGGTCCTATCCCCATAACCCCACACATTTACCCTGCTAATCCCCTGACACTAGGGGCAATTTAGCACGGCCAATCAACCTAGCCCGCACATCTTTGGACCTGATCTTTATTTAATTATAAAATTTTATTTACAGAGACACACCTGATGAATCTCCAAACCCAAAAAGTAAAGTTTCAGTCTGCTCCTATATATAGGAGCTCAAATTAATCCCCAGTTACTGCCCACCTTGGTTCCTGCTCAGCCCAAGACCGCAAGAAACTACAAAAGGTCGTGAATGTAGCCCAATCCATCACGTAAACCAGCCGCCCATCCATTGACTCTGTCTACACTTCCCGCTGCCTCGGAAAAGCAGCCAGCATAATTAAGGACCCCACGCACCCCGGACATTCTCTCTTCCACCTTCTCCCATTGGGAAAAAGATACAAAAGTCTGAGGTACCAACCGACTCAAGAACAGCTTCTTCCCTGCTGCTGTCAGACTTTTGAATGGACCTACCTCGCATTAATTTAATCTTTCTCAACACCCTAGCTATGACTGTAACACTACATTCTGCACTCCTTTCCTTCTCGATGAACTGTCTGCTTTGCATAGCATGCAAGAAACAATACTTTTCACTGTATGCTAATACATGTGACAAATAATAAATCAAATCAAACCACCACCTGAGTCCAATTGAACACCAAGTTATTAATTTACAATGAATATTTCCTGTCTCTATTCCATTAACGAAGCCTCCGGGTTTTGCCTTGTAAACCCAGCACCTCCTTCTCAAGGAGATGGGGGAAGACTTGATTCCAGCTTCCCACGGGACAGTCAAGCTGAGACAGGGAGACCCCAGGTTCAATCTCTGGCTTGTGACAGTGGTCTGATTTTGATTGTGAATACAGTAAACAGTCTCACAGCACCAGGTTAAAGTCCAACAGGTGTATTTGGTATCACGAGCTTTCAGAGCACTGCTCCTTCATCAGGTGAGTGAGAGTCACTCACCTGATGAAGGGGCAGCGCTCCGAAAGGTCGTGATACCAAATAAACCTGTTGGACGTCAACCTGGTGCTGTGAGACTTATTTCTGTGCCTATCCCAGTCCGACGCCAGCATCTCCACACCATTGTGAACACAGCAAAGGAGCCGGTGGGGGAGTGGGTCACAATTGACACAGATGTAGGGATGGGAATGATTAGCCGTTCAGCTGTATCAGCAGTTCAAGAAGGTGGCTCACCACCATCTGCTCAAGGGCAACTAGGGATGGGCAATAAATGCTGGCCAGCCAGCGACGCCCACATCCCTCGCGTGAATTTTTAAAAACGGTTTCTGATTCAGAGCCTCATTCCTAGAACACCAGTGTTAAAGCATTCAAGGGGGTATTTAAACTTTTTTGCCAATAAAGTTTAAAGTTTATTTATTAGAGTCACAAGTAAGCTTACATTAACAGCGCAATGAAGTTACTGTGAAAATCCCCCAGTCGCCACACTCTGGCACCTGTTCAGATAAGAATTCAGCATGGCCAATGCACCTAACCTGCACGTCTTTCAGACTGTGGGAGGAAACCGGAGCACCCAGAGGAAACCCAGGCAGACACGGGAAGAACGTGCAAACTCCACACAGACAGTGACCCTAGCCGGGAATCGAACCCGGCAGCAGTGCTAACCGCTGAATAGCATTAGCGTATCAAGTGATATAAAGTAAAGGCAAGTAAATGGAGTTGAGGTACACGTTACCTCTGATCTATTAGAAAGGCAAGAGCAAGATCAAGCAACTTGCAATCCTCTATGAATAAAGGTAAATGATTACTTTGTAATGAGATATATTCTGGGTTGTTGTGTTGCCATAGCATTCCTGATGTGGAGGTGCCGGCGTTGGACTGGGGTGGGCACAGGAAGAAGTCTCACAACACCAGGTTAAAGCCCAACAGGCTTATTTGGAATCACGAGCTTTCCCCTGAGGAAGGAGCAGCGCTCTGAAAGCTGAGCAATCCCAGTGATGATTATTTATTTCAGCTTGCAGTTATGACTATCCTTTTGTGTGAAGGACACTGTTTAGTGATATTAACAAGCTGAGTGATTTCAAGCAAGTGATCTCACACTGGAGCTCTCTAAATGGTACCAGCTGGGCTTTCATAGTTTAGCACTGACTGAGCTCCTGTGGTAGATTAATTGCCTGCTAATTACTGCCCAGGTAGCTGCTATTAGCAGCAGGCCCTACCCTCTGTTCCAGTTACAAACACGCAGATGACTCAAATATTCTCAGATGTTACACCAGAATTATTGATCTGGGAGCGTCAGGTTGTGGCAGTTGAGTTGACTTGTTTCCAGTCTGCACTCTTTAATCATAGCCTCTGGATGATGGGCCTTTCCCAGACATAACATTAGAAGCCACTGTATCAGTGGATGATGCTATAAAAATTACTGGAATACATGATTTCAGATAAAGGAGTATAGAATATAAAAGTCAGGGTGTAATGGTGAATCTTACGAATAGGACCACATTACATGAAACATGACATAGAAACATAGAAGATAGGAGCAGGAGGAGGCCATTCGGCCCTTCGAGCCTGCTCCACCATTCATCACGATCTTGGCTGATCGCCCAACTCCAGAGCCTAATCCTGCTTTCTCCCCATAACCTTTGATCCCATTCGCTCCAAGTGCTATGTCTAGCTGCGTCTTGAATACATTCAATGTTTCGGCATCAATAGGGAGGCGGTGGCAGAGTGGTATTGTCACTGGACTAGTAATCTAATGACCTCAGGTAATTGTCTGGGGACCCGGGTTCGAATCCCACAACGGCAGATAGAGTCATGGAGATTTACAGCATGGAAACAGGCCCTTTGGCCCAACTTGTCCATGCCCCTTTGGGGCAGCACAGTGGTACAGTGGCCAGCACTGCTGCCTCACAGCGCCAGGGGCCTGGGTTCAATTCTGCCTTGGGTCACTGTCTGTGTGGAGTTTGCACATTCTTCTCATGTCTGCGGTTTCCTCCAGGTGCTCCAGTTTCCTCCCACAGTCCAAAAGGCATGCGTGTTAGGTGGATTGGCTATGCTAAATTGCCCTTAGTGTCAGGGGGACTAGCTAGAGTAAATGCATGGGGTTATGGGGATAGGGCGTGGGTGTGATAGTGGTTGGTGCAGACTTGATGGGCCAAATGGCCTCCTTCTGCACTGTACGAATTCTATGATCTATGAAATACTTCCTGTGGTAATAAATTCCACAGGCTCACCATTCTTTGAGTGAAGAAATGTCTCCTCATTTCCGTCCTAAATGGTCTACCCCAAATCCTCAGACTGTGACCCCTGGTTCTGGACTCCCCCACCATCAGGAACACCCTTCCTGCATCTACCCTGTCTCGTCCTGTTAGAATTTTATAAGTCTCTATGAGATCCCCCCTCATTCGTCTGCATTCCAGTGAAAACAATCCTAACCTAGTCAATCTGTCTCCTCATACATCAGTCCCGCCATCCCCGGACTCAGCCTGGTAAACCTTCGCTTCAGTCCCTCGAGAGCAAGAACACCCTTTCTCAGAAAAGGAGACCAAACCTGCACACAATACTCTAGGTGTGGCCTCACCAAGGCCCTGTATAATCACAACAACACATTCCTGCTCCTGTACTCGAAACCTCTCGCAATGAAGGCCAACATGCCATTTGCCTTCCTTAAGTGTTTGGGTCCCATATAAGAGGAAGGATGTTGAGACGATTGGGAAGGTACAGCACAGATTCACTAGAATAGGCTCTGATGAAGGGTCGTCCAGACCCGAAACATTGTCTCTATTCTCTCTCCACAGATGCTGTCAGACCTGCTGAGATTTTCCAGCATGTTCTGTTTCAGTTTCACTATAAAGATGGGCGGGTTAGGTGGATTGGCCATGCTAAATTGACCCTCAGTGTCAGGGGGTTTAGCAGGGTAAATATGTGGGGTTACGGGGTTAGGGCCTGGGTGCAGGCTCAATGGGCCTCCTTTGGCCTTGTTGGGATTCTATGATTCTATGATGAGAATATTGCCAGGTTGGAGGAAGTGCAAATACAATGGAAAACATGAAAAATTCAAGCTACTTTTATTGGAAAAGAGGAGATTACAAAAGATATTTGCAGTGTATAAATAGCAAATTATTGTTGATTTGGTTGATGCGGTTAAACTGACAAAGGGTTGAGAGAGAGCGTGGAGAGAAGCTGTTTCCTCTGGCCAATGAGGTCTAGCAGAAAGAAATATGGATATAAGATTAAATATTAAAAGATTTAGGACAGAGATTGAGGGCTGTGAGGATTTTCTTTTGGTTTATTCATTCGTGGGACATGGGCGTCGCTGCCTGGCCAGTATTTATTGTCCCTCCCTAGTTGCCCTTGATCTGGAGCCACATGGAGCCCAGACCAGGTAAGGACGGCAGACTTCCTTCCCTAAAGGACATTAGTGAACCAGATGGATTTTATCGACAATGGTTTCATGGCCATCAGTAGATTCTTAATTCCAGATATTTTTTGTGGAATTCAAATTCTCCCATCTGCCGTGGCGGGATTCGAACCCGGGTCCCCAGAACATTAGCTGAGTTTCTGGATTAATTGTCTTGTGATGGTGCCACTAGGCCAGTGGTTCCCAAAGGGTGCGGCGCGCCACACTGGTGCGGCGAGAGAGGATGGCAGGTGTGGCGGGAGGATTCAAGGACAATCAAAGAAACATTTTTAAAATGGCGAATGAGGGAGGATCTCATAGAGACTTATAAAATTCCAACAGGACTAGACAGGGTAGATGCAGGAAGGATTCAAGGACAATCAAAGAAACATTTTTAAAATGTTTCTTTGATTGTCCTTGAATCCTCCCGCCACACTTGCCATCCTCTCTCGCCGCACCAGTGTGGCGCGCCGCACCCTTTGGGAACCACTGCACTAGGCCATCGCCTCGCTGATATGGAATGTATTTGGCTTTCTTAGCTCCCAGGGAATGGAACTAAGGAATGGACTGCAACTCTGCAGTCGGGATTGATGGGGGAAGGAACTTCCCAAAGGACTTCATTTTATTTCATCTCAGCATGGATCCTGAGATTTGCCCATGGTTGATTCTGGGTGAGTTGCATGGAGTGTATGAGGGGCCATGGGGAATGGGTGGGGGATTCAGGAGGTGTGGGCTCAAGACTGTTTTCGTTCTCTTTTTAAGCTGTGATAAAGTCTCCGAGCCTTTCTCACAGCCCCCCTCACACAGCAGCCCCTGTGCTCACTCCAAGTTATTCCCGGAGCTGGTCTGACTTCAGCTATCAACAAAACACCCCTTCCCCCTCCCTGGAAAAAAAATGAGGCACTTTCTCCCAAGTCAGATTTGTGGAGGCAGGAATTTCCCCGACTCTGCTCTCAACTTGGGAGCGAGAATTCAGACCTGGTATATTCAGGCCTGGTAAACTCAGGCCTGGTAAACTCAGGCCCAGTAAATTAAGGCCTGGTAATAAATTCAGGCCTGGTAAATTTAGGCCTGGTGAATTCTGGCAGTAAATTAAGATCTGGTAATAAATTCAGGCCTGGTAAATTTAGGCCTGGTAAACTCAGGCCTGGTAAACTCAGGCCCAGTAAATTAAAATCTGGTAATAAATTCAGGCCTGGTTAATTCAGGGCCAGTAAATTCAGGCCTGGCAAATTCAAGCCTGGTAAATCCATTGCCCCCCCCACCCCACTCCCTCCCCGCATCCTCTGCCCCCATGCCTGATGTCTTAAAATGCTCTCCTGTCGATGACGTGGCTGTGTTCTGTCAATTTAATTCCCACGTGATGG
Source organism: Mustelus asterias (assembly GCF_964213995.1). Lineage (NCBI taxonomy): Eukaryota > Metazoa > Chordata > Chondrichthyes > Carcharhiniformes > Triakidae > Mustelus > Mustelus asterias. The sequence goes on along the minus strand of NC_135811.1, from coordinate 8,721,744 downwards.
AAACACTTTTTGGACAAAATTGGTAGGGCGCAACCAATTAATAATTTAATCATTTCTAACTGCTTCCTTCTAGTTACGGGGAGATCGAAAGTATCCGGGTACTCCATGAGCGCTCCTGTGCGTTTGTCAACTTTAAGTGCCACATGGCAGCTGCTAAAGCGTTGGAGGCGTTACAGGTGAGTTTGGAAAGATTTCCCTGTTCTGCAGCATTGCCCTATCATCTGCCTTGTTTGCAAATCAGAGTCCCCCAATTTATCAATGAATTGAAGGAAGCATCGGAAGTGTTAATAGTAAATGGGGCAAGGCAGGTGGTCTGTTATCATTCCAATCTGCTCCAGAACAACATTCATAAAAGGCTCACCTTTTTGTATTAAATTGTAATATTCGGGTGGGTAAATGTCCAGCTCAATTGTCCCGAGAATAAATTTTCCACTGTGTCAGCGAGTGGGAGGTGGGGCAAGCTTTACAGTAAACAGTATTCAGTTCACAGAATGAGAGGTCACACGACACCAGGTTATAGTCCAATAGGTTTATTTGAAATCACAAGCTTTCGGAGCGCTGCTCCTTCGTCAGGTGAAGTGAAGCGGGGTGCGCAGGCACAGAATATGTATAGGCAGAGAGATGATAGCCCGACAGGTAATCAAGAGTGTCAAAGGATAAGGAAAGATAGTGTGGGCCAGCTGAATAACAAGTCTTTACAGGTAATCACGAGTGCTAATAGACAAATGCAGACTGTTAGATAAGAACATGAGAACTAGGAGCAGGAGTAGGCCATCTGGCCCCTCGAGCCTGCTCCGCCATTCAATAAGATCATGGCTGATCTTTTTGTGGACTCGGCTCCACTTACCCGCCCGCTCACCATAACCCTTAATTCCTTTACTGTTCAAAAATTTATCTATCCTTGCCTTAAAAACATTCAATGAGGTAGCCTCAACTGCTTCACTGGGCAGGGAATTCCACAGATTCACAACTCTTTGTGTGAAGAAGTTCCTCCTCAACTCAGTCCTAAATCTGCTCCCACTTATTTTGAGGCCATCCCCCTTGTTCTAGTTTCACCCGCCAGTGGAAACAACTTCCCTGCTTCTATCTTACCCCCTTCATAATCTGATATGTTTCTATAAGATTTCCCCTCATCCTTCTGAATTCCAATGAGTACAGCCCCAGTCTACTCAGTCTCTCCTCATAAGCCAACCCTCTCAACTCCGGAATCAACCTAGTGAATCTCCTCTGCACCCCCTCCAGTGCCAGTATATCCTTTCTCAAGTAAGGAGACCAAAACCGTACACAGTATTCCAGTTGTGGCCTCACCGGCACCTTATACAGCTGCAACATAACCTCGCTGTTTATAAACTCCATCCCTCAAGCAATGAAGGACAAAATTCCATTTGCCGCCTTAATTACTTGCTGCACCTGCAAACCAACTCCTTGTGATTTTTGCACAAGGACACCCAGGTCCCTCTGCACAGCAGCATGCTGCAATTTTTTACTATTTAAATAATAGTCCATTTTGCTGTTATTCCTACCAAAATGGATGACCTCACATTTACGAATGGTCAGCATGTGTAAAGTGTCAGTAGGCTGTACAACAAGTGATATCCACCCAAGGCCAACACCGGCATCATAGAATCCTACAGTGCAGAAGGAGGCCATTCGGCCCATCAAGTCTGCACTAACCACAATCCCACCCAATCCCTATCACCACAACCCCATACATTTACCCTAGCTAGTCCCCCTGACACTAAGGAACATGGCCAATCAATCTAACCCGCACATCTTTCGGACTGTGGGAGGAAACTGGAGCACCCGGAGGAAACCCAGGCAGACACGGGGAGAACGTGCAAACTCTGCACAGACAGTGACCTGAGCCGGGAATCGAACCCAGGTCCGTGACGCTGTGAGGTAGCAGTGAACATAAGAACATAAGAACTAGGAGCAGGAGTAGGCCACCTAGCCCCTCGAGCCTGCCCCGCCATTCAATAAGATCATGGCTGATCTGATAGTGGTTTAGTTCCACTTACCCGCCCGCTCCCCATAACCCTTAATTCCCTTATTGATCAGAAACCTATCTACCTGTGACTTAAACATATTTAACGAGGTAGCCTCCACTGCTTCAATGGGCAGAGAATTCCAGAGATTCACTACCCTCTGAGAGAAGAAGTTCCTCCTCAACTCTGTCCTAAACTGACTCCCCCTTATTTTGAGGCTGTGTCCTCTAGTCCTTGTTTCCTTTCTAAGTGGAAAGAATCTCTCTGCCTCTACCCTGTCTCGCCCCTTCATTATCTTATATGTCTCTATAAGATCTCCCCTCAGCCTTCTAAACTCCAATGAGTACAGGCCCAATCTACTCAATCTCTCCTCATAAACTAACCCCCTCATCTCCGGTATCAACCTGGTAAACCTTCTCTGTACTCCCTCCAAGGCCAATACATCCTTCCACAACTAAGGGGAACAAAATTGTACACACTACTCCAGTTGCGGCCTCACCAGTACCTTGTACAATTGAAGCAAGACCTCCCTGCTTTTATACTCCATCCCCTTCGCGATAAAGGCCAACATTCCATTTGCCTTCTTGATTACCTGCTGCACCTGCAAACTGGGTTTTTGCGATTCATGCACAAGGACCCCCAGGCCCCTCTGCACAGTAGCATGTTGTAATTTTTCACCATTTAAATAATAGTCCATTTTACTATTATTCCTTCCAAAGTGGATAACCTCACACTTGTCAACGTTATACTCCATCTGCCAGGTCCTCGCCCACTCACTTAGCCTATCCAAATCTCTCTGCAGACTTTCCGCATCCTCCACGCAATTTGCTTTCCCACTCAACTTGGTATCATCCGCAAACTTTGTTACCCTACACTCGGTCCCCTCCTCCAGATCGTCTATGTATATGGTAAACAGTTGAGGCCCCAGCACCGATCCCTACGGCACGCCTCTAGTCACCAACTGCCAACCAGAAAAGCACCCATTTATTCCGACTCTCTGCTTCCTGTTAGATAGCCAATCCTCAATCCACGCTAACACTTTAACCCCAACTCTGTGTACCTTAATCTTCTGCAGCAACCTTTTGTGAGGCACCTTATCGAACGCCTTCTGGAAATCCAAAAACACCACATCCACCGGTTCCCCTCTGTCAACCGCACTCGTTACATCTTCATAAAAATCCAGTAAATTCATCAAACATGACTTTCCCTTCATGAATCCACGCTGCGTCTGCTTGATCGAACCATTTTTTTCCAGGTGTCCTGCTATTTCTTCTTTAATGATGGATTCCAGCAATTTCCCAACTACAGACGTTAAGCTAACCGGCCTGTAGTTACCCGCCTTTTGTCTACCTCCTTTTTTAAACAGTGGCGTCACATTAGCTGTTTTCCAACCAGCCGGCACTTCCCCAGAGTCCAGCGAATTTTGATAAATTACAACCAACACATCCGCTATTACTTCTGCCATTTCTTTCAGTACCCTGGGATGCATTCCATCCGGGCCCGGGGACTTGTCTACCTTTAGTCCCATTAGCCTACCAAGCACTACCTCTTTAGTAATAGTAATCGTTTTAAGGACCTCGCCCCCTACAGTCCCACGACCATCAATTTTCGGTAAGCTATTTGTGTCCTCTACCGTGAAGACCGACACAAAAAACTTGTTTAAGGCCTTGGCCATTTCCTCGTTTCCCATTATTAAATCCTCCTTCTCGTCTTCTAAGGGTCCAACATTTACTTTAGCCACTCTTTTCCTTTTTATATATTTGTAAAAACTTTTATTATCAGTTTTTATATTTTGTGCTAGTTTAGTTTCATAATCTATCTTTCCTTTCTTTATCGCTTTCTTAGGGGTTCTTTGTTGTTTTTTAAAGCTTTCCCAATCTTCCAATTCCCCACTAGTTTTGGCCACTCTGTACGCATCGTTTTTTAATTTAATACTCTCCTTTATTTCCTTAGTTATCCACGGCTGGTTATCCCTTTTCGTTATCCCTTTATCACAGGAATATATTTTTGCTGAGTACTGAGAAAAATCTCCCTAAAAATCCGCCGCTGTGCTAACAGTGCTAACCACCATGCCACCGTGCTGCACATCACAGTTTACAGAAAACGCAGCCCATAACTGAAAGTCCCCCAGTATTGGCAGGGTTATTTCTCCAGTTTACACGCAGGCAGTGGAGGATAGATAATGCATCAAATCAATCCTGGTCACTTACAGCAGTGTAACCGACAGGGGATTACCCAATCATCTCCACTCTGGCTGAGACATGTGGGGCGGGATTTTCCGGCCGCGCTCACCCCAAAGCCGGACGATCCCCCGCGAGGTCAGGAGACCTTAGCATGGTTCGTGTCCTGCTGCTACCATTCCTGTGGTGGGCGGGATGGTAAAAATTCAGCCTGTGGTGTTAAATACAGCAACAAATTTCAAACATTCACAAGTGTTTATTTGCAAACACAAGTTGAAGAGGTGTAAATCAGCGGAAATAAAGCTCCAGTAGGATATTAAAATTAAATCATTTCATATTTTTAAGGTAGAGGTAAATAGGTTCTTGACTCACAAGGGAGTCAAATGTCCATAGAATCTCTACAGTGCAGAAAGAGGCCATTTGGCTCGTCGAGTCTGCACCGACCACAATCCCACCCAGGCCCTATTCCCGCAACCCCACATATTTACCTTGTTAATCCCCTAACACTAAGGGGCAATTTAGCATGGCCAATCAACCTAACCCGCATATCTTTGGGAGGAAATCGGAGCACCCGAGGAAACCCACGCAGACACGGGGAGAATGCGCAAACTCCACACAGACAGTGACCGGAGGCCGGAATTGAACCCGGATCCCTGGCGCTGTGAGGCAGCAGTGCTAACCACTGAGCCGCCCTTGTTATTGGGATAGGCTGAATGTGAAATTGAGACATAATCTTATTGAACGGTGGAGCAGGCTCGAGAGGCTGAGTGGTCTATTCCTGCTACTGATTGGTATGTTCCAATATTGGTATGTTCTCCTCTAACCCTGACAGAGTACCTCCATTTTCTGGTCTCTTCCTCTTTCCTGACTGTCTGATTCCCCTCGTGACGTGATCCATGGAAATGCAGGCAGTTTCCATAGGCATGCTGAAGGTACCCAACTCTACCCTTCTGCAACTCTCTCATCAGAGCTTTTCTCCAGGAGTTCAACAATGGAACAGAGATTTGTATTTCCACATTTGTTCCATTCAGCTCAAATTCAGGTGGCACGGTTAGAAAATGTAGATAAGAGCAGAAAATTGCAAAGGGACATTGGTAGATGAAGTGAGTTGGCAGAATGATGGCAAATGGAGTTAAATAGGGGGATGGCATCGGAGTTTAGAAGCATGGTAGGTGTTTCATTGAAACATAGAAGATTCATAAATGTTGCGGGATTCTGGACATTAGTTTGTGATACCAAGATAACCAAAGCAAAACAAGGTGATTTTGGAAATTACATTTTTTTCAATTGGTTTGTCAAACCAGTTGGAAAAATGTAATTTCCCCTCTGAAATGATTTTGTTGTGTGTTGCCAGTTTATTTAAATTTGCGGTACCTATAAAATTATCCTGCAGAGTCGTACACTCGCAGTATCTTCAAAGAGAGAGTTTGTGAATGGGTGGCGGAGTGCATTCCGAGCCGCTGTGGACCACAAGCACCCACAGCTTGCAGGGGACGTTCAGTTTCCGTGTTGTGAGTTAGTGTCGTACCTATTGCCACCCCGATGAGGTTGGCTAACTGAAGGGCTGAACCTTCCTGATCTTTATGCCTTATGGCCACCAGGCACCTGGTCTCAGTTTGGTCAGTAATTCTCTCTTTAATTCACAGGGTAAAGAAATAGAAAACACCAAGTTGCTAATCAGATACCCTGACAGACATCTGAATAAACGAGCTTCCCCACTGCAGAAAGCCCCTGTCCCGGTCCAAGTGTCGGTCCAATCAAAAATCATGACAGCAGCGTGCGGGTAAGTTCACGAGATGGGGGGCACATATATATGGACATTGATAGTCACATGATCGTTGACAGTATGGGCTTAGCGTCATTTGACTTTAGCACATTGCCTGTCCCAATCTCTTGAGTCCTGTCTGACCCTCCGAGATCGCTACACTCCTTCAACGTGGCCTCTTGTACATCCTCGACAGTTGAGGTGTCAGATCACATAGAATCATAGAATCCTACAGTGCAGAAGGAGGCCATTTACCCCATCGAGTCTGCACCGACCACAATCCCACTCAGGCTCTAGCCCCATAACCCCATGCATTTACACTAGCTAGTCCCCCTGACAGTAAGGGGCTAAATTGCATGGCTGTATACCCGAACAGGCGCCGGAGTGTAGCGACTAGAGGATTTTCGCAGTAACTTCATTGCAGTGGTAATGTAAGCCTACTTGTGACTAATAAATAATTAACTGAGGGAGAATTTAGCATGGCCAATGCACTTAACCAGCACGTCTTTCAGACTGTGGGAGAAAACCGGAGCACCCGGAGGAAACCCACGCAGACACGGGGAGAACGTGCAGACTCCACACAGACAATGACCCAAGCCGGGAATTGAATCCGGGTCCCTGGCGCTGTGAGGCAGCAGTGCTAACCACTGTGCTGTTTAATGTCCTTTTTAGTTGAGTTTGGGTGGTTGGTTTGGAGTGTGGAATTGGACAGAGGGAGACTCTGTTCTGAATTTTAAATGCTTTTTACTTACCTCAGGTCGAAGCGTCGCGGTCCAGTTGACGGTGATGAATGCTACTTCTGGCGCACCACTGGCTGCCATTTTGGAGACAAATGTCGCTACAAACACATTCCTGATCACAGGGGAGTTGACAAGAAACCCTGGCAGCACTGAAGGAGATGTGCTATCCCCGGAAACCAAATAAAGCAAAGTATTAAGGATGCACTAACTCCAGCACAACTTTCCAAATCTCAGGGTCACTCTGATGGTCATCGGGATACTCAATGGACCCATCATTCGCTCTTGGAAAATGGTTGGGATTGGATATTTGCACTCCAAATCGAACCCGTTGGATTGATGACAAGTACTGTCGGGTTGAAAAAAGTTTGATTTTTGACACATTTAATTCCAGTTTTTGGGACATATCTATCTCTACCACCCTAAAGTGAGCCGCATATATTTGTGCGGTATTTAAAATTCCATTTTGTTCGGAATATCCAAGCTGAAAGACACGAGTTTGGGGAACAGCTACGAATCTCCCCCTCCCTGCCCTCGTGCAGTGTCCCTTTTTGATCTTTTTGCTTCATCCATTTTCAAATATGTCCAGTGGATTTTCTCGGAATATTTCCAGGGTGTCTTGACTCATTACCCGGTGCCTTCCTTGGGTTCTGAGTTGGAATCAGGCATTTAAGTTGGAGGTGGCCTTTATTTTTTTCGAATCTTTTTTTCGAGTGCAGTTGAACAGAGGGATCTGGGAATACAGGTACAGAATTCCCTAAAAGTGACGTCACAGGTGGATAGGGTCGTAAAGAGTGCCTTTGGTACATTGGCCTTTATAAATCGGAGTATCGAGTATAAAAGTTGGAGTGTTATGGTAAGGTTATATAAGGCATTGGTGAGGCCGAATTTGGAGTATTGTGTACAGTTTTGGTCACCTAGTTACAGGAAGGATGTAAATAAGATTGAAAGAGTGCAGAGAAGGTTCACAAGGATGTTGCTGGGACTTGAGAAGCTGAGTTACAGAGAGAGATTGAATAGGTTGGGACTTTATTCCCTGGAGCGTAGAAGATTGAGGGGAGATTTGATAGAGGTGTATAAGATTTTGATGGGTATAGATAGAGTGAATGCAAGCAGGCTTTTTCCGCTGAGGCTAGGGGAGAAAAAAACCAGAGGGCATGGGTTAAGGGTGAAAGGAGAAAAGTTTAAAGGGAATATTAGGGGGGGGGGCTTCTTCACGCAGAGAGTGGTGGGAGTGTGGAATGAGCTGCCAGATAAAGTGGTAAATGTGGGGTCACTTTTAACATTTAAGAAAAACTTGGACGGGTTCATGGATGAGAGGGGTGTGGAGGGATATGGTCCAAGTGCAGGTCAGTGGGACTAGGCATAAAATGGTTCGGCACAGACAAGAAGGGCCAAAAGGCCTATTTCTGAGCTGTAATTTTCTATGGTTCTATCTGTTCCAATCAATTCAGTGTGTGATCATGGCGGATCTGCCACCCCACTCCATCCACCCCCCTTTGTCCCATGTCCCTTAATGCCTTTAACAAGAAGTAAATTATCTCAGAATTAAAATTTACAATTGTTGTAGCATTAATTGCTGCTTTCAGAAAAGAGTTCCAAATTTCTAGCACGCTTTGTCATTCTTGAAGTGTTTCCAAAATTCACCCCTAAAAGGCCTGGTTCTATGTTTTGACCATGCCCCCTATTTCTTGTCTCTCAATCAGCAGAAATGGTATCTCTCCATCTTCCTTCTCAGTTACCCTTAATATCATAGAATCCTACAGTACAGAAGGAGGCCATTCGGCCCATTGACTCTGCATCAACTTTCCGACAGAGCATCTTCCACAGGCCCTATCCCCATAACCCCATGTATTTACCCCACTAATCCCCCTAAACCTACATATCTTGGGACACTAAGGGACAATTTAGCATGACCAGTCAACCTAACGTGCACATCTTTGGACATCTTGAGAATGTTGATTAAATTGCCCCTTAAGGTTCTAAATTCCAGGGAGTAGACCCCTAATTTGTTAAATCTAATTCACGTTCGCATTCTGGTAATGTTTTGGCAAATCTAGGCTGCACTCCCTCCAAGGCCAATATATTCTCCCTCGTAAAGCCTTCCCAAGATGTGGTACCTAGGACTGAAGACAGTACTCCAGATGTGGTCAAACCAGGACTTGTACATCTGGAACATAATATATGCTCTCTTGTATACCAATCCTCTGGATAAAGAAGATTTGAGGCATGAGTTGAAATGTCTTGGAAGGACGTTTCTACACAAGCACCATTACAACAATACAATGGAGGCCATTACATACAACCCATCGGATATGAAGCATGGGGAGGCGATGGCCTAGTAGTATTATCACTAGACTATTAATCCAGAAACTCAGCTAATGTTCTGGGGACCCTGGTTCGAATCCCACCATATCAGGTGGTGGAATTTGAATTCAATAAAAAAAATCTGGAATTAAGAATCTACTGATGACCATAAAACTATTGTTGATTGTCGGAAAAACCCATCTGGTTCGCTAATGTCCTTAGAAGTTTCCATCCTTACCTGGTCTGGCCTACATGTGACTCTAGAGCCACAGCAATGTGGTTGACTCTCAACTGCCCTCGGGCAACTAGAGATGGGCAATAAATGCTGGCCAGCCAGCGACACCCATGTCCCGTGAATGAATAAAAAAAAGTTTATCTTCTTTGTATGAGGAAGTCTCTCAAGATATTGAGGCACCATTTTCATGTCTTTTTATCTTCCCCTTGCTTCAAGTTATCCCATCTTACCTTCAGCCTTTCCTCCTCTGCTCTAAGGAGCCAGGTAATACCCACAGCTCCCCGGTGGTCTGCCCTGTCTCAAAACAAAAAGCAAAGTCCTGTGGATGTTGGGTGTTCTGAGGTAAAATGCTGGAAACCCCCAGTAGGTCAGACCACTCCTATGGTGAAGAGGCCAAAGTAAGGTTCATGTTTCAGGTTAATGGAGCTTTCATCAGAACCGCATTTCCTTTCAGCAGCTGCTGGAAGGCCTCGGGATTCGACCCCAGTACAAGAATTCCTGCAGACATTTCACCTCTACTGGGAGGTACCACCCTGCTTGACATGAATTGGATAGTTGTGTTGAGAAGGTTTGGGGGTGGAGGGTGGGAAAGGGGGTGGGTCTTTTTCTACTTGGTTCCCAGCACTATGTGGGAGAACTCCCTGCATTCCAGTGTATATTTTGTTGCCCTCAGGGTGTAGGTTTGCTGAATATTTGGGCTGGACCTTTCCGCTCATTCATGCCCTACTGTCGCTGCCAGTGAGAATGGGGAATTTGGCAATCGGTGGCACAGTGGTTAGCGCTGCTGCCTCACAGTGCCAGGGACCCAAGTTCGATTCCGGCCTCGGATCACTGTCTGTGTGGAGTTTGAACGTTCTCCCTGTGTCTGCATGGGTTTCCTTCGGCTGCTCCGGTTTCCTCCCACAGTCCAAAGATGTGCGGGTTAGATGGATCGGCCAGGCTAAATTGCCCCTCAGTGGCCCAAGATGTGTGGGTTAGATGGATTAGCCGGTAAATATGTGAGTTTATGGGGGAGGGCTTGGGTGGGATGCTCTGTCGGAGGGTTGGTGCAGACTCAATAGGCGAATGGCCTTCTTCTGCACTGTAGGGATTCTATGATCCTCTTGCGGTGGGATCAGAGAAACTCACTGGCGTGAATGCCTGGAAAATTCCACCTTTATATCAGTTGTAGTTGAGTAAGGAGGACAAAATCTTCATACGGGAGCGACCATTAATTTATTAATTTATTACAGATTAGACCACTTTCAGCCAGATGGATAAAATAAGGATTCATGTGGCTGGAGATGATTTAAGTATTGATTAGTCTGTATTGTCCATTGGATATTGGGACCAATCAGCTGTTGCTTCCCCCAGTAGCCGTTCGATACATTCACTTTCTAACTTGTATTAAGATTCATTATTTTTCTTTCTTAGCAGCCAATGCCACTGAGGAAGCCAAAATCTATTGCCTATGAGAAAATGATTAAGCAATATAGCTCGAGACTGTAAAGAGAGTTCTGCTGGGAATGAAGTACTGAATGTTGAATAAGCTATTTATGCCAAACTTCCTTCAGATCAGATCAGATCAGCCATGATCTTATTGAATGGCGGGGCAGGCTCAAGGGGCTAGATGGCCTACTCCTGCTCCTATTTCTTATGTTCTTATGTTCTTATGTTAAAACACATGCAATACAGGCAGTCCCCGGGTTACGAACGAGTTCCGTTTTTAAGTCTGTCTGTAAGTCGAATTTGTATGCAAGTCGGAACAGTTACATACGGTTCACATCTAGCGTCAATTAGTCAAATGTTTGTCATAGTATATAAAACATCTTAAATATAATAATATAGTAATAATAATAATAAATGGAAATGACACAAAACTTGGAAAACACGCAGTGTTTTGAGCGTCGCACAATGTAGTCCGCCCGTTCGTTAGTACGAACCAGTGTATGTAACTCGATGTTTTAAAATAATAGGCTTGACGGAGGTCGGTACGTAAGTCGGGCGTTCATAACCCGGGGACTGCCTGTATATATTTTTTTCTTTTTCTTTTGAGTTTCCTCCCCTATCAATCATTCTCCAACCCAAAAGACCTGTTGCTTCAGGTTGTAAGGCCTTTGCATTTCACTCGAACCCTTGTGTTGCTTTTGCCCCAGAACTGTATGACATGAAGGCTGGAATTGTATGGCCCCGCCCGCCATGGGAATCGTAGCAGGCGGGGGGGGGGGGGGGGGTGCGGACAGTCAGAAGGTCTATTGACCTTGGGCTGGGTTTTACAGTTTCGGGACGAACGAGGCCATAAAATCCCACCCGAGGTGTGAATTTGAAACTGGAATGGTTTCGCTTTTTATTATCATTTCTTCTTCCTCTCATTGGAATATCCAATCTGATTAAATTGCTGACACATTACCTACTTACGCAGAAAGTAAGACTTACGTTAACATATCACCGTTCATAACCGCCGGCCATCTCTCAGCATCTCACAGCCAATAATTACTTTTCAAGATAATGGGTGGCATGGTGGCACAGTGGGTTAGCACTGCTGCCTCACAGCGCCAGGGACCTGGGTTCGATTCCCGGCTTGGGTCACTGTCTGTGCGGAGTCTCCATGTTCTCCCCGTGTCTGCGTGAGTTTCCTCCGGATGCTGTGGTTTCCTCCCACAGTCCGGAGATGTGCGGGTTAGGTGGATCGGCCATGCTAAATTCTCCCTTAGTGTCAGGGGGACTAGCTAGGGTAAATGTGTGGGGTTATGGGGATAGGGTCTGGGTGGGACTGTTGTCGGTGCAGACTCGATGGGCTGAATGGCCTTCTTCTGCACTGTAGGGATTCTGTGATTCTATGATAACCCACTGAAGGAGAGTCAACCATGTGGTAAAATTGGCAGAATGTTCAACAAAAACATTTCAATAATAATAACTATAATTGATGTTGAAATATTCAAATTTTGAGCTATTTCTTTACACACTGAAAAGCATTCATGACACTTCCTAATCCTAGTCCATGCCAGGCTTTATTAGTTGCTGCGTTCTATAGCCCACACCACAATGTGGAATGGACTGTGAAAGAATGAAGGATGTCGGAAGTATGTATTCGATTAGTTCAAAGGGACTGGCAAATTGCACCTCACTCTGCAAGGACACAAGAATGGTTCTCATGCCATTGAAGTTTGGGTGACAAGAGTTGCTGGATGCCATGGAAGGCTGGGCAGAATTTGTTTTCCATTTCCTTTCCTGATGGGTATTCAGAAGAACCTTAAGCAAGTCACGCAGGGGAAGCGTGGAGTCTGTTTCCAGATGCTTGGGGCAGCGCAGTGGCACAGTGGTTAGCACTGTTGCCTCGCAGCAACAGATTCGGGTTCGATTCCTGGCTTGGGTCACTGTGTGGAATCTGCACGTTCTCCCCGTGACTGCGTGGGTTTCCTCCGGGTGCTCCGGTTTCCTCCCACAGCCCAAAGGTGTGCAGGTTAGGTGGATTGGCCATGCTAAATTGCCCCTTAGTGTCAGGGGGACGAGCTGGGGTAAATGGGGATAGGGTCTGGGTGGGATTGTGGTGAGTGGAGACTTGATGGGCCGAATGGCCTCCTTCTGCACTGTAGGATTCTATGATTCTATGTCGAGGGGAGTGAGGGATGGAGGCAGCAACTGGGACTAAGGCGATCTGGCCAACTCTCTTGCCTTTGGAAAGACGATGCGGGGAGGAAGAGAAACTTTTTTGAGTTTCCAGGTGTTGTACCGTCACCAGGAAATGCTTCTTCTTGTCCAGGCACTGGCACGATTGATCACAGCTTGCCCAGTCCAGGATGCGTATTTAAGAAAATACACTGTGTATTGGCATTGAGTGGACCCAACGGAAGATGTCGACTTGTAAAGTTCAATTTGTGCATGTATCACAGTGAAACAGACCAGTAAACAGACTTAGACTTCTAAAAGAAATAGGCCAGAATTTTACAATCCCGGGAATCGGAGCAGGCAAAGGGCAGAACGTGGGAAGGTCCATGGACCTTGGACAGGACTTTACGGTTTTGGGACGAGCGAGGCCATTAAAAACCCGCTCCATGAAAGTACTGTCAGTTTAACAAACCCGGTTTTTACAGAACGCCTTGTCCAGAATTGGATAGATTTGTCCAACTGACCAAAACATTGTGCAATCAGTTTTTGTTTTCACTTGGTAATCAATTTTCCCCAATCTGAAGCAAAATAGCTTGGCTGCTGGAATAGGAACAGAAAATGCTGGAAATGCTCAGCAGGTCTGGCAGCATCTGTGGAGAGAGAAAGACAGAGTTAACGTCACATCAGAACTGACAGGTCATGGACCTGAAACGTTGGCCGAGATTCTCTGGCCTCCCTTGACGGCTGGAGGTGGCGTGTCGTTGGCCAGTGGCTGGACCTTCTGGTCCCACTGCTGCCAATGGAATTTCCCATTGATTCTGACCCATGCCACCAGGAAAGCCGCGGCAGGGGTGTGCCGTTGACGGGAACCAGAAGATTCCGCCATCGCGGAGAGCCAGAAAATTTAAAGTAAAGTAAAGTTTATTTATTAGTCACAAGTAAGGCTTACATTAACACTGCAATGAAGTTACGGTGAAATTCCCCTAGTCGCCACACTCCGGCGCCTGTTCGGGTCCACTGAGGGTGAATACCCAATGCACCCTAACCAGCACGTCTTTCAGACTGTGGGAGGAAACCGGAGCACCCGGAGGAAACCCAAGCAGACATGGATTTCGCCCGTTAACTCTGGGCCAGAATCTCCGACTTCGCTCGCAGTTGGGACGTTCTGGCCCCGCTGCAGTGAACGGAGACTTGGCAGAGTGCCAAGTTCTCCATCCCTCACTGGCAGCGCCGGTGGGGCGTGAACAGCCAGAGAATCCTCAGTTCCTGTCTCCATAGATGCTGCCGGACCCGATGAGTATTTCCAGCATGTTCTGTTTTTATTTTGTATGCAATCATCGATGTTGGGTTGGACATAAAGTGAAGGATCAAACAACTGGACCCTGTTCAAACCTGGCACCACAATGGTGCCAGTCTTAGGAATTGGAAAGAATGTGGTGTTTTGACAATGAAAGAGATAAATCCTATCATTCATATCTCTTGAGACTTTAACATTGCTGGTCTTGGAACATAAGGTTGAGATTTTAAGTCCAGGAAATTGAAATGCCAAATATTTATTAATGTTACTGACTTACTCTTTTTTAAAAAAAAAATATAAAATGTATGCACTCTTTAACTCTGCAAAGCTGCCAAGCAGTGAAGAATTGCAATATGTATATAGGTCTCTGAACCATGGTTCGTCTCTGAGCAGGTTGTATCTTTGACTTGTGTAAAAGTGCTGTAAGCAAAGAGTCCAGTCTTACTTTCTATTGTCTGATCATTCTTAGACATTGACTACTACTTTCAACAATTGGCGGAGATTTGGACTTCTGTCCTCTTGCACCACTTGTTTTATGAACTGTACCCTCGAGAATCACTCATTTTCACAATATGATAATAAAGCATACATCTTTATGGCCGTGCCACGCTTTTGACTTGTTGTTACCAGGCAGAACATGATTAATTTAGTCTGTTCACCGCTGCAATATGGGGCGGCACGGTGGCACAGTGGTTAGCACTGCTGCCTCACAGCGCCAGGGACCCGGGTTCAATTCCCAGTCTGTCTGTGTGGAGTTTGCACATTCTCCCCGTGTCTGCGTGGGTTTCCTCCGGGTGCTCCGGTTTCCTCCTGCAGTCTGAAAGATGTGCTGGTTAGGGTGCATTGACCTGAACAGGTGCCGGACTGTGGCGACAACAGGAATTTCACAGTAACTTCATTGCAGTGTTAATGTAAGCCTTACTTGTGACTAATAAATAAATTTTAACTTTTAATATGATTTATTTTATTTTCGGGTCCTTGTGAATCTATGTGCTTGGGACGGTGAAGGGGTGTCAGTGTAAAGGACAAGCTTTCAATTCAGGTACTCTTTAGCTTTTCCTGCTTGATAGATGTCTCAAGGGCAATTAGGAATGGACAACAAATGCCCCGCCACCAGCTAACCTCCCACCCCCCAGCCCGCTCCGATCGCCGTCCTCCCTCCTGCCCCCATTGATCCCAATGCAGAGTGGCAGCAGGACCCCCCAACCCCACCGATCGCCCCTAGGCCCTTCCCCCATCAGGGCCTGCCCAGTGAGGCCCCAGCCCCTTGGCACTGCCCCATGCCCGGCGGGCAGTGCCAAGGTGCCCCCTGGACATGGGCACTTTGCCCCTTGTGCAGAGCCAGGGGCACAGGCTGGCACTGCCAGGGTACCCATGCCCAGGGGGCACCACCGCCCGACCCCCTGGGGGGCCCCGATTGCCCCCCTTCACTGCAGCGGGGTCAAACTGATAGTTCTCCGAAAGTGGGGATCCACTGTAATCCCCACTAGAATGAAATACCCAGGCGGGATGGGAGAGGCGAGCGGGCCCCGAGAATTCAGTCCCAGGCCCACTAATTATGGTTAAATTACATTTAAATAAAGATTTAAATTACTTCCCGCTGGTTTCCAGTGCGGATCCGACAACACCAGAAATCCAGTGCTGGGAGATGCGTGCGCAGTGGGAACATGTGCGCGAATCCTGCGCATGCCCAGCTGCGAGATTCTCCCACTCTGCTGCGCTAGAAAATTAATGCTACAGGGTGGGAGAATCCCCCCCAGTAAGTCCGGGGTGTGTGGGGTCCTTAATTCTGCTGCTGCTTTGCTGAGGCAGCGGGAAGTGTCGACAGAGTCAATGGATGGGAGGCTGGTTTGCCTGATGGATTGGGCTGCATTCACGACTCTTTGTAATTTCTTGCGGTCTTGGGCAGAGCAGGAGCCAAACCAAGCTGTATGAAAGAATACTTTCTATGGTGCATCTGTAAAAGTTGGTGAGAGTCGTAGCTGACATGCCAAATTTCCTTAGCCTCCTGAGAAAGTAGAGGCGTTGGTGGGCTTTCTTAACTATCGCGTTGGCATGGTGGGACCAGCACAGGTTGTTGGTGATCTGGACATCTAGAAACATGAAGCTATCGACCATTTCTACTTCGTCCCCGTTGATGTAGACAGGGGCATGTTCTCCATTAAGCTTCCTGAAGTTGATGGCTAAATCCTTCGTTTTGTTGACGTTGAGGAGAGATTATTGTCATTGCACCAGTTCACCAGATTCTCTATCTCCTTCCTGTACTCCATCTCGTCATTGTTTGAGATCTGACCCTCTACGGTGGTGTCATCAGCAAACTTGAATATCTGGGAGACCTCACTGTTCTTCTTTAAAATAGCGCCATAGGACTTTTAACATCCATCTGAGTTGAAAGGTGGTCTTCCCTTTACTGTCTCGTCTGAGAGGCGGCACCTCCAACATCGCAAGATGCCTCCAGTACTGCACTGGAGTGTTTGCATGGAAGTGCTTTTGGCTGCCTGCACAGAAGTGATGAATTGAAGAGGATCGCAGTTGGTAATGCTTTTGAGCTGTAGGGTAAACTCCCCTGTAGACACAGTCAATGATGAAGCTATGGCCTTTTATCCCCTTGGCCTAATCAGTGGAGCTCTTGGGTCTGACTGCCCTCTGCTCGTTTGAGCTGTCCCATTGTCAGTAAAACACCGGCACTGGCGCAAACTGGCCTCAAAATGGGGCTTTAATTCCAGGAATTGGCTGCATGCCTAGGACTGACCAGATGCACCACAACAGTTGGTCTTAGTCCAGTCCCAATCTTTAGATGACTTGTTTCTGCACTGGGCAATAGTTAATTGGTATCGCTTGCAGAAAGTGTTTATCTAGTGTATCATATCGACAGGGCGGCATGATGGCACAGTGGTTAGCACTGCTGCCTCACAGCTCCAGGGACCTGGGTTCGATTTCTGGCTTGGGTCACAGTGCATCGTCTGCACGTTCTCCCCATGTGTGCGTGCCTTTCCTCCGGGTGCCCCGGTTTCCTCCCACACTCCAAAGATGTGCGGGTTAGATGCATTGGCCATGCTAAATTGCCCCTTTAGTGTCCAGGGATGTGTAGGTTAGAGGGGTTAGTGGGGTAAATATGTGGGTTACGGGGATAGGGCCTGGGTGGGATTGTGGTCTGTGCCGACTCAATGGGCCGAATGGCCTCCTTCTGCACTGTAGGTTTAATCTCGCATTCCATTCCATTATCTGGTAATTGAGCTTGTGTCTATGTATGCCCTGTTTGTGAACCCAGTTCCCACTCACCTGATGAAGGAGCAGCGCTGCGAAAGCTCGTGCTACCAAACAAACCTGTTGGACTTTAACCTGGTGTTGTGAGACTTCTTACTGTGTCTACCCCAGTCCAACGCCGACATCTCCCCATCAGAGTGTCTATGAGTCATTGGGTTGTTGTAAAGATTTAAAAAAGAAAATTGTTACATGCTCTTGTGCATTAGCTGATTCACGGGAAACACTCAAACTGGAACTGATGTGAACATTGAAATTATATAGAATTTACAACACAGAAATGGGGCTTTCACCTAACTGGTCAATGATAGTGTTTATGCTGTATAAAAACCTCCTCCCACACTACTTCACCTTGCCCTGCTAGCATATCCTTTTTGCTTTCTCCCTCATGTGATAATTTAGCTTTCCCTTAAATGTACCTTTGCTATTCATGGCAACCACTCCCTGTGGGAATGAGTTCCACCTTCTCACACTCTTTGGGTAAAGGATTTTCTCCTTGAATTTTCCATTGAAAAATAATTATTACTCCAAGCAGCCGCCTTTCATTCAACCCATGTCATTTGTCTGGGCGATGCTTGTGGCTTGGGAGTGCAGGGAGTTGCTTGCTAACTGTTTCTTGAATAGATCGTGGCAAAAGCTACCTGCGTAACCCAGTGGCCCATCATTATCCTAACTTGCTGCTACACAAATTCCTGCTGTTGCTAAGCCACAGGTTCAAGGACAATTTGCGCTTGGCAATTCTGCCTAATCTGATTATGTCCATACTGAGTCACTGCTTCCCAAAAAGGTGAGGGGTGGGAATAAGACACGGAGTGAAAAGGAATAGGGCTTATCCTGCTTTTAGTATTTTTTTTATTCATTCACGGAATGCAAGAACAGCATTTACTGCCATCCCTATTTGCCCCTGAGAGGGCTGTGCTGTGGGGAGATGATGGCCCAGTGTTATTATCGCTAGATTATGAACGCAGAAGCTCAGCTAATGTTCTGGGGACCCTGGTTCGAATCCTGCCAAGGCATCTGGTGGAATTTGAATTCAATATAAAAAATCTGGAATTAGGAATCTACTGATGACCATGAAACCATTGTCGATTGTCGGAAAAATCCATCTGGTTCACTAATGTCCTTTAGGGAAGGAAATCTTCTGTCCTTACCTGGTCTGATCAGGCCATCATTTATTGCCCATCCCTAATTGCCCTGAAGAAGGTGGTGGTGCACTCCTCCTTGAACCGCTGCTGTCCCTGTGGTATAGGTACACTCTGTTGTTAGGGAAGGAATTCCAGGATTTTCATCCAGTGATAATGAAGGAACAGCGATATATTTCCAAGTCAGAATGGTGAGTGACTTGGAGGGGATCTTTCAGGTGGTGGTGTTCCCAGGTATCTGTTGCCCTTGTCCTTTCAGAGGGTACTGATCACAGGTTTTGAAAGCACTGTCTGAGGAGCCTTGATGAGTTGCTGCAGAGTCTGTAGATGGTACACGCAGCTACCACTGTGTGTCGATGATGGAGGGAGTGAATGTTGAAGCTGATGGATGGGATGTTAGTCGAATGGGTTTCTTTGTCCCGAATGGTGTCAAACTTCATGAATGTTGTTGGAGCTGCACCCATCCAATCATGTGGGGAGGCAGTGGCATAGTGGCATTATCACTGGACTAGTAATTGAGAGATCCACGTTAATGCACTGGGTTCGAATCCCACCACGGCAGATGGTGACATTTGAATTCATTAAGAATCTGGAATTAAAAGTCTAATGATGATCATGAAACCATTGTTGATTATTGTAAAAACCCATCTGGTCCACTAATGTCCCTTTAGGGAAGGAAATCTGCCATCCTTAGCTGGTCTGGCCTACATGTGATTCTAAACCCACAGCAATGTGGTTGACTCTTAAATGCCCTCGGGGCATATAAATAATGGATATTGTGGATTGGCCATGCTAAACAGTCCCTTAGTGTCCCAAGATGTGTAGGTTAAGGGGGTTAGCAGCGTAAATACGTGGGGTTACAGGGATAGGGTGCCATGCTTCATAATAAATGCCCACACCCCATGAACGAATAAAAATAAGTCCTACTTGTGCCTTGTAGATGCTTGACAGGTTTGGGGGAATCAGGAAGTGAGTTACTGTGGAGGAACCGTTGGACATCGCCTTGGGGAGAAGGCCACCGCGAGTGCCTACTCCGGTGTCATCGCCGGTATTGAGGAGGTCACAACGACGGTGCGGTCCCCCTGACCGTCTGAACTTATAGACTGATGACAAATTATTCTGGGTTTTTTTCGACGAGAGTTTATTTACAGCAAATAAAACTGATGCGCGTTATCACACACGAGGCTTGAGATGCTCAGGAAATAAAGGCTTTTATTTGCTGTACAACGAAGCTACTAATTATATACACGATCCCAGACTGAGGGGTCCCAGACAGAGCAGAGACCTTTATACCTCTCCCAGGAGGCGGAGTCCGACTGGGATGTACCACAATAACTATAATACAAGGTGTAACAGCCCAACCCTAACCCCAACAGCAACAAGTAGAACAACCCATCCCTAACCCCAGCAGCAACATATATACATACTTGTAGTACTGGCCAGACCCTGGCTCAATACTATCTAGTGGGAACCAACGATGGTTCACCACAGTTGCTCACCACAGAATTCCCAGGTTCTGATCTGCTCTTGTAACCACAGTATTTATATGGCTAGTCCAGTTCAGTTTCTGGTCAATGGTAACCCTCAGGATGTTGACAGTGGGGAATTCAGTGATTGTAATGCTATTGAATGTCAAGGGCTGATGGTTAGATCATCTCTTGTTGGAGATGGTCATTGCCTGGCACTTGTGTGGCGTGAATATTACTTGCCACACTTGTCAGCTCAAGCCTGGATATTGTCCAGGTCTTGTTGCATATGGCTGCAGACTGCTTCAGTATCTGAGGAGTTGGGAATGGTGCTGAACACTGTGCATCTATTATGCGTATGATGGAAGGGTGGCCATTGATGAAGCAGCTGAAGACGGTTGGTTCTAGGCTCCCCTGAGGAACTCTGCAGTGATGTCTGACAGCTGAGATGAATGACCTCCAACAATTATAACTTTTTACCTTTGCGCTCAATATGACTCCAACCAATGAACAGTTTCTCCCCTGATCAGTTTTTCTTAACCTGCTGAAGGCATACACAGTCAAATTCTATCTTGATTTCAAGAGAAGTCAATCTGACCTTAGCTCTTGAGTTGCTTTTCTCTATGTTTGGACCGAGGCTGTAATGGGGTCAGGAGCTGAGTGACCCTGGCGGAACCCAAAATGAGCGCCAGTGAGCAGGTAATTGCTGAGTAAGTGCCGCCTGATAGCACTGTCAGTGGCATCTTCCAGGACCTTGTTGATGATCGAGAGTAGACGGATGGGGTGGTAATTGGCCAGGTTGGATTTTCCCTGCTTTTTGCAACATGACATACCTGGGCAATTTTCCACATTGCTGGGTAGATGCCAGTAGCTATTCTGGAACAACTTGGCTAGGGGCACAGCAAGTTTAATGAAGAGTGCAGGAGGTGATGCCAGGAGCAGCAGCAGGCATGTCTAAAAATGAGGTGTCAATCCAGCAAGAGCATCGAAGGCTTGTGCATCAGAACTTGCTGTGCCCCTAGCCAAGTTGTTCCAGAATAGCTACTGGCATCTACCCAGCAATGTGGAAAATTGCCCAGGTTTGTCATGTTGCAAAAAGCAGGGAAAATCCAACCTGGCCAGTGCTTCTTCCAATTCAGAATGGAGGAGTTCATTCATCAACTGAGGGGGGTGTGGGGGAGGGGGGAAGGGTGGGGGGGTGAGGGGGGAGGTGGTCATCAGCAGGGGGATTCTGGCTCATGTTTGATTTAATACCATGAGACCACTTTACACAGAGGACGGTTGGGACATGAATTACTTTCTTCCAGGGACTGGTTGGGGCAAGTATCACTGCACCTTTCAAAGGGATGCTCAATAAATACTTTGAAACGGAGAGAGATCCAGATCTACGGAGAGAGTATGGGGCAATCAGACAAGATTTGGAAGGCTGTACCTAAGAGCTAACCCAGGGGGCACGGTGGCACAGTGGTTGGCACTGTTGACTCACAGCGCCAGGGACCCGGGTTCGATTGCTGACTCGGTCACTGTCTGTGTGAAGTTTGCACGTTCTCCCCGTACCTGCGTGGGTTTCCTCCGGGTGCTCCGGTTTCCTCCCACAGTCCAAAGATGTGCGGGTTAGGTGGATTGGCCATGCTAAATTCTCCCTTAGTGTTAGGGGGATTAGCTAGGTTAAATAGGGTTATGGGGATGGGGCATGGGTGGGATTGTGGTCAGCGCAGACTCGATGGGCCGAATGGCCTCCTTCTGCACTGTAGGATTCTATGATTTTATAACCCAAACATGATGGGCCAAATGGTTTTCTTCATTCCAAATAAAAATCTATCCACAAAGTCAAGACCCTTTAATCTGATATGGGCAGGAGGAGGAGGCAATGCGAGGATACATTTTTCCTACTCTCAGCTTTGAAACAAGCATATGCTTTGGTCCTTGTTATCTGCATTTCTCAGTTATGTAATTACGAACTCTCATTAGTGGGCTGGATGTGTTTTGTTGGTTGCAGGATGGCTGGGTTTGGGATGCTGAGAGAGGTCTGAACAATTAGTTGCTTACACTCCTGACTCCAGCAGTCCATTTGTGGAAGACCTTTTGTCTTCCTTCAATTTTGTTCTTAAGCTTGCTGATCTGGGTAAGTGCATGGAGCATGTCTGTAAGAGTGTAGAAAAGGTTTACTAGGATGCTACCGGGACTTGATGGTTTGAGTTATAAGGAGAGGCTGGGTAGACTGGGACGTTTTGCCTCTGGAATGTAGAAGGCTGAGGGGTGATCTTATAGAGGTCTATAAAATAATGAGAGGCATAGATCAGCTAGATAGTCAACATCTCTTCCCAAAGATAGTTTAAAACTAGAGGGCATAGGTTTAAGGTGAGAGGGGAGAAATACAAAAGGGTCCAGAGGGGCAATTTTTTCACACACAGGGAGGTGGAACAAGCTGCCAGAGGCAGTAGTAGAGACGGGTACAATTTTGTCTTTTAAAAAGCATTTAGGCAGTTGCATGGGTAAGATGGGTATAGAGGGATATGTGCCAAATGCGAGCAATTGGGACTAGCTTAGTGGTTTAAAAAAAATTGGCATGGACAAGTTGGGCTGAAGGGCTTGTTTCCATGCTGTAAATCTCTATGACTCTAAGAGGGCAGAACATTAATAACTGAGTTCAGGAATATTCTGCCTGCGGAGAGTTGTCATAAGTTTAAGTTAAAAACTTTCAGATGTAATAATATATCTCTTATGTGTCTGTGTGTCAGATACCCAGAAGCCCCCCACACCCTCACCCACCAAAACGAAAGCCCACCAGTGAGAAAAGAGCAATCACTTGATTAGCTTTGACTTTTGATATCCCTTGATTTGATTTGATTTGATTTATTATTGTTACGTATTAACATACAGTGAAAAGCATTGTTTCTTGCGTGCTATACAGACAGAGCATACCGTTCATAGAGAAGGTTGGATAGGGTGCAGAATGTAGTGTTACAGTCATAGCTAAGGTGTAGAGAAAGATCAACTTAATGCAAGGTAAGTCCATTCAACAGTCTGACAGCAGCAGGGAAGAAGCTGCTCTTGAGTCGGTTGGTACGTGACCTCAGACTTTTTGTATCTTTTTCCCAACGGAAGAAGGTGGAAGAGAGAATGTCCGGGGTGCGTGGGGTCCTTAATAATGCTGGCTGCTTTGCCGAGGCAGCGGAAAGTGTAGACAGAGTCAATGGATGGGAGGCTGGTTTGCGTGATGGATTGGGCTACATTCATGACCTTTTGTAGTTTCTTGTGGTCTTGGGCAGAGCAGGAGCCATACCAAGCTGTAATACAACCAGAAAGAATGCTTTCTGTGGTGCATCTGTAAAAGTTGATGAGAGTCGTAGCTGACATGCCAAATTTCCTTAGTCTTCTGAGAAAGTAGAGGCGTTGGTGGGTTTTCTTAACTATAGTGTCGGCATGGGGGGATCAGGACAGGTTGTTGGTGATCTGGACCCCTAAAAACTTGAAGCTCTCGACCCTTTCTACTTCATCCCCATTGATGTAGACAGGGGCATGTTCTCCTTTACGCTTCCTAAAGTCGATGACAATCTCCTTCGTTTTGTTGACATTGAGGGAGAGATTATTGTTGCTGCACCAATTCACCAGATTCTCTATCTCATTCCTGTACTCTGTCTTGTCATTGTTTGAGATCCGACCCACTACGGTGGTGTCGTCAGCAAACTTGAAAATTGAATTGGAGGGGAATTTGGCCACACAGTCATAGGTGTATAAGGAATATAGTAGGGGGCTGAGAACACAGCCTTGTGGGGCACTCGTGTTGAGGATGGTCATGGAGGAGGTGTTGTTGCCTGTCCTTACTATTATGGTCTGTGAGTTAGGAAGTTCAGGATCCAGTCGCAGAGGGAGGTGCCGAGGCCCAGGCCATGGCGTTTGGAGGTGAGTTTCGTGGGAATAATGGTGTTGAAGGCTGAGCTGTAGTCAATAAATAGGAGTCCGACATAGGTGTCCTTGTTATCCAGGTGTTCCAGGGTTGAATGCAGGGAGAGGGAGATGGCGTCTGCTGTGGACCTGTTGCAGCGGTAGGTAATCTGTAATGGATCCAGGTAGTCCGGGAGGCTGGAATTGATTTGTGCCATGACTAACCTTACAAAGCACTTCATAATGATGGATGTCAGAGCCATCGGCCGATCGTCATTAAGGCACGCTGTTTGGCTTTTCTTAGGTACCGGGATGATGGTCATCTTCTTGAAGCGGATAGGGACCTCAGATTGTTGTAAGGAGAGGTTGAAAATGTCTGCGAATACCTCCGCCAGCTGATCCGCGCAGGATCTGAGTGCTCGTCCGGGTACCCCACCCGGGCCAGTCGCTTTCAGTGGGTTGACCTTCAAGAAAGCTGCTCTGACATCTGTAAATGGTGACCCCAGATACAGGTTCATCCAGGACTTCCCGGGTGGAGGGCATGCTCTCCCTGACCTCTTGCTCAAAACGGGCATAGTATGCATTGAGCTCATCAAGCAAAAAAAAGTTCTTCAACTGGTATGAATCTAAATCTTCAATGTTTACTATAGTAAGACGTGTTAGCTGGCCAGACACACAAGAAAATTCACTAAAGCATTTTAATTCAATGAAATGTAGCAATAAATTGATTATATGTAGCAGAGATTTACTAGAATGATACCCAGGCTGAGGAATATCAGTTATATAGAGGACAGCAAAACTGAACGGTTCTCCTCTGAGCAGAGAAGGTTAATGGAACATTTAACAGAGGCTTTCGAAACCATGGAGGGCTTTTGATAGAATAAATAAACAGAAACAGTTTCCACATGACAGGAGAGTCAATAACCAGAAGAGACAGCTTTCAGATAACTCGCAAGACAATCAGGCGGAGGCGGGGCACCGGGGGGGGGGGGGGGGGGGGGGGGGTGGGGGGGGGGCAGGCAGGAGGGGGGGCAGGGGAGAGGGGAGGACTGGGGGAGTGGCAGGCAGGGGTGGGGACAGGGGAGAAATGGGGGTGGGGGGTGGTGAGAAGAGATCATTTGACACAGAGAGTTACTTTAATCTGGAACGCGCTGTGATGAAAGGATGGCATAGCTAATTGACTGGTGACCTTCAAAAGGGAATTGAATAAGAATCATAGAATCCCTACAGTGCAGAAGGAGGCCATTTGGCCCATCGAGTCTGCACCAAGCACAATCCCACCCAGGCCCTATCCCCATAATCCTATGCATTTACCCTAGCTAGTCCCCCTGACACTAAGGGGCAATTTAGCATGGCCAATCCACCTAACCCGCACATCTTTGGACTGTGGGAGGAAACCGGAGCACCCGGAGGAAACCCACGCAGACACGGGGAGAATGTGCAAACTCCACACAGACAGTGACCCAAGCCGGGAATCGAACCCGGGTCCCTGGCGCTGCTAACCACCACGCCTCACAGTGGTAAGGAAACCTTTGCAGGGCAATGGGGAAAGAGCTGGGGCAGTGGGATTGATTGGACAGCTCTTCCAATGAGCTAGTTTAGACCTGATGGGCTGAATGGACTCCTGCTCTGATTCTTCCTGTTGAGTAATGTATATTTAAGAACCAATGTAATTGGGAGGTATCAAAGTTTCAGATGAACACCCTTCAGTAACCCAGTGGCCTGCTTGTATGGAGAATTGTGTAGAGTAGGAGTACATAAAGTTTGATTGATTGGACGTCAATATAATGAGAGCTTGAAAGTTTATTCAATGCAATCTTACCGGTCCCACCGGTAATATTTACAATAAGGACGAGTTTGTCTTCTATAATGGAGAGGTGTGTTAATGTATTGGTCCGTTGGGGATCGATACAGTGCAAATGTATAGCTGGCTCGGTTGGATTCCTGCGCCGTGGACAACAATGTGATCAGCTGCGTCCTCTCTTGACCCACTGTCCGATTTATAATTCTGGTTCATGATGCCTCCAACTTTTGCCCAAGAACCGGCCAATTTCAATTTCACTCACAGTAATGGGTCAAATGTTTACTGGCAGCATTGAGTGACGTTCAGATAACAGCCATTGTTTCAAATTGTTAATGGCTGCCTCGGGTGAAAGCTGAATTAAAGAATCCCTCCAGTGCAGAAGGAGGCCACTCAGCCCATCGAGCCTGCATCAACACCAATCCCAGCCATCTGGGGTTACAGAGATGGGGGTCCATCTCTGTAACCCCACGCATTTACCCTGCTAATCCCCCTGACATTAAGGGGCAATTTAATATGGCCAATCCACCTAACCTGCAAATTTTTGCATTCATAGAATCATAGAACCCTACAGTGCAGAAAGAGGCCATTCAGCCCATCGAGTCTGCACCGACCACAATCCCACCCAGGCCCTACCCCCATATCCCTACATATTTTACCCGCTAATCCCTCTAACCTACGCATCTCAGGACACTAAGGGGCAATTTTAGCATGGCCAATCAACCTAACCCACACATCTTTGGAAAGTGTGGGAGGAAACCGGAGCACCCGGAGGAAACCCACACAGACACGAGGAGAATGTGCAAACTCCACACAGACAGTGACCCGAGCCGACAATCGACAATGGTTTCATGGTCTTTTAATTCCAGATTTTATCGAATTCAAATTTCACCACCTGCCGTGGTGGGATTTGAATCCAGGTCCCCAGAGAGTTACCCTGGGTTACTTCTGGATTACTAGTTCAGCGAAAGGCCACTACACCACCACCTTCATTTTAAACTTCTACACCCGCTCCCTTTTTCCAAATCACCAACCAGTAGGAATCGTGTTAAGAGCAACAAACAGAGAAATAAAATAAAACCTATTCAAATCAGACTAGAGTTACTGTTGTTACAGAAGGCTAGAGAGGCTGGGATACTTTCTCCCGAAAAATGTTAGAGTTGACCTGATAGAAGTCTTTAAAAATTAGGAAGGGGTTGGGTAGGGCAGATAACAAAGAACAAAGAAAAGTACAGCACAGGAACAGGCCCTTCGGCCCTCCAAGCCTGTGCCGATCATGATGCCCGACTGAACTAAAACCCGTATGCACTTACGGAGTCCCTACCCTTCCATTCCCACCCTATTCATGTATTTGTCGAGTTGCCCTTTAAATCCCGCTAACGTAACTGCTCCCCACACCTGCCCGGGCAGCGCGTTCCAGACATTCACCACCCTCTCAGAGGAGATTCACGAGAATGACCCCTGGAATGAAGAGCTTGTTGTATGAGGAACGGTTGAGGACTCTGGGTCTGTACTCAGAGTTTAGAAGGACGAGGGAGGATCTTATTGAAACTTACAGGATACTGCGAGGCCTGGATAGAGTGGACGTGGATGTTTCCACTAGTAGGAAAAACTAGAACCAGAGGGCACAACCTCAGGCTAAAGGGACGATCCTTTAAAACGGAGATGAGGAGGAATTACTTCAGCCAGAGAGTGGTGAATCTGTGGAACTCTTTGCCGCAGAAGGCTGTGGAGGCCAGGTCATTGAGTGTCTTTAAGACAGAGATAGATAGGTTTTTGGTTAATAAGGGGACCAGGGGTTATGGGGAAAAGGCAGAATGGGGTTGAGAAAAAAATCAGCCATGATTGAATGGTGAAGCAGGGATGGGCCGAGTGGCCTAATTCTGTTCCTACGTCTTATGGTTTTATGGTCTTATGCCTCTGTGTGAAAAACTTGCCTCGCGCATCTCCTCTAAGGTGACTGCAAATGTTTCTGTTTGTGGGACAGTCCAGAATCAAAGGCCATGAATATAAGATAGTCATTAATAAATCCAATATAGGATTCAAGAGAAGCTTCCTTACCCAAAGAGTAGTGAGAATGTGGAACACATTACCACAGGGCACGCTTGAGATGAATGGATTAGATGCAGCTATGGGAAATGAGATGAACACGTGAGACAGAAAGGAATAGAAGCATATGGCAATATTGTACAATGAAGCGAGGTGAGAAGAGATTCATGTGGACTATAAACACCATGACAGATCTGTCGGATTGAATGGCTTGTAATGCAGTTAAGGTGCAAAGGAGAGTTTGAATCAGCAACATGCAATAGTGTCAGAGTCCAACAGAGGGCACTGTTGACACTGAAATTCTTCACTGGGTTATGTAATAGAACGTTCAGAGAGAGGGCTACCTGGTACATTTAATAAGATTAGTGACAATTTAACGCCATGAATCGTCACCCCTATTAATTTTTTAATACCATATAAACTGCAGCACGGTATTTTTGCTGCGTTCCTTTGTAGCGGTGTGCCAGATTGTGAGTTTCGACCTTGATGATAGATGCACCAAAAAACTTTGAGGTTTCATTGGCTCTCTGCAATGGATGACCTTTTGTGACCCCCCCCCGTCAAGATAATTAATAGATGTACCGCAGGGGCAGGTTGAGATGTTAAGCGCCAGGTTAGATTGACTTGTTTTCGATAACATTTAAATGTTGGTTCTGGCGCTGCTGATTCTTGACTTTTCTTCATGAAGATCTTCACCCCTCTAATTCTCTTCACCCCCTCTCCCCTCCCCAAATACTCCCGACTGGGACAGCGTTCCTGTTCTGCTGGAGGGGGCATGCCCTCCGTATCCTCGACACTAGACACCCAAAGCCACTGCACTGCTGGAAATCTGTTCAGAGCAGGAGACTCACAGGAGGAGAGCAGAAACGCTTTAGGGATGTCCTCAAAGCAGCCCTGAAGAGGTCAAACATCTCCGCTGACTCATGGGAGAGGCAGGCTTGCGACCAACTAAAATGAAGAAAGTTAATCCAGAAAGAGGCACAGTGGTTAACACTGCTGCCTCACAGTGCCTGGGATGTGGGTCCGATTCCAGCCTTCATAGAATCCCTAGAGTGCAGAAGGATACCATTCGGCCCATCGAGTCTCCCCGGCAGCGTGGTCAAGGCACCCACCACTCTCTATAAAAAATCTGCCTCATACATCTCCTTTAAACCTTGCCCCTCGCACCGTAAACCTGTGCTCCCTAGTAATTGACTCTTCCACCCTGGGAAAAAGCTTCTGACTATCCACTCTGTCCATGCCCCTCATAATCTTGCAGACTTCTATCAGGTCGTTCCCCAACCTCCGTCGTTCCAGTGAGAACAAACCAGGTTTCTCCAACCTCTCCTCACAGCTAATGCCCTCCATACTAGGCAACATCCTGGTAAATCTTTTCTGTACCCTCTCCAAAGCCTCCATATCCTTCTGGTACTGTGGCGACCAGAATTGAACACTATATTCCAAGTGAGGCCTAACTAAGGTTCTATAAAGCTGCAACATGACTTGCCAATTTTTAAACTCCTGGCATCCTAACCCTTAATCAACATCAGGAATAATAGATTATCCAGTCTTTATGTTTTGTGGGATCTTGCTGTGCACAGATTGGTTTCCTGTACTACAACAGTGATTTCATTTCATCAGTACATTATTGGCTGATATCCTGGGGTCATGAAAGGTCGCTGTATAAATGCAAACTCTTCTTTTTTCTGGTGAACCGGAACTTTCAGTCTCACCTGATGCTCATTTCTGTCCAACCAGCTCTTCGTTCCTCTTCTGAAGCCATCAGATCCTCACGGAGATACGGGTCAGACATCTAGCTCGCCATGGAATCGGCACGGGTGAGGGTCTGACAACGGAAATCTCTGTTGACCTTGGGCGGGAATTTCCGGTCTCGCCCAAGCGAGGCCGTCAAACCCACCCACAGTGTCCCGGCCAATACTTGTCCCCCAATCAATGTGAACTTAAAATATAAGATTCTTAGGGGGTTAGAGAGAGTTCATGTTGGGAAGATGTTTCCACTCATGAGTTTCCACTCAGCTAGAGGGTGATGAATCTGTGGAATTCATTGCTACAGAAGGCTGTGGAGACCAGGTCATTGAATGGATTTAAGACAGAGATAGCTAGGTTCTTGATTGGTAAGAGGATCAAGGGTTACAGGGAAGAGATGGGAGAATGCGATTGAGAAACTTATCAGCCATGATTCAATGGTGGAGCAGACTTGATGGGCAGAATGGCCTAATTCTGCTCCTGTATCTTATGGTCTTTTGGAGCAGAGGGCCTAGTCGCAGAATAAATGGGATACTCATTTAATACGGATTTGAGGAAGAATTTCTTCTCTCTAAGAGCAGTGACTCTTTGGAATTCTTTACCCCAGAAAGCTGTGGAGACTGAGTCCTTGAACCTCTTTCAAGGGATTAAGGGAGATAAGGCAGGAAAGTGGACTTGGTAAGTGTTAGATCAGCCAGGATCCTAGTTAATGGTGGAGCATGCTTGACCGTCTGAATGGTCTACCTTTATTCCTATTTCCTATGGTCTTATGGGTTGATTGACTTGTCAAGGATCACCTATGACGGCTCACCTATAAAGGCGGCATGGTGGCGCAATGGTTAACACTGCTGCCTCACAGCGCCAGGAACCCGGGTTCGATTCCCGGCTTAGGTCACTGTCTGTGTGGAGTTTGTACGTTCTCCCGTGTCTACATGGGTTTCCTCCGGGTGCTCCTCCCACGGTCCAAAGATGTTCGAATTGGGTGGATTGGCCATGATAAATTGCCCATTAATGTTAGGGGGATTAGTAGGCTAAATATCTGGGGTTATAGGGATAGGGTCTGGGTGGGATCGTTGACGGTGCAGGCTCGATGGGCTGAATGACCTCTCTCTGCACTGTAGGGATTCTATGATGCATTACCTACTTGGGTCAAGTACTAGAGAGAGGAATCAATGTCTATAGGTTGGGAGGAGAAAAACTGACAAAGGTACAAACAAAAAGCAGTATAAGGGTGTTAGCATAGCAAGGGTTAACGTGGGACTGAGGAACAGAGGAACAGTATCACGCACATTATGATGCAGAGAGTTACATGACAGTAGGTGGGGGCAGAGTGGTATCTAGAGAAGTTGGCAATATGATAGCACCTGACTAGAGTTATAACTTGGAGACAGATAGTCACGAGTTACCAATAAAAAGTTTGTTAAACTACACAAGCCTCTGGACCTCTTAATGAGACACTAAACAACATAACTCAACATATTCATAGAATCCCTACAGTGCAGAAAGAGGCCATTCGGCCCATCGAGTCTGCACCAATAACAATCCCACCCAGGCCCTATCCCTGTAACCCCACACATTTACCCTTCTAATCCACCTGACACTAAGGAGCAATCTAACATGGCCAATCAACCTAACCCGCACATCATTCGGACTGTGGGAAGAAACCGGAGCATCTGGAGGAAACCCACGCAGATGCAGGGAGAATGTGCAAACTCCACACAGACAGTCACCCAAGTCGGGAATCGAACCTGGGTCCCTGGTGCTGCGAGACAGCAGTGCTAACCACTGTGCCACCGTGCCACCCCTGAGAAGACTGTGCCTCAGTATTTTCCCTCGGCCCCCCACAAACAGCAATTGAAGATATGTGCTGTACTGTTCTATGTTCTATATCCATGATGTGGAGATGGCAGTGTTGGACTGGGGTAAGCACAGTAAGAAGTCTCACAACACCAGGTTAAAGTCCAACAGGTTTATTTGGTAGCACGAGCTTTCGGAGCGTTGCCCCTTCATCAGGTGATCAAGATATCCATCATCAAGATATCCATCTTGAGACTACATGCCACATCTAGGGATGCATGAGACGGATTAAACACATGCTTATGTCCATTTTCCATAGCTTATTTTTCCTGAAACAGGTTGCTAGCCTGAAGGTTGAGGAAAAGGCTCGAGGGATGCCACTGTGCATCATGTTTGTCTGACCAGCAGTCTCTTTCAGCTCTTAACACCTGCTATTGATGCGCTGGAGGGATTCACAGATCAGCAATCAACCAGTCTGGCCACGTTATGAATGTATCTTCCTTGGCCATCAAGTTCTGGAGTGGGACTTGAACCCAGAGCTTTTGACTCAGAGACAGGGACACTACACAAGACCTCCTTCTCTTCAAATGTTTACACATGTGTTAGGATACCAGATCAGAAACCCCAAGGTTTATTATGAAGCCAGACTAGATCCCAACTATTTGCTATTTTGGCATAAACATGAGGATAGGATGTTTCATTCCAGGCACGATTCCTGGGGAGCTTTTATCAAAACGAATTTTATTTAACAACTAAGTTTAACTATAACAAATGAATTAGCTTAACCTTTAACAATTGAAAAATGCTTAAACAAGACAAGATACAAGATAGCATATTGCTATGTGTTCCAATACCAGCAATATTCATCTTATAGTATTAAACCCCCTCTTTAAAATTAGTTGGCAAAACACAGGTATACTTGCTTATCTTAGGTTACCAGCCTTTGGAGTTTATAGAGAGAAAGAGAGAGAGAGAGGCACCTGTTTCTTCTGGCAGCCCAAGCAGCAACTGCTTGTATTTTAAAATGAAACTGAAATTGTATTCCTTCCCTGCAGGTTTAGATACTCCCATTAACCACATGTATACCTAGTTTGTAATTCCAGGAAAACCTAAATAAACAAAGGGACCATTAACTCTACAAAGAAACACATTCGTAGCTCGAATCAATTGTTAGCCTGCATTTTAGCACCTGCTGCATGTTTACCAGAAGGCGAGGCTATCACTAGACTATTAATCCAGAAACATAGTTAATATCCTGGGGATCTGGGTTCAAATCCCGCCACGGCAGATGGTGGAATTTGAATTCAATATAAAATATCTGGAATTAAGAATCTACCGGTGACCAGAAAACCATTGTCGATTGTCGGAAAAACCCATCTGGTTCACTAATGTCCTTTAGGGAAGGAAATCTGCTGTCCTTACCCTGGTCTGGCCGACATGTGACTCCAGAGCTACAGCAATGTGGTTGACTCTCAACTGCCCTCATGCAATTCAGGATGGGCAATAAATGCTGGCCCAGCCAGCGACGCCCATGTCCCACAAATGAAAAAAAAACTCTGGAAGCAAAACACTGCTTCTTAAAGCAACCCCACCTTAAACATTTAAAAAAATCAGAATAGCAGAGTATCGTCGCACTCACCAATTCTAGAAGTGTCAGCAAAGTCAGCTGAGAATGAAGATTCACCTTGATGGAAGGAGATGGAGGTACTGGGACAGAATGAAGCATCAAGAGAAAGTAAACGAGGAGAGGTTCTAAGTGAGATGGAGGAGGACAAATTGAAGAGGAAGGAGCGTATTTATTATTCTGATCTTTAGCAGAGAATTGCCCAGGGCAGCTGTGTGTCCGGGGAAGGTTCCTCACAGGCAAAGTACAGGAAAAACTGAGTGCATTCCGCTGAACATACATTCACACCTTTCCCGTTTGGTGATTTAAAAAAAAAATTCATTCGTGGGATATGGGCGTCGCTGGCTGGCCAGCATTTATTGCCCATCCCTAGTTGCCCGAGGGCATTTGAGAGTCAACCACATTGCTGTGGCTTTGGAGTCACGTGTAGGCCAGACCAGGTAAGGATGGCAGATTTCCTTCCCCAAAGGACATTAGTGAACCAGATGGGTTTTCCCGACAATTGACAATGGTCATCAGATTCTTAATTCCAGACGCTTTTTATTGAATTCAAATTCCACCAGCTGCTGTGGCGGGATTTGAACCCAGGTCCCCAGAACATTCGCTGAGATTCTGGACTAATGATCTAGCGATAATACCACCAGGCCGTTGCCTCCCCTGCTGCTTCTTGTCCGAATATTGGTGAAAAGAAATCCTGACAATAATGTGACATCATAATTGATACTCCAACCTGGCCAAGCTGGAACCTTGCAAAGGTTCTGGGAAGTCAAAAAACATTTTGGAAACCTCAAAAAAGTATAATTCCCCAGCTGCTCCTTTGAGATCCCTGTGCAAGGGAGCATGATTGTAGGAAGATTTTCTTTCCTGATTAATGGAGTGTTGAGTGGTCCATGTTGTGTGCTGGCAAAAGGCTTTTCCTCCAAATTGTACCTTTCAGAAATATGAAGAACTTCCCCTAATACTTGTGTTTACGTTGTGCTTTATCAATTTTCTCCATTGCATCTGAAAGTGCTTTGTGACCCTTTGCTTTGACGTGGAGTGGCTGATAATGGAAATGAGGCGACCATTTTGGGAGCCGCAAAGACTGAAATAAATTTAATTTGTACCGCACTTTTCAGAAGTCTCCTTCAGGACATTCCCGAGCGTTTGCCAGCCAATGGAATACTTCTGAAGTGTTGTAACATCAGAAATCCACAGAGCCTACTACTTGTGCACAGCGAGTTCCCACACAGGAACTTTGGAGAGGTCACACCTACACCATGGAGGTGTTGTAATATGCCTTTAAAGGATACGATAAAATGTCACTCTTCATCTGGGTTGTGTTCCCGCAAAACCTCGCAAATGGCAAAATCGTGAATGATGAATATACGTTTCAATGGGAGTCGATTAGATAGGGCCCAGCCATTTAAAATATTGCTTATAGAAAGATCAGAGGCAATCACAAGTAATGTTTTTGATAAATTTGCTGGAGAATTCGTTTACTGGAACAAGAAAAGGTACAAGCGGAAAATGGCGATTGTGAAATGACTGGATTGAACCATCAGGTCCTTTGGGGAATGAAATCTGCCGTCCTTACTGTTTCTTCAGAAGAAACTCTTCAAATGCAAACATAAAAATAGAACAAAGCTTCCTCCAACTTATAAATCAAAGGAAGAGTTTAATAAAGAAACTTCATTACTCCAAACTTGGGGCCTCGCCCTGGGCCAACTCCAAGCTTCCCACAATTCCCAGCAGGTTCTTATTTATAGTGAGTCAGCTGGTCAGCTGATCATCACATCATTCTGTAATTGGTTCCATGGTTTACTGGGTCAGCTGACCCTTACAGCTTGTTCCCATTGGTCACATCACATCCAATGCAAAGTTGTCACCGGTTACATTCTAATACATACCTGGTCTGGCCTAGACGTGTGGAGTTTGCAAGTTCTCCCCGTGTCTGCGTGGGTTTCCTCCGGGTGCCCCGGTTTCCTCCCACAGTCCCAAAGATGTGCGGGTTAGGTTGATTGGCCATGCTAAATGCCAGGGGGATTAGCAGGGTAAATACGTGGGGTTACAGGGATAGGGCCTGGGTGGGATTATTGTTGGTGCAGGCTTGATGGGCCAAAGGGCCTCCTTCTGCACTGTAGTGATTCTATGATTCTATGGGGCGAGTGCGTGTGTGATGGCCTAGTAGTATTATCATTAAGATTCTTAATCCAGAAACTCAGCGAATATTCTGGGGACTTGGGTTCGAATCCCACCACTGCAGATGGTGGAATTTGAATTCAATAAAAAAAATTTGGAATTAAAATCTACTGATGATCATTGCTGGAAAAACCCATCTGGTTCACTACTGGTCCTTTGGTGAAGGAAATCTTCCGTTCTTACCTGGTCTGGCCTACATGTGACAGTAAGAAGTCTCACAACACCAGGTTAAAGTCCAACAGGTTTATTTGGTAGCAAATACCATAAGCTTTCGGAGCACTGCTCCTTCGTCAGATGGAGTGGTCTCTGAGAACAGAGACCACTCCATCTGACGAAGGAGCATTGCTCCGAAAGCTTATGGTATTTGCTACCAAATAAACCTGTTGGACTTTAACCTGGTGTTGTGAGACTTCTTACTGTGTTTACCCCAGTCCAACGCCGGCATCTCCACATCATGGCTACATGTGACTCCAGAGCCACAGCAATGTGGTTGACTCTCAACTGCCCTCAGGCAACCAGGGATGGGCAACAAATGCTGGCCCAGCCAGCGACACCCACGTCCCATGAACGAATAAAAAAAATGTGACCTCAGACCCACAGCATTGTGGTTGACTGTTTAATCACCCTCTGAAATGGCTAAGCAATTAAGCCACTTGCTGAAACGGGCTTGAGCAGCCCACATTCCACGAATGAATAAAAGTTTGTATTTTCTTTTAGTATAGAAATGTGACTTACCCATTCCGAATGGGATCATGTTCCGGTGCCAAACACCATCAATTTTATAACCGTCTCTGAGGCGAGGTGACTGGGTCATCTGACACGCCATGAGGATCCGAGGATATAAATTCCAGCAGCATCCCATCATGCAGCCTGGCAGCTGAAGGCCGCTGGTGCCGTTTCTCAGAACATGCTAATTCCTGGAAGCAGTGACATTCTAACAAACAGAAACCAGACACACAGCTTGCACCTCCTGGGAGCGATTTGAATCTTTCCGATGAAACAGTTACTCTTTCTCTCAAATTACACTAACCCTCCTGACGATTGGGGGGTGGTGGGGGGGGCGGGGGGGAGGGGGGGGGGCCGGGGTTGGTGGTGCACGGGGAGGTGGTTAGAAAATAAAGGATTTTGTAGATAGTGGATCTTCAAAGGCACTTTTTAAATAAAAATTCAATCTGAGTTTGCAACTCCCTGTGGATGATTTTTTTGTTTGGAGAACATGTTGAATGAACCGGGATTCAGGAGGCTGCTGTTGGATTAGCTTAGCTGATAAAACTCTCTTTACAGGTCCGATAGTAGCAAGTTGCAGCCCCACAATAGGGCCTGAGGGTGTTACCTTGGCTAAGAGTGTCCAAACTGCAGGCCACAGAACCCGTTTTAAAATATGCTTGTATTTAAGACCACAAGACCATAAGATGTAGGAGCAAAATTGGACCATTCGGCCCATCGAGTCTGCTCCACCATTCGATCATGGCTGATAGGGTTTCTCAATCCCATTCTCCCGCCTAATCCCCATAACCTTGGATCCCCTTACCAATCAAGAACCTATCTAGCTCTGTCTTAACTATACTCAATGACCTGCCCTCCTGTGGCAATGAATTCCACAGATTCACCACTCTCTGGCTGAAGAAAGTCCTCCTCATCTCGTCCTTTACTCTGAGGGCCCTATTTTACCATTGTGTCACACCTGTTTTCGGGCTCGAAAACGTGGTAAAGTCGGGTGTGAGGCCATTAACGCGATCCGCGCCCGCGCAGATGGCCACTTTACCGAAACCCGGGAATGGCGGCGATCCGATTCGCGGCCGAAACGGGCGCAACGGCGATTTAAATGCATTTGCATGAATCTCAATTGAATTAATGAACTGCCCGCCCAACTTTATCAGCATTACCCCCTTTATCACCGCGTTCGCCGATCCGGAATCACGCCGAAATGAACCTGCTGAATGAAAGTCTGAATCGGGCGCTCCAGCTGCTGAAGAGGCGAGTTCAGAGCTTCCAACGGCTCTCTGACTCAGATCAGTGGTGGGGGGGAGGAGCGAGGCGGGTCAGATCATTCTCTGGTTGGAGGGGGGAGCAGAGTGAGACCAGATCGTTGCCTGGTTGCGGGGAGGGGGGGGGGGGAGGAGGAGGAGGCGGGTCAGATGTATCTCTGGTGGGGAGGGAGGGGGAGGGAGGCCTGATCGTTGTCTGGTGATGGGGCGGGGGGTGGAAGGCTGATCATTGTCTGGTGGTTGGGGGGGGGTAGGGCCGATCATTGTCTGGTGGGAAGGGAGGAGGAGGCGGGTCAGATGTTCCTCTGGGGGTGGGGGGGGTGGTGGTGAGTGAGGCCGGATCGTTCTCTGAGGGGGAGGAGGGAGGAGGGTAAGATGTATCTCTGGTGGGGGTGGGGGAGGCCCAATCGCTCACTGGTGGGGGGGGGGGGGCAGATGGATCTCTGGTGAGGGGGTGCAGGGGGTCAACTGCCACGCTGCGGGCAATCGGTGGGGGGGGGGAGGGGGCAGGGGGTCGCAATCGGTCTAGGTAGTGGGGGGGGGGATGGATAAGGGGGACAATGATATCTGTGGGGACCATCTCTCCCGCTTTTCGCTCCCGGGCTGCTTTCTCCGCTTTCTGCGGCCTGGGACCGATGTGACACGGGCGCACTTTTTCAAATTTCTTTCTAACTGCGCATGCGCAGTTCAGAGCTCCGATCATTTCGGGAGCACTAAGCCCCGCCCACAGCGCGAATGAGACCCGTGATTTTTTTTCAGGCTGAGTGTGTATGGGGGCGCCTGAGAGCAGATTTCCAAGTCGGATCTGAATTGCGCCCAGATTCAACACTTAGAATGAAAATGGTAAAATCAGGCCCTGAGTCTGTGCCGTCGGATCCTCATCTCTCCCACTAATGGAAACACCTTCCCCGCATCCACTCTATCCGGGCCTTTCAGTATTCTGTAAATTTCAATGAGATCCCCCCTTCCTCATCCTTCTAAACTCCAACGAGTACAGACCCAGAATCCTGAAACGCTCCTCACACATCAAGCTTTTCATTCCCGGGATCATTCTTGTGAATCTCCCCTGGACTCTCTCCAAGGCCAGCGCATCCTTCCTTAGATGCAGGGCCCAAAATTGCTCACAATACTCCAAATGTGGTCAGACCAGAGCCTTTTAAAGCAGTACATCCCTGTCCATTCTGACACGGTTACTCCTGTTTGGGTTCTATGGACCTGTGAATTTTGGAAAAAGAAAGATTTGCACTTATATAGCACTTTTCACAAACATCAGACATCTCAAACAACTTTACAGTCGATGAAGAACCTTTGAAGTATAGTGACTGTTGTCATGTAGGAAACATAATGGTTAATGCGCACACAGCAAACTCCCACAAAGAGCAGTGTGATTATGACCAGATAACCTGTTTTGGTGATGTTGTTTGAGTGATTAAGTATTGGCCAGGACACTGGCGGCACTCCCCCCTCAACCCCTGCTCTTCAAAATGGGGTGGCACGGTAGTTCAGTGGTTAGCACTGCTACCTCACAGTGCCAGAGACCTGGGTTCAATCCCCGGCTTAGGTCACCGTCTGTGTGGAGTTTGCACGTTCTCCCCGTGTCTGCGTGGATTTCCTCCGGGTCCTCCAGTTTCCTCCCACATGCCAAAGATGTGCTGGTTAGGTGCATTGGCCATGCTAAATTGACCCTCAGTGTACCCGAATAGGCGCCAGAGTGGCGACTAGGGGATTTTCACAGTAACTTCATTGCAGTGTGATTGTAAGTCTACTTGTGATACTAATAAATTAATAATAATAATAGTCCCATTGAGTCTTTTACATCCACCCAAGCAAGCAGACCAGCCTCAGTTTAACATTCCATCTGAAAGGCAGTAAGTGCAACAGAGCAGCACCCTCTCAGTGCTGATGTAGGTGCAACAGAGCAGCACCCCCTCAGTGCTGTTGTAGGTGCAACAGAGCAGCACCCTCTCAGTGCTGATGTAGGTGCAACAGAGCAGCACCCTCTCAGTGCTGTTGTAGGTGCAATAGTGCAGCACCCCCTCAGTGCTGCTGTAGGTGCAACAGTGCAGCACCCCCTCAGTGCTATTGTAGGTGCAACAGAGCAGCACCCTCTCAGTGCTGATGTAGGTGCAACAGAGCAGCACCCTCTCAGTGCTGTTGTAGGTGCAACAGAGCAGCACCCTCTCAGTGCTGATGTAGGTGCAACAGAGCAGCACCCTCTCAGTGCTGTTGTAGGTGCAACAGTGCAGCACCCCCTCAGTGCTATTGTAGGTGCAACAGTGCAGCACCCCCTCAGTGCTGATGTAGGTGCAACAGTGCAGCACCCTCTCAGTGCTGTTGTAGGTGCAATAGTGCAGCACCCCCTCAGTGCTGCTGTAGGTGCAACAGTGCAGCACCCCCTCAGTGCTGTTGTAGGTACAACAGTGCAGCACCCCCTCAGTGCTATTGTAGGTGCAACAGTGCAGCACCCCCTCAGTGCTGTTGTAGGTGCAATAGTGCAGCACCCCCTCAATTCTGCTGTAGGTACAACAGTGCAGCACCCCCTCAGTGCTGTTGTAGGTGCAATAGTGCAGCACCCCCTCAGTGCTGTTGTAGGTGCAACAATGCAGCATCCCCTCAGTGCTGTTGTAGGTGCAACAATGCAGCACCCCCTCAGTGCTGTTGTAGGTGCAATAGTGCAGCACCCCCTCAATTCTGTTGTAGGTGCAACAGTGCAGCATCCCCTCAGTGCTGTTGTAGGTGCAACAATGCAGCACCCCCTCAGTGCTGTTGTAGGTGCAATAGTGCAGCACCCCCTCAATTCTGTTGTAGGTGCAACAATGCAGCACCCCCTCAGTGCTGTTGTAGGTGCAATAGTGCAGCACCCCCTCAATTCTGTTGTAGGTGCAACAGTGCAGCATCCCCTCAGTGCTGTTGTAGGTGCAATAGTGCAGCACCCCCTCAATTCTGTTGTAGGTGCAACAGTGCAGCATACCCTCAGTGCTGTTGTAGGTGCAACAATGCAGCATCCCCTCAGTGCTGCCCTGCAGTGTCAGCCTTGATTTTGGTGCTGAACCTCTGGAGTGGGACTTGAACATTGAACTTAATGACTTAGAGACAAGGGTGCTCCCAGCTGGGCCACAGCTGACACAGAATGGGCGGAATCTTCTGGCCATTCATGCTCGGGGCGTTCTCTGGTCCCGCTGTAGTGAATGGAGATTTGGCTGAGTGCCAAATTCTCCGTCCTTGCTTGTGGCGGCAGCGGGGGTTGGGGGGGCGGGGGGGGGGTGAACGGCTGGTAAGATTGCACCCATTAAGTGTTTGAAACATTCAAACTGTAGTCCTCAAACAGTACACTTTGCTTTGTTAGTGTTTGCTAATGATATGCATGCAAAGTAACAGGAACTGAGATTTAGATTTGAATTTAGGTTTGAATGAAGGATTTGAATTCAAGATTTACAAGGATGGTGCCAGAAATGTCTGTGTGTACGTATCAGAAAAGGATTGACGGCTTGGGTTACTTCTCTCATGAAAAGGAAGGCTGGGCGGTGACCTAATAGAGCTCTCTAAAATGATGAAAGGTTTAGCTAAGTGTGGATACAGAGAGAATATTTGCTTAGGTGAGGACGAGTATAACAACTTCTCGGCCTTTTGGTTGAGATCAAGTGTGGTATGGTTGGCAGCCCATGGTCGGCCGCACTTGGTTGAGGTCATTGGGTTACACTGAAGCTTCATATGTTTCATATGAAGCAATTTTTAAAAGCGGCATCTCGGCCTTTTGGCTAAGATGCAAATGAGCTCAAGTCTTGGAGGAGGAACCTCCCCCTTCTCCAATCAGCTTGGCTCATGTAGATCAGGCCCAGGACAGAGTGGTTTGGTCGCTCGCCCTGTCTTGTCAGCCTGGATCTGAAATGTCTCAACTTGTTGAGACTCTGAATTGGATTTGATTTGATTGAATTGGAAAAGTATGAAAAGAAAAGGCCATCAATAGTGGTTAGCACTGTTGCCTCACAGCCCCAGGGACCCAAGTTCAATTCCAGTCTTGGGTGACTGTGTGGTGTTTGCACGTTCTCCCCGTGTCTGCGTGGGTTTCCTCCGGATGCTCTGCTTTCCCCACACAGTCCACAGATGTGCGAGTTAGGTGGATTGGCCATGCTTAATTGCCTCTCAGTGTCAGGGGGATTAGCAGGGTAAATACGTGGGGTTACAGGGATAGGACCTGGGGGGGATTGTGGTTGGTGCAGACTTGATGGGCCGAATGGCCTCCTTCTGCAGTGTAGCGATTTAATGATTCTTGAATATAAGCGAGCCACCAATAAATCCAATAGGAATTCAGAAGAAACTTCTTTACCCAAAGAATGGAGGGAATGTGGAACTCGCTACTACGGAGAATCGTTGAAGTGAACAGCATGGATACATTTTAGGGGAAACTAGACAGCAATATGAGGGTGAAGGGAACGGAGAGTTACTATACAATTTAAATGAGGAAAGATGGGAGGAGGCTTGAATGGAGCATGAATCCTGATGAGGACTGGTTGGGTGAATGTCCTGTTTCTCTGCTGTACGTCCTATGTACAAATAATATAGAATAGACAAAGGCATCAAACAATATGGAGAAATGGAGTTGAGGTACAGATGGCCAAAATGGCAAAACAGGTTTCGAGGGGCTGAATGGCCTCCTCCTGTTTCTATGACTGCGAAGGGTTGTGCCCAGGTCAAAGTTGAGATTACTCATGAATCAACAATGAGAACAGATGGTTCCTGTATTTTCCAATCAGTATATACTGTCCGGTTGACTCATTCAACAGATAGGATGAGATAAACATCATTTTAAAACAAGGAAAAGCTAAATGAATCTTGAGCAAATCTGTCTGGGATTTTCCTTGTTTTGCTCTTCAGGTTTTTGGTTGCTCTTTTAACCCACGTACACGGTCTGGAGTTCTGACTCTCTCTTCCATTCTCACTGGGATTGGTGAGTAAAAGCTACCATAGCATCCAGCTCGGGGACCGAATACCACTCTGTGTGGGTGGTCTCGCACCCTGAAATCGTGTAGGGAGCATCGCAATGTCCCCTCCGTTGAACCTTTATTCCCAAGCGTTGGTGCTTTGTCAAGTGCCAGTGATTGACTGCTTTGCACACATGGCTCACAGCAGCAATAGTCAAGTTAAATCATTGCAAATCTGAGAGATTAAAGGGAACCATTAAATCATATTTCTCCAGAATTGCCTGAGTGTGCCATACTTTCCATTGCACAACTGTGGTCATCACTAATAAGAGGGTTTAAGTCGCCCATTTTAAACCTTATAATTTAGCAAATGTTTGGCAGCTTCAGAAAAACTTTCATCTTACTAATTTTAGCGATTTGTTCTGACGAATTCTGTGGCCTTGTAATTAATTTGTTTATATCTTAAAGTTCTTGGGGAATGCACACAATTCTAAGCATTATCCTATTGTGATAACAGTTTCAGACTCACAGTAAGCAATGCCTCA
The DNA here is from genome assembly GCF_964213995.1 of Mustelus asterias. Lineage (NCBI taxonomy): Eukaryota > Metazoa > Chordata > Chondrichthyes > Carcharhiniformes > Triakidae > Mustelus > Mustelus asterias. The sequence continues at coordinate 8,679,237 of NC_135811.1, read as the reverse complement.
GGGAATTCCTTGCCTCTGTGCAAGTTCTATTTGCCAAACCTGTGCAAATTTTGTTATTGCACGGTTAGCGCTACTGCCTCACAGCGCCAGGGACCAGGGTTCAATTCCTGGCTTGGTCACTGTTGGTGTGGAGTTTGCACGTTCTCCCCGTGTCTGCGTGGGTTTCTTCCGGGTGCTCCGGTTTCCCTCCACTCTCCAAAGATGTGCGGGTTAGGTGAATTGGCCATGCTAAAATTGCCCCTTAGTGTCTTGGGGGGCTAGCTAGGGTAAATGCATGGGGCTATTGGGATAGGGCCTGGGTGGGATTGTGGGCCCAATGGCCTCCTTCTACACTGTAGGATTCTATGGTATTTCCAAGAAGCATTGAAACAGGAAAAGATCTTGTGATGATCTGGAATGCGCTGCCTGAAAGGGCAGTGGAAACACATTCGATTGTAACTTTCTGAAGAGAATTTGATGTGTTCTGCAGAAGGAAATGTTAGTGGGGCTATGGGGAATGAGCAGACAGGTGTGGAAATAATTTCACAGACTCAGAAAATCATAAAATTAGAACTGGACTATTTAAATCGAGATCCACAACTTCCAACAAAGGTTATTGGATAGCAGGGACTCTCTGCCTCAAACTGGCTGCAGATATTGGGACAATTAACATTTTTAAGACTGAGATTGATACTTTTGATTTTAGACAATGGCATTAAACAATATGGAATAAAGGAGTTGAGGTACAGACGGCCAAAATGGCTTTGAGGGGCTGAATGGCCTCTGTTTCTATGACTGTGAAGGGGCTGTGTCGAGGTCAAAGTTGAGATTGCCCACGATTCAGAAATGAGAACAGATGGTTTCTGCATCTTCCAATTGGTATATGCTGCCTGTTGACTCATTCGTCAGATAGAATGAGCTAAACATCACGTTCAAACAAGGAAAAGCTCAATGAATCTTGATCAAATCTGTCTGGGATTCTCCTTGTTTTGCTCTGCAAATTCTTGGTCACTCTTTGAACTTTGCTTTAACCCACGTAGACAATCTGGAGCTCTGACTCCCTCTTCCATTTCCAATGGAATTGGTGAGTAAAGACTACCATAGCAACACACAAGGATAACATCAACAACCTGAATTTGTAACCAGCTTCAGTGTAGGTTGGGAGCAGATATTTTGTGTTTAAAGTTGTCCATGTGAATGGAGAGGGCTGTGCACACCTACTACTTGTGAGCTTTTAGCCTTTTCCTTTCTGCGATGAATCATGGGCAGTACTCAGTCATTCCTCCTCTCATAGTTTCCTTTTGTCTTAATCTCCCCTTTCTCTCTACGCTCTCAATCTGATTCATCCCTTTTCAGTTTTCCCAATCGCACGTTTTCTCTGCCATTTTCTGTCATGCACACACTCACTTCTTTCTCTCTTGCTGTCTTTAGCTCCCTCTGTTTTATTTTTATCAGCTTCTAGTTCAGGTACTTTGTCTCTCGCACGCCTACACTTCACCTTCTCGTTCTTTCACTGTTTTTGTTCAAGCTCCTCTCTTCCTCTTGCGCCTTTGGGCTCAGTTTATGATTCTGTCTCCAACACTGTTCTCAGATCTAAATTTCTCCATTGTGACACATACAGATTTCGTGGCCTTTTAGGACTGAGATGAGGAGAAATTTCTTCACCCAAAGGGTGATGAATGTATGGAATTCACTACCGCAGAAAGCTGTTGAGGCCAAAATGTTGTATGATTTCAAGAAGAAATTAAATATAGCTCTTGGGGCTAAAGAGATCAGAGATATTTTTAAGTTTATTTATTATTGCCACAAGTAGGCTTACATTAACACCGCAATGAAGTTACTGTGAAAATCCCCTAATGGTCACACTTCTGTTTGGGTACACTGAGGGAGAATTTAGCATGGTCAATGCACCTGACCAGCACGTATTTCGGACTGTGGGAGGAAACCGGAGCACCCGGAGAAAACCCATGCAGACACAGGGAGAATGTGCAGACTCCGCACAGACAGTGACCCAAGCCAGGAATCGAACCTGGGCCCCTGGCGCTGTGAGGCAGCAGTGCTAACCACTGTGCAATCGTGTCGCCTTGTTGGGGGGGGGGGGGGGAGGAGGAGTGTTCAGGATATTGAATTTGATGATCAGCTGTGATCAAAATGAATGGTGGAGCAGGCTTGAAGGGCCGAATGGCCTACTCCTGCTTCTATTTTTTATGTTTCTATGTTTCTATAAACTGAGTGGTTCAATGTTCCAGACAGTGCTTGTGCAGGCAGCATCAATTTACGTACAGGAGAGTGAATGGCCGGTTATATCACAAAGCAAATCTGTGCGCTTGGCTCCCGGTTGGGTTGGTATTGACATTTGCGCAGTCGCCCAGTCGTGTAGAAACCCTAGAATCAACAGGAGTAATCTCCCATCCCTAGAATCAACAGGAGTAATCTCCCATCTGAAAATGTCCTCTCTCATATCCTGCTCTGCCTCCGGGAAGAAAATGAATGATCTTACTTCTCCTCCTTACGCTGTTTCTATCACTCACCTCCTCCATCATTCCCACTCCCTTTTTCTCAGTCTCAGTTTTCAGTCTCTGTCTGTCCCCCCACCTTATTTATACATGGACACTTATAGTTCCCAGACAGACTCTGAAATGAATGGTTGCATTTTCCAGATGATGCTGAATGGTATTGAGTTTCATATCTAGACAAATGGACCAGTCAAGCATCTATCACCGTGTAAACTGTGTCAGCTGTGGCTTCTAAACTTTCCTACATTACAACAGCAACCACGCTTTACACAAGTACTTCATTGGCTGTAAAGCACTTTGGGGTGTCCTGAGGTCGAGGGAGATGTTTATTAATGTATGTCTTTCTTTTTAGCTCTCAGTCTGAATCCGAGTTGAAATTTGTGCAGTTCCGTGCGAGCTCCTAAAGTCAACAAGATCTCGCCGTCTTCCTGGCAGGAATTAGCCTTCCTTGTGGAATGTTGATCCACATCCCAGTCACCTAGGGCTCCGTCTGCACACAGATCAGCAAAGGAAACCTAAAATAAAACTGACAACATGCAAACCACACGATTCCTGTCACTTTTCTCTTTGGGACTGTTGGTTGGAATTCATTACTGAATGGTTTGCAATGACTGCGCACCAGAACTTGACACCTTTCCCAGCTTTAGAGAGTTCCTGCGGCTCTCCGTTCAAATATACGTTTATGTTATAGAGAGAGAAAAATGTGCTCTGCACTGTGAAACTGAGACAAGGAAGACCGCACAGGTCCCAGGGTCAATCCTCCACCCTGTCGGCTAATCTCAGCCTTGCGTTTCAGCAAGGACGTCAGAATCAGCTTTCCATAGTCTCAGAGGGGGAAAATACAGACATCCAGACTCCTCACTATTATTGCTGTCCACTGCTTTCCCTATGTGCATTAGGGACGCAGTAGCTGACAGAAGAGGTTTTAGGGCTCCCACAAAAAGGATTAAAGGGCGGCACGGTAGCACAGTAGGGCGGCACGGTAGCACAGTAAGGGCGGCACGGTAGCACAGTGGTTAGCACTGCTGCTTCACAGCTCCAGGGTCCTGGGTTCGATTCCCGGCTCGGGTCACTGTCTGTGTGGAGTTTGCACATTCTCCCCGTGTCTGCGTGGGTTTCCTCCGGGTGCTCCGGTTTCCTCCCACAGTCCAAAGATGTGCGGGTTAGGTTGATTGGCCAGGTTAAAAATTGCCCCTTAGAGTCCTGAGATGCGTAGGTTGGAGGGATTAGCGGGTAAATATGTGGGGGTAGGGCCTGGGTGGGATTGTGGTCGGTGCAGACTCGATGGGCCGAATGGCCTCCTTCTGCACTGTAGGGTTTCTATTTCTATGATTCTATGATTCTGTAATGCTGTACGATGGCTCTTACTTGAGTGATCATAGAATCATCGAATCGCTACAATACAGAAGAGGCCATTTGGCCCATCAGGTCTGCACTGACTCTTTGACAGAGTATCTCACCCTGGCTCTCTCCCGCACCCTATCCCTGTAACCCCAGACACTTAACATGGGGTAATCCATCCAACCGACACATCTTGGGATAGTAAGGGGAAGCTTAGCATGGCCAATCCACCTAACCTCCACATTAAAGTTTATTTATTAGTGTCACAAGTGAGGCTTATATCAACGCTGCAATGAAGTTACTGTGAAATTCCCCAGTTGCCACACCCCGGTGCCTGTTCAGGTACACTGAAGGAGAATTTAGCACCAAACTGGCACATCTTTGGATTGTGGGAGAAAACCGGAGCTCCCGGAAGAAACCCATGCAGGACACGGCAGAACGTGCAAACTCCACACAGACAGTGACCCAAGCCGGGAATCGAACCGGGTCCCTGGTGCTGTGGGGCAGTGGTGCTAGCCATTTTGCCACCGTGCCGCCCATATCTCAGCAGCTGGTCCCCTTAGAACAGGAGGGGAAAGAGAAAGTTCTACATGTTTTAAAGCACAGCGCAAATGGAACAAATTTGAATCAATTATAACTTGTTATAAACTACTTAAGATTACTCAGGAATTATTTCAGCACATGTTATAGCAGAAAAACGCTCCTTTCACCTGATTGCCAGGAGATTCAAAATAATTGCACCCACATTGTGTATTGAATTATTTAATACATTAACCACCCTCGGCTTCTCTGGGTGGTATCAATTGATGTTCAACTGTGTACCTTTCCTGTGTTATTTCATTACATCCACAAGGAAATGGAGTGAGATTGTGACAGAGTTGAATGAATCTGGGTTGACTGAAGCATGAAGAGATGAGAGCATAATATTCTAATCGACTCTGTCAACCTGCCCCAAATAAGGAGCACTTCTAGATGCAAGTGATCTCATCAAACCAAGAAACGGTGTTCCAATTTGTAGATACAATTCTATTCTTGGGGGGGGATGGGGGGGGGTGCAGGCGATGGCCCAGTGGTATTATCGCTAGACTATTAATCCAGAAACTTAGCTAATGATCTGGGTTCGAATCCTGCCACGGCAGACGGTGGAATTTTAATTCAATAAAAAATCTAGAATTAAGAATCTACCAATGACCATGAAACCATTGTTGATTGTCACAAAAACCCATCTGGTTCACTAATGTCCTTTAGGGAAAGAAATCTGCCATCCTTACCTAATCTTGGTATCTTGGTATCTTGGTGACCTATGACTCCAGAGCCACAGCAATGTGGTTGACTCTCAAACTGCCTTTGGGCAACTAGGGATGGGCAATAAATGCTGGCCAGCCAGCGACGCCCATGTCCCATGAATGAATGAAAAAAAGCAGAGAGTTTGAAATTCCTGGTTGCGAATGGACTTGTTTTGGTTTGCTGTGTTATTGGCAATTTGTTGCTGTTACAGGTGCTCTGGCCGAAATGTTACTGCCTTGCCTGCCCCGGGAATCGGAGCAGGCGAGGGGCGGACAATGTGAAGATCCATTGACCTGGGGTGGGATTTTGTGGTTTCGGGATGAACGAGGCTGTAAAATCCCGCCCTCTGTCTCAAATACAGCTGTCAAAAACCAGAGTTACCTGAAAGTCGGACGTTTCGACATGTTGCCTTGCATCAATTTTAACTGGTGTCAAATGTTTAAGGTAACTTACTGGGACATTTTTGGCTAGGTGCCGCATTAGTGAGCTGGACTAGTTAAAAATTTCACATTTTCACCCATGCACCGACTGGCCTGAGCGACCCTTGACCCGAGCCGCAAGTCAACATTACTCACTTTATCATTTAATTGCTTTCCCAAAGGTTATATCCTCGCTTGTATAGATACTTTCTTTTCAAATTTTAATAAACAGAAACTTATTCATTTGATTTCGTGTTTCTCTTTTTAATTCAGGTTCTAATTCTGTTCTCTGAGAACCGGCAAGATCTGAAATCCAGCATTGATTCAGCCTCAAGGTCCAGCTTCGACAAAGGGTCATCCAGACTCGAAGCATTGGCTCTATTGTCTCTCCACAGATGCTCTTAAACCTGTTGAGATTTCCCAGCATTTTCTGTTTTTCTTTCAGATTCCAGCATCTGCAGTATTTTGCCTTTATTTCGGCCTTGAGGTCGCTGGTTTTGAGACACTCGACCTGTATTATCGGTTGGGTTGGTGTTATTTTGCTATAGATTAAAAAAAGGGTGGAATGGTGGCACGGTGGTTAGCATTGCTGCCTCACAGCCCCAGAGACCCAGGTTCGATTCCCGGCTTGGGTCACTGTCTGTGTGAAGTTTGCACGTTTCCCCCGTGTCTGTGTGGGTTTCCTCCGGGTGTTCCGGTTTCCTCCCACAGTCCAAAGGTGTGCAGCTTAGGTGGATTGGCCATGCTAAATTGACCCTTAGTGTCAGGAGGACTAGCTGGGATAAATGCATGGGGTTATGGGGATAGGGTCTGGATGGGACTGTGTTCGGTGCAGACTCAATGGGCCAAGTGGCCTCCTTCTGCATGGTAGGATTCTATGATTCTATGAGAAGTGAAGGTTGAGATGAGGCATTCCAAACTAATGATGAGAATGGAAAGATTTGATCAGTTGTTCCCACTTGCATTCCAGACCCATTAAGAGCATGAATCATGGTAAACCGTTCTGGATACATCCACATGTGGGCCAAAGACAGGAACATCTAAATGACTAAGCAGAACTACTCCCAGTCTCTCTACTCCCAGAACTACTTCAAGTGGTACAGTGGTTAGCACTGCTGCCTCACAGCACCAGAGACCTGGGTTCGATTCTGGCCTTAGGTGACTGTTTGTGTGGAGTTTGCACATTCTCCCTGTGTCTGCGTGGGTTTCCTCCGGGTGCTCCAGTTTCCACCCACAGTCCAAAGATGTGCAGGTTAGGTGGATTGGCCATGCTAAATTGTCCCTTCAGTGTCCCAAGATGTGTAGGTTGGGGGATTAGTGGGGTAAATATGTGGGTTTACGGGGAAAGGGCTGGATGGAATGCTCTGTTGGAGAGTCGGTGAAGACTCGATGGGCCAAATGGCCTCCTTCTGCATTGTAGGGATTCTATGATTCTTTATTTTGCCCCGATGTTTAGGGTGTAAATTTGAACTTTGACTAGTAAGCTGAAAGTGGCACAGATCAGGCTCTATATAAACTCACTGGTTGTCATGGCATTACCTATCATCATAGAATCATAAAAAGTTTATGGCACAGAAAGAGGCCACTTGGCTCATCATGTCTGTGCTCGCCGAAACATGAGCCACCCAGCCTAATCCCACTTTCCAGTATTTGGTCCATAGCCTTGTAGATTACGGCACTTGAGGTATAAATCCAGACACCTTTTAAATGAGTTGAGGGTTCCTGTCTCTGCTACTCTTCCAGGTAGTGAGTTCCAGACCCTTACAATCCTCTGGGTGAAAAACCTTTGCCTCATCTCCCTTGTAATCTTTCTACTAACCACTTTAAATTCACGCTCCCTAGTCACTGATACCTCTGCTATGGTAAATAGGCCCTTCCCATCCACTCTGTCCTGGCCCCCCACAATTTCACCCATCTCAATCAAATCTCCCCTCAGCCTCCTCTGTTCCAAGGAGCACAACCCCAGGCTATCCAATCTTTACTCATCCTCGTAAATCTCTTCTGTACCCTCTCTAATCCATTTACACCCTTTATGTAATTAGGTTACCAGAACTGCACACTCTGGCTGTGGCCTAAGTAATGATTTATACAGTTCTAGCATACCGCCCTTTTCTCACATTTTATACGTTGGCTAATAATTGAAATGATTTCATATGTCTTATTAACCACGTTATCAATGTGTCCTGCTACCTTCAAGGATCTGTGGACATTCACTCCAAGGTCCCTCACTTCCTCTACACCTCTCAGTATCCATCCATCTATTGTGTATTCCTTTGTCTTGTTTGACCTCCCCAAATACATCATCTCAAACTTCTCTGGGATGAATTCCATTTGTCCACTGATGACAATGAACTTTCTTATAGATTATATATATTCAAGATGACAATGAAGTTTAGAGACAGAGGCCAGAATTCTACCACCTCGCCCGCCATGGAATCAGAGCGGGTGAGGGTCCGACAACGGAAATCTCCGTTGACCTCGGGCAGGAATTTCGGTCTTGCCTGAGCGAGGCCATAAAATCCTACCCCAAAGAGAGAGAGTGACAGTGAGCGAGACTTGAGAATTTGTCCCCATGGGTGGCACAAGGGTCTCCTTGCCAATATGTAGCCAACATTATTATAAAGGATTCTCTGGTCATTATGGCGTCGCTGTTTGTGAGAGCTTGCTGTGAGTAGATTGGCTGCCGTGTTTTCTACATTACGGCAGTGACCACACTGAAAAAGTAAATCATTGGCTGCAGAGCGCTCCAGACGTCCTGAGGTTATGATAGGGGGTTTTAGTTCAGATGGGCAGCATGGACGGTGCAGGCTTGGAGGGCCGAAGGGCCTGTTCCTGTGCTGTAATTTTCTTTGTTCTTTGATACGGTGGCACAATTGTTAGCACTTTGCCTCACACTGCCAGGGACCCGGGTTCGATTCCCGGCTTGGGTCACTGTCTGTGTGGAGTTTGCACGTTCTCCCCGTGTCTGCGTGGGTTTCCTCCGGGTGTTCTGGTTTCCTCCCACAGTCCAAAGATGTGCGGGTTAGGTGCATTGGCCATGCTAAAATTGCCCCTTAGTGTCAGGGGGACAAGGTAGGGTAAATGCATGGGGTTATGGGGATACAGGCTGGGTGGGATTGTGGTTACATAGAAACATAGAAAACTACAGCACAAAACAGGCCCTTCGGCCCCACAAGTTGTGCCGAACATATCCCTACCTTTTAGGCCTACCTATAACCCTCCATCCTATTAAGTCCCATGTACTCATCCAGGAGTCTCTTAAAAGACCCTATTGAGTTTGCCTTCACCACCACTGATGGCAGCCAATTCCACTCGCCCACCACCCTCTGTGTGAAAAACTTCCCCCTAACATTTCCCCTGTACCTACCCCCCAGCACCTTAAACCTGTGTCCTCTCGTAGCAGCTATTTCCACCCTGGGAAAAAGCCTCTGAGAGTCCATCCGATCTATGCCTCTCAACATCTTATATACCTCTATTAAGTCTAATAGATGTGTATCAGTGGTTAATGCAGACTCGATGGGTCAAATGGCCTCCTTCTGCACTGTAGGGTTCTTGGTGCTACAGGAATGCAAGGATTTTGTTTCCTTCCTTGGATCTAAAGACGGAATGATTATTTTTTCACTTCCTTCTGGGGAAATGACATAACCAGCCTTTCCTTTTGTGAGCAGCATTTTCTGATGTTATCGTACCGGAGAGGGTTAGAGGTTCTGTCGGAAGCTTTCTCCTCATGTGAATCGCTTGGCATTTCTGCTGGAGCTCGAGGGAAGAGGTTTGGAGCTTCACGGCTCCTCAGTGAAACCTGGCCAGGTAATTTACTGTCAGGCCATTAAAGAGCCTCTATTGGTTTGTTCGAATTCCCTCTCATAGCTCAACTTGTAAATGGAATCAGTGAGGCGCAAACACAAGAGTGAGAAGGACAAAATGCAGTGGGAGGCAGTGATCACGGATCGAGGGTTGTAAGTCCTCTTACAGAAACAGACAGGAATGCTCACAGACAATCGTGAAAACAAGTCACTTAAATTACACAAAGTGAGGTCAAGTGAGGGTCAGCAAGAGACAATTACTCATTACGCTAAACAGTCTAAAGTCTGATGTGGATCATGAGGAGAAACTTGGAGAGAAATTAGAGCGGGGTGGGTTGTGGGGGGGGGGGGAGGGAGGGGTAGGAGGGGGATGGTGGCAAGCACAAAGTAGACTTTGAGAAATATTTTGAAAGTCAACACTCCCAACTTGTATTTACATTGTTCCTTTAGCGTCGTCAAATATCTGAAGGCGCTTCGCACGAATGTCATCAAACAAACTTTGACGCCAAGACAAATAAGAATACACTGGCAGGGCACTGGATCAAAAGCTTGGTGCTCCACGGAGTATTTCACAGGAGGAAAGCGAGGTACAGAGGCAGAGAATTTTGGGGAGGGAATTCCAGAGCTAAGGCTCAGCTCAAGGGAAAGCTGCCAGTGATGGAGCAATTAAAATTGGAGATGTTTATAGATCACAACTGGAGGAGTGCTGATACTTCAGAGGCTTGTAGGTCTGGTCTGGGGTAGATTACAGAGGTAGGGAGGGATGAAGCCATGGAGGAATTTGAAAGGGAGGATGAGAATTTTAAAGTTAAGGCATTATTGGGCCGGCACCAGTGAGTGCGCAGGTGGTGGTGAATGAGATTTAGTACAGACGCAAATGATAGGTTTTGGATCTGGTGTATGGCGATAGAAGGTTGGGGATTGGTGAGAACTGCATTGGAGTAGGTAACAAGGGCGGTGTGTGGCACTGCTGCCTCACAGCGCTAGGGACCCTGGTTCAATTCCGGCCTCAGGTCACTGTCTGTGTGGAGTTTGCACGTTCTCCTATGTCTGTGTGGGTTTCCTCCGGGTGCTCCAGTTTCCTTCCACAGTCCAAAGATGTGCAGGTCAGGTTGATTGGCCGTGCTAAATTGCCCCTGAGTGTCGGGGGGATTAGCAGGGTAAATCTGTGGAGATATGGGGACAAAGTCTTGATGGGATTGTTGTCAGTGCAGGCTTGATGGGCTGAGTGGCCTCCTCCTGCACTGGAGGACAAAGACATCAGTCAGGGTTTTAGTGGCAGGTGGGCTGAGTTGGGAGAGTAGCTAAAGTCAATGTTTGCCCCTTAAAGAATGAGACCGGGGAGTTAATAAAGGGGAACACAGAAATGGCAGAGACACTAAATCAATATCTTGCCTCGGTTTTCATGGTGGGGGGGGGGGACTAGAGCCATTCCAATAGTAACAGGAAATGTAGAGGCTGTTGAAAAGGAGGAACTTAAAACAATCACTACCTCTTGGGAAAAAGTGCTGAGAAAGCTATTGGGATTAAAGGCAGACAAGTCCCCAGGGCCTGATGGCCTATATCCTAGGGTCTTAAAGGAAGTGGCAGCAGAGATAGCAGATCCATTAGTTATAATATTCAAAAATTCCCTGGATTTTAGAAAGGTTCCAGTGGATTGGAAAAATGCAAATGTTATACCCCCGTTCAAAAAGGGAGAAAGGGAGAAAGTAGAAAACTTTAGACCAATTAGTTGTTGGGAAATTGTTAGAATCCATTATTAAGGAACAGGACATTTGGAAAGTCAGAACACAATTCATCAGAGTCAGCATGGTTTTATGAAGGATAAATCATGTTGGACTAATTTGCTAGATTTCTTCAAAGATGTAACAAGCAAATGGGGTCCTGTAGATGTAGACCTGCTAATTTGGTCTTCCAAAAGGCATCTGATAAGATACCACACAAAAGGCTAATACACAAGGTAAGATCCCACAAGGTTGGAGGTCATATATTAGCTTGGAAAAATGTAAAGGTCTGCTTTCACAGACTTCATTACAAAATGCATTAATTAATAAGAATTGTACAGCAGCCGCATGAGTTGTAATTAGTTCCCAGCATGTCTCTGTCTTGGAGCCTTTCTCACGATAGGGTAATTCCACACTCACTCGCATCCCAATTGGTCACCCAGACCAAGGGACGATTACTCTGCTGTGTTGCCCTTGAAGGGACAATCACTACATCCCTCCCCCTTTAACTCTTTATACAATTTTCAATAACTAAATCATTCTGTTCTAAGTGCTAAATAAACATTATGTACATGAGTCAGACAATTATAAATCAGGTTTTTGAAGTTTTTTTTCTGTTTTTTGTAGAGCGGTGTAATTCTGTAGCCTGAGATGCTTCCACAGGATCAACATAAAACAGGAATTGCAACAACGGATACCTCTTCTGGCAAGGGCAGTTCATCACTATTTGCTTCCACAGAGAGATCTGTTACTATAACAGTTCGATCAGGTACTTTAGTGCTTACGGGTTCGAAGACATTTCTTGACGGCAACACTGACTGCTGGAGCATCTCTCTACTCCTCAAGTGGTCCACGTGTTTACAAATAATCCATCCCTCTGTGTCCACCTGGTATGCAAGGGGTCCGGGTCTTAGAGACAGCAATTCCGGAGATCCAACTTTATTCGCTACTGAAGTTTCTCATGTACACGGCTCCATTTACCACAAATGCCTGTGGTGTAACATGTGAATCGTGGCTTGCTTTCTGATTACTTTGGCTGGCTTCTATCTTCCCTGGCAAATTTGGAAACATGAGGCTCAGTCTCGTTCTGAGATGACATTTAATTAGCAGTTCTGCTGGTGGAACACCCATTGCTGCATGTGGAGTGGTACGATAGCTCAGGGTGAATTGTGAGATTTTGGTCTCCAAGGTTCCTTCTGACAGTTTCTTTAGACCTGACCTAATAGTTCCGATGGTTCGCTCAGCTTGTCTGTTGGTGCTGGGTTGTAAGGAGCAGTTAAACAGTAAATCTGTTTAATACGTTGAGAGTGGCGAAGTTTTGAAACTCAGCGTTTGTGAATATGGTTCCATATTCCCTTCCCCTCTTTGTCTACCTTTCCCTCACCCTTCTCCATCTGCCTTTCTCTCACACTTCTGCGTCTGCCTTCCTCTCTTCCCCCTCTCACTCTCTCTGGCTATCTCTCTCCCATCCCTCCCCCTCTGAATTTGTTGTGCTTTGTTAATGTCTGTTGGTCTGTCGCCCCTTTCCTGCCTCTCTGACTATCCCACCTTCCGTCTCCGATTGGGACAGTGAGATGGTGCGGAGAACAGCCGCAGCTGAGAAGAGGGAAGGTGAAAAGGTGATTTGTGTTAAACGTTAGACTTTGCTGAGAGTGAACGTATAGAACACACAACCCATTCACTTCCCCACGAGCCTTGTTACAATAAACAGGCAAAACATTTGACTTTCAAGAGCTATAGAGTAACCAGCGTGCAGGCTTCCAAATATAGCGATGAAACGGTAAATCTTTTCCAGTTACTTAAAATACATTTTAAGCCAGTCTCAAATTCCAGTCTTGTAAAAGACAACGTTCAAACATCATGAGGAAACGTTACTCAGCATCCTCCCACCAGTTTTCCTTATCAATTGATATGTTTTACTTCTCAATTACATCTCTTTGTACAAACAGCAGAAAATGCTGGAAAACACACACTAGGTCAGTCAGTGTCCGTGCAGAGGACAGAGTGGTTAATGAACAAATTAAAGGGGAATAAACATTTAATACAATCAGAGAGGGAAAGGAAAACACTGCATAATGGATCAGTAAAGCGCTCGGGTACAAAAGTGAATGGCAAGCAGCTATTTAATTGCAGTAGACAAATAAAGACTTGCATTTCTAATGCGCCTTTCATGACTATGGGATGTCCTAAAGCCCTTTACATCCAATGAATTTTGAAGTACAGTCGCTGCTGTCATGTAGGAAACAAGGCAGCCAATTTGTGCACAGCAAGCTCCCATAAAGAATCTAATGCCCAGATAATCTGTTTTTTCCTTAATTACGGTATTTGAGGGATAAATATTGGCCAGTACTCCCCTTCCATTGGCCAGAATAGCACCATGGGATCTTTCCTGTCAACCCGACAGGGCAAACTGAGCCTCGGTTTTTAATGTTCCGCCCAAAAAGGAGTTGGTAATTCACTGGAAGGGCAGCCTAGATTTTGTGCTTGTGTATCTGAACTGTCAATGCTCTAAGGCACGAGTCACAGCTCACACTCCCGCAATCACAGTTAAACCTGATCCCTGTTCTCACCTAACTCTGGTCAGAGTTATTGAATGGTGATCAGGAAGAGGGTTATCCCTCACTCACGTCCCCAATGAGGCTAGAGTTGCCAACTGTGATTAAATGTGTTCTTGGAGGTTCCATCAGAGGACCCGTCCCCACCCTCCAGTCATTAGTCAGCCAACTGGGCGGCACAGTGGGTTAGCACTGCTGCCTCACAGCGCCAGGGACCCAGGTTTGATTCACCTTGGGTGACTTGCACATTCTCCTCGTGTCTGCGTGGGTTTCCTCTGGGTGCTCTGGTTTCCTCCCACAGCCCGAAAGACGTGCTGGTTAGGTGGATTGGCCATGCTAAATTGCCCCTTCCTGGCCAAAGATGTGTAGGTTAGGGGGCTTGGCCGGGGGAGAGGGCCTGGGTAAGATACTCTGTCAGCGAGCTGGTGCAGATTTGATTGGCTGTAGGGCCTCTTCTGCACTGCAGGGATTCTCTGAATACATCCATCCTTGTGATGTACTGCCTTCTGTAACCAACTGGAAAATAAAAAGGCCCTTTACCCAGCTAAAGGTTCAACCAAACTGCCTCCACTGCATTTTTGAATCTGGTAAAGAGAAATGTTCAAAGAAATTGATAAAAGTCAATTCTTTTTTAATATCCCGTTTATTCTGCTCCAGGTTGCACATAAAACAGTGTTCCGGAGATTGACCTTCAGATCCTGGAGACTCCAGGCCAATCCTGGAGGGTTGACGACCCTCCAGGATTCTTTAGGTAGGTACCTATTCTTTAGATAGGTAGGTTCTTTACGCAGAGAGTGGTTGGGGTGTGGAATGGACTGCCTGCAGTGATAGTGGAGTCAGAAACTTTAGGAACATTTAAGCGGTTATTGGATAGGCACATGGAGCACACCAGGATGATAGGGAGTGGGATAGCTTGATCTTGGTTTCAGATAAAGCTCGGCACAACATCGTGGGCCGAAGGGCCTGTTCTGTGCTGTACTGTTCTATGTCTATGTCTAACTGCGACCGGAACAAACTAGGAGTCATATCTGAGAGCTTGTTGATCTGTATGCTTGGTTACTCACTAGATAAACTCTCCCCAGGCTTGGAGAAGTGGTCAACGAGCCTTTAACAATATTCTTCAACTGGCTGAGGGGGGAGGGGAAGGAGTCAGAGAAATTTTCTAGTTCACAGAGTCAAAGCAGATGAGCATAAAATGGGGATTCACCAAATTGTCTGTGGGCTTTCCAAGGCATTTCAGTGTCATGGCAATGGCATGAATGGTATGAGCAACAGCCTGACGAGCTTGTTGGAAACCAGAAGACCTTGGCAGAGTAGAGTACATGAACCACAGCTTTGCAAATAAATACAACGCTGGAAAACTGAAACTGCGCCCTTCATCTGGAGTTGTCCGGCTGAGATGGAATTTAGTGACATGAAAAGAAGTTTTCCAAGCTGAGGTAATGGCAAACAATGGGATCAGATAGATTTGATGTCTCTGTTTGTCATTGAAGATGTGGTGTTTCCATTCCGTAACATGCAGAGTAATGGCTGAGCTTTATCACTCCGTGAATGGTGGCCATGCCCTCAGCTGTCAGAGCCCTAAGGCTTGGAATTTCAACCTAAACCTATGTGCCTCTTTAGCTCATTCTCCTCCTGCAAGATGCTACTTATAATTCACATCTTTCAGCAAGCATTTTTTCACCTAGCTAATGTCCCCGCCATGCATCAAATTTGATCTGATAATTTCGACAGGGTACCATGTGACATTGCACAATAATGTAGATCAATGGCTAAAAAGTGTGTTTGGATGGCTTTCGGGATGAGAAGTAAGAAACAAATCCATCAACAACACAAAATTCATCAAGAACAAACTATCCTCAAATAACACCCTATCATGTCATATCAGCCTTTCCTGTAACAACACAATATCCATTATCCTGTAATAATATGCTATCCATCATTAACACACTATCCTGTAAGAACACACTGCCCTGTAATAATGCACTATCCATCACTATCCATCTATAACACGCTATCCATCAATAGCACTCTATCCTATAATAACACACCATCCATCAATAACACACTATACATCATAACGCAATATTCATCAATAACGTACTATCCACCAATAACAAACTATCCATCAGTAGCACACCATCCATCAATAACACACCATCCATCAATAACACACTATCCATCAATAGCACACTATCCATCAATAACAAACTATCCATCAATAACAAACTATCCATCAATAACACACCATCCATCAATAACACACTATCCATCAATAACACACTATCCATCAATAACACACCATCCATCAATAACAGACTATCCGTCTATAACACGCTATCCATCAATAACAGACTATCCGTCAATAACACACTATCCATCAATAACACATTATCCATCAAAGGCACACCAATCCATCAGTAACAAACTGTCCTGAAATAACACACTCTCCATCAAAAATGGACTACCCATCAAGAACACACTATCCATCAATAACACAATATCCATCAATAACACACGATCCATCAACAACACACTATAACACACTATCCAGCAATAACGCACTACCCATCAATAAAACACTACCCTGTAATAACACAATATCCATCAATAACACAAAATGCATCAATAACCTACTGTTCATCAATAACACACTATCCATCAGTAACACACTATCTATCAAGAATGCACTATCCATTAATAACACACTCTCCTGTAATAGCACACTATTCATGAAAAACGCACTATCCATCAATAACACACTATCCTGAAATAAAACACTATCCATCAATAACACACTATCCATCAATAACACACTATCTATCAATAACACACAACTATCAATAACGCACTATCCATCAGTAACACACAATTCATCAATAACACACTATCCATCAATAACACACTATCTATCAATAACACACTATCCATCAATAACACACTATCCATCAATAACACACCATCCATCAATAACACACTATCTATCAATAACACACTATCCATCAATAACACACTATCCATCAATAACACACTATCCATCAGTAACAAACTGTCCTGAAATAACACACTCTCCATCAAAAATGGACTACCCATCAAGAACACACTATCCATCAATAACACAATATCCATCAATAACACACGATCCATCAACAACACACTATAACACACTATCCAGCAATAATAGAACATAGAACATAGAACAGTACAGCACAGAACAGGCCCTTTGGCCCACGATGTTGTGCCGAGCTTTATCTGAAACCAAGATCAAGCTATCCATGTGCCTATCCAATAACCGCTTAAATGTTCCTAAAGTGTCTGACTCCACTATCACTGCAGGCAGTCCATTCCACACCCCAACCACTCTCTGCGTAAAGAACCTACCTCTGATATCCTTCCTGTATCTCCCACCACGAACCCTATAGTTATGCCCCCTTGTAATAGCTCCATCCACCCGAGGAAATAGTCTTTGAACGTTCACTCTATCTATCCCCTTCATCATTTTATAAACCTCTATTAAGTCTCCTCTCAGCCTCCTCCGCTCCAGAGAGAACAGCCCTAGCTCCCGCAACCTTTCCTCATAAGACCTACCCTCCAAACCAGGCAGCATCCTGGTAAATCTCCTCTGCACTCTTTCCAGCACTTCCACATCCTTCCTATAGTGAGGTGACCAGAACTGCACACAATACTCCAAATGTGGCCTCACCAAGGTCCTGTACAGTTGCAGCATAACCCCACGGCTCTTAAACTCCAACCCCCTGTTAATAAAAGCTAACACACTATAGGCCTTCTTCACAGCTCTATCCACTTGAGTGGCAACCTTTAGAGATCTGTGGATATGAATCCCAAGATCTCTCTGTTCCTCCAGTCTTCAGAACCCTACCTTTGACCCTGTAATCCGCATTTAAATTAGTCCTACCAAAATGAATCACCTCACATTTATCAGGGTTAAACTCCATTTGCCATTTTTCAGCCCAGCTTTGCATACTATCTATGTCTCTTTGCAGCCTACAACAGCCCTCCACCTCATCCACTACTCCACCAATCTTGGTGTCATCAGCAAATTTACTGATCCACCCTTCAGCCCCCTCCTCTAAGTCATTAATAAAAATCACAAAAAGCAGAGGACCAAGCACTGATCCCTGCGGCACTCCGCTAGCAACCTGCCTCCAATCCGAAAATTTTCCATCCACCACCACCCTCTGTCTTCGATCAGACAGCCAGTTACCTATCCAATCGGCCAACTTTCCCTCTATCCCACACCTCTTCACTTTCATCATAAGCCGACCATGGGGGACCTTATCAAACGCCTTACTAAAATCCATGTATATGACATCAACTGCCCTACCTTCATCAACACACTTAGTTACCTCCTCAAAAAATTATATCAAATTTGTGAGGCACGACTTCCCCTTCACGAATCTATGCTGACTATCCCGGATTAATCCGCATCTTTCTAAATGGTCGTAAATCCTATCTCTAAGGACCTTTTCCATCAATTTACCAACCACCGAAGTAAGACTAATCGGTCTATAATTACCAGGGTCATTTCTATTCCCTTTCTTAAACAGAGGAACAACATTCGCCATTCTCCAGTCCTCTGGCACCATCCTCGTGGACAGCGAGGACCCAAAGATCAAAGCCAAAGGCTCTGCAATCTCATCCCTTGCCTCCCAAAGAATCCTAGGATACATTTCATCAGGCCCAGGGGACTTATCGACCTTCAGTTTATTCAAAACTGCCAGGACATCCTCCCTCCGAACATCTATTTCCTCCAGCCTATTAGCCTGTAACACCTTCTCTTCCTCAAAAACATGGCCCCTCTCCTTGGTGAACACTGAAGAAAAGTATTCATTCATCACCTCGCCTATATAATGGTCTACCCATCAAGAACACACTATCCATCAATATTACATTATCCGTCAAAAACACACTATCCAACAATAATGCACTATCCATCAATAACACACCATCCATCAATTAAACACTACCCTGTAATAACAGAATATCCATCAATAACACGAAATGCATCAATAACCTACTATTCATCAATAACAAACTGGATTGTGTGTTACTGATGGATAGTGTGTTGTTATAGGATAGTGTGTTATTGATGGATAGTGTGTTATGGATGGATAGTGTGTTCTTGATGGATAGTGTGTTATGGATGGATAGTGTGTTATTGATGGATAGTGTGTTATTGATGGATAGTGTGTTATTACTTGATAGTGTGCTATGGATGTATAGTCTATTATTACAGGATAGTGTGTTATTGCTGGATGGTGTGTTACAGGATAGTGTGTTATTGATTGATAGTGTGTTATTGATGGAAAGTCTATTATTGATGGATTGTATGTTACTGATGGATTGTGTGTTCTTACAGGATAGTGCGTTATTGATGGATAGCGTGTGATTACAAGTTATTGATGGATAGTGCATTATTGATGGACCATGCATTATTGATGGACAGTGCTTTATTGATGGATTGTGTGTTATTAAAAGGATAGTGTGTTATTGATGGACAGTGTGTTATTGATGGATAATGCATTGTTGATCAATAGTGTTTTATTGATAGAGAGTGTGTTATTGATGGAAAGTGTGTTATTGAAGGATAATGTGTTATTGATGGATTGTGTGTTATCGATGGATAATGCGTTATTAGAGTCATAGAGGCATAGAGGTTTACAGCATGGAAACAGGCCCTTCGGCCCAACTTGTCCATACCACCCTTTTTTTAAAACCCCTAAGCTAGTCCCAATTGCCCGCATTTGGCCCATATCCCTCTATACCCATCTTACCCATGTAACTGCCTAAATGCTTTTTAAAAGACAAAATTGTACCCGCCTCTACTATTACCTCTGGCAGCTTGTTCCAGACACTCACCACCCTCTGTGTGAAATAACTGCCCCTCTGGACACTTTTGTATCTCTCCCCTCTCACCTTAAACCTATGTCCTCTAGTTTTAGACTCCCCTATCTTTGGGAAAAGATATTGACTATCTAGCTGATCTGTGCCCCTTATTATTTTATTGACCTCTATAAGGTCACCCCTCAGCCTCCTATGCTTCAGAGAAAAAAGTCCCAGTCTATCCAGCCTCTCCTTATGACTCAAACCATCAAGTCCCGGTAACATCCTAGTAAATCTTTTCTGCACTCTTTCTAGTTTAATAATATCCGGTCTATAATAGGGTGACCAGAACTGTACACAGTATTCCAAGTGTGGCCTTACCAATGTCTTGTACAACTTCAACAAGACGTCCCAACTCCTGTAATCAATGTTCTGACCGATGAAACCAAGCATGCTGAACGCCTTCTTCACCACTCTGTCCACCTGTGACTCCACGTTCAAGGAGCTATGGACATGTACCCCTAGATCTCTTTGTTCAATGCCCTACCATTAACTGAGTAAGTCCTGCCCTGGTTCAATCTACCAAAATGCACCACCTTGCATTTATCTAAATTAAACTCCATCTGCCATTCGTTATTGATGGATAATGTGTTATTAATAGATAGTGTGCAATTTATCGATAGTGCATTATTACAGGATAGTGTGTTATTGATGGTTAGTGTTATTGATGGATTATTAGTTATTGATGGATAGTGTGTTTTTGATGGGTAGTGTGGTATTACAGGATAGTGTGTTATTGATAGATAGTTTGGCACTGATGGATAGTATGTTATTACTGGATAGCATGTTATTAGAGGATAGTGTGTTATTGATCAATATTGTGTAACTGATGGAGTGTGTGCTTTTGGAGAATAGACTGTTATTACAGATTAACGTGTTATTGATGGATAGTGTGTTATTGATGGATACTGTGTTATTACAGGATAGTGTGTTACCAATGGCTGGTGTGTTATTGAAGGATAGTGCATTATTGACGGATAGTGTGTTATTGATCGATATTGTGTAACTGATGGAGAGTGTGCTTTCGGAGAATAGAGTGTTATTACAGATTAACGTGTTATTCATGGTTGGTGCGTTATTGATGGATAGTGTGTTATTGATGGACAGTGTGTTATTGATGGATAGTGTGTTATTGATGGATAGTGTGTTATTGATGGATAGTGTGTTATTGATGGATAGTGTGTTATTGATGGATAGTGTTATTATTGATGGATCGTGCATTATTGATGGATAGTGTGTTATTGATGGATAGTGTGTTATTGATGGATAGTGTGTTATTGATGGATAGTGTGTTATTGATGGATAGTGTGTTATTGATGGATAGTGTTATTATTGATGGATCGTGCATTATTGATGGATAGTGTGTTATTGATGGATAGTGTGTTATTGATGGATAGTGTATTATTGATGGATAGTGTGTTATTGATGGATAGTGTTATTATTGATGGATAGTGTTATTATTGATGGATCGTGCATTATTGATGGATAGTGTGTTATTGATGGATAGTGTGTTATTGATGGATAGTGTTATTATTGATTGATAGTGTTATTATTGGTGGATAGTGTGTTATTGATGGATAGTGTGTTTTGATGGATAGTGTGTTATTGATGGATAGTGTGTTTTGATGGATAGTGTGTCATTGATGGATAGTGTTATTATTGATGGATCGTGCATTATTGATGGATAGTGTAATATTACAGGATAGTGTGTTATTACAGGATAGTGTGCTATTGATGGATAGTGTGTTAAGATGGATAGTATGTTATTTGATTTGATTTATTGTTGTCACATGTATTATCATGCAGTGAAAAGTATTGTTTCTTGAGTGCTATGCAGACAAAGCATATCGTTCATAGAGAAGGAAACAAGAGAGTGCAGAATGTAGTGTTACAGTCATAGCTAGGGTGTGGAGAAAGATCAACTTAGTGCGAGGTAGGTCCATTCAAAAGTCTGACAGCAGCAGGGAAGAAGCTGTTCTTGATTCAGTTGGTACATATTATTAGAAGATAGTATGCTTTAACATGATAGTTTGTTATTGATGGATACTATGTTACTACAGGATAGTGTGTTGTTGATATATAGAGTGTTTTTGATGGATAGTGTTTTATTGATGGATTGAGTGTTATTGATAGATTGTGTGTTATTGATGGATAGTGTGTTATGATGGATAATGTGTTATTAGAGAATAGTGTGTTGTTACATGATAGTGAGTTACTGATGGATAATGTGTCATAACAGGATAGTGTGTTAATGATGGATTGTGTGTTATTAATGGATAGTGTGTTATTGATGGATAGTATGTTATTGATGGATAGTGTGTTATTACAGGATAGTGTGTTATTACAGGATAGTGCATTATTTGCGGATAGTGTGTTGTTACAGGGTAGTGTGTTATTATAATATAGTGTGTTATGGGATAGTGGGTTATTACAGGATAGTGTGTTATGACATGTTATTCTGCTATTTAAAGTTAGTGTGTTCCTGCAGGATCATATATTATTACGGAATAGTGTCTTATGGCACAACAGTGTGCTAATAAAATATAGAGTGTTTTTGCAGGACAGTGTTGTATTACAGGATAGTGTGTTTTTGATGGCTTATGTTATTGATGGACAGTATGTTATTTCAGTATAGTCTGTTATTGATTGATAGAGCGTTACTTCAGAGTAATGTCTTATTGCAGAATAAAGAACAAAGAACAAAGAAAATTACAGCACAGGAACAGGCCCTTCGACCCTCCAAGCCTGCACCGACCATGCTGCCCCACTTAACTAAAACCCCTGATCCTTCCGGGGACCATATCCCTCTCTTCACATCCTTTTCATGTATTTGTCAAAGCGCCTCTTAAAAGTCACTATCGTATCTGCTTCCACTACCTCCCCCGGCAGTGAGTTCCAGGCACCCACCACCCTCTGTGTAAAAATCTGCCTCGTACATCTCCTTTAAACCTTGCCCCTTGCACCTTAAATCCATGCCCTCTTGTAATTGATTTCTCCACCCTGGGAAAAAGCTTCTGACTATCCACTCTGTCCATGCCTCTCATAATCTTGTAGACTTCTATCAGGTCGCCCCTCAACCTCCGTCGCTCCAGTGAGAACAAACCAAGTTTCTTCAACCTCTCCTCATAGCTAATGCCCTCCATACCAGGCAACGTCCTGGTAAATCTTTTCTGTACCCTCTCCAAAGCCTCCACATCCTTCTGGTAGTGTGGCGACCAGAATTGAACACTATATTCCAAGTGCGGCTTAACTAAGGTTCTATAAAGCTGCAACATGACTTGCCAATTTTTAAACTCAATGCCCCGGCTGATGAAGGCAAGCATGCCGTATTTCTCCGCTTTCAGTGACCTGTGTATTTGTACACCCAGATCCCTCTGCCTATCAATACTCTTAAAGGTTCTGCCATTTACTGTATATTTCCTACCTGTATTAGACCTTCCAAAATGCATTACCTCACATTTGTCTGGATTAAACTCCATCTGCCATCTCTCCACCCAAGTCTCCAACTGTGTCCTGCTGTATCCTCTGATGGTCCTCATCACTATCTGCAAATCCACCAACCTTTGTGTCGTCCGCAAACTTACTAATCAAACCAGTTACATTTTTCTCCAAATCATTTATATAAATTACAAACAGCAAAGGTCCCAGCACTTATCCCTGAGAAACGCCACTTGTCACAGCCCTCCATTCAGAAATGCACCCTTCCACTGCTACCCTCTATCTTCTATGACCGAACCAGTTTTGTATCCACCCTGCCAGCTCACTTCTGACCCCAAGTGACTTTACTTTCTGCACCAGTCTGCCATGAGGGACCTTGTCAAAGGCCTTACTGAAGTCCATGTAGACAACATCCACTGCCCTTCCCTCATCAATCATCGTCACTTTCTCGAAAAACTCGATCAAGTTCGTGAGACACGACCTCCCCTTCACAAAACCATGTTGCCTCTCGCTAATATGTCCACTTATTTCCAAGTGGGAGTAAATCCCGTCTCGAAGAATCCTCTCCAACAATTTCCTTACCACTGATGTCAGGCTCACCAGCCTGTAATTACCTGGATTATCCTTGCTATCCCTCTTAAACAAAGGAACAACATTGGCTATTCGCCAATCCTCAGGGACCTCCCCTGTAGCCAATGAGGATACAAAGATTTCTCTCAAGGCCCGAGCAATTTCCTCCCTTGCCTCTCTCAGTATTCTGGGGTATATCCCATCAGGCCCTGAGTGATGTGTTATCGCAGAGTAATGTGTTATTTTCTGCTGATTGTATTTCAGTTTCATTATCGTCCATGATTGCATGACTGGGTGATTTCTTTACAATTAAATCTGTTCCACTGTAACTCTACTTTATTTACCCACTCACCTGTTCAGGCTGCCTTGCTTACGTTGCTTCAGTCTAAACAGAGGCCTTCTTGTATCATTGCAGCTTTAGCTAGTTTTAAGAGAGTTGCCGTAAGCTTGTTTTCCAAAGTTCCTCTTTTGCGTGGCTGGGTAGAGCAACAACCAGAATTTTACCTCAAGGCCAGGGCATTCCATCAGGAGTGGCAACGTGTAATATTTCCCTCATGTTTAGGAGTTGGGCATTGAGTTGTTTTGCATTCCATGGTCTTTTTTGAGTGGCCGGACTCGCACACGCAAGAGAGTTTTTAAATTTCCGTTTGTATATCAGGGATATACGTTGCCATGGTATTTACGGATGTCGTTTACTGATGCCTTTGAGCTGCATGGGATGTCAAACACAGTAAGAGTTTTAACAACACCAGGTTAAAGTCCAACAGGTTTATTTGGTCGCAAATACCATTAGCTTTCGGAGCGCTGCTCCTTCGTCAGATGGAGTGGAAATCTGCTCTCAAACAGGACACAGAGACACAAAATCAAGTTACAGAATACTGATTAGAATGCGAATCCCTACAGCCAACCAGGTCTTAAAGAGACGGATAATGTGAGTGGAGGGAGCATTAAGCACAGGTTACAGAGATGTGTATTGTCTCCAGACAGGACAGCCAGTGAGATTCTGCAAGTCCAGGAGGCAAGCTGTGGGGGGTACTGATAGTGTGACATAAATCCAACATCCCGGTTTAGGCCGTCCTCATGTGTGCGGAACTTGGCTATCAGTTTCTACACAGCGACTCTGCGCTGTCGTGTGTCGCAAAGGCCGCCTTGGAGAACGCTTACCCAAAGATCAGAGGCTGAATGCCCGTGACCGCTGAAGGGCTCCCCCACAGGAAGAGAACAGTCTTGCCTGGTGATTGTCGAGCAGTGTTCATTCATCCGTTGTCATAGCATCTGCATGGTTTCCCCAATGTACCATGCCTCAGGACATCCTTTCCTGCAGCGTATCAGATAGACAACATTGGCCGAGTTGCAAGAGTAGGTACCGTGTACCTGGTAGATGGTGTTCTCACGTGAGATGATGGCATCCGTGTCGATGATCCGGCACGTCTTGCAGAGGTTGCTGTGGCAGGGTTGTGTGGTGTCGTGGTCACTGTTCTCCTGAAGGTGGGTAGTTTGCTGTGGACAATGGTCTGTTTGAGGTTGTGCGGTCGTTTGAAGGCAAGAAGTGGGGGTGTGGGGATGGCCTTGGCGAGATGTTCGTCTTCATCAATGACATGTTGAAGGCTCCAGAGGAGATGCCGTAGATTCTCCGCTCCGGGGAAGTACTGGACGACGAAGGGTACTCTGTCCACCGTGTCCTGTGTTTGTCTTCTGAGGAGGTTGGTGCGGTTTTTCGCTGTGGCGCGTCGGAACTGTCGATCCATAAGTCGAGCGCCATATCCTGCTATGGCGCTCGACTCATCGATCGACAGTTCCAATGCGCCACAGCGAAAAACCGCACCAACCTCCTCAGAAGACAAACACAGGCCACGGTGGACAGAGTACCCTCCGTCGTCCAGTACTTCCCCGGAGCGGAGAATCTACGGCATCTCCTCCGGAGCCTTCAACATGTCATTGATGAAGACGAACATCTCGCCAAGGCCATCCCCACACCCCCACTTCTTGCCTTCAAACAACCGCACAACCTCAAACAGACCATTGTCCGCAGCAAACTATCCAGCCTTCAGGAGAACAGTGACCACGACACCACACAACCCTGCCACAGCAATCTCTGCAAGATGTGCCGGATCATCGACATGGATGCCATCATCTCACGTGAGAACACCATCTACCAGGTACACGGTACCTACTCTTGCAACTTGGCCAATGTTGTCTACCTGATACGCTGCAGGAAAGGATGTCCCGAGGCATGGTACATTGGGGAAACCATGCAGACGCTATGACAACGGATGAATGAACACTGCTCGACAATCACCAGGCAAGACTGTTCTCTTCCTGTGGGGGAGCACTTCAGCGGTCACAGGCATTCAGCCTCTGATCTTCGGGTAAGCGTTCTCCAAGGTGGCCTTCACGACACACGACAGCGCAGAGTCGCTGAGTAGAAACTGATAACCAAGTTCCGCACACATGAGGACGGCCTAAACCGGGATGTTGGATTTATGTCACATTATCAGTAACCCCCACAGCTTGCCTCCTGGACTTGCAGAATCTCACTGTCTGTCCTGTATGGAGACAATACACATCTCTGTAACCTGTGCTTAATGCTCCCTCCACTCACATTATCTGTCTCTTTAAGACCTGGTTGGCTGTAGGGATTCGCATTCTAATCAGTATTCTGTAACTTGATTTTGTGTCTCTGTGTCCTGTTTGAGAGCAGATTTCCACTCCATCTGACGAAGGAGCAGCGCTCCGAAAGCTAATGGTATTTGCGACCAAATAAACCTGTTGGACTTTAACCTGGTGTTGTTTAAACTCTTACTGTGTTTACTCCAGTCCAACGCCGGCATCTCCACATCATGCGATGTCAAATCCAGGGACCTCCTGTTTCGAGCCTTTCACGAAGCGTTTGTTCAGGACTTCTTATGAGACCATTCATTTTGTCCTAAGTTTCTCCAGGGTTGAAGTGGCATTGACTTAGGGTGTGTCTTTTTTAACTCCTTCATGGGACATGGGCGTCGCTGGCTGGGCCAGAATTTATTGCCCATCCCTAGTTGCTGTTGCGAGTCAACCACATTGCTGTGGGTCTGGAGTCACATGTAGGCCAGACCAGGTAAGGACGGCAGATTTCCTTCCCTAAAGGACATTAGGGTCTAGTTTGGACCAGGGAGCGGCGCGGGCTTGGAGGGCCGAAGGGCCTGTTCCTGTGCTGTATTGTTCTTTGTTCTTTGTTCTAGTGAACCAGATTGGTTTTTTTGAAAATCAACAATGGTTTTATGGTCACCATGGGGTGGTACGGTGGCACAGTGGTTAGCACTGCTGCCTCAAATGCCAGGGACACAGGTTCAATTCTGGCCTCAGGTCACTGTCTGGAGTTTGCACTTTCTCCCTGTGTCTGCATGGGTTTCCTCCGGATGCTCCGGTTTCCTCCCACAGTCTAAAGATGTGTGGGTTAGGTTGATTGGCTATGCTAAATTGACCCCAGTGTCAGGGGGATTAGCATGGTAAATGTTTGGGGTTACGGGAAAGTGGGGTTGTGGTCAGTACAGACTCGATGGGCCGAATGGCCTCCTTCCGTACTGGAGGGATTCTATGGGTAGATTCTTAATTCCAGATTTTTATTGAATTCAAATTTCACCATCTGCTGTGGTGGGATTTGAATCCGGGGTCCCCAGGGTATTACCCTCGGTCTCTGGATGACTAGTCCAGCGACAATACCACTACATCACTGCTTCCACCCCACCTGGGTCCTAAAAGGGCTTTGGTGACTTCAGGCTGAGATGAGGGAAATTGATGAGGTCTTGATGGTTGGGAGGAATTTGTTTTCTTCAATTCGCTGAGCACCGTGGAGGGGCGGTTGTATTGTGGCAGATTGGTGCCTGGGGCCTGGTGATGGTGGGGTGATGTGTACTGAGTAGCCATGGTGTGGAGTCAACTTAATCTTTCCAATGATGCATCTCATTGCAGTGTTCAGTTGAGCATCTGCCGGTTGAGTGCGACTACCTTTGGTCCATTCCTGTGCACAGTACTCAGCTATCGAGTACACTGGTGCTGAGGCTCCCCAGCTGTTGTTTGTACCAGTTTCCAGATAAAGTTGACTCTTGAGTTTGTCTTGGTGGTTACCTTCTTAAGGGGAGGCAGTGACGTAGTGGCATTGTCAGTGGATTTGTAATGTTCTGGGGACCCGGGTTTGAATCCTGGCAGAAGGTAGAAGTTGAATTCAACAAAAATCTGGTTTTAAAAGAAAAATTGCAACCATTGTCGATTGTCATAAAAATCTAGGTGGAAGTTTGCCATTCTAGCCTGGCTTGGCCCTCCAGAACACAATCAAGATCTTCTGCCAATTTGATTTGCTCCATGTGATCCAGGCTGCATGCTAACTGCAAAGGCAATGGGCCCTGCCACTATCCTGGCAATAACACTGAGGACTTGTGCTCCAGAACTTGCTGTGCCCATAGCCAAGCTATTCAAGCGCAGCCAGAACACTGACATCTACCCAGCAAAGTGGAAAGCTGCCCAGGTATGTCCTGTACGCAATAAAGCAAGGTGGATCCAACCCCATCAGCCTACTAAAACAAAGAAAATTGCAGCACAGGAACAGGCCCTTCGGCCCTTCAAGCCTGCACCAACAATGCTGCCCGACTGAACTAAAACCCCCTACCCTTCCGGGGACCATATCCCTCCATTCCCATCCTATTCATGTATTTGCCCACATGCCCCTTAAAACTCACTATCGTATCTGCTTCCACTACCTTCCCCAGCAGCGGGTCCTAGGCATCCACCACCCTCTGCGTAAAAAACTTGCCTCCTTTAAACCTTGCCCCTCACACCTTAAATCTATGCCCCCTAGTAATTGACTCTTCGACCCTGGGAAAAAGCTTCTGACTAGCCACTCTGTCCATGCCTCTCATAATCTTGTAGACTTCTATCAGGTCTCCCCTCAACCTCCGTCATTCCAGTGAGAACAAACCAAGTTTCTCCAACCTCTTCTCATAACTAATGCCATCCAACATTCTGGTAAATCTTTTCTGTACCCTCTCCAAAGCCTCCACATCCTTCTAGTATTGTGGCGGCCAGAATTGAACACTATATTCCAAGTGGGGCCTAACTAAGGTTCTATAAAGCTGCAACATGACTTGCCAATTTTTAAACTCAATGCCTCGGTCGATGAAGGCAAGCATACCGTATGCCTTCTTCACTACCTTCCCCACCTGCATTGCCACTTTCAGTGACGTGTGTACCTGTACACCCAGATCCCTCTGCCTGTCAATACTCTTAAGGGTTCTGCCATTTACTGTATATTCCCTGTCTTTATTAGACCTTCCAAAATGCATTACCTCACATTTGTCCGGATTAAACTCCATCTGCCATCTCTCCGCCCAAGCCTTCAACCGATCTATATCCTGCTGTATCTTCTGATGGTCCTCATCGCTATTCGCAAATCCACAAACTTTTGTGTCATCCGCAAACTTACTAATCAAGCCAGTTACATTTTCTTCCAAATCATTTATTTATATTACGAACAGCAAAGGTCCCAGCACTGACCCCTGAGGAATGCCACTTGTCACAGCCCTCCATTCAGGGACACACCCTTCCACTGCTACCCACTGACTTCTATGACCGAGCCAGTTTTGTATCCACCTTGCCAGTTCACCTCTGATCCCATGCGACTTCACCTTCTGCACCAGTCTGCCATGAGGGACCTTGTCAAAGGTCTTACTGAAGTCCATGTAGACAACATCCACTGCCCTACCCTCATCAATCATCTTCGTCACTTCCTCGAAAAACTCGATCAAGTTAAAAACAAAGAACAAAGAACAAAGAAAATTACAGCACAGGAATAGGCTCTTCGACCCTCCAAGCCTGCACACACCGTGAGTGAAACATGACCTCCCCTTCACAAAACCATGTTGCCTCTCGCTAATACATCCACTTATTTCCAAGTGGGAGTAAATTCTGTCTCGAAGAATCCTCTCCAATAATTTCCCTCCCACTGATGTAAGGCTCACCGGCCTGTAACTACCTGGATTATTCTTGCTACTCTTCTTAAACAAAGGAACAACATTGGCTATTCTCCAATCCTCTGGGACCTCCCCTGTAGCCAATGAGGATACAAAGATTTCACTCAAAGTCCCAGCAATTTCCTCCCTTGCCTCTCTCAGTATCCTGGGGTATATCCCATCAGGCCCTGGGGACTTGTCTGCCTTAATGTTTCTCAAGAAGCCAATACCTCCTCCTTTTTGATCTCAACATGACTCAAACTATCTACACATCCTTTCCCAGACTCATCATCCACCAAGTCCTTCTCTTTGGTGAGTACTGACACAAAGTACTCATTTAATACCTCGCCCATTTCCTCTGGCTCCATGCATATATTCCCTCCCCTGTCCTTGAGTGGGCCAACCCTCTCCCTGGCTAGCCTCTTGCTCTTTATATATGTATAAAAAGCCTTGGATTTTCCTTAATCCTGCTGGCCAATGATTTTTCATGACCCCTTTTAGCCCTCCTTACTCCTTGCTTAAGTTTCTTTCTACTTTCCTTGTATTCCACACTTGCTTCGTGTGTTCCCAGCCTCCTAGCCTTTGCAAATGCTTCCTTTTTCTCTTTGACTAGGCTCACAATATCTCTCGTTATCCAAGGTTCCCAAAACTTGCCATACTTATCCTTCATCCTTACAGGAATGTGCCGGTCCTGAGTCTCTATCAACTTACACTTGAAAGCCTCCCACATGCCAGATCTTGATTTGCCCTCGAACATCTGCCCCCAATCTACATTCTTCAGTTCCTGCCTAATTTTGTTGTAATTAGCTTTCCCCCAGTTTAGCACCTTCACCTGAGGACGACAGTTATCTTTATCCATCAGTACCTTAAAGCTTACTGAATTGTGGTCATTGTTCCCGAGCTGCTCCCCTACTGAAACGTCGACCACCTGGCCGGGCTCATTTCCCAATACCAGGTCCAGTATGGCGCCTTCCCTAGTTGGACTATCTACATACTGTTTCAAGAAGCCCTTCTGGATGTTCCTTACAAACTCTGCCCCATCACACCCCTAGCACTAAGTGAGTCCCAGTCACTCTCGATCATCAGTAGGAAGGGGGTCGTCAACAGCGCTATCAAGTGACACTTACTCAGCAATAACCTGCTGACTGAATCTCAGTTTGGGTTCCACTAGGATCACTCAGCTCCTGATCTCATTACAGCCTCGGTCGAACATGGACAAAAGAGCTGAATTTCAGAGGTGATGTGAGAGTCACTGCCCTTGACTCGAAGGTAACATTTGATCGAGTGTGGCATCAAGGAGCCCGAGCAAAACCGGAGTCAATGGGAATGGGGGGGGAAAACCCTTTACTGGTTGGAGTCATATTTGGCACATAGGAAGATGGTTGCAATCATTGGCGGTCAATCATCTAAGTTTCAGGACATCACTGCAAGAGTTCCTCTGGGTAGGGTTTGCATTAGTATGATCATGGCTGGTCCTTCATTTCAATGCTACATTCCCACGCTCTCCCCATATCCCTTGGCACCTTCAGAGTCTAGAAATCTATGTATTTCCTTCTTAAACATATTCAGCGATTTGGCCTCTATCACTTTGTGTGGGAGAGAATTCCACAGATTCACCTCCCTTTGACTGAACAAGTTTCTCCTCATCTCAGTCCTTAAATGGACTTAAATGAGAATCCTGACACTGTGACCCCTAGGGAACAACATCCCTGCATCCAGTCTGTCCAGCCATAGAGTCATAGAGGTTTACAGCATGGAAACAGGCCCTTTGGCCCAACTTGTCCATGACACCCTTTTTTTTTAATGACTAAGCTAGTCCCAATTGCCCGTGTATATCTCTCTATACCCATCTTACTCATGTCTAAATGCTTTTTAAAAGGCAAAATTGTACCCGCCTCTACTACTACCTCTGGCAGCTTGTTCCAGACACTCACCACCCTCTGAGTGAAAAACTGCCCCTTGGATCCTTTTGTATCTTTCCCCTCTCACCTTAAACCTATGTCCTCTAGTTTTAGACTCCCCTACCTTTGGAAAAGATATTGACTATCCAGT
Organism: Mustelus asterias; assembly: GCF_964213995.1. Lineage (NCBI taxonomy): Eukaryota > Metazoa > Chordata > Chondrichthyes > Carcharhiniformes > Triakidae > Mustelus > Mustelus asterias. The sequence goes on along the minus strand of NC_135811.1, from coordinate 8,647,668 downwards.
TGATCTATGCCCCTCATTATTTTATAGACCTCTATAAGATCACCCCTAAGCCTCCTACGCTCCAGAGAAAAAAATCCCAGTCTATCCAGCCTCTCCTTATAACTCAAACCATCAAGTCCCGGTAGCATCCTAGTAAATCACTGTCAGATTTTTATACGTTTCGATTAGATCCCCTCTTCTACATTCTAGTAAATACTGGAACAGGTGACCCAATCTCTCCTCATTTGGATATCCTGCCATCCTGGGAATCAGTCAGGTGAACTTTCACTGCCTCAACCTCAGTCTCCAGCAGGATGGGAGTAGAGATGAGATTGACATGCTATCTCTGGTCCTCAGGTACACTCAATGCAGGCTTGGACTCCTCAACATTGGCCGATCGGAAAAACTGGAACAGTGAAGATAAGAAAAGGTCATGTGAAGGTTAATTGTGGAACAAGCCGGTGGATCAGAGTTCCTTAATCAATATATCTGAGAATCTGTCTGAAATCCCTCATGCTCCTGACATAACTTAACGCCTCCAAAAGTTGTCCTATATTCCCATTTGGAAGAGACAAAGGCAGTTCAGAAGACCCAAAACAATTGGGACGGTGATAGGTAAAAATATATAGATGCAGATTATTTCTTTTTCTTTCATATGATAGAATCATAGAATCTACAGCATGGAGACAGGCCCTTCGGCCCAAACTGGTCCATGCTGACCAGAAGGCCCATCTAAGGTAACCCCATTTGCCTGCATTTATAGAATCATAGAATCTGTAGGCTCTGGATTTGGGAGTGTACCTGATATAATGGAACCATTATCCACATATACCACCCCCCCTCCCCCACCGCCACTCCCCATGTGTTGAATGTGGTTAATCAAATACTCTAATGTGTTTTAGTTTAGTTTAGTTTATTTATTACTGTCACATGTAGGCTTACATTGACACAGCAATGAAGTTACTGTGAAAATGGGAATGGTTATTTCAGAACAGTTTCCCTGATTTGAGTTTAAGGTGTTACAAAGCTTCCACCAATACCTTTCTTACAATAAGGCAAGGGGATTGAGAGAATAAATCACCCCTTCCCCGGTGCCGTCTCATGAACCGCCTCGTGACAAATTCCAAAAACCCACTGGGGAAGGATGAGTCAGTTGGATTATTACCCAGTGTCTCAGTCAATTCCAGAGATGAGGGGGTTAGCATATGAGGAGTGGTTGAGTCGACTGGGCCTGTACTCATTTGAGTTTAGAAGGTTGAGGGGAGATCTTATAGAGACATATAAGATAATGAAGGGGCTAGACAGGGTAGAAGCAGCGAGGTTATTTCCACTTACAATGGAAACAAGAACTAGGGGGCATAGCCTCAAAATACGGGGGAGTCAATTTAGAACAGAGTTGAGGAGGAACTTCTTCTCCCAGAGGGTAGTGAATCTTTGGAGTTCTCTGCCCAATGAAGCAGTAGAGGCTACCTCGTTAAATGTGTTTAAGTCACAGATAGATTTTTAACCATTAAGGGAATTAAGGGTTATGGGGAGCGGGCGGGTAAGTGGAACTGAACCCACTATCAGATCAGCCATGATCTTATTGAATGGTGGAGCAGGCTTGAAGGGCTAGATGGCCTACTCCTGCTCCTATTTCTTATGTTCTTATGTTCAACAATTGGCACTGGTACAGAGTGCCAGAGCCACTGTAAGTACATTTTAAAATGGACATAATAAGTTTCCAATGCGCCGTATGTGTGGGCCTGAATGATACAGGCTAGAGCCATCCCCATTATAGTCCCCCACTTATGCTCAATTAACTATTCCTAGCTGATCTTCTCAAAGGAGGCTACAAAGGAGGCTAGGAGATTTTTGCAGTAACTTCATTGCAGTGTGAATGTAAGCCTACTTGTGACTAATAAATAAACTTTTAACTTTACTTTTTCAATGCTCACATACCTTGGCAATGGGAGAGAAAGTTAAATTGGGCCATGCCAGTCGAGGGGCAAACCAAATTCATTGGCCAAAAGGCACCCATTGGTCATTTTCTAACAAAGAATGGCCATGGGGCTTGGGTGACTGGAGAGGGGCTCAGACATGGGGAACCGTGACTGATTGGCTGATTGTGAAGGGGATGGTGAGAAAGGGGAAGGAAATTCAGGAAAGGAGTTGCAGAATAGGTGGGAAGAAAGGAGAGACAAAATCGGAAAATGCTGGAAAATCTCACAGGCCTGACGACATCTGTCGAGAGAGAATAGAACCAATGTTTCGAGTCTGGATGACCCTTCATCAGAAGAAAGGAGAGCACTGGAAAGTGGAAAGATTATAATGAAGGAATCCCGATGGATTTTGTCCCCATTGAGTCAAAACTACTTTATGTTAAGTTGATCTTTCTCTACACTCTAGCTGTGATTGCAACATTACATTCTGCACCCTCTCCTTTCCTTCTCCCCTATGTACTTTATGAACGGTATGCTTTGTCTGTATCGCATGCAAGAAACAATGCTTTTCACTGTGTCCCAATACATGTGGCAATAATAAATCAAATCAAATCAAAATTAGGGCCCTGAATATTTATAAAATTGACACATTGAATATAGTTCACCTTCATGCCAGACTGTAAGAGAGATTAAAGGTAAATGGGACTGGTTAGACACCTCACAATCTTTGGAGTTGTCTTTTCCTGTGAGGATAAAATACATTTCTGTAGCACGATCATGATGTAAATTAACCCAAGTGAGTCATTGTTGAGGGTAACAGCAGATGTAAGGACAGATAGAAGAAGGCTGTGAAGGCAAGTCAAGAGATTCAAATGTTCTCAAAGAAAAATGGCACCAGAACACTGTTACGCATGCCCCTATCGTCTAGGATGCATAAAGAATCAAGCGATAGGCTTGGTAACTTGATCACTGGGAGCTCTTTATTAGAGGTATGCACTGTTCCATGGTCAAATCTCAGACTGCACAACCGGGTCCTGCACTGGGCGGAACTACTCCCCCAAGGTTGAGGTCACCCGACCCGCACTCAAATGGGCAGTACGCACTTGAGATGGATTGAAAGCTGGTTAGCAGATAGGAAGAAAAGAGTTGGCATAAATGGGTCTTTTTTCTGATTCGCAGTCAGTGACTAGTGGGGTTCCGCAGGGATCTGTGCTAGGACTCCAACTGTTCACATTATATATTCATGATTTGGAAGAGGGAACTGTATGTATTATCTCCAAATCTGCAAAAGTTGGGTGGGAGGGTGAGCTGTGAGGAGGATGCAGAGATGCTCCAGCGTGATTTGGTCAGGCTGAGTGTGTGGGTATCTGCATGGCAGATGCAGTATAATGTGGATAAATGTGAGGTTATCCATTTTGTTGGCAATAATAGGAAGACAGATTATTACTTGAATGGGTGTAAATTGAGAGAGGTGGATACTCAGCGAGACCTTGGAGTCCTCGTGCATCAGTCACTGAAAGTAAGTGCGCAGGTACAGCAGGCAGTAAAGAAGGGAAATGGTGTGTTGACCTGGATAGCGAGAGGATTTCAATATTGGAATGGAGATGTTTTGCTGCAATTGTATAGGGTGTTGGTGAGGCCACACTTGGAGTATTGTGTGCAGTTTTAGTGTCCTTACCTGAGGCAGGATGTCCTTGCTATACAGGAAGTGCAGCGAAGGTTTACCAGGCTGATTCCTGGGATGGCAGGTCTGTCACATGAGGAGAGACTAAGTCGGTTTGGATTATATTCACTGGAGCTTAGAAGAGTGAAAGGGGATCTCATAGAAACTTATAAAATTCTAACAGGGTTAGACAGAGTAGATTCAGAAAGAATGTTCCCAATGGTGAGGGTGTCCAGAACTAAGGGTCATAGTTTGAGGATAAGGGATATACCTTTTAGAACTGAGGTGAGGAGAAATTTCTTCATGCAGAAAGAAGGCCAAAACATTCACTGATTTCAAGAAGAAATTTTTAAAAAGTAAAAGTTTATTTATTAGTCACAAGCAGGCTTACATTCACACTAATCACCACACTCTGGCACTCTGTTCAGGTGCACTGAGGGAGAATTTAGCATGGCCAATTTACCAAACCTGCACATTTCTGGACTGTGGGAGGAAACCAGAGCACCCAGAGGAAACCCACGCAGACACAGGGAGAATTTGCAAACTCCACACAGTGACCCAAGCTGGGAATTGAACCCGGGTCCCTGGAGCTGTGAGGCAGCAGTGCGAACCACTGTGCCACTGTGACTCCCCAAATTAGATACAGCTCCAGGGGCTAAAGGGATCAAGGGATATGCGGGGGACGGGGAGATCAGGATATTGAATTTGATGATCAGCCATGATCAAAATGAATGGCGGAGCAGGCTCGAAGGGCCGAACGACCTACTCCCGCTTTTAGTTTCTACATAACCCCAACATACATTATATACGTATATCACAAACACCAGTGAATCCTCTGTGCAGGAAAGTTTAATTATTTACAATTAGTTAGTGATTTAGTTATGGGCATCAGTCAAATAATCAAAGTATATCAATCCAATATGAGTTTTTTGCTGAATTCTGGGGTACCAGCTCATCGCATGGATTGGCCATAGCATCACACTCATAATCCACAAAATAACATGTTGTCTTGAGGCCGGTGATGCAAAACATCAAGGCTGAATAACCACTGGTGCTGAGCCATCCACCTCCCAAACAATTCAAACAATCAACTGCGTTCTCTAAAGTCGAAGATTTATGGTGCAAAACCAAAACAAGTCTTCCGGCTTTGAGCACAAAATAACGCAGTTTCACTTTTGTTGTTGAAGTCACTCCGTGTCACAATGTGTCACCATCTTTGATTTTTTAAAGTTTATCATTAAAATCTGCAACTAACATTTGCCAGTCTAGTTATAGAATCGTTGAATTCTATAGGGCAGAAGGAGGCCATTCAGCCCATCGAGCCTGCACCGACTGCAATCCCACCCAGGCCCGATCCCCACAACTCCATGCATTTACCTTAACTAGTCTCCCTGACATTAAGGGGCAATTTAGCATGGCTAATCCACCTAACCCCACATCTTTGGACTGTGGAGGAAACCGGAGCACCCGGAGGAAACCCACGCAGACATGGGGAGAATGTGCAGACTCCACATAGACAGTGACCCAAGCCGGGAATCGAACCTGGGTCCCTGGCACTTTGAGGCAGCAGTGCTAACCACTGTGCTACCGTGCCGCCCCTTTTAAATGTTCTTTTAAATGTTAATGCTAGTTGAATGTGTTGTGTTATGTTTAGCACACAAATCACTCTCAAGCACTGGTCTTATGTGTATTTTATATTTTGTACAGACCATGCGTAATTTCTGTAACTTGGTAAGTTGTGTAAAGCTGTTCTGTATTTTTAAATTGTCTATAGCAAGTGTGGACAGATGCAGCAAAAATATTCTATGGCAAAGAGTTCTTTCAACAAAAACAGGTTGTTAAGCCCCTGTTTTAATGAAGTTCAGTAAGAAGTCTCAGAACACCAGGTTAAAGTCCAACAGGTTTATTTGATAGCAAAAGCCACTAGCTTTCGGAGCGCTCACTGCTCCTTCGTCAGGTGAGTCACCTGACGAAGGGGCAGCACTCCGAGAGCTAGTGGCTTTTGCTATCAAATAAACCTGTTGGACTTTAACCTGGTGTTGTGAGACTTCTTACTGTGTTTACCCCAGTCCAACACCGGCATCTCCACTTAATGAAGTTCTCCAGGATATACTGATTCCTATAGATCAACTAGACATCTAGACTGATGAATTCATATCCCCAAACATCACATGTCATCTAATCTCAAATAAAAGCAGACATCAAACCCATTTTCACTTATAGTACTACCCACTTTGCAACGTTCTTTATCAGTCTTAAGGTTATAAGCAACTTGACCACTATCATAGAATCCCTACAGAGCAGGAGGAGGCCATTCGCCCCATCGAATCTGCACCGACAACACTCCCATCCAGGCCCTATCCTTGTAACCCCACGTAATTCCCCTGACACTAAAGGGAAATCCCACCCAGACCTGTTCCCCGTAACCCCAAGTATTTAGAACATAAGAGATGGGAACGTAAGAACTAGGAGCAGGAGTCGGCCATCTGGCCCCTTGAGCCTGCTCCGCCATTCAATAAGATCATGGCTGATCTTTTCGTAGACTCAGCTCCACTTGCCCGCCCACTCACCATAACCCTTAATTCCTTTACTGTTCAAAAATTTATCTATCCTTGCCTTAAAAACATTCAATGAGATAGAGGTAACCTCAACTACTTCACTGGGCAGGGAATTCCACAGATTCACAACACTGCTAATCCTCCGAACCTACACATCTTGGGACATTAAGGGGCAATTTAGCATGGCCAATCCACCGAAGGTGCACATCTTTGGAGTGTGGGGGGAAACCGGAGCACCCGGAGGAAACCCACGCAGACACAGGGAGAACGTGCAAACTCCACACAGACAGTGACCCGAGGCCAGAATTGAACCCGGGTCCCTGGCGCTGTGAGGTAGCAGTGCTAACCACTGTACCAACCGTCATTTGTCTTAAAAATAAAGTAATTAATTCTAAGTAATCACAGAGAGAAAGACATCCCCAGCAAAATGGCCTCTAAAAACAGTCACTGATAGGAGTCTGATTTGTTACTAATTAAACAAAGTCTGAGATGAGGAGCTGTAGTTATCAGCCCTGGGGGGGGGGGGGGGGGGGGGGGCAGAGCAGCAAATTTCCCTATCCTGAACAAATGGACAAGGAAAACATCATAAACCATTATTTTATCTTAGCAAGGAATAACAGGAACAAATTGAGGGATGGTCCTCAGGTAACTGACACCTCAGAGGGCCAGTTAAGGCGCTATGGCGAATAAACTCAATAGATGACATTTGAGAGCGGCACGGTGGCGCAGTGGTTAGCACTGTTGCCTCACGGAGACAGGGACCCAGGTTCAATTCCCAGCTTGGGTGACTGTCTGTGTGGAGTTTGCACATTCTCCCTGTGTCTGCGTGGGTTTCCTCCGGGTGCTCCGGTTTCCTCCCACAGTCCAAAGATGTGTGGATTAGGTGGATTGGCCATGTTAAATTTCCCCTTAGTGTCAGGGGGACGAGCTAGGGTAAATGCATGGAGTAATGGGGGTAGGGCCTGGGTGGGATTGTGGCTGGTGCAGACTCAATGGGCCGAATGGCCTCCTTCTGCACTGTAGGATTCTATGTTTCTATCTCTCCAGTTTGAATCAAGCTTGCTAACCCTCCAGGATTGGCCTGGTGCCTCCAGGTATTGGAGATCATTCTCCAGGTCACTGCCGTGTGTAACGCTGGAGAAAGATTGTCTGGATGTTAAATGCATATTTTTCATCTTTTGAACATTTCTCTTCACCAGATATGACAGGGTTAGCGGGCACTGGCGGGTAGTGGTATGTGGAAGGAAGCTGTTTGGCTGATAGTCAAGCATCTTCCAATTGGATAATGAGTCTTTTTTGCTTTCCAATTGGTGTAGGAAGGCAGTGCGTCACAAGCACGGCTGTGTTGGCCAACTAATGGCAGAAGAGTGGGGGCTAATCATGTGATGAAACCTCCAGGAATATATTTAATTACCATTGGCAACCCTAGTTTGGACCTCTTCACATAGCAAATCCGGAAGAAAATTCTTAAGTTTTTTTTATTGAAACGTGGGACATGGGCGCCGCTGGCTGGCCCGCATTTATTGCCCATCCCTAGTTGCCCTTGGGAAGGTGGTGGTGAGCTGCCTTCTTGAATCGCTGCTGTCCAGGTGCTGTGGGTTGACTCACAATGCCGTTAGGGGTGTAAGACAACAGTGATTTGATTTATTATTGTCACATGTATTAGCATACAGTGAAATGTATTGTTTCATGCGCGCTGTACAGACAAAGCATACCGTTCATAGAGAAGGAAAGGAGAGAGTGCAGACTGTAGTGTTACAGTCACAGCTAGAGTGTTGACAAAGATCAACTTAGTGAGAGGTAGTTCCATTCAAAAGTCTGATGGCAGCAGGGAAGAAGCTGTTCTTGAGCCAGTTGGTACGTGATCTCTTTTGTATCTTTTTCCCAACAGAAGAAGGTGGAAGAGGGTATGTCCAGGGTGCGTGGGGTCCTTAAGTATGCTGGCTGCTTTTCCGAGACAGAGTCGATGGATGGAAGGCTGGTTTGCGTGATGGACTGGGCTTCATTCACGATCCTTTGTAGTTTCTTGCAGTCTTGGTCAGAGCAGGAGCTACACCAACTTGTGATACAACCAGAAAGAATGCTTTCTTTGGTACATCTATAAACGTTGGTGAAAATCAGAGCTGACATGCCAAATTTCCTTAGTCGTCTGAGAAAGTAGAGGCGTTTGTGAGCTTTCTTAACTATCGTGTCGGCATGAGGGGACCAGGACAGGATGTTGGTGATCTGGACACTTAAAAACTTGAAGCTCTCGACCCTTTCTACTTCGTCCTCACTGATGTAGACAGGGGCATGTTCTCCTCTACGCTTCCTGAAGCCGATGACAATCTCCTCCATTTTGTTGACATTGAGGGAGAGATTATTGTCATCGCACCAGTTCACCAGATTCTCTATCTCTTTCCTGTACTCTGTCTCGTCATTGTTTGAGATCTGACCCACTACATCAGCAAACTTTGATGAGTTTTTAATTTGGGGCTCAGTGGGAACCCTACATTGGATGAAAAAGAAATAACTTATTCATGTTTCTAACTGATTTATATTGTACTGGAGCTTAGCCTCTGCTAACACACTCCATCTGGTGGACCTCTGGTAGAGTTTTCTAGTTTCAACCACTTAGTTCATAGTTATGTTGTCAGGCATTATTTGTTTAGGGAATTTCTCTAAATTATATGATTAAGCTAATATAAAACACCTACTGGATTAAGGGAACACCTATAACTGCCATTATTGTTGAAGATAAGAGACATTTTTGCTGAAGCTTTTTTCTTGTACACATCAGGACAATTTGCAAGAATACCAAATGTAGAGGGAGCAACAAATTCCACTTTGTGAGATTGGTTGACAAACGGACTCTCATTGATAGAGGCATTGTCATGGGGAATGCACCAGTGGACTGGCAGTTAACTACCAAGCATTGTTAGGAATTTATTGCTGTTATAATATAATTACAACATAAATTATTTTATTTATAAAGAGGTTGATCATTTCCATGTCTGTGTTTCCTGATTTCAAGAGATTATTTGTTGTATTCAAGGTTTTTAGAATTCAAGGAATTTTCACCAGCTTCCCTCAATAGACTATGAACCTTTATATTAATTAATCATAGAATCCCGACAGTGCAGAAAGTGGCCATTCAGCCCATTGAGTCTGCACTGACCACAATCCCACCCAGGCCCTATCCCCGTAACCCCATGTATTTACGCTGCTTATCCCCCAACACTAAGAGCCAATCAACCTAACCCACACATCTTTGGACTGTGGGAGGAAACTAGAGCACCTGGAGGAAACCCACGCAGACACGGGGAGAACATGCAAACTCCACACAGACAGTCACCCGAGCCGGGAATCAAACCCGGGTCACTGGCGCTGTGAGGCAGCAGTTAAGACCATAAGACCATAAGACATAGGAGCGGAAGTAAGGCCATTCGGCCCATCGAGTCCACTCCACCATTCAATCATGGTTGATTTCAACTCCATTTACCCGCTCTCTCCCCATAGCCCTTAATTCCTCGAGAAATCAAGAATTTATCAATTTCTGTCTTGAAGACGCTCAACGTCTCGGCCTCCACAGCCCTCTGTGGCAATGAATTCCACAGACCCACCACTCTCTGGCTGAAGAAATTTCTCCTCATCTCTGTTCTAAAGTGACTCCCTTTTATTCTAAGGCTGTGCCCCCGCGTCCTAGTCTCCCCTGTTAATGGAAACAACTTCCCTACGTCCATCCTATCTAAGCCGTTCATTATCTTGTAAGTTTCTATCAGATCTCCCCTCAACCTCCTAAACTCCAATGAATATAATCCCACGATCCTCAGACGTTCATCGTATGTCAGGCCTACCATTCCTGGGATCATCCGTGTGAATCTCCGCTGGACCCGCTCCAGTGCCAGTATGTCCTTCCTGAGGTGTGGGGCCCAAAATTGCTCACAGTACTCCAAATGGGGCCTAACCAGTGCTTTATAAAGCCTCAGAAGTACATCCCTGCTTTTGTATTCCAAGCCTCTTGAGATAAATGACAACATTACATTTGCTTTCTTAATTACGGACTCAACCTGCAAGTTTACCTTTCGAGAATCCTGGACTAGGACTCCCAAGTCCCTTTGCACTTTAGCATTATGAATTTTGTCACCATTTAGAAAATAGTCCATGCCTCTATTCTTTTTTCCAAAGTGTACAACCTCGCACTTGCCCACGTTGAATTTCATCAGCCACTTCTTGGACCACTCTCCTAAACTGTCTAAATCTTTCTGCAGCCTCCCCACCTCCTCAATACTACCTGCCCCTCCACCTATCTTTGTATCATCGGCAAACTTGGCCAGAATGCTCCCAGTCCCGTCATCTAGATCGTTAATATATAAAGAGAACAGCTGTGGCCCCAACACTGAACCCTGCGGGACACCACTTGTCACCGGTTGCCATTCTGAGAAAGAACCTTTTATCCCAACTCTCTGCCTTCTGTCTGACAGCCAATCGTCAATCCATGTTAGTACCTTGCCTCGAATACCATGGGCCCTTATTTTACTCAGCAGTCTCCCGTGAGGCACCTTGTCAAAGGCCTTTTGGAAGTCAAGATAGATAACATCCATTGGCTCTCCTTGGTCTAACCTATTTGTTATCTCTTCAAAGAACTCTAACAGGTTTGTCAGGCACGACCTCCCCTTACTAAATCCATGCTGACTTGTCTTAATCCGACCCTGCACTTCCAAGAATTTAGAAATCTCATCCTTAACGATGGATTCTAGAATTTTGCCAACAACTGAGGTTAGGCTAATTGGCCTATAATTTTCCATCTTTTTTCTTGTTCCCTTCTTGAACAGTGGGGTTACAACAGCGATTTTCCAATCCTCTGGGACTTTCCCTGACTCCAGTGACTTTTGAAAGATCATAACTAACGCCTCCACTATTTCTTCAGCTATCTCCTTTAGAACTCTAGGATGTAGCCCATCTGGGCCCGGAGATTTATCAATTTTCAGACCTTTTAGTTTCTCTAGCACTTTCTCCTTTGTGATGGCAACCATATTCAACTCTGCCCCCTGACTTTCCTGAATTGTTGGGATATTACTCATGTCTTCTACTGTGAAGACTGACGCAAAGTACTTATTAAGTTCCTCAGCTATTTCCTTGTCTCCATTACTAGATTACCAGCGTCATTTTGGAGCGGCCCAATGTCTACTTTTGCCTCCCGTTTGTTTTTAATGTATTTAAAGAAACTTTTACTATCATTCCTAATGTTACTGGCTAGCCTACCTTCATATTTGATCCTCTCCTTCCTTATTTCTCTCTTTGTTATCCTCTGTTTGTTTTTATAGCCTTCCCAATCTTCTGACTTCCCACTACTCTTTGCCACATTATAGGCTCTCTCTTTTGCCTTGATGCATTCCCTGACTTCCTTTGTCAGCCATGGCTGCCTAATCCCCCCTCTGATAACCTTTCTTTTGTTTGGGATGAACCTCTGCACTGTGTCCTCAATTACTCCCAGAAACTCCTGCCATTGCTGTTCTACTGTCTTTCCCATTAGGCTCTGCTTCCAGTCGATTTTTGTCAGTTCCTCCCTCATGCGCCTGTAATTACCTTTATTTAACTGTAGAACCTTCACATCTGATTCTGCCTTCCTTCTTTCAAATTGCAGACTGAATTCTACCATATTATGATCACTGCTTCCTAAGTGTTCCCTTACTTTAAGATCTTTTATCACGTCTGGCTCATTACATAACACTAAGTCCAGAATAGCCTGTTCCCTCGTGGGCTCCATCACAAGCTGTTCCAAAAAGCCATCCTGTAAACATTCAATGAATTCCCTTTCTTTGGGTCCACTGGCAACATTATTTACCCAGTCCACCTGCATATTGAAATCCCCCATGATCACTGTGACCTTGCCTTTCTGACATGCCCTTTCTATTTCGTGGTGCATTTTGTGCCCCTGGTCCTGACCACTGTCAGGAGGCCTGTACATAACTCCCATTATGGTTTTTTTGCCTTTGTGGTTCCTCAACTCTACCCACACAGACTCCACATCGTCTGACCCTATGTCGTTTAGTGCTATTGATTTAATTTCATTTCTAATTAACAAGGCAACCCCGCCCCCTCTACCCACCCCTCTGTCTTTTCGATAGGTTGTGAATCCCTGGATGTTTAACTGCCAGTCCTGAACCCCCTGCAACCACGTCTCTGTGATGCCTACCACATCATACCTGCCAGTCACAATCTGGGCCACAAGCTCATCTATCTTGTTCCGGACACTGCGGGCATTTAAATATAGCACCTTTAATTCCCTATTGACCGTCCCTTTTTGTTTTCGTAGTGTGGTGGACCTTGGTCTACTGAGCCTTTCCAGACACTGTGTCATATTTTGTGAGATGGGGACTATCGTAACCTCTCCTGAGTGCTGTCTTTTCGTGATTTTTTGTAATCCTAAGCAGCTACGCTTCCCACTGATTCCTTCACCTCTTGGTTCCCTGACTTTCCCTTCCCCCCCAATCTCTAGTTTAAAGTCCTATTGACCACCCCATTTACTCTCTTCGCCAGAACACTGATCCCAGCTCGGTCCAGGTGGAGACCATCCCAACGGTATAGGTCCCCCCTGCCCCAAAACTGATGCCAGTGTCCCATGAAAAAGAACCCTTCTTTCCCACACCACTCTTTCAGCCACGTGTTAACTTCCCTTATTCTTGCCTCCCTATGCCAATTTGCACGTGGCTCGGGCAGTAATCCGGAGATTACCATTGTGCCACCATGCCACCCATTATATTGCCATACTATAGAATAGATAAAAAGATTGTAAGATCATTATCACATTTGTGGGAGCTGGTTCTCTGATAGTGCTGTACTCCCTTAGATATTACACTGGAACAGGAATTGAACCCACACATGTACTGACCCGGACAAAAATGCTTCCATTGAGTAAGGCTGAGAAGTGGAGAAAGGCCAACTATTGACCTTACTTTATGAAATGGAAGAGGTGTGTGTGGATATAATTTTAGTTGTAACTGTCCATATTGAAATACCGTGTGACATTCCTGTCCAGCTCACACCTGTTCAAGGAACTTTCAGGGCAGGAGGTTTATAGAGGATTATGTTTCCCAGGATTTGATTATCACACAGTTATCTAACCACCAGGATGTTGTCTGGGATGGAGCATTTGAGCTATAAGGAGAGATTGGATAGGCCTGGATTGTTTCCTCTGGAGCAGGGAAGGCTGAGGGGGGACATGAATTGAGGTGTCGAAGATTATGAGGGGCATGGACAGGGTTTCCTCCAGGTGCTCTGGTTTCCTCCCACAGTCAAAAGATCTGCAAGTTAGATGGATTGGCCATGATAAATGTGTGGGGTTACAAGGATAGGGAAGGGGAGAGGGTCTGGGTGAAATACTCCGTCAGAGAGTCCATGCATACTCAATGGGCCGAATGGCCTCTTCTGCACTGTAGGGGTTCAATAAACAGGACACAGCTGTTCCCCTTGGTTAAGGGGTCAGTCATGAGGGGGCATAGCTTCCTGTAATTGTGTCACTATGAGAGAGTGTGTGAGGATCCAAAGGAAACCATCTCTTCTGCCACTGAAGATGTTTGATTGTTCATTGAATGAACATCAAGGAATAATAAATAGACCATGAGACATAGGAGCAGAATTAGGTCACTCAGCCCATCGAGTGCTCCGTCATTCAATCATGGCTGATATTTTTCTCATCCCTATTCTTCTACCTTCAGTGGCGGTGGGGGGGGGGGCTGTGGGGCAGGCGGGGGGGAGGGGGGGGAGCGGTGGAGGGCCCAGGTGATCAGGGCAGGTATAGGTGGTCAATCAGGGAATGAAGAGTTGGTTGGTTGGGGATGGTGGGGGTTAGGCGGTTATTGGGCATTGGGGGTCAGTTGGTCAGAGGTGGGGGTTGGGTGGTCAATGGGGGGGGTGCTTAGGTAATCAGGAGGTGGTTTTGTGTGGTCAATCAGAGAGATTGGGCAGTCGGGGTGTGGTCAGTGGGATGATGGTCAGTGGGGAGTGCCAGATGGTCAGGCTGGAGTCCTTTGGTGGCGGTTTGGGTTGGGTGGAGGAGTCCTGTGGGGTATCTGGGGGTGGGGGCAGTACTACAGTTACCCAGGCATTAGAAGTGGTTTTAGTTCTTTCAATCTTTTCTGGGTAACTATTCTGGTTACAGATAGAACCACCTGAAGTTTGCAATTGATATTGTCCTTTCAGTTGGCTCTGACTGCATGGTTATCATTGAGTGAATTTAAGACAGAGATAGATAGGTTCCTGATTAATCAGGGGATCAGGGGTTATAGGGAAAGGGCAGCAGAATGGGGATGAGAAAAATATCAGCCATGATTGAATGGAGGAGCAGACTCGATGGGCCGAGTGGCCTAATTCTGCTCCTATGTCTTATGGTCTTATGGAATTGCCCGACGGAACTTCCCAGGAAAATTTTAAAAATATCTTCATGGGATGTGGGCGTCGCTGACTGGGCCAGCATTTGTTGCCGATCCCTAATTGCCTTTAAACTGAGCACAGTTAAGAGTCAACCACATTGCTGTCGACCAGGAGTTAATTGTTGTAAAAACCCATCTGGTTCACTAATATCCTTCAGGCAAGGAAATAAAGAACAAAGAACAATACAGCACAGGAACAAGCCCTTCGGCCCACCAAACCTGTGCCAACACAGATACCTCTTTAATCTAATATTTTCTTGCCTCTACGTGGTCCATATCCCTCTATTCCCTGCCTATTCATGTATCTATCCAGATGCCTCTTGAACGCTGTTATAGACTCTCCTTCCACCACCTCCTCCGGTAGCGCGTTCCAGGCATTCACCACCCTCTGTGTGAAAAACTTGCCCCTTACATCTCTTTCAAACTTTCCCCCTCTCACTTTTAACCTGTGACCCCAAGCAATTGACCCTTTGACCCTGGGAAAAAGACTCTGACTGTCCACTCTGTCCAAGCCTGTCGTAATCTTGTAAACCTCTATCAGGTCCCCCGCTCTGCTGTCCTTACCTGGTCTGGCCAACAGGTGACTCCAGATCTGTGGACTCAACTGCCCTCTGAAACATCCTAGCCAGCCACTCAATTCAAGGGCAATTAGGGATGGGTTATAAATGCTGGGTCAGTCAGTGACAACCACACCCCATATAAATGAATTACTGAACAGCGGATTCGAAAGGCCGATTGACCTAACCCTGTTCGTATTTCTTATCTTCTTGTGTGCATATAGGAGGGATACTGAAGATGTCAGTTTAAATGGATTCAAGAATCAATTGAATGTCTTTTTGGAATGGAACGATATTGAGGAATCTGATGAAAAGAGGGGAGATCGAATTGAAGAAAAAAGGATTGACTTGTTGAGTCTAAGAGGTTTCTAAAAGCTAATTTGTTATAATTATAAAGGAACACTGTCACATCCCTGAGCAAGTGAGATATCACTCCTTATCATTATCCTAAGAACAGTGGTTAGCACTGCTACCTCACTGTGCCAGGGACCCGGGTTCAATTCCCGGCTCGGGTCACTGTCTGTGTGGAGTTTGCACCCTGGGTCTGCATGGGTTACCTCCGGGTGCTCCGGTTTCCTCCCACACTCCAAAGATGTACGGGTTAGGTTGATTGGCCATGCTAAATTGACCCTTAGTGTCAGGGGGACTAGCTAGGGTAAATGCATGGGGTCAGGACCTGGGTGGGTTTGTGGTCGGTGCAGACTTGATGGGCCGAATGGCCTCCTTCTGCACTGTGGGATTCTATGATTTTCTGATTCTAACAAAGAACAAAGTACAGCAAAAGAACAGGCCCTTCGGCCCTCCAAGCCTAGGCCAATCGCGATGCTTGCCTAAACTAAAACCGTATGCACTTACAGAGTCCGTATCCTTCATTCCCATCCTATTCATGGATTCGTCTAGATGCCCCTTAAATGCCGCTATCGTACCTGCTCCCACCCCCTCCCCGGGCAGCGCGTTCCAGACAGTCACCACCCTCTGTGTAAAAAACTTGCCTCGCACATCTCCTCTAATCTTTTCCCCACGCACCTTAAACCTATGTCCCCTAGTACTTGACTTTTCTACCCTAGGAAAGAGCATCTGACTATCCACTCTGTCCACGCCACTCATAATCCGGTAAACCTCTATCAGGTCACCTCTCAAGCTCTGTTGTTCCAGTGAGAACAAACCGAGTTTATTCAACCTCTCCCTCGTCTCTGCTGGAACGTCTGACTGTGCGGACAATGGATGAGATCAGGATTGGCTGTGACACCCCTCACTGGCAACTGATCCAATAACATTGTCTAGACACATACGTACCTTTGGGACGAGATACTGAAGGCGGCAATGGAACCACTGATCTCCAGGCCTTGCCAATGACGCCCACATCCCCATGAAAGAATCTTTTAAAAATCTGTCTGCAGACACAAGACACTTCCATGAGAGGAAGGATGGGGGAGAAAGAGCTTGTCGCTATTTCCCATGATGGCTGAACTGTTGGAGATAAACGTAAGCTCCTCATCCAAAACAGGAAGAGAGCGATGAGAAATGGGTTTCCTCACCAGAGGGTGAGATGCAGTGGCAGAAATATTGATGCTCGTGCAACCTGTAAAAGGAAAGTGGATAAATATTTTTTAATTCATGCATGGGATGTGGGCATCACTGGCTGGGCCAACATTTATTGCCCATCCCTGAGGGCATTTAAGAGTCAACCACATTGCTCTGGAGTCACGTGTAGGCCAGGCCAGGTAAGGACGGCGGATTTCCTTCCCTAACGGACATTAGTGAACCAGTTGGGTTTTTCTGACAATTGACAATGATTTCATGATCATCAGTAGATTTTTTTTCATTGAATTCAAATTCCAGCACCTGCCGCGGCGGGATTCAAACCCGGGTCCCCAGAACATTAGCTGAGTTTCTGGATTGATAGTCTAGCGATAATACCACTAGGCCATCGGCTCCCGCTAAATATAATGCTTGAAAAGGAAAGCAATTGAAGGGCCCTGGGAAAGAGCTGGGGAGTTGAGTTTGAGTGATGCGTTTTGCAGGAAACCAGCACTGAATGAACCACTCGTTTTTATAAATGGCTCAATGAGGGGTTTGATCATAGAATTCCCACAGTGCAGAAGGAGACCATTTGGCCCATGGGGTTTGCACCGACCGGAACCCCACGCAGGCCCCGTTCCCATAACCCCACATATTTACCCTACTAATCCCCTGACAGCAGGGTCAATTTAGCATGGCCAATCAACCTAACCGGCACATCTTTGGACTGTGGGAGGAAACCGGAGCACCCGGAGGAAACCCACGCAGACACGGGGAGAATGTGCAGACTCCACACAGACAGTGACCCAAGCCGGGAATTGAACCCGAGTCCCTGGCGCTGTGAGGCAGCAGTGCTGACCGCTGTGCCACCGTACTGCCATCATTGCGTTTGTTAAATAATTTTTCAATGGGGCAACATCACTGAAATGGATTGGCTGGCCTTATCACATTGCTGTTGCTGGAAGCTTGCTGTGCACAAATTGGCCAGTGTTTCCTACAATAATGACCACATTTTGTTGATGGTAAAATCATAAAATGATTTGATTTACTATTGTCACATCTATTAATATGCAATGAAAAGTATTGTATCTTACACGCTATAAAAACATAGAAACATAGAAGATAGGAGCAGGAGGAGGCCATTTGGCCCTTCGAGCCTGCTCCGCCATTCATCACGATCATGGCTGATCATCCAACTCAATAGCCTAATCCTGCTTTCTCCCTTTGATCCCATTCGCCCCAAGTGCTATATCCAAACGATTCTTGAATACATTCAATGTTTTGGCATCAGATACTTCCTGTGGTAATGAATTCCACAGGCTCACCACTCCTTGGGTGGAGAACTGTCTCCTCATCTCTGTCCTAAATGGTCTATCCTGAATCCTCAGACTGTGACCCCTGGTTCTGGACTCCCCCACCATCAGGAACATCCCTCCTGCATCTACCCTGGCTACTCCTGTTAGATTTTTATAAATCTCTATGAGATCACCCCCTCATTCGTCTGAACTCCAGCAAAAACAATCCTAACCTAGTCAATCTCTCCTCATACATCAGTCCCGCCATCCCCAGAATCAGCCTGGTAAACCTTCGCTGCACTCCCTCGAGAGCAAGAACACCCTTCCTCAGAAAAGGAGACCAAACCTGCACACAATATTCTAAGTGTGGCCTCACCAAGGCCCTGTATAATTGCAACAACACATCCCTGCTCCTGTACTCGAAACCTCTCACAATGAAGGCCAACATGCCATTTGCCTTCTTTACCGCCTGCTGCACCTGCATGCTTACCTTCAGCAACTGGTGCACAAGGACACCCAGGTCCCGCTGCACACTCCCCTCTCCCAATTTACAGCCATTCAGGTAGTAATCTGCTTTCTTGTTTTTGCTTCCAAAGTGAATAACCTCACATTTATCCAAATTATACTGCATCGCCATTGATTAGCCCACTCACCCAACCTGTCCAGATCATTCTGAAGGACCTCTGCATCCTCGTCACAGTTCACCCTCCCACCCAACTTGGTATCATCTGCAAACTTTTGTGATGTTATATTTTGTTCCCTCATCCAAATCATTAATATATATTGTGAATAGCTGGGGTCCCAGCACCAGTCCCTGTGGCACCCCACTAGTTACTGCCTGCCAATTTGAAAAGGATCCATTCATTCCTACTCTTTGTTTCCTCTCTGCCAACCAGTTTTCTATCCATCTCAATACTTCCCCCAATCCCATGCGCTTCAATCTTGCTCGATAATCTCTTGTGCGGGACTTTGTCAAAAGCTTTCTGCAAGTCCAAATATATCACATCTACTGGTTCCTCCTTGTCAACTCGACTGGTTACATCTTCAAAGAATTCCAACAGATTTGTCAAGCATGATTTCCCCTTCATAAATCCATGCTGACTCTGTCTGATCCTGCCACTGCTTTCTAAATGCTCCGCTATAAAGTCCTTGATAATGGATTCGAGAATTTTCCCCACTACTGATGTTAAGCTTACTGGTCTATAATTCCCTGTTTTCTCTCTCCCTCCCTTTTTGAATAGTGGAGTGACATTCGCTACCCTCAGACAGAGGGTAGCGAATATACAGACAGAGCATACCGTTCATAGAGAAGGAAATGAGAGAGTGCAGAATGTAGTGTTACAGTTATAGCTAGGGTGTAGAGAAAGATCACATTACTGCGAGATCGGTCCATTCAAAAGTCTGATGGCAGCAGGGAAGAAGCTGTTCTTGAGTCGGTTGGTACGCGAACTCAGACTTTTGTATCTTTTTCCCAATGGAAGAAGATGGAAGAGAGAATGTCCGGGGTGCATGAGGTCCTTCGTTATGCTGTTGCTTTTCCAAGGCAGCATTAAGTGAAGACAGAGGCAATGGATGGGAGATTGGTTTGCACGATGGATTGGGTTACATTCAAAACCTTTTGCAGTTTCTTGCGGTGTTGGACAGAGCAGGAACCATACCAAGCTGTGGTACAACCTGAAAGAATGGATAACCCTCACAACCCTGCCACAGCAACCTCTGCAAGACGTGCCGGATCATCGACACGGATGCCATCATCTCACGTGAGAACACCATCCACCATGTACACGGTACATACTCTTGCAACTCGGCCAACGTTGTCTATCTGATACGCTGCAGGAAAGGATGTCCCGAGGCATGGTACATTGGGGAGGCCATGCAGACGCTACGACAACGGATGAATGAACACCGCTCGACAATCACCAGGCAAGAGTGTTCTCTTGTTGGGGAACACTTCAGCGGTCACGGGCATTCGGCCTCTGATATTCGGGTAAGTATTCTCCAAGGCGGCCTTCACGACACACGACAGCGCAGAGTCGCTGAGCAGAGACTGATAGCCAAGTTCCGCACACACGAGGACAGCCTAAACCGGGATCTTGGGTTCATGTCACACTATCTGTAACCCCCACGACTTGCCTGGGCTTGCAAAATCTCACTAACTGTCCTGTCTGGAGACAATACACATCTCTTTAACCTGTGCTTAACGCTCTCTCCACTCACATTGTCTGTACCTTTAAGACTTGATTACCTGTAAAGATTCGCATTCCAACCATTATTTTGTAAATTGAGTTTGTGTCTTTATATGTCCTGTTTGTGAACAGAACTCCCACTTACCTGACGAAGGAGCAGCGCTCTGAAAGCTAGTGGCCTTTGCTACCAAATAAACCTGTTGGACTTTAACCTGGTGTTGTGAGACTTCTTACTTGCTCATAGAAGACAGAGAGTAATGGTGGAAAGGTACTTTTCAGTAACTTTTGGTGTTCCACAGGGATCAGTGCAGGGACCTTTGTTGTTTGTAATATATATAAATGATCTGGAGGAAAATGTGGGTGGTCTAATTAGTAAGTTTGCAGATGACACAAAAATTGAGAGTTGCAGATAGTAATGAGGATTGTCAAAAGATACAGCAGGATTTGGATAGATTGCAGACTTGGGCAGAGAAATGATAGATGGGTGATGCATTTTGGAAGACCAAATTCAGGTGCGAATTATGCAGTAAATAGCAGAGCCCTTAGGAGCATTGGCATACAGAGGGATCTGGGCGTACAGGTTCATGGATCCCTGAAAGTGGCAACGCAGGTGGATAAGGTGGTCAAGAAGGCATACAGCATGCTTGCCTTCATCGGCCGAGGCATTGATTATAAAAGTTGACAGGTTATGTTATGGCTGTATAAAACTTTAGACCACAGTTGGAATGCTGCGTGTAGTTCTGGTCACCACAATACCAGAAGGATGTGGAAGATTTGGAGAGGGTGCAAAGAAGGGTTACCGGGATGTTGCCTGGTCTGGAGGGTTTTAGATATGAGGAGAGATTGAGTAAACTAGGATTGTTTTCACTGGAAAGACGGAGGCTGAGGGGAGACCTGATAGAGGTCTACACAATTATGAGAAGCATAGACAGGGTGGATCGTCAGGAGATTTTTCCCAGGGTGGAAGGGTTGACTACAAGAGGGCAGATGCTGAAAAATCTGAAATTGATCTGAAATCTGAAATGGTTGAGGTTGAGATCACTGGCAAAGGGTCACCTTGACTGGAAATGTAACATTTCTTTCCTAGATGCTGATTGCCCTGAATATTTACAGTACATTTTGTTTTTATATGTTTTGATTTAATGTATTAGTTTTTACTTCCTACCTGATTAAGCATTGCAGTGGCCAATGCACCAACTGTCATTCCGCACATCAACAGTGACCTCATGGTAAACTTCCAGGAGATTGTTACCTTTGGGGGCATCATACAGATCACGATTAAATCATTCTCCTTCCCATACACACAGACTCTCTCACTCTCTCACACATGCGCACACACACTCTTACACACTCAATTCTCTCACCCATACCCACACACTGACATTCTCACACACACACTCTCACACTCACTCTTACATTCTGACTCACACACTCTCACACACGATCTCGCAACTAACTCTTTCACACATTCACACACGCAAACACACACACTCTCACACACAATCTCACAAACTCACTCTTTCACACACACACACACTCTCCCTCATGCACCCTCTCTCCCATGAACTCTCTCTTCCATTCACTTTCACCCCCGCACTCTTTCTCTCATGTACTCCCTCACACACACTGTCTCACGTGCAGACACACTCTCACACACTCACACACATGCACACGCACACGCACTCTCACATATACGCACACACTTTCTTCCACACTCAACTCTCACATACGCACACACTCTTATACACTCAACTCTCTCTCACACACATACGTACACACTCTCTTACACACTCAACTCTCTCACACATACGTACACACTCTCTTACACACTCAACTCTCTCACACATTCACACACACTCTCTTACACACTCAACTCTCTCACACATATGCGCACTCTCTCTTACACACTCAACTCTCTCACACATTCACACACACTCTCTTACACACTCAACTCTCTCACACATTTACACACGCTCTCGTGCACACTCAACTCTCTCATACATTGGTACATCTCTTACACACTCAACTCTCTCACACATTTACACACGTTCTCGTGCACACTCAACTCTCTCATACATTGGTACATCTCTTACACACTCAACTCTCTCTCGGACACACAGGATGGAATTTTCCTATTTTTTCCAAAGTGTTGGTTCCGGTGACAATGCCGCCACCGTCGGCAGGAAAACTCACCGAATATTGAGCCTCTTTAACAATTTCCCCCCCACGTGATTCACACCGCGCTCCCAGCGGCTTGCCGCCGATTTACTCGCCATGTGAAAACTTAATCTCTGTAATCAATGGGGTGCTCCTTTTAAACGCCTTGCCAGCACTCCCTGGCACTTCTTCCAAGTCCAATGAGAGGTTACTGCCAGCAAGAGAGCTCCAAAAGTTTTGGAGGGAACCCTCACCAATCTTCCGGACACGCAGACGCGTGACACCCCTTACCCGCGATTGTGCACTCGTCCAGCAAGCAAGGTCGCCAACCCCGCCTGGGTGGCAGTGGCTGCAATAGTGAGTGCCAGCTTGCTGCGTGAGAGGACACGGCAACAGTGCTGGAAGAAGGTGAATGACCTTCTTCGTGCAGCCAGGGTAAGTCTGCCCCCCAATGTCTTCCGCCTCTCCCCTTCACACCCCCACGGTGAGCTCTCACCCAGCCACCTCATGGATTCTCAACACTTGTCATGGTGCCCTCCTCCCCCCACCCCAACTCCCCCCCCCGCTCTCCCCAGTCGATAATCTGCTCCTCACATCCCCGCTCCCACTCATGTCCCACCATGCCAGCCTTCATCACAATCTGACCCAACAGGACACCCGTCTACATTCTTCCCATCAGCCTCTTTGCAGGGCAAACTCGAGCACAAACTGTGAGAGTGGGCACAGCTTGCTGAAGTCATGCCCAAGCTGAGATCCCTAATGCTCTACGAGGAGAGAGCCTTTGAGCTGGCAGGGGAGGAGCAGGAGGGCAAAGTGGGGGCAGCAGACATATGTGAGGACCCTCAAGACATACAGTCATGGTGCAAGCCTCGTGTGAGTTAACATTCTCTCATCATTCATTCCCCATAATACATTACAACCATCTCACTTCCCTTGAAGGTCAATCACTCACCCAGCCCGGACCATCCTCATGTCTTCTGGAGACCACAGACCAGAGCAGCTCCAAGGGAGACATCTCGGAGACAAGCATTGAGGAGGTGTCATAGCCATCACCCACACCCTCCTCTCGCCCAGATACTCACACCTCGGTGGCATTAGCTAGTAGGCAGGCTTCTGGGTCACTCACTGGTGAGCACCCCACAGCTGAGGGTGGAGTCCGGCCCATCCAGCCCCCCCACTCCCTCCCTGTGACTGACACCCCTCCAGCTCCTGTGGCGTCCGGCCTATCACTTTAGCGCCCTGCCCACGAATGTAGCCACCGTCACGATGACCTCCCGCAGGCACCACAGAGTGAGCGGTTGTCAGACGCCATGGTGGGAGGGAGAATTTTTCCACAAAGCCTCACTCCCTGTCGTATCACACAACAACCACTTCACCACAACCTCCCCTCTCAACTCCACCTGAATGAAGAGGTTCGACCCTTGAGTCTCAGCAGTCCGCATGTACCCCCCACCCGTCCCCCACCCCACAAGGGTGAAGAGTTAGACATAGAACATAGAACATTACAGCGCAGTACAGGCCCTTCGGCCCTCGATGTTGCGCCGACCAGTGGTACCAATCTAAAGCCCCTCTAATCTACACTATTCCAATATCATCCATATGTTTAGGGCAGTTGAGTGCATTCAATGGATCTGCATTCTGACCTCATCGGGGAACAAGACGTTGCCTCTATGTCATTGCTTGAAACAGGGTGACCGACGAGAGACCTCACCATAATGTCTTGCATGGGGGTCACCTCTGTGTCACCTCTGTATTATGTAGATATGAGTATGATTTGATTTGATTTGGTTTATTATTGTCACATGTATTGGGCTACAGTGAAAAGTATTGTTTCTTATGCGCTATACAGACAAAGCATACCATTCATAGAGTATATAGGAGAGAGGGAAAGGGGAGTGTGCAAAATGTAGTGTTACAGTCAGAGCGAGGATGTAGAGAAAGATCAACTTAATATCAGGTAGGTCCATTCAAAAGTCTGGTGGCAGCAGGGAAGAAGCTGTTCTTGAGTTGGTTGGTACGGTACTGTGGCACAGTGGTTAGCACTGCTGCCTCATAGCCCCAGGGACCTGGGTTCGATTCCCGGCTTGGGTCACAGTCTGTGTGGAGTTTGCACATTCTCACCGTGTCTGCATGGGTTTCTTCCGGGTGCTCCGGTTTCCTCCCACAGTCCAAAGACGTGCTGGTTTGGTGGATTAACCATGCTAAATTCTCCCTCAGTCTCCCCGAACAGGTGCTGGAGTGTGGTGACTAGGGATTTTCACAGTAACTTCATTGCAGTGTGAATGTAAGCTACTTGTGACTAATAAATAAACTTTTAGCTTCATGTGATCTCAGATTTTTGTATCTGTTTCCCGACGGAAGAAGGTGGAAGAGAGAATGTCCGGGGTGCGTGGGGTCCTTGATTATGCTGGCTGCTTTTCCGAGGCAGCGGGAAGTGTAGACAGAGTCAATGGATGGGAGGCTGGTTTGCGTGATGGATTGGGCTACGTGCACAACTCTTTGTAGTTTCTTGCGGTCTTGGTCAGAGCAGGAGCCATACCAAGCTGTGATACAACCAGAAAGAATGTTTTCTCAGAGTATGAGCCTTGGGGGTCACTGCTTGGGGGGCTACACTTCCAATTCTCTCATGAACACACACTCTCTCACACACTCCCACTCATACTCACTCTCTCTTGCACACTCTCTCGAATCCTCACTCACACACACTCTCTAACCTTCTATCTCTCACAGACACACACTCTCGCACACACACTAACACACACAGTCAATCACCCTCTCACACACTCTCTCACACACTCAATCACTTTGTCACTTAATCACTCTCTCTCACACTCAATCACTCTGTCTCTCACACTCACTGTCTCTCACACTCAATCACTCTTTCTGTCTCTCTCACATTCAATCACTCTTTCACTCATTCTCTCATACACTCTCTCACACTTACTCTGTCTCTCCCTATCTCTCTCACACATATTTCTCCCTCTGTCTCTCACACATGCTACCCTTTCACACACACTTGCTCTCTTTGTCTCTCTATCCCTCTCTCTCACACACTCACTCTGTCTCTCACACACACATGTTCTCCCTGTCTCTCTCTCACTCACATTCGCTCTATCTCTATCTCTCTCACACACTCACTCTGTCTCTCTCTCTCACACACACACTCGCTCTCTCTGTCTCTCTCTCACTCACACTCGCTCTATCTCTCTATCTCTCTCACACACTCACTCTGTCTCTCTCACACACACTTGCTCTCTCTATCTCTCTCACACACTCGCTCTGTCTCTCTCACACACACACTCGCTCTCTCTGTCTCTCTCTCACACTCGCTGTCTCTCTATCTCTCTCACACACTGTCTCTCACACACACTCGCTCTCTCTGTCTCTCTCACACTCTGTCTCTCACACACACTCGCTCTCTCTGTCTCTCTCTCACGCTCGCTGTCTCTCTATCTCTCTCACACACTCTGTCTCTCACACACACTCGCTCTCTCTGTCTCTCTCTCACACTCTGTCTCTCACACACACTCGCTCTCTCTGTCTCTCTCTCACACTCGCTGTCTCTCTATCTCTCTCACACACTCTGTCTCTCACACACACTCGCTCTCTCTGTCTCTCTCTCACACTGTCTCTCACACACACTCGCTCTCTCTGTCTCTCTCTCACTCACTGTCACTCTATTTCTCTCACACACTCTGTCTCTCTCTGTCTCTCTCTCACTCACACTCGCTCTGTCTCTCTATCGCTCTCACACACTCTGTCTCTCACACACACTCGCTCTCTCTGTCTCTCTCACTCACACCCTGTCTCTCTCTCACACACACACTCGCTCTGTCTCTCTATTTCTCTCACACATTCTGTCTCTCACACACACACTCGCTCTCTCTGTCTCTCTCTCACACCCTGTCTCTCTCTCACACACACACTCGCTCTGTCTCTCTATCTCTCTCACACACTGTCTCTCACACACACACTCACTCTCTCTGTCTCTCTCTCACACACACACTCGCTCTGTCTCTCTATCTCTCTCACACACTGTCTCTCTCTCACACACACACTCGCTCTGTCTCTCTATCTCTCTCACACACTCTGTCTCGCTCTCACACACACACTCGCTCTCTCTGTCTGTCTCTCTTTCACACACACTCACTTTCTGTGTTCCAACTCACTCAGTTTGTTCCAACATGCTTTTCTGAGGATTCTGTCATTCAGGGAGATAAAAGAAGGAGGTGTGGGGATGGGAGAGCGAAAGAGACGGGAGAGGGTGAAAAAATCACGTGGTGGCAATAAAAGATGAAGCAGACGGCGGGGTTACAGACGGAAAGTGAGTGGGGAGAGTGTGTGTGCACAGACAGTGCTGTCAAAGACTCCACTCATTGCTGCTGTGTGCAGGAGCCGCACCAAGTTATTTCCAGGCAGTTTCAGGCACTCTGTAAGTTGGATTAACTTTTCCGCTTGCTTTAATCTTTTGAAAATAGAGAAGCAGCGACTCGCTGTATTTTTCCACTGATTTTCAGGAGTTGGAAAGTAACCGTTCTTGTGAATCGCAGCAACTTGTCCCTTTTCCCATCTGAAATTAGAATGTTAGAATGTGTTTCTGGGTTGACAGTCAGACAGTCTGTGCATTTTCGCAGAGCTGCAGTGAGCAGGGTTTCGGTAACTCTTTGTAACTGTTGCGCGTTTTAATGATGGATATCGATCTGCAGTTGAGTTATTTACTTGTTTTAGATGCTTGCTCTCAGTAAGGGGTTGACTCTGAGTTTCTGTCCCTGTGCTGCAGCGGTTCACTTGTTGCTGCCGGGTTGAGGATCAGCTGAGGCTGCTTTTCTTTCCAAACCATTTCCACTCTTGCTGAACCGTTCCTGCCACTTACCCATTGCACTCCCTTCAATCTCCCTCTCTCATTCCCTGTTTCTTTTTCTCTCCTTTCTCACCCCCCTTATCATTTCCTTCTTCATTTCTGTATCTTTTCCTCATTTCTTTCTCCTCTTATATCTTTATTCTCTTTTTCGCTTTCCTCTTTATTTCTTCCCTCTTTCTCTTTCTCCCCTTTTTCTGTTTCTCTCCCTTTTCTCTTTCTTCTTTTCTTCGCCTCCTTTTCCACTCTTTCCTTCTCTCTCCTTTCCCCCGTTCTCTCCTTTTCCACTCTCCTTTTCTCTCTCTCCTTTTTCTCTCTCTCCTTTTTCTCTCCTTTTTCTCTCTCTCCTTTTTCTCTCTCTCCTTTTTCTCTCCTTTTTCTCTCTCTCCTTTTTCTCTCCTTTTTCTCTCTCTCCTTTTTCTTTCTCTCTTTTTTCTCTTTCTCTCATCTTTTCTTCCCCTCCTTTCCCACTCTCTCCTTCTCTTTCTCCCCTTTTATCTCTCCTTCTCATTTTCATTTTTTTTCTTTTCCCTTCACTTCTCTCTCTCTCTCTCTCTGCTTCTTTGTCATCTTCTTCCCCCACTCCCTCCATTGTTGTCTTTGTGTTTGTACCGGTTTTCTCTTTTATCTGTCAAACCTCTTGAATCTGCCCTCTCTGCTCAACTTTCTATCAGTGTCCCTGCCCCTGCCCCAGTCTATCTGTCACTGCACTGCTCACCCTGATCCTGCACTCTGATTTTGGATAGCTTCAGCCTTGATTTCATTAAGTCCATCTGTACAGGTTTGCCTGCAGCCTCAACACATACACTGAACCTACCCCATTCCTCTCTCTCTCTCACACACGCACTGACACCCTTCCTGCATACCAGAAGGACCACACTGTCTACTTTGTCCTGCTGCCAGTTCACACAGACACCCGGCCGTTTTAAAAATTGTTTTCATTGGGTGTCGCTGGCTATGCCAGCATGTATTACCCTTGAGAAGGTGGTGGTGAGGTGCCATCTTGAGCCGCTGGGATCCCTGTGGTGTCAGTGCACCCATGGTGCTGGTAGGGTGGGAGTTCCAGGATTTTGACCCAGCGACAGATTTACTAGGATGCTACCGGGACTTGATGGTTTGAGTTATAAGGGGGGACTGGATAGACTGGGACTTTTTTCCCTGGAGCGTAGGAGGCTGAGGGGTGATCTTATAGAGGTCTATAAAATAATGAGAGGCATAGATCAGCCAGATAGTCAATATCTTTTCCCAAAGGTAGGGGAGTCTACAACTAGAGGGCATAGGTTTAAGGTGAGAGGGGAGAAATAGAAAAGGGTCCAGAGGGGCAATTTTCTCACACAGAGGGTGGTGAGTGTCTGGAACATGTGGCCAGAGATAGTAATAGAGACGGGTACAATTTTGTCTTTTAAAAAGCGTTTGGACAGTTACATGGGTAGGATGGGTATAGAGGGATATGAGCCAAACGCGGGCGATTGGGACGAGCTTAGTGGTTAAAAAAAGGAGGGGCATGGACAAGTTGGGCCGAAGGGTCTGTTTCCATGCTGTAAACCTCTATGACTCTATGATAATGAAAGAATGGTGATGTATTTTCAAATTAGGCTGGTGTGTGACTTGGAAGGAAACTTGCAGGTGCTGGTCTTCCCAGCTATCTGCTGCCTTTGTCCTTCTTCAAATCACTGATTTGGAAGATGCTGTTGAAGGAACCTTGGCGAGTCGCTGGGGTGCATCTTGCCGATTGTAAACATGGCTGCCACTCTGCATCGGTGGTGGAGGGAGTGAATGTTTAGGGTGGTTTGCCCTTTCATTTAGTCTTTCCTCAACTAAGCAACAACTGCATTTTCCACTTATCTGGCATCTCTGACGTAATAAAAAACTCTTGAGGTGTTTCATGGGAGTGTAATCAGAGAAAATCTGACACTGAGCCCTGTAAGAAGATCTTGGGGCGGTTAATAAAAGCTTGCTGAAAGAGATGAGTTTAATGTAGTGTCTTAATGAGGGTAGATGATGGGTGGTTGTCCCTCCCCCACCCCCCGCTGTAAAATCTAGAACTAGAGGTCACTGTCTTGGGGTAAGGGGTTTAAAGGCAAAGAATCATAGAATCCCTACAGTACAGAAGGAGGCCATTCATCCCATCGAGTCTGTACCGACCACAATCCCACCCAGGCTTTATTCCCGTAACCCCACATATTTACCCTGCTAATCCCCTTGACACTAAGGATCAATTTAGCATGGCCAATCAACCTAAACCCGCACATCTTTGAACTGTGGGAGGAAACCGGAGCACCCAGAGGAAACCCACGCAGACACAGGGAGAGCGTGCAAACTCCGCACGGACAGTGACCCGAGGCTGGAATTGAACCCGGGTCCCTGGCGCTGTGAGGCAGCAGTGCTAACCACTGTGTCACTGTGCCGCCCATTGGCTAATGGTTGGCCATTTTGGACAGTGATTGAGGATAAGTGTTGTCACACAGAGGGTTGTGAATCTTTGGAATTCCCGAGTCCAGAGAGGCTCAGTTGTTCAGTATTCTCATGTCAGAGATTGTTGAGATGTTTGGGTACTGAGCGAATCGATGGATAACAAGGTGGGAGAGGTAGAGCTGAGGTTGAAGATGATCTGACTGAAGAATAGAGCTGGCTTGACAAGCCAAATACCACCAAAAGAGAAAATGCTGGAAAATCTCAGCAGGTCTGGCAGCATCTGTAAGGAGAGAAAAGAGCTGACGTTTCGAGTCCAGATGACCCTTTGTCAAAGCTTTGACGAAGGGCCATCTGAACTCGAAACATCAGCTCTTTTCTCTCGTTACAGATGCTGCCAGACCTGCTGAGATTTTCCAGCATTTTCTCTTTTGGTTTCAGATTCCAGCACCTGCAGTAATTTGCTTTTAAGCCAAGTACCGCTCTTATTTCTTATGGCCTTAAAAGGAGACAGATGCCGAAAACTTGCTGCCATTCATGCCTGGTGGGACCTTACGGTCCCGCTGACAGCGCACTCCCACCGCGGGTTTCCCAGCGGTGAGGGGTGTGTTCAACCTGAAACCTCATTGACAGCAGCGGGACTGTAAGATCCCACCACCAGCGAGCAGTGTGCCACCTCCCAGCACCGCGAAACATGCCGCAGAGAGGGGGAAAAATCCCGCCCAAAGAGGGCGAGGTGATGAGGTTGAAAGGGAATTTTGTAGCCTCATCTCTTCACGCTCTGAGGAGGTGACAACTTACGTTCACATTTCATATCGAGTATAATCTCCTCACCTGCTCTGTTTGTGTTCTGAGCCAATCTGGGCATTGCTCACTACCTCCATGTTGTTCACATTGGCTTTCCCACATTGGCTTTCCAACATTGAGATTCCAGCTCTCCGTTTCGTCACATTACTGATCCCTTTCTCTCGGGGTATCTTTATGCTGTGGGAATGCTTCCTGTGCCATGTGTTTACGTGCAGCTCCTAGTGCTCTGAGTTCATTCTGTTTACACTGAGCGGCACTGCCAGGGGACTGTTGCCAAGAGTTAAGTATGAATATACTTAAAAGTCTCCCTGCTCAGGTGAACGTAAAAAAATCACGTCACAATTTGAAGGAGAGCAGGAAAGTTCTGTCCACGATCTTGGGCAAAAATGAAATCCTCAACCATTAGTAAAACAATTCATTAATTATTCAACTCTTTGCTGTGGGTGGCACGGTGGCACAGTGGTTAGCACTGCTGTCTCATTGCGCCGGGGACCTGGGTTTGATTCCCGGCTCGGGTCACTGTCTGTGTGGAATTTGCACGTTCTCCTCGGATCTGCGTGAGTTTCCTCCGGGTGCTCCGGTTTCCTCCCACAGGCTGGAAAACATGCTGGTTAGGTGGATCGGCCATGCTAAATTCTCCCTCAGTGTACCCGAAAAGGCACCGGAGTGTGGCGACTGGGGGAATTTCACAGTAACTTCATTGCAGTGTTAATGTAAGCCTTACTTGTGACTAATGAATAAACTTTAACTTTAACCTGGCTGTCACATTTCCCACATTACAGCAATGACGATACTTCGAAAGTTCTCAATGAGTTTTGGGGCATTTGAAGATATTCAGGGGTTGTGAATGGTGCAACGCACTTTTGTTCCTTTCTCTGTGTCATAAATGTGACAGGAGTCCCACAAAGCTAATTCTCTGTTAAAGGCAAAACCTGTGAGAAATGACTTGTATCACACTTTAGCCTTTAGAGTGGCCGCTCTCAGTTGTGATGTGGAGAAAGATCAACTTAATGCGAGGTAGGTCCGTTCAAAAGTCTGATGGCAGCATTTCTGTGTGCACGTGCATGCCAGTCTGCAGCTGTTGGGTGAGAATGGGATTTGCCAAGGCAATGATGCCCACTATGGTCATTGCACATCCACATGCTTCGAGAAATGACCACTCGACCAGCATTACAGTGTGAGGGTGTTCACGACAGAGGTGAGGAAGGAAAGGTGTGGGACACATCTGAAATCTTGAGCAATCCGTCATCGAAATAGAAGATAAGCTGGGGGGTGGGGAGGAAACTAGGGAAATGCAAAGAGAAATGAGGAAGGAATAGAATAAAAACTCAAAGAGCTATGCGGAGAGAAAGACTTGGCTATTAAGGAGTTAATGGTTGAGCTGATTGGCTGGTCTCGCTCCAGCGTAACAGTTCTGTCAGTCAGTTTGCTGACAGTGCTTGCGCCTCGCCTCTGGCTGCTGTCAGACTCATCAATTGCCAAGCTTTAACACTATGCAGGGGCAAGCTGCCCGGGCAGATTGAAGGTCTCCTTTGGCATGTGGAGCTTGTTAGGTTGTGCCTTGTGGTTGGGCACCAATCCTAGCTATGACTTCCAAGAATATTCTTCGAGTGTCAGCAGCGGTGCTGACAGATTTCTTAAAGGGGCCAAGTGTGCAGCTGAAGTCTTTCCCAAGCTGTTGGCAGGTTCAATTCTGGAAAACAAAAGATCATTGGTGAACATATTTGGAAATTTCCCCCTATTTCAATTGGCTCCCCATATTATTGGCGCCCTCTCAGTCCAAGGTAGAATATTTCCTCAGATATCCCCCACAAGGATATTCACTCCAAATGAATCATGTTGCCATGGTTATGCTGACTTATTCAAGTTTTTAAAGTTTTAAAATTTATTTATTAGTGTCACGAGTAGGCTTACACTAATACTGCAATCAAGTTACTGTGAAAATCCCCTAGTCGCCACACTCCGGCGCCTGTTCGGGTACACTGAGGGAGAATTTAGCATGGCCAATTCACCTAACCAGCACATCTTTCGGACTGTGGGAGGAAACCAGAGCACCCGGAGGGAACCCACGCAGGCATAGAAAGAATGAGCAGACTCCGCACAGACAGTGACCCAAGCCGGGAATCGAATCTGGGTCCCCTGCGCTGTGAGGCAGCAATGCTAACCACTGTATGGTGTTGAGCTTCTTGCGTGTTGTTGGAGCCGCACTCATCCAGGCAAATGGAGAGTATTCCATTACACTCCTGACTTGTGCCTTGTAGATGGTGGACAGGCTTTGGGAGATGGGGGGTGGGGGAGGTGGTCAAGAGGTGAGTTACTGCTGCGGGATTTCCAGCCCCTGACCTGCTCTGGTATCCACAGTATTTAAATGGCTAATCCAGTTCAGTTTCTGGTCAATAGTAGCTACCAGGATGTTGATAGTGGGGGATTCAACGATGGTAATGCCATTGAATGTCATAGGGGTCTTTAGCAGAGAAAAAGACCCTTCAGCCCATCGAGTCTGGGCCACTCACGGAAAGACCAAGGGCCGATGGTTAGATCCTTTCTTGTTGGAGATGGTCATTGCCTGGAGCTTGTGTGGTGGGACTTTTATTTCTGGTTGCAATATTGAATCAGGAATTGATCTGACCATTCCAGAGGTTTTGGGCTGGGTTTTCAATGTAAGGTCAGGAATTCAACAATTGGATGAATTACAGGACCTGATAATCTGTCCGACAGGCATCGCACTCACAATGTAGTCTTTAAATGGCCAGGAGGTGAACTTGGTGTTCTTTACAGGGTGACAAGCCTCTCCAGGAGCTAGGAGCTGCCTGCCTGTAGTGCCATTGCCAACGGCCACCATATTGGTGAGGTCTTGCTGATTGGAGCAGGCAGCTCCTCGAGTTAGAATGGAGTTGTCATGGCAATGGCTGAGACCAGCAGGGTGACCAACTCTTAAGAAATAGAATAAGCTAAGAGCCACCTTGATCCTTGGGGCCAGGGTGGGAGGAGTGATGCAGGTGACCATGAGGGGTGTTGGTCAACGTGAGAGCAGGTGGAGATGGTTCCCGTGTGAGGGATGGTGGGATGAATGGATCTTGAGACCAATGCAGCAGGTAGAGAGTCAAAATCAACCAAAACTTAACAGTTGATCTTTTGTTTTTGGGAAGCTTACCTTGTTGAATCTCAATATTATTGTCTCTCACTGGGCGACTCATTCACATGCAGCCCCACACCAAACATTCAAACTCACCCTGGGACTCCCGGGTACACACTCCCATAGGCTGTTCTGGAACTAAGGGACAAAAGGTACTCCAGAAGGGAGTGAGGACAAGCAGGAAAAATAAAGGACAGTTGGTTACTCGAGAGACCGGTCCACTACAGAGAGGCAATTTAACAAGTTTGTTACGGAGTTTAACAAGTTTGTTACGGAGTTTAACAAGTTTGTTACAGCGTTTAACAGGTTTGTTATAGAGTTTAACAAGTTTGATTTGATTTATTATTGTCACATGTATTAACATACAGTTAAAAGTATTGTTTCTTGCATGCTATACAGACAAAGCATACCGTTCATAGAGAAGGAAACGAGAGAATGCAGAATGTAGTGTTACAGTCATAGCTAGCCAATCAATGACTCACATCATTGAAGACTGCCTGCCCTGACAACATTCAGCAGAAGGCTCAAAGGACTCCATTTAGCCACTGCGGAAGCTATTCTCTGAGTGGTGATTACTGCATGTGATTAAAACAACAACTAGGGTTGCCAACTGTGGCTAAAAATATTCCTGGAAGTTTCACCACATGACTTTCCCTCACACACCAGCCATTGGTCGGCCAACATCCCTCTTGTGATACATTGCCTTCCTACACCAACTGGTAGGTACAAAGACTCATTTTCCAATTCGATGATGCTAAACTGTCAATCTTTTTTCCCATTTTCAATATTCCATAACTGGTCAAGAGAAATGTTCAAAGAAAATTCCATAGATATCCCAGCCTTCTTTACCGTCCGGATGCTTTTTCCCCAGTGATGCACACAGCAGTATCCTGGAGTTTGATCTTCAATTCCTGGAGACTCCAGGCCAATCCTGGAGGGTTGGCAACCCGACAACTTACATGTCATTGAATCATAGAATCCCTACTGTGTAGAAGAAGGCCATTTGGCCCATCGAGCCTGCATCGTCTCTCCAACAGAACATGTTACTAAGGCCCACACCCCGCCCTATCCCCGTAACCCCATTCATTTACCCAGCTAATCCCCCTAACCTACACATCTGGGAAAATACGGGGCAATTTAACATGGCTAATTCACTTAACTTACACATCTAGGGCCACTAAGGGGCAGGGTGGCACAGTGGTTAGCACTGCTGCCTCACACACCGGGGATCTGGGTTCAATTCCCAGCTTAGCTGTATGGAATCTGCACGTTCTCCCCATGTCTGCGTGGGTTTCCTTTGGGTGGTCCAGTTTCCTCCCACAGTTGGAAAGACGTGCTGGTTAGGTGCGTTGGCTATGCTAAATTCTCCCTCAGTGTAACCCGAACAGGCGCCGGAATGTGGCGACTCGGGGATTTTCACAGTAACTACATTGTAGTGTTAATGTAAGCCTACTTGTGACTAATAAATAAATTTTAAACTTTAAATTGAACATGGCTAATTCACCGAACCTGCTGCACATCTTTGAAGTGTGGGATCACCCGGAGGAAACCCACGCAGTCGTGGGAAGAGCGAACAGGCATATATTTCAACATTGAAAACTGAAACCAGAACTTTGTCAAAATTGTAACAAAAAGAAGTCTCACAACACCAGGTTAAGGTCCAACAGGTTTATTTGGAATCACGAGCTTTCGGAGCGCTGCTCCTTCATCACCTGAAGTGCTCTGAAAGCTCGTGATTCCAACTAAACCTGTTGGACTTTAACCTGATGTTGTGAGACTTCTTATTGTGCCCACCCCAGTCCAACGCCGGCATCTCCACATCATAATTGTAACAAGAAAGACTAAAGAGGATGTGTTTTAATATTTAATGTTATGCTAGTATTTCCTTATTTTAACTCTGTTTTTTGGTTCTAGGTGTTGTAAAGTGTTAACCTGAGCCCCAGCAGCAAGGTGACAATGAACGGTCTACATGGCCTGTTCCTGGGCACAGTGCTTCTCCTCTGCAGTGCCAGGACTGTGCTGGGGCAGAATCCGAAGCAGAAGAAAATCCGTGTTCGCCTGGCGGGGGAGAAGCGGACACACCACGAAGGGCGTGTGGAGGTTTTCTACAATGGGCAATGGGGCACGGTGTGTGACGACGATTTCACCATTGAGGTTGCCACGGTGATATGCAAAGAAGTGGGCTATGAGGGAGCAGTCACCTGGGCCCACAGCGCAAAGTATGGACAAGGGAAAGGTAACACATTCCCCCCCAACCCCCTCCATTGCCCCGTATTGAAATACAGTAAGAAGTTAAACAACACCAGGTTAAAGTCCAACAGGTTTATTTGGTAGCAAAAGCCACACAAGCTTTCGGAGCCTGAAGCCCCTTCTTCAGGTGAGTGGGAATTCTGTTCACAGAATTCCCACTCTTGTGTGGCTTTTGCTACCAAATAAACCTGTTGGACTTTAACCTGGTGTTGTTAAACTTCTTACTGTGTTTACCCCAGTCCAATGCCGGCAGCTCCACACCATATTGAAATAGGCAGGGTAGGCTATTCAGCCCATCCAAGTCTGCTATTAGTAAGATCATGGCTACGTCACATTTTCTGCCCAATCCTGATATTCCATACGATTGCCTTAATTCCTAAAAATCTGTTGCTCTCAGTCATGAATAGACTCATCCTCTGGGATAGAGAATCCTAAAGATTCGCAATACCCAATGAGTGAAGAAATTCCTCCTCATCTCAGTCCTAAATGGCCAATAGCTTATCCTCTGACTGTGGCCAGTTCTAGAGTTCCCAGCCAGGGGGAAAAGCACCCTACATTACTCTTCCAACAAGCTTTTAATCACATACCCTAAGATCGCCTTAGGGGGCTTGGTGTCAAACTTTCTCCTATTACACTCCCAATAAGCAACTCGGGAGGAATTATATCACGCTAAAGGTATTATGTAACTTTCTGAGTGACATCTCTCCTCAGTCATAAATGGCTGCCCCCTTACACTGCGGACTGTGCCCCTAGTCTTTGACTCTCCAGCCAAGGGGAAAAAGCCTCTCAACATGTCCCCTGACAAACCCTCATGCGCTTCAGTGAGATTGCAATTCTCTAAACTGAAGAATATGAATTGAGAGCATTGTACTTAACCTCCCCTCATCGGACAGCCCTCTGAGCCAGGAATCAGTCTTGTGGTGTCACATGGTGGCACAGTGGTTAGCACTGCTGCCTTACAACACCAGGGACCCGGGTTCAATTCCCAGCTTAGGTCACTGTCTGTGCGAAGTCTGCTTGTTCTCCCCATGTCTGTGTGGGTTTCCTCCGGGTGCTCCGGTTTCCTCCCACAGTCCGAAAGACGTGCTGGTTAAGTGCATTGGCCGTGCTAAATTCTCCCTCAGTGTACCCGAACAGGTGCTGGAGTGTGGCGACTAGGGGATTTTCACAGTAACTTCATTGCAGCGTTAATGTAAGCCTACTTGTGACACCAATAAGTAAACTTCATTCCACACCCCTCAGGCAAGTCTAGTCTTCCTTGGGTAAGGGCATTAAAACTGTACATAATATTTCCCTTGGGTCTTGCCTAATCCCGATATAATTGCAAAAGACTTTGAATTGGAAGGAGGCTTCAGTCTATGCTTGTGTAGTGTTTGAATTTATCTCGGGGTCAATGGCACAGATGTCCCCAATCTGGCAGGACCACATCTCAGTCATCATGCTTTAAACCAGGACGTATCGCCCAGGGATTTGATTGTGGAAGCAAGAACCACGTCCCATTTTTGTGTTTGTATCCCATTGTAAACTATCATGTAAACTATCACTCTCATCAACTTTTACAGATGCACCATAGGAAGCATTCTTTCTGATTGTATCACAGCTTGGTATGGCTCCTTCTCTGCCCAAGACCGCAACAAACTACAAAAGATCGTGAATAAAGCCCAATCCATCACGCAAACCAGCCTCCCATCCATTGATTCTGTCTACACTTCCTGCTGCCTCAGCAAAGCAGCCGGCATAATTAAGGACCCCACGCACCCCGGACATACCCTATTCCACCTTCTTCCATTGGGAAAAGGATACAAAAGTCTGAGGTCACGTACCAACCGACTCAAGAACAGCTTCTTCCCTGCTGCCATCATTTTGAATGGACTTACCTTGCATTAAGTTGATCTTTCTCTACACCCTAGCTATGACTGTAACACTACATCCTGCATTCTCTCCTTTCCTTCTCTATGAACGGTATGCTTTGTCTGTATAGCGCGCAAGAAACAATACTTTTCACTGTGTCCTAATACATGTGACAATAATAAATTAAATCAAATTGCTCCAAGATCAGCTGACCTCATGCAGAACAGGCATTGAACCTGGCACCTCGCCAGGTCTCCTGGCAATGGCCAATCATTGGCCTAACCCAGCTGGGAGTAAGATTTCTCCTTGTTGTGTTTCTCATGCTGAACATGAACTTGTTCTTTCAGTAACCTGTTCCTGATGTGCCTTTAGGGACCTCCGCACCAAGTACATATCCATTCTTCCCTAATTCAGGTGTGGCAAATTCTTGAACAGTTGTGACTATGTAACCGGCTAAGTGGGCAGACTCCACCCAGGTCTTTGCCAATGCTTCTGTTGGCCTTTTCCACAGAAGAGTTGGTTTGATTTATTATTGCCACATGTATTGGGATGCAGTGAGAATTATTGTTTTTTGCGCATTACACAGACAAAACATACCATTCATAGAGTACATAGGGGCAAAGGAAAGGATAGGGTGCAGAATGTAGTGTTATGTTCATAGCTAGGGTGTAGAGAAAGATCAGTTTAGTATGAGGTAGGTCCATTCAAAGGTCTGATGGCGGCAGGGAAGAAGCTGTTCTTGAGTCGGTTGGCACATGACCTGACTTTTGTATCTTTTTCCTGACTGAAGAAGGTGGAAGAGAGAATGTCTGGGGTGCGTGAGGTCCTTAATTATTCTGTTTTTCCGAGGCAGTGGGAAGAGTAGACAGAGCCAATGGATGGGAGGCTGGTTTGAGTGGTGGGCTGGGCTTCATTCCCAACCCTTTGTAGTTTCTTGCGGTCTTGGTCAGAGCAGGAACCAGACCAAACTGTGATACAACCAGGAAGGATTGTGAGGGCAATTAGGCAATATCACTCTCTCTCTTGCCAGATCTTATATGTGTCCTTCTGAGTGCCGATGACCAATCAGACACATCGACCCCGGCTGCTCATTCGCCCCTTCCACCAATATGATTGATGTAATCACAGATTCCCTCGCGTATATCAGTTCCAATGGAAATTGAGGCGTTGTATCCTGGGGTAACACCAACATCACCTTATAACCAGACCAGTGAGCATCCGCTGTTGGAATCATAGGATGATTACAGGACAGAGGAGGCCATTCAGCCTGTCAAACTCTTCGAGTTTGCTCCAAGAATAACTTAGCTGTTACCTTTCCCCATAGCCTGGCAATTACTTTCTCTTCAGATAATTGCCCTTAAGAAAGCTTCCACTGAATCTGCCTCCAGCACCTATTACAATAGTCCAATGTCGAGCATGGCCACTGACTACTTTTCTTGCTCTCTCAAAGAGTAATGAGTTTTTGGAACTCTCTTCCTCAAAAGACAGTGGAGACAGAATCTTTGAAGGCAATGGTATGTAGATTGTTGATAAACAAAGGGATGAAAGGTTATCAGGGGTAGGCAGGTGATTACGGTCAGATCAGTCATGATCTTATTGAATGGTGGAGCAGCCTTGAGTGGACGTCCCCTCTTCCTAATTAGTATGCATGTTTGTATAAGAATGAAGAGTTTCCTCATGTTGCCTCAGACTCTTTTACTGTTCAGCGTCCATCGGTTCTCGATGCTGTTGCCACTGCTTTGTCCCTATCTACCATGTGCAGATCCCTCATGATTTTGAATACCTCTCCCAGGTTTCCTCTCACTATTCTCATCTCCAAAGTGAAGAGCCCCACCTTCTCCAGTCCAACCATGTAACTGGAGTCCCTCATCCCCTGGAACCATTCTCGGAAATCTTTCCTGCCTAAAGCCTTCACGTTCTTCCTCAAGTGTGGAACCCAGAATTGGACACAGCACTCCAGTGTTTTATGAGCTTCACCATAGCGGTTTTGTACACATTGGGAGGGATTTTATGGCCTCGCTCATCCCGAAACTGTAAAGTCCCGCTCCGAGTCCAACAGATCTCCCCATGCTCTGCCCCTCACCCGTTCCAAACCCCGTGGCGGGTGGGCCGGTAAAATTCCAGCCAATGCCTCTCTTTGTAAAAGTCCAGGATCCTGTACACCTTGCCATCAATGCTTTAGCTGTACTTGCTGAAAAGCAAGACTTTTTGTGTTGAAGTTTTTTGTTTTGCACTCATCAGAAGAATACAGGAAATCAACAGATTTGTGAGCAGACTGATGGGCAAGTGGACTCTGATTGGTTAGGGCATTGCCATGGTGAATGTACCAGTTGATGGTGACTGACAAGTAAATTTGTGATTGTATTTTTGTCAAAGACCTGATGAATGCAAGACAAAAAACTTTGACAAAATTTGTCCTTTTGTTTAGCAACACGGTACGGCAAATGACTCAATGCTGTAATTCCTCTATCTAGGTTCTATCTGGCTGGACAATGTGAAATGCAGAGGTGATGAGGCTTCTATAGCTGCCTGCGAATCTAATGGCTGGGGTGTTAATGACTGTAAGCACAGTGAGGATGTTGGCGTTATCTGCTCAGGGAAGCGACTTGACAACAGAGAGGCTGATTCCAAAGCTAAGGTAGGCCTCAAATCTCCTTCCGCCATAATCTCAGTAACATATGGCTTTTTCTGACCTGATTGCGGTGCACTCAATGAGCCTCGGGGAATCCGGTGACTATCTGCTGATTATTACACACGGGTGGTGTTATGGTAAGTTAATAAAGAACAAAGAACAATACAGCACAGGAACAGGCCCTTCGGCCCACCAAGTCTGTGCCGGCACAGATGCCTCTCTAATCTAATATTTTCTTGCCTCTACATGGTCCATATCCCTCTATTCCCTGCCTATTCATGTATCTATCCAGATGCCTCTTGAATGTTGTTATAGAACCTGCTTCCACCACCTCCTCCGGCAGCGCGTTCCAGGCATTCACCACCCTCTGTGTGAAAGACTTGTCCCTTCCATCTCTTTTAAACTTTCCCCCTCTCACTTTCAACCTGTGCCCCCCGAGTAATTGACCCTTCGACCCTGGGAAAAAGACTCTGACTATCCACTCTATCCAAGCCTGTCATAATCTTGTAAACCTCTCTCAGGTCCCCCCTCATCCTCCGACGCTCCAATGAAAACAATCCAAGTTTGTTCAACCTTTCTTCATAATCCATATCCTCCAAACCAGGCAGCATCCTGGTAAATCTCTCCTGCACCCTTTCCAATGCATCAACATCCTTCCGGTAGTGTGGCGACCAGAATTGTACACAATACTCCAAATGCGGCCTAACTAAAATCTTGTACAGCTGCAACATGATTCTCCAATTCCTATACTCAGCACCCCGACCAATGAAGGTCAGCATGCCATACGCCTTCTTAACCACCTTGTCCACCTGAGTTGCCACCTTCAGGGAACTATGGATCTGCATGTCTAGATCCCTCTGGATGCTAATATTTCTAAGGGCTCTACGATTTACTGTATACTTTCCTTCAGCAGCAGGCCTTCCAAACCCCATCACCGTACATTTGTCCGGGTTAAATTCCATCTGCCATCTTTCAGCCCAGGTCTCCAGCTGATTTATACCCTGCTGCATCCTCTGACAATCCTCCTCACTATCTGCTACTCCCCCAATTTTTGCATCATCTGCAAATTTACTAATCAGACCACCTACATTTTCCTCCAAATCATTTATATTTGTTTTTTGAACAGTAAAGGAATTAAGGGTTATGGTGAGCGGGTGGGTAAGTGGAGCTGAATCCACGAAAGGATCAGCCATGATCTTATTGAATGGCGGAGCAGGCTCAAGGGGCCAGATGGCCTACTCCTGCTCCTAGTTCTTATGTTCTTATATATGTTACAAACAACAGAGGCCCAGCACTGATCATTGTGGAACACCGCTTGTCACAGACCTCCAGTTAGAAAAGAACCCTTCCACTGCTAGTCTTAGAATCTTAGAAATCTTAGAAACCCTACAGCACAGAAAGAGGCCATTCGGCCCATCGAGTCTGCACCAACCACAATCCCACCCAGGCCCTACCCCCATATCCCTACATATTTACCCACTAATCCCTCTAACCTACGCATCCCAGGACACTAAGGGCAATTTTAGCATGGCCAATCAACCTAACCCGCACATCTTTTGACTGTGGGAGGAAACCGGAGCACCCGGAGGAAACCCACGCAGTCACGAGGAGAATGTGCAAACTCCACACAGACAGTGACCAAACCCAGGTCCCTGGAGCTGTGAAGCAGCAGTGCTAACCACTGTACTACCGTGCCGCCCTCTGCTTTCTAAGTCTCTGCTTTCTATGCCCAAGCCAGTTTTGTATCAATCTTACCAGCTCACCTCGGATCCCAAATGACTTCACCTTCTGTATCAGCCTGCCATGAGGAACCTTATCGAAGACTTTACTAAAGTCCATGTATACAACATCTACTGTCCTGCCCTGGGCAATTTTTTGTCACTCCCTCAAAGAACTCAATCAGGTTTGAGAGACACAACCTCCCCTTTACAAAACCATGCTGCCTATCGCTAATAAGCCTATTCTCTTCCAGATGTGAGTATATCCTGTCCCTAAGAATCTTCTCCAATAATTTCCCCACCATTGATGTAAGATTCACAGGCCTGTAATTTCCCAGATTGTCTCCTCTACTTCTTTCTAGGAACGGCACAGTGGCACATGGTGAGCACTGCAGCCTCACAGCGCCAGGGACCTGGGTTCAATTCCCGTTTGAGATCACTGTCTGTGTGGAGTTTGCACGCTCTCCCAGTGCCTGTGTGGGTTTCCTCCGGGTGCTCCGGTTTCCTCTCATAGTCCAAAGAAGGTTAGGTGGATTGGCCATGCTAAATTGCCCCTTATTGTCCCGGGATGCATAGGCTAGGGGGATTAGCAGGGTGAATGTATGGGATTACAGGGATAGGGCTGGGTGGGATTGTTGTCAGTGCAGACTCGATGGGCCAAATGGCCTCCTTTTGCACTGTAGAAATTCTATGATTCTATGATACCCTGTCTCTAATACTCCAATTGGATTGGCTTGGTGTCCTGGTTGTCAATTCTGGTTGCCACACTACCAGAAGGATGTGGAGGCTTTGGAAAGGGCACAGAAAAGATTTACCAGGATGTTGCCTGGTATGGAGGGCATTAGCTATGAGAACTTGGTTTGTTCTCACTGGAACGACAGAGCTTGAGGGGCGACCTGATAGAAGTCTGCACGTTTATGAGGGGCACGGACAGGGTGGATAGTCAGATGCTTTTTCCCAGGGTGGAAGAGTCAATTACTAGGGGGCATAGGTTTAAGGTGTGAGGGACAAGGTTTAAAGGAGATGTGCAAGGCAAGTTTTTTACACAGAGAGTGGTGGGAGCCTGGAACTCGCTGCTGGGGAAGGTAGTGGAAGCCGATACGATAGTGGCTTTCAAGAAGCGTCTTGACAAATACATCAATAGGATAGGATTAGAGGGATATGGTCCCCAGAAGGGTAGGGGGTTTTAGTTCAGTCGGGCAGCATGGTCGGTGCAGGCTTGGAGGGCCGAAGGGCCTGTTCCTGTAATTTTCTTTGTTCTTTGTAAAAAGCATTTAGACAGTTCCATGGGCAAGATGGGTATAGAGGGATGTGGGCCAAATGCGCGCAACTGGGGCTAGCTTAGTGGTTAAAAACTGGGTGTCATGGACAGGTTGGTCCAAAGGGCCTGTTTCCATGCTGCAAACCTCCATGACTCAATGGGGGCGATTTTCCCATCCTGAAAATTAGCACGTCAGGCCGGGAGAATCGCGTGTGGGCCGATTCGCAGGATTTGCACATGTGTTCCCGCCGCGTGTGCATCTCCGAGCGCCGGATATCTGGCGGGGAAGCCAGGGGTGCTACACAATGGCACCCATCAAAATGCAAGCTGTTGTAGCACACCAGAGAAGTTAAAATAAAGAGGGACAGTGAAATAACAATTTGGAAATAACTTTCGACGCATTTTCACTGGACCTGATTGGAGAATTCACTTTGATCATTACGTGTCACAATGCTGCAGTCGGAAATCACCTCTGCACAGTCGCTGAAAACCTCCACACTCGCTCCGGGCTGGGATTCTCCGGTGAATGGAGTTTTGGTCGGAACATCAAATTCTCCGTCTCACTGGCACTGGGGCGGGCACGGGCGAGATCGGAGAATCCCGCTCAATGTCCGGTTACAGGAAGAAGGGGGGGGGGGGGTGGTGGTGCCGGAACAAGGCTGAGGGACTTTAGCCTAAGGAGTGTTTTAAATTTGTGGTATAGCCAGACAGAAAGCAAAGGTGGCTCAGCGGGTACAGAGACTGGTGTGAGTTCGGATACAGACAGTGATGTTTAGGATGAGCCAAGTTTTACAGATATAATGAAGCCTGGCTGACATGACTGAACCTGAAACACGCAAACCATCAACAGTTTTATTTTAACGCAGCACATTATTTTATGAAATAACATTCTGTGAATCCAGTTCCAGCGGAATCCAGGGCGACTCGAATCCAGGGTTGCTGTGACATTCCCCCTTGATGTACTTTGCCTTTTCTGACCCCGGTAGCACAGTGGTTAGCGCTGCTGCCTCACAGCGCCCGGGACCCAGGTTCGATCCCAGGCTTGGGTCACTGCCTGTGCGGAGTCTA
This sequence comes from Mustelus asterias, assembly GCF_964213995.1. Lineage (NCBI taxonomy): Eukaryota > Metazoa > Chordata > Chondrichthyes > Carcharhiniformes > Triakidae > Mustelus > Mustelus asterias. The sequence goes on along the minus strand of NC_135811.1, from coordinate 8,603,423 downwards.
CACATTCTCCCCGTGCCTGCGTGGGTTTCCTCCAGGTGCTCTGGTTTCCTCCCACAGTCCGTAAGATGTGCGGGTTCGGTGGATTGGCCATGCTGAATTGCCACTTAGTATCAGGGGGACCAGCAGGGTAAATACGTGGGGTTATGGTGATATGGCCTGGGTGGGATTGTGGTTGCTAAATTTTTCCCTCAGTGTACCCGAACAGGTGCCGGAGCGTGGCGACTAGGGGATTTTCACAGTAACTTCATTGCAGCGTTAATGTAAGCCTTACTTGTGACGCTGATAGTTAAAGTTAAAACCATGCTTTGCTGGGCTCCGTAGGGCCTTCATTTCCATCCCTCAGTCTCAGGGCAGTCAGACTTGTGGAATCTGTTCACTGCGAGTGTGGGACAGGGAAGAGAAATGAAACTTCTGCTGTCTTTCAAACATTTGGACCTGGGGTTAGATTAAACAGCCATGCATGTAAATTGTGTAACGGGGGAAGTTGGGGGTGGAAGGGAGAGTGAGGAGTTGTTGCAGTATGGCTGTCTGTAAAATACTCCAGAATAGGGCAATGGGTCCAAAAGCTCCCTTTTGAGATTCCGGTGGAAGGAACATTCAGGGAAAGCATGTCTGAGAGAGGAATAAGTGAGCACAGTGTGAAATCACTCCATCACGCAAACCAGCCTCCCATCCATTGACTCTGTCTACACTTCCCGCTGCCTCGGAAAAGCAGCCAGCATAATTAAGGACCCCACGCACCCCGGACATTCTCTCTTCCACCTTCTTCCGTCAGTAAAAAAGATACAAAAGTCTGAGGTCACGTACCAACCGACTCAATAACAGCTTCTTCCCTGCTGCTGTCAGACTTTTGAATGGACCTACTGATGCGCGATATAACACATGAGAGGCTGGATGTACTCGGGAAATAAAGGCTTTTATTGCCAACAATAACAGAGCTACCATATACAGTACACGATCCCAGACTAAAGGGTCACCAGGCAGAGCAGTGACCTTTATACCTCTCCCAGGAGGCGGAGCCGACTGGGGTGTACCATAAGGACTATATTAACAGGTAGAACAGCCCAACCCTAACCCCAACAGTAACATATATACAGACTCATAGTACTGGCCAGACCGTGGCTCAGCACTACCTGGTGGGAACCAACAATGGTTCACCACACCTACGTCGTATTAGGTTGATCTTTCTCTACACCCTAGCTATGACTGTAACACTACATTCTGCACTCTCTCCTTACCTTCTCTATGAATGGTAGGCTTTGCCTGTATAACGGGCAAGAAACAATATGTTTCACTGTATACAAATACATGTGACAATAATAAATCAAATCAAATCAAGAAAAGTAACTGAATGGAGGAGAGCAGTGTAGACGGAGCTTTACTCTGTATCTAACCCCATGCTGTATCTGTCCTGGGAGTGTTTGATGGGGACAGTGTAGAGGGAGCTTTACTCTGTATCTAACCCCGTGCTGTATCTGTCCTGGAGTGTTTGATGGGGACAGTGTAGAGGGAGCTTTACTCTGTATCTAACCCCGTGCTGTATCTGTCCTGGAGTGTTTGATGGGGACAGTGTAGAGGGAGCTTTACTCTGTATCTAACCCCGTGCTGTATCTGTCCTGGGCGTGTTTGATGGGGACAGTGTAGAGGGAGCTTTACTCTGTATCTAACCCCGTGCTGTAATTGTCCTGGGAGTGTTTGATGGGATGATGTCGAGGAAGTGTGTTTAACATATGCTGTACATGAGTTGGGAAAGATTAGTGCAGACAATATAGCTTTCAAGCAGAGAAAGGTCACATTCCTGAGCACTGACTTCTCTTGTCTTGAGTGTAAGACTTGTTTAAACTGTCTTTCATGTATTTGAACTTGAGGATTCTTAAAACAAACTTAAAACAATAGATGATTGTGACAAAATAAGACTGATGAGAAATGTGAATAAAACCTTAATAAATTCCTCCAGTTCTGGCGGCTAGAAAACCCTGGATTTCCTTTGCCTGTCTATTGGAGGTGGAATTTCCTCTCTAAAGCTGTCCTCTGACCGACACCACTCCTGTCACGTGAGGTGTTCACTGGAACATACATGAGTTCATAAATTCATAAGATATAGGAGCAGAATTAGGCCATTCGGCCCATCGAGTCTGCAATGACCACAATCCCACCCAGGCCCTATCCACAAAACCCCAGGCATTTATCCTGACACTAAGGGGCAATTTAGTATGGCCAATCCAACTAACCCGCACAGTGGACAGTGGGAGGAAACTGGAGCACCCGGAGGAAACCCACGCAGACACGGGGAGAACGTGCAGACTCCACCCAGACAGTGACCCAAGGCTGGAATTGAACCCGGGCTCCTGGAGCTGAGAGGCAGCAGTGCTGACCCACTGTGCCAGCGTGCCGCTCGTTCAACCTAGTGAACCTCCTCCGAACTGCCTCCAATGCCACCACATCTTTCCCCAAATACGGGGATCAAAACCTCCCACCTGTCCTGATATCTCCTGATGTGTCAGCTGTCAGGGACTGCCTGATTTTATACTCCTGTGAAATGTCTTGGGACGCATCAAGAGAGGCTATATAAATGCGAGTTGTTGTTGCTTTCTATCAGCATTCAGATGAACTAACGGGGACGCACAATGAGTGAGCAACCCCGGGAATTCCCGGGACAAAGCTTTTCCTCGCTCCCTGAGAGAGGGTTTGGATAGACGGCACAATGTGTAATGGGCAGAGGTATGTTTGAGACACAGCAGCTTCATTCATTCACAGCGAGGATGGGAAACACAGTGGAATGCGAGCGAGCAGCTGAGGTCATTTGGTTGGAAAAACACATGCTGACGTCTAGACAATAATAGCTTTCTCAGATAAGGGCAGGGACATGCCTTGCCTGCTCGGGTGAATCCTCACATTCCTGAGTTCCACACACAGTCAGGGAGCAGACGGAACTCAGCAGAGAGTACGCACTCACCCAATGGAGGCAGATATTGATTTAATAGTTAGAGGAACTAATATGGAATCATAAGAAGGCTGGACAAGTCTGTGCAGTACTTTTTAACTCGTCTATTCAGGAACACCCTCAGTGAGCTACAGTGCAGCTTGTGCTGTGGTTGTTAATCCATCCTGAAGTTCTTGCACCTTGGGGCGGCACAGTAGCATAGGGGACGGCACGGTAGCACAGTGGTTAGCACTGCTGCTTCACAGCTCCAGGGACCTGGGTTCGATTCCCGGCTCGGGTCACTGCCTGTGTGGAGTTTGCACATTCTCCCCGTGTCTGCATGGGTTTCCTCCGGGTGCTCCGGTTTCCTCCCACAGTCCAAAGATGTGCGGGTTAGGTTGATTGGCCAAGTCAAATTGCCCCTTAGTGTCCCAGGATGTGTAGATTAGAGGGATTAGTGGGTAAATATGAGGGTTAGAGGGATTAGCAGGTAAATATGTAGGGAAACGGGGATAGGGCCTGGGTGGGATTGTTGTCGGTGCAGACTCGATGGGCCAAATGGCCTCTTTCTGCACTGTAGGGTTTCTATGGTTTGTGTGGGGACTGAGGTGAGAGGGGTCACTTTCTGACCTCGCACTGCAGCCATATGGGCACATTGCTGCTCATTAAGTTTATTTATCAGTGTCACAAGTAGGCCGACATTAACACTGCAATGAAGTTACTGTGAAGATCCTCTAGTCGCCACACTCCGGCGTCTGTTTCGGCCTATAGGCTCACTAACGTCAATGGTCAGATCAGATCATGGGCAGCACGGTGGCACAGTGGTTAGCACTGCTGCCTAACAGGGTCTCAGGTTCAATTCCCGGCTTGGGTCGCTGTCTGTGGTGAGTCTGCATGTTCTCCCCATGTTTACGTGGGTTTCCTCCGGGTGCTCCAGTTTCTTCCTACAGTCCAAAGAGATGCAGGTTAGGGGCATTGACCATGCTAAATTCTCCCTCAGAATGGCACTGGGGTGTGGCGACTGGGAGATTTTCACAGTAACTTCATTGCAGTGTTAATGTAAGCCTACTTGTAACACTAATAAACAAAATTGTAAACCGTGTGCCAAATGGCATGTACAACTGCTGCAAAACATCCCTACATTTTATATTGTGTTCCCCTTGCAATAAATGACACCATTCCATTTGCCTTCCGAATCACTTGCTATACCTATAGACTAACATTTTGTGATTCCTAGAATGGTTACAGTTCAGAAGGAGGCCATTCAGCCTGTCAAGTCTGAACTTGTTCTCTGCCAAAGAAATTAATCTATTCCACTCCCCTGCGCTTTCCCCGTAATGTGGAGATGCCGGCGTTGGACTGGGGTAAACACAGTAAGAAGTTTAACAACACCAGGTTAAAGTCCAACAGGTTTATTTGGTAGCAAAAGCCACTAGCTTTCAGAGCGCTGCTCCTTCATCAGGTGAGTGGGAGTTCTGTTCACAAACAGGGCACATAAAGACACAAACTCAATTTACAAAATAATGGTTGGAATGTGAGTCTTTACAGGTAATCAAGTCTTAAAGGTACAGACAATATGAGTGGAGAGAGGGTTAAGCACAGGTTAAAGAGATGTGTATTGTCTCCAGACAGGATAGTTAGTGAGATTTTGCAAGCCCAGGCAAGTCGTGGGGGTTACAGATAGTGTGACATGAACCCAAGATCCCGATTGAGGCCGTCCTCATGTGTGCGGAACTTGGCTATCAGTCTCTGCTCAGCGACTCTGCGGTGTTGTGTGTCATGAAGGCCGCCTTGGAGAGCGCTTACCCGAAAATCAGAGGCCGAATGCCCATGACTGCTGAAGTGCTCCCCAACAGGAAGAGAACACTCTTGCCTGGTGATTGTCGAGCGGTGTTCATTCATCCGTTGTCGCAGTGTCTGTTTCCCCGTAACCCCACACGTGTTTACTCTTCCGGTGCTTATCCAATTCCCTTTCAAAGGTAAGCATTGAATCTGCCTCCATCATTATCTGAGGCAACGCAATTCCGATCCTGACCGCTCACTGCATTCAAAGCTTGTTTTCTCATGTCGCCTTTGTTTTATTTTGCAAATCACCTTAAATCTGTTCCCTTTGATTCTTGACCTCTCCAACAAAGAGGACAGTCCTCTCCATGTACCCTGTCGGGACCTCTCGTGATTTTGGGCGCGTCTGTCAAATTTCCCCTCAACACTCGCTTTAAGAAAAGCAACCCCAGCTTCCCAACCTTCATTACTGCAAGCCCCTCAGTCCTCATTCTCGAGAATATTTTCCACGTCCTCTTTAAAGCCTTCACATCCTTCCTTAAGTGTGGTGCCCAAAATTGGACATCTGCCCAGGAGGCTGAGACTGTTTTATAAAGCTGCATCATCATTTCCTCGTTCTACACTTCAACTTATAAAGCTCAGGATCCATGTAGTTTAAAGTTTATTTATCAGGCTTACATTGACACTGCAATGCAGTTACTGTGAAAATCCCCTCGTCGCCACACTCCGGCGCCTGTTCGGGTTACACTGAGGGAGAATTTTACCATGGCCAATGCACCCTAACCAGCACATCTTTTGGACTGTGGGAGGAAACCGGAGCACCTGGAGGAAACCCACGCAGACACGGGGAGAACGTGCAAACTCCACACAGTGACCCAAGCCAGGAATCAAACCTGGGTTCCTGGCGCTGTGAGGCAGCAGTGCTAACCACTGTGTCACCGTGCCGCCCAATGTACCAGGACACCCGGATCCCTTTGTAATAAAGAGTTCCGGCCTCCTTACCTAAAGAGGCATGTATTAGTCAGAGAGAGGGTGCAATGAAGGTTCACCAGACTAATTCCTGGGATGGTGGGGCTGTCCTCTGAACAGAGATTGCGGAGATTGGGTCTATTTTCCCTCGGGTTTAGAAAAATGAGAGGTGATCTCATTATAACATAGAGGGTTGGACAGGGGAGAGGCGGGAAAGATGTTTCACCTGGAGGTAGGTGGCCCAGAATCAAGGGGCACAGTCTCAGAATAAGGGATAGGCCATTTAAAACTGAGGCGAGGAGGAATTTCTTCTCTCGGAGGTTGGTGGATCTTGCACATTCTTCACTCCAGGAGGATGTGGAAGGATGTGAGCGGCACGGTGGCACAGTGGTTAGCACTGCTGCCTCACAACGTCAGGGACCCGGGTTCGATTCCCAGCTTGGGTCGCTGTCTGTGCGGAGTCTGCACCTTCTCCCCGTGTCTGCGTGGGTTTCCTCCGGGTGCTCCGGTTTCCTCCCACAGTCTGAAAGATGTGCTGGTTAGGGTGCATTGACCCAAACAGGCACTGGACTGTAGCGACTTGGGGAATTTCGCAGTAACTTCATTGCAGTGTTAATGTAAGCCTTACTTGTGACTAATAAATAAACTTTAACTTGAAACTTTACTTTAAACTGAGTCATTGAGTATGTTCACGACAGGAATTCATAGAATCAGAGAAGATCATAGAAACCCTACAGTGCAGAAAGAGGCCATTCGGCCCATCGAGTCTGTACCGACCACAATCCCACCCAGGCCCTACCCCCATATCCCTACATATTTACCCGCTAATACCTCTAACCTACGCATCTCAGGACACTAAGGGGCAATTTTAGCATGGTCAATCAACCTAACCCGCACATCTTTGGACTGTGGGAGGAAACCGGAGCACCCGGAGGAAACCCACGCAGACACGAGGAGAATGTGCAAACTCCATACTAGAATTGATAGATTTCTAGATATTAAGATATCAAGGGACATGTGGATAGTCGGGGAAATGGTGCAGAAGATCAGCCATGATCTAGTTGAATGGCTTTCTCTTACTTCTGTTTCCTATGTCCCTAATGTGCTGTTTTTCCATTCTTCTTACAAAGGCAGGCAAGGCCACGTTGTTCCACATTGTCCTCTGTCTGTCAAATGTTTGCCCACACACTTAGCCTATCTGTATCTCTTTGCAGATTCATTATACAGACATTACCCAGGATCTGGGAACTTGTTAGCCTTTAGAACGAATAATTTTCTCAGCATCCTTTCCCTGGTGATTGCAATTATTTCAGGCTTCACTCCCTTCCACCCCCTCCCTTTCACCTCTTGACTTGCAATCATTTCTGGGATGCTATTTGTGTCTTCTACGGCGAAGACAGATGCAAAACATCTGCTCATTTCATTCACCATTTCCTTATTTTCCCCCATCAATTCTCCAGACTCGCTGGCCGGGGTTTTCCAGCCCCGTCATGGCAGGACTCGCCGCGGGAGATTTGTCGGTCCAGCCATTGACTTTCAGCGTGACCAGAATATTCCACACACTGTCGAGCGGACCCACGCTCACTTTTACCTACACTGTTCCTTTTTAACCACCTGTGGAAACTCTCACTATCTGTTAAAGTTTAAAATTTAAAAAGTTAAAGTTTATTTATTAAAGTGTCACAGGTAAGGCTTACATTAACACTGCAATGAAGTTACTGTGAAAATCCCCCTGGTCGCCACACTCCCAGCGCCTGTTCGGGTTACGCCGAGGGAGAATTTAGCACGGCCAACGCACCCTAACCAGCACGTCTTTCAGACTGTGGGAGGAAACCGGAGCACCCCAGGGGGAACCCAGGCAGACACGGGGAGAACACACAGACAGTGACCCAAGGCCGGGAATCAAACCCAGGTCCCTGGCACTGTGAGGCAGCAGTGCTAACCCACTGTGCCACCGTGCCGCCACGGTGTTTTTCTATCTTTCACTGGCTTTCTTTCATACTCTAATTTCTCCCTCCTTTTTTTTCTTTAGTTATTCTTTGCTGTTTTTTATTTCCTGCACCAATGCACCAAGGAAAAAGATTGTCTGGTCATTGCCACCTGACTGATTGTCAGATTGTAACATGGCTGTGACAAGAGTAATACACTTCTTTGCTACGGAGTGCTTTGGGATGTCCCGAGGTATTGAAAGCTGCCACAGAAATGCAAGTTCTTTCATTCCTCTCCAACCTCAACGTCCCAGCTCGCCCCCCTTCACTTTACCAGACCTTGTTGTTGTCCTCTGTACCCCTCCCTTTACTTTATCATCAATCTCAGAGATTTCAGTCACTGATTCCATTGGAGAGTTCAGGCACCACATGCCGGGTGTGCATTGAAACTCCCTCTTAGTCTAACACCACTTCAAACAACATGCCAAAGATCTGGCCTTGGAGATTCCTCTTCAATGCAGCAGGGTGGCGTTTCCTGGTTCCACATCAACAGTGCAACCTTTTTTCCTTCCGATTGAGACGCTGCCAATTTATGATGACCCAGTTTGGAATTGAATTGAGATTCTTGAGGACCCTTCCTGAGTCTGGATTGGGCTGAAGCCAAGTGAACATTGGAACCAAAACCCCCGCTCCAACCTCTGTCTGATTAAGCCAAATGAAAGGTGGCTTGGACTGACTGGAACCTGGTTTCCAAACTGCTTCCTTTGATTCCTTAACCTCCCTTGTGCTTTGATCTTTGCACCTTGTCCCTCGCGACAGCTCTAAATCACTTGTCTGGATCACATCCATCAGGAATGAGGAGACCGGTTGGCACTCTCTGCAGTCTGCCCACCATCCAATGCCCCCGTGTTTTAGGATAAAAGCCCTCATGTTTGCTAACAGTTCCTCTTGTCCTGTTACCATGGTGACAGTTGCAGCTCTGATCCTCCACGGACAATGTGAAGAATGATTGATGGGGTTTGTGTGCTGCTTAGCGTGCAGCTGGTACACAGCTGTGTCCCTTTTTCTTGATCCAGATCCTTTGCCTTTAACAGATCTTAAGACGGTTTCATATTGCAGCATCTTAGATGGGGGATATTATCTGTATGAAAGCGGCAATGATAACAAGCAATAACCTCATTGTGGAGCCTGGATATTTAGAAAGGAAAAGGAGCTAAAGTATTAATTAATACTTTATACATTCAGGCTTTGTTCTCCCCAACTCTGCCCTACACCCCCAATCTTATTCATTGATTTTCCCTCTGATGTTGTGGCTTTATCCCTGTTTTTCTAACGGATCCAATCCTGCGGCTGCTTGTGGTCCGCAGCAACTCATCTGACTGCCTCTTCAATGCTGTGGGGGGTGAGACAACCTATTGATGGGTTTCTCCACCACAACAGAGACTGTTCTTTAACGCCCGGCGAGTTGCTGAAATAGCAGAAGGGAGAGACGCACATTCACATGGTGGTTTCCACGCCTGTTGCAGTAATGTTGGTTAAAAGAACATGTTTGTTGAGGAAGTCTTTGTAGTTTTCTGTGTGTGAATGGCGAGTCATAGAGGTTTACAGCATAGAAACAGGCCCTTCAGCCCAACCTGTCCATGCCACCCTTTTTTTTTAACCACTAAGCTAGTCCCAATTGCCCACGTTTGGCCCATATCCCTCTATACCCATCTTACCCATGTAACTATCTAAATGCTTTTTAAAAGTCAAAATTGTACCCGCCTCTACTACAACCTCTGGCAGTTCATTCCAGACACTCTCCACCCTCTGAGTGAAACAATTGCCTCTCTGGACCCTTTTGTATCTCTCCCCTCTCACCTTAAACCTATGTCTTCTAGTTTTAGACTCCCCTGCCTTGATCATGACTGAAGCCAGTTGCGGTGCCCAACTCAGAGCCCTGGCTGAGATCAGTTGACCATTTTGTCATTTGGATAAATGTGAGGCTATCCACTTTGGCAGCAATAATAGGAAGACAGATTATTAATTGAATGGGTGTAAATTGAGAGAGGTGGATACTCAACGAGACCTTGGAGACCTTGCACACCAGTTGCTGAAAGTGAGCGCGCAGGTACAGCAGACAGTAAAGAAGACAAATGGTATGACGGCCTTCATAAAGGATTTGCGTATAGGGATAGGGATGTTTTGCTGCAATTGTACAGGGCGTTGGTGAGGCCACACCTGCAGTATTGTGTGCAGTTTTGGTATCCTTATCTGAGAAAGGATGTGCTTGCTACAGAGGGAGTACAGCGAAGGTTTACCAGGCTGATTCCTGGGATGGCAGGTCTGTCTGATCGATAAGGAAATTCTGATCGATAAGGGAATTAAGGGATATGGGGAGCAGGCGGGTAAGTGGAACTGATTCGCTTCAGATCAGCCATGATCTTGTTGAATGGCGGGGCAGGCTCGAAGGGCCAGATGGCCTACTCCTGCTCCTATTTCTTATGTTCTTATATGAGGAGAGACCAGGTCTATATATAGGATTATATTCACTGGAGTTTAGAAGAGTGAGAGGGGATCTCGTAGAAACTTATAAAATTCTAACAGGGTTAGACAGGGTAGATTCAGGAAGAATGTTCCTATTTGGTGGGGGAGTCCAGAACTGGGGGTCATAGTTTGAGGATAAGGGGTAAACCTTTTAGAACTCAGGTGAGGAGAAATTTCTTCACCCAGAGGGTGGTGAATGTGTGGAGTTCACTCCCACAGAAAGTAGTTGAGGCCAAAACATCTGATTTCAAGAAGAAATTAGATATAGTTCTTGGGGCTAAAGGGATCAAGGGATATGAGAGGGAAGGGGGGGATCAGGATATTGAATTTGATAATCAGCCATGACCAAGATGAATGGTGGAGCAGGCTCGAAGGGTTGAATGGCCTCCTCCAGCTTCTAGTTTCTATGACCAGGCACAGACTTGCATCTTGTGTCCTTGCTGTCCGGTAGCTGACTGAACACAACATTACCCCCTCGCTGAGGCACCAGAGAAGCCACTGCAGAAGCAGTGATGGGGTCCAGAGTCATCAGGGACAGTATCACTGCTGGTGAGTTGACAATCTAGTCTGCGCAATATTCTGAAGCCGCAGTAATGACGCACAAAGGGAGAGAAGAGGCAGGTAATTCACCATCTCCCTTTTTCCTCGACCATCTAAGATTGATTTAAAATCCCGGAGTGTTTGGATTTGGTTTTCTACACATGGAATAACAATTTCACATTGCCATGACAACTCGACATCCTGCAATTCAGTTCTGCTTTCTCGCTAATGTGGTTAAAAAAATAGAAACAACTTGCATTTCTATAGCGCCTTTCATACTCATAGGTGTCCCAAAACATTTGGAGCCAATGAGCTCCCATTTTCTTTAATTCATTCATGGGACATGGGTGTCGCTGGCTGGCCAGTATTTATTGCCCATCCCTAGTTGCCCGAGGGTAGTTGAGAGTCAACCACATTGCTGTGGCTCTGGAGTCACATGTAGGCCAGACCAGGTAAGGACGGCAGATTTCCTTCCCTAAAGGACATTAGTGAACCAGGTGGGTTTTTCCGACAATGGTTTCATGGTCATCAGAAGATTTTTAATTCCAGATCTTTTTTATTGAATTCAAATTCCACCATCTGCCATAGCGGGATTTGAACCCGGGTCCCTAGAACAAGAGCAGAGTTTCTGGATTAATAGTCTGGTGATAATACCACTAGGCCATCGCCTCCTTTATTAAACTTGAGTCACTGTTGTAATATAAGAAACTTGGCAACCAATTTATGCACGGAAAGCTCCCACAATCAGCAGTGTGATCTTCAGTAGACAATCTGTTTAGAGTGATGCTGAATGAGAGATGAGTATTGGCCAGGGCACCCGGATTAATTCCCTTGCTCGGAATCTCCCGCTGACAGAGCCAGGATTTAACTCGGTGCTGCACTGTAACGTCCGGCTAGAATTTATGGTCAAGTCTCTTTGAATGTGACCTGACCCCACGACCTCCGAGATGAGCGAGCTACCTCTGAACCGCAATTGAAATCGAATTAGATATAGTAGACTGGGTTTGCCCGTGGGCCTCAGGACCCCAACATCACGACCAATCAGAAGCCGCGCATGCCGGCAGCGAGACTGGTGTTACAATCTTCCTGGAGGTGGCCTCCTATTTGGTGCTGGTGAGGTACGCAGGGGCAAGACTTCCCCATTCCCGGTCCCAGGTGCAAGATGGGCCAAAGGGTTAAGGATGTTGGATAAGAAGGGGAAAGGCCATTTATTTGCCTTCCCAATTGAATGTTACCTCCAATGGACACCCAAGTAGGGAGACTGCCTCTTTCAGGCTGGAGGTCTCCATGTGGGGCTGAGGGAGGGGTCCCTAGCAAAAAAATGCTGTTCACCTCACTGAACTGCCCTTAAATGGGGCCTTGACAATGTAAGTTGTCAAGCCCCCACTTCAGTGGTACGGACAGTCGATCCAAGGCCATACCTGCCCTTGGGAAAGTTCCCGTTGGTGGGAATGCATTGGGGAGCTGTCCAACCCAGCTCCTCTCTATATACATAGCACTCCCAAATCCAAGTCCACCATGAAGCCAGGGCACCTCAGCCCAGTATTTGTGGATATTGTGTGAACAGGGTGTCCTCCTGTATGGTCATCCATTTTGGTAGGACAATGTTGGTAGTACAATCCATGGAGTACAATGTTGGTAAATGTGAGGTCATCCATTTTGGTCGGAATAACAGCAAAATGGACTATTATTTAAATGGTAAAAAATTGCAGCATGCTGCTGTGCAGAGGGACCTGGGTGTCCTTGTGCAAGAATCACAAGGAGTTGTTTTGCAGGTGCAGCAGGTAATTAAGAAGGCAAATGGAATTTTGTCCTTCATTGCTAGAGGGATGGAGTTTAAAAACAGGGAGGTTATGTTGCAGCTGTATAAGGTGCTGGTGAGGCCACACCTGGAGTACTGTGTACAAGTTTGGTCTCCTTACTTGAGAAAGGATATACTGGCACTGGAGGGGGTGCAGAGGAGATTCACTAGGTTGATTCCGGAGTTGAGAGGGTTGGCTTATGAGGAGAGACTGAGTAGACTGGGGCTATACTCATTGGAATTCAGAAGAATGAGGGGAGATCTTATAGAAACCTATAAGATTATGAAGGGAATAGATAAGATAGAAGCAGGGAAGTTGTTTCCACTGACGGGTGAAACTAGAACTAGGGTGCATGGCCTCAAAATAAGGTGGAGTCGATTTAGGACTGAGTTGAGGAGGAACTTCTTCATGCAAAGGGTTGGAATTCCTTGCCTAGTGAAGCAGTTGAGGCTACCTCATTGAATGTTTTTAAGGCAAGGATAGATAAATTTTTGAACAGTAAAGGAATTAAGGGTTATGGTGAGCGGGCGGGTAAGTGGAGCTGAGTCCACAAAAAGATCAGCCATGATCTTATTGAATGATGGAGCAGGCTCGAGGGGCCAGATGGCCTACTCCTGCTCCTAGTTCTTATGTTCTTATGACTTCAAATGAATGACCCTTGACCCATCTCCAAAGATACGTCACCAAGGAACTACTCATACTCAGCACACAAACATTTTAGCCTTTGGTTAAATTTTTATTGGATGAAGAAATCTTCAGCTGGAACCTAAACCCGAAGAGGAAATCATTGCACCATCTCTTGGATTAACTTAAAATCTTTTCCTGGGCTGTGGAAGCCTCTGACACGAGGTTTCCCCGATGACCAGCAGGTTTTTGAATGCTGCGCTTAGCATCAGCTAATTCAGTGGTTGCCAAGGGGTGTGCTGCAACCCCCTAAGTGCACCACAAAAGCAAAGATTCAAAATTCCTGGAATTAAACTAAAACTCACCTTCGCCTTCGGCTCTGACACCAAGACCCGACGAATCTCCACCTTTGCATCTCCAAGACCCGATAAATCTTGGGCGTCCTGCGCATTGCCGGCTGGGAAAGAGCAGTTTAGAATTTTTATGTTGGTCTGTCCCATGTGCCTGACCAACAGGACTTGGAATTGAAGACAAAGGCGCCCACAAAAAGCGGAAACTCAAAAAGGGCGGAAAAAGACCCTGGGAGAAGTGAGAGAAACAGAGAGAGGTTGTACAGGGTGTTGGTGAGGCCACACCTGGAGTATTGAGTGCAGTTTTGGTTTCGTTATCTGAGGAAGGATGGTCCTTGCTATAGAGGGAGTACAGCGAAGGTTTACCAAGCTGATTCCTGGGATGGCAGGTCTGTCACATGAGGAGGGACTAAATTGGTTAGGATTATATTCACTGGACTTTATAAAATAGGGGCTGGAATAGGGGGCTGTGTTCTCAGCCCCCTACTATACTCATGGTATACCTGTAACTGTGCGGCCAAATTCCCCTCCAATTCGATTTTCAAGTTTGCTGACGACACCACCGTAGTGGGTCGGATCTTAAACAATGACAAGACAGAGTACAGGAATGAGATAGAGAATCTGGTGAACTGGTGCAGCAACAATAATCTCTCCCTCAATGTCAACAAAACGAAGGAGATTGTCATCAACTTCGGGAAGCATAAAGGAGAACATGCCCCTGTCGACCTAAATGGTGACGAAGTAGAAAGGGTCGAGAGCTTCAGGTTTTTAGGTGTCCAGATCATCACCAACAACGTGTCCTGGTCCCCCCATGCCGACATTATAGTTAAGAAAGCTCGCAAACGCCTCTACTTTCTAAGAAAACTAAGGAAATTTGGCATGTCAGTTATAACTCTCACCAACTTTTACAGATGTACCATAGAAAGCATTCTTTCTGGTTGTATCACAGCTTGGTATGGCTCCTGCTCTGCCCAAGACCGCAAGGAACTACAAAGGGTCATGAATGAAGCCCAGTCCATCACGCAAACCAGCCTCCCATCCATTGACTCTGTCTACATTTCCCGCTGCCTCGGCAAAGCAGCCAGCATAATCAAGGAGCCCACGCACCCTGGACATTCTCTCTTCCATCTTCTTCCTTCAGGAAAAAGATACAAAAGTCTGAGGTCACGACCCAACCTACTCAAGAACAGCTTCTTCCCTGCTGCTGTTAGACTTTTGAATGGACCTACCTCGCACTAAGTTGATCTTTCTCTACACCCTAGCTATGACTGTAACACTACATTCATCACTCTGTCGTTTCCTTCTCTATGAACGGTATGTTTTGTCTGTATAGCGCACAAGAAACAATACTTTTCACTGCATGTTAATACATTATAGAATTATAGAATCCCTGCAGTGGAGAAGGAGGCCATTCGGCCCATCGAGTCTGCACTGACCACAATCCCACCCCAGGCCCTATCCCCATAACCCCATGCATTTACCCTACTAATCCCCTGACACTAGGGTCAATTTACCACTGCCAATCAACCTAACCCGCACACCTTTGGACTGTGGGAGGAAACCGGAGCACCCGGAGGAAACCCGCACAGACACGGGGGGAATGTGCAGACTCCGCACAGACAGTGACCCAAGTTGGGAATTGAACCCGGGTCTCTGGCGCTGTGAGGCAGCGGTGCGAACCACTGTGCCGGCCCAAGATTTGATTTGACAATAATAAATCAAATCAAATCGAATCAAATCAAAATTCTAACAGGGTAGATTCAGAAAGAATGTTCCCGATGGTAGGGGAGGTCAGAACCAGGGATCATAGTTTGAGGATAAGGGGTGAACTTTTAGAACTGAGGTGAGGAGAAATTTCTTCACCCAGAGGGTGGCGAATGTGTGGAATTCACTACCACAGAAAGTAGTTGAGGCCAAAACTTTGTGTGATTTCAAGAAGAAATTAGACATAGCTCCTGGGGCGAAAGGGATCAAGGGACATGGGGGGAAGGGGGGAATCAGGATATTGAATTCGATGATCAGCCATGATCAAGGTGAATGGCAGAGCAGGCTTGAAGGGCCGAATGGCCTACTCCTGCTTCTAGTTTCTACGTAGGTTAGAAAAACCAGGAGCAAGGACAGGGAGAAGTTAAAATGAGGTTCTCAGTAAGGAGAATTACACCCTCAAAATATTTTTACAGTTTAGAGATGTGCCACAACATATAAAAAGTTGGGAAACACTGGCCTAGTCAATAGTTACCTTGCCTCCTCTCTCCGTCCTTTCTGTTCCACCTTGGTGGCGAGTCCGAATTCTTCAGATCCCACTCTTGAAACCAAGATTTTTTTTAAAAAGATCAAAGAGCCTAGAGAAAGCTTTGATGTAAATGATGAATGTATAAGAAACATAACCTTGTGTTGTGTTTGGAAAAGGTATCAATGGTTCTCCTGGCGTTCTGTGTTTTGCATCCTTTAGAACCCTGAGGGGTATTCAGAGACTGGCGCAAAACCAAGGGACAGGAAGGTGGAGGAATTCCTCCTGCACTGTTTGCTCGTTTCCATGGCGATTCTCTCCATAATTTGATTGCAGTGTTGACACAAACCTTTAAAGTCTCTGGCCTTTAATTTAATTTTTTTTTTAAAAAAAGGCATGATGAATAAATTATTAGCAGTTAGGGTAGACACCATCTGCACCAAAAGGAGTTAATCGTGTGATCAGGAGGGTCTTTGATTTTTTTTCATACACTCCCATTTTCCTTTTATTATTTACACTTTTTTTGCATCTGTTTCCGCTCACTGCCCCAGGCTGCATTAATCGTACAGCGGGGCAGATCTGGATCGCCCGCTTTCCGGTCTGGGTTCAAATCGCTATCGGCGATTTACCCTTAACTTCTTCATTTTGACAGATCGCCCGTTCACAAATCACATTATTGCATTGACATCAAGAAGAAAAGGTTTGCCTTTAGGTAGCGCCTTCCATGACCTCGGGCAGACTCTGCAGCCAATGAAATACTTTGGAAGGGTGGCCATTGTTGTGCCGTAGGAAATGTGGTGACCCAGTTTGTGCACAGGGAAGGCGATGGCCCAGTGGTATTACCGCTAGATTTTTAATCCAGAAACTCAACTAATGTTCTGGGGACCCGGGTTCGAATCCTGCCACGGCAGCTGGTGGAATTTGAATTCAATGAAAAGTATCTGGAATTAAGAATCTACTGATGACCATGAAAGCATTGTCGATAGTCGGAAAAACCCACCTGGCCCACTGATGTCCTTGAGGGAAGGAACTCTGTCATCCTTACCTGGTCTGGCCTACGTGTGACTCCAGAGTCATAGCAATGTGGTTGACTCTCAACTGACCTCGGGCAACTAGGGATGGGCAATATATGCTGGCCAGCCAGCGACGCCCATGTCCCGCAAATAAAAAGCAAGCTCCCACATAGTGATAATGACCATAGAATAGAATACCGACAGTGCAGAAGGAGGCCATTCAGCCCATTGAGTCTGCATCGACCACAATCCCACCCAGGCCCTATCCCTGCAACCTCACACATTTGCCCTACTAATACCCCTGACACTAGGGTCAATTGAGCATGGCCAATCCACCTAATCTGCACATCTTTGGAGTGTGGGAGGAAACCGGAGCACCCGGAGGAAACCCACGCAGACGCGGGGAGAACACGCAAACTCCACACAGACAGTGACCCGAGGCTGGAATTGAACCCGGGTCCCTGGCGCTGTGAAACAGTGGTGCTAACCACTGTGCCGCCGTGCCGCCCCAGTTAGTGATGTTGGTGGAGGGACAAATAGCGGCCACCAGGGAGAACTTAAAATGCATTAACCAATGTTTTTTGACTGCAGTGGCCTTTGCTATGTAGGAAAATGCAGCAATCATTTCACATCAGCAGGGAATACTCCCTTCCCCACAAGCCCAATACCGCAGTGCGATGAATATCCAGTTAAAATGTGTTTTTTTTTGTTGTTGCTTGGGCAATGATGCTTAGGATGTCAGGAGAATGCCTCCATTGTCTCAGGAAGGATACGTCACGTCTGAGGAATGGTACCTTGAACAAGGCATCAGTTCCCAGTACTGCTCCGTCTGCTATTGTGGGTTTGTCTGGGGATTTGTTAGCTTCTCACTCTGAGATCTCGCCAGAGGCAATGATCTATGTTCAAAAAATATTTATTTACATGCTAACTATTTACTGTCTGCCTCCGTTCCCAACATCAGCGGGGCCTGAGAATCATACACGCAGTGCCTGATTAGATTATAAATTGGAGTATGTACTGATCCCCTCCAACACTGAGGCAAGGGCACCACAAAACGATGCCAGGCTAACAACTTTATCCAGCCTCCTTTGTGCACAGTGACACAGCGGGTTAGCACTGCTGCCTCGCAGTGCCAGGGGCCTGGATTCGATTCCCGGCTTGGGTCACTGTCTGTGTGGAGTTTGCACGTTCTCCCCGTGTCTGCGTGGGTTTCCTCCGGGTGCTCCGGTTTCCTCCCACAGTCTGGAAGACGTGCTGGTTAGGTGGATTGGCCGTGCTAAATTCTCCCTCAGTGAACCCGAACAGGCACCGGAGTGTGGCGACTAGGGGATTTTCACAGTAACTTCATCGCAGTGTTAATGTAAGCCTTACTTGTGACACTTTTCTTTATTGGACAGCGGGGATGAAAATATTTTGTGACCAATTGCGGGAGCAACCGTGTTCTGTCTCCCGTCTGTGTTGGTAGACTGCAGCACACTGATTATTTAACCAGAGTTCTCAAATCGGAAAGCCAGAGTGAAGGGCGGTCGACACCGGGGGCTCGATAGCGACAGGCGGTGCCTCACCCGCCAGCGCTTTAATGCTATCTACTGTCGGCAAAACATTTAAAATCCCGACTGTCTTCTTTCTCTCACCAGGATGGGAACAAGGCGGACGAGGTCCGTATTCGGCCGGTTTTAGCCTCTGCCAAGAGACGAAACCCAGTGACGGAGGGAGTGGTGGAGGTGAAGTACCAGGGGAGGTGGAAACAGGTCTGTGATGTGGGCTGGATCTTCAACAACAGCAGAGTGGTGTGTGGAATGCTGGGATTCCCGGGAGAGCTTCCAGTGAACACGAAGATTTACAGGTAGGGCCAGGCCATTCACCCTGTGCTAAAGAGTTTGTAGCACGGGAAGAGGCCATTTAGCCCATTGGGGGGCAAGGCAATGTTTGCACTGGATAAATATTTCCCCTCACGCCTCTTCATGTAATCCCGTCAACGTACCTTTCCATCATTTTCTCTCTTGTGTTTATCTAGCTTCCCCTTAAATTCATAGAATAGAATCTTGGTCGGTGCAGGCATGGAGGGCTGAAGAGCCCGTTCCTGTAATTTTCTTTGTTCTTTATTCTTTGTTCTTAATCCCTACAATGCAGAAGAAGGCCATTTGGTGCATTGAGTCTGCACCAACTCTCCGAAAGAGCATCTTACCCAAGCCAAACCCGCACCCTATCCCCATAATCCCACACATTTACCCCGCTTATACCTTTAACCGACACATCTTTGGACACTAAGGAGCAATTTAGCACGGCCAATCCACCCAAATAACGGGTTCCACCTCTCTCTGGTTAAAGACGTTTCTCCTGAATTCCCGAATGGATTTATTAGTGACTATCTCATGTCCCAAAGCCTGGCCTCCTTCACAAGTGGAAACTTCACCTCTGCCTACACTAACAAAAACGTTATAATCTTAAAGGCCCCTCTCAGATCTGCCCTCGGGGCTCACATTTCTAGAGCTGGAATCCCCACTTTGTTCCCTCTTTCCTGATAGGCATAACCTGTCAGTTTTGGAATTGTTTTTGTTTTTCGCCTTCTTAGAGTCATCGAGATCCACAGCACAGAAAAAGGCCCTTCGGCCCATCGTGTCTTTCTCGGTCAAAGACTAACCGCCCCATTATTCTAATTCCATTTTCCAGCACCTGGCCCATCTTCAGTGCTCCCCTGTTATAAAATGGAGACCAGCACTGAGCACGGCACTCTCAATATTCTGTACACGTTTAGCATAACCACCCAAGGACCTGAGATTTAATCTGTGATTTTATTACACTCAATCCTGTCACGTTCCCCTGGTTCTAATTTACTGGAGGTGTGAAGTTCAAAATGCTGCAAAAGCGTCAGCCGCTGAGGAGAAGATAGAACAGGGTTAAGGCAGCACTCAGAGAGTCATAGAGCATGGGAACAGGCCCATCGGCCCAACCTGTCCATGCCGCCCAGTTTTTAACCACAAAGCTAATCCCAATTGACCACACTTATCCCATATCCCTCTATTCCCATTTTACCCATGTAACTGTCTAAATGCTTTTTAAAAGACAAAATTGTACCCGCCTCTACTACTACCTCTGGCAGCTTGTTCCAGACACTCACCACCCTCTGTGTGAAAAAATTGCCCCTCTGGACCCTTTTGTACCTCCTCCCTCTCACCTTAAACCTATGCCCTCTAGTTTTAGGCTCCCCTACCTTTGGAAAAAGATGTTGACTATCTAGCTTATCCACCACCCACAGTGCGGTCTATTTACTCAGCAAGCAGCAACTCCAGGGTAAGATACAACCATGCTTTGGCAGACCATTCCTCTCAGCGTAAGCCGTGACTCAGTCTGAGTGTTTGCGATTGAGTCCTGCTCCAGGCTGACACTCCAGTGCCGTACTGAGGAAGTGCTGAATTGTTGGCGGTGCCGTCTTTTGACTAGAATGTTAAAACAAGGCTCCATCTGTCTCCTCCAGTGAATGTAAAAGATCCCTTGGCACTATTTTTGAACAAGAAGAGCAGGGGGACAATCCCCTGGCCAATGTTCATTTCTCAATGATCATAAGTAAAGAATCACGGGCTGCGATCAGATTGCTGTTTGTGGGAGCTTGCTGTGCAGTCACGCTTCCCACGTTGCAACTGCGACTATACTTCAAAAAGCACGTCTTTGGCTGTAAAGTGCTTTGGGACGTCTGGTGGTGGTGAGAGGTGCTATCCAAATGCAAGTCTTTCTCTCCAGCCGACTGCAGTGTGAATGACGTGCAGGCTGCGCCATCAAGGAGTGAATGTTTACATCTTTAAATTGCAAGATCAGCAAACCTCGGTTGTTTTCCTTTTAATTATAGTCAACCCAGAAGGAGAAGAAAGTGTGTTTGGGTAAACACTGGTAATAATTACAGTGTTTCAATTGGCAGTGCAGTTAATGTGAGGTGTGAGTCTGCTGTACTTTGGGTGTAGTGTAGGCCTCGATTTAGTCCCACCAATGTTCAACATGAAGTGGGAAAGGTCCCAGCCCAAGTTTTGGAACTCAATGTCATTTCTCCTGCTTTAAACCCATTCCCCCCCTGTCGTAAATCTGGATTTCAGCAACTGTGGGCTGGTTTAATTCAGATTTAACCTGATCAATTTGACCAATCCCCATTAAGGGCCTTCAGTCCAAATCAAAGCCTTTGAAGCGGTTGCCACGGAAACTTTGATGGATTTAGTTGTACCTTTTTTTATTTCAAACAGCATATTTCTTTGTCAGAATTAATGGGGCAATACGCTTTGCCAATGACTTGGTAAAACCTGATTAATTAGCAGAGATGGAATGCTGAAAATTCAATGTCAGAATTCATTCAAAATTATTATTTTTTTAGTTTTCAAGGGAACATCCAGACTGGTTAGAAATCGGAACAAAGTCACTGCTGAGAAATGGTATCTCTCTGGCTTATTTTGCGTCAAGTATGTGAGCGTTAGCGGCTCCCAGAATGGATGCAGCTGTTAGATATAAAGTAAAGCCAATAGTGAGGGCCCCCCTCAGTCCACCACTGAGCTACCAGCCAGGATAATGTGTATAGAATCATAGAATCCATACAGTGCAGAAGGAGGCCATTTGACCAATCAAGCCTGCACCAACTCTCCGATAGAGCATCCCATCCAGGCCCTACCCCTGTAACTCCATGCATTTATCTCACTAATCCCCCTTAATCTATACACCTTGGGACACTTAAGGGACAATTTAGCATGGCCAATACACCAAACCTGCATATCTTTGAACTATGGGAGAAAACCGGAGCACCCGGAGGAAACCCACGCAGACTTGGGGAGAACGTGCAAACTCCACACAATCACCCAAGGCCAGAATCGAACTCGGGTCCCTGGCACTGTGGCAGTGGTGCTAATCACCCGGGTCAAAATCCTGGAATTCCCTCCCTAATGGCATTGTGGGTCAACCCACAGCGCATGGACTGCAGCGATTCAAGAAGGCAGCTCACCACCACCTTCTCAAGGGCAACGAGGGATGGGCAATAAATGCTGGCCAGCCAGCGATGCCCATGTCCAACAAATGAATAAAAAAAACCATGCACCCCTGCACAACCCCCCCCCCCCCCCCCCCCCCCAGCCCCGTCCACCTTTCAGAGGCTGTAAAAGTCTCTGGAGTGAGTCTTTATAATTCAAGGGTCAGTGTTTAATGAAGGCAACCTCTTTCTCATCCACAACTGGAGAACTCTGCATTGCCTCTGTTAAGGCACTTAGGCACTCGACAGGCCATTCCTTGGAGTAAAGGACACTGGAAGGTGGAAACCCCACCCATTGAGAGATGTCGGCTAATTAGAGGTCGGCAGATCTACTGGACTGGCAGTGTCACTGGGGAGGTGATGGCTATCGCCCGTAGAATGCTCCCCCCATACTGTTACTGGTTCCCCAGGCCATTTACGAGTGATAGTGGGCGTGAGGTCGCAGGGTATGGGTTGCTGGGAGGTGGGAACAGAGACAGGAATAGAGAGGAGAAAGGGTTAGGGAGATTTGATTTGATTTATTATTGGGATACAGTGAAAAGTATTATTTCTTGTGCGCTATACAGACAAAGACATAAGGTTCATAGAGTACATCGGGGAGAAGGAAAGGAGAGGGTGAAGAATATAAAGCTTATTTACTATTGTTACAAGTGGGCTTACGTTAATACTGCAGTGAAGTTACTGTGAAAATCCCCTAGCTGCCACACTCCGGCGCCTGTTCGGGTACTCTGAGGGAGAATTTAGCACAGCCAATGCACCCTAACCAGCACGCCTTTCAGACTGTGGGAGGAAACCGGAGCACCCGGAGGAAACCCACGCAGACACGGGGAGAACGTGCAGACTCCGCGCAGACATTGACCCAAGCCGGGAATCGAACCCGGGTCCCTGGCACTGTGAGGCAGCAGTGCTAATCACTGTGCCACCGTGCCATCCTGTTGCAGCTACAGATAAGGTGAAGACAAATTTCAGCTTAATATAGGCTAGCTAAGTCCTAGAGAAGGCATCGAGATGATCGAAAGCTGTGCGAACAACTTTGGGGGAGGGAGGGCGGTTGTTGGTTGGAGGTGGGACCGTGTGGGGGTCGATGCTGGGGAGAGGGCTTGGATGGATGGGAGAGGAGGCGGTGAGTTGGGAGGGAGGGATACAGGATGCCAGAGTCAGAAGGAAGCATGCCTGGGACATTCACATTATCACTCAGTTCCCATGAGATTTGGAGTTAAGAACTTCAGGGAAAAGCACATATTTCAGAATGATAAATACCAAAATCTGAGGTCAACCCCTCAGCTTAACATACACAAACGTACACAGCAGGGTCAAATAGCAGGGACCTCAAAATCCTTAAAGAATTTTATTTTCTCTTCTTGGCGCTGATTAGCCAACAGCAGTTAGAAATTATGATGAAAGTACTTGAGAATTTGCCCTGTGTTCTGGTTGGAGGGAATGCTATCTTTCGCTGTTGTCTCTATTCTAAACCACTACATTTCCCCAAACAAGAGTTAACATCAGAAAGATGCGTTTCTGTAGCTCCTTTCATCATCTCAGGCCTTACAACCAATGAAGTCTATAAAATAATGAGGGGCTAGATAGTCAATATCTTTTCCCAAAGGTAGGGGAATCTAAAACTAGAGGGCATAGGTTTAAGGTGAGAGGGGAAAGATACTAAAGGGTCCAGAGGGGCAATTTTTTCACACAGAGGGTAGTGAGTGTCTGGAACAATGTGCCAGAGGCAGTAATAGGGGCGGATACAATTTTGTCTTTTAAAAGGCATTTAGGCAGTTACATGGGTAAGATGGGTATAGAGGGATATGGGCCAAACGCGGGCAATGGGACCAGCTTAGTGGTAAAAACTGGATGGTAAGGACAAGTTGGGCTGAAGGGCCTGTTTCCATGCTGTAAACCCTATGACTCTATGACTCTAAGTACCGTTAATAGTGTGGTCACTGTTGCAATGTAGGAAGTCTAACAACACCAGGTTAAAGTCCATCTTACTGTGTTTACCCCAGTCCAATGCCGGCATCTCCATGCAATGTCGGATGCACAGCAAGACCAAACCACAGCAATGTGGTAATGTCCAAGATAATCCGTGTTAGTGATGTTGATGGAGGGATAAATATTGGAGAGAACTCTTCATTGGTGAACTGAATTTAATGCCCTCCCCCTACAGTGAGTTTGGTGACACGGAAGGCACTTAATCAGCTGGCATGTTGGCGGATGAGAATCCCACACCCTTTACACCTTCAGTAGATTCAGCCCTTAGCAGGAAGATGCATGAAACTATCAGTTTGTACAAATACAAGATCATCTTTCACTTAGAGTCATAGAGGTTTACAACATGGAAACAGGCCCTTCGCTCCAATTTGTCCATGGTGCCCATTTCTTTAACCCCTAAGCTAGTCTCAATTGCCCGCATTTGGCCCATATCCCTCTATACCTATCTTACCCATGTAACTGTCTAAATACTTTTTAAAAGACAAAATTGTACCCGCCTCAACTGCTACCTCTGGCAGCTTGTTCCAGACACTCACCACCCTCTGTGTGAAAAAATTGCCCCTCTGCACCGTCTTGTATCTCTCCCCTCTCACCTTAAACCTACACTCTCTAATTTTAGACTCCCCTACCTTTGGGAAAAGATCTTGACTATCTAGCTGATCTATGCAGTCAATAAACATGAGGAAGTTAGAAATAGAAGGTTGGGCTGATAGGATGAATTAAAAAGGATGCGAGGAGGGCCAGTATGGATCAGAAACACTGGCATGGAATAGTTGGGCCGAATGGCCTGTTTCTGTAAAAGTTACATGAGACCACCTTTTCACTTCACTTTAGAATTGAGACTGCAGTGATGTACAAAATATTGATGCTCTGAGTGGGAGAAAATGACTTGACTTACCCTTAGACCTGTTATATTAGCATGGTTGAATGGTGGTCTTGCAGTCTGTAACCACAGCCCAGTCTATCAGTGAGAAGATCATGGAAATATTTTCCCATGTGAGATCTATTACAAGTGTGTCCTTGAAGAATGTATCATTCATTGCAAGTGGCACCTGAACAAACACAGGAACATCTCCCACCCCCACCCCACCCCCTCCCCCCGCCATTTCGACCCTCACCTATAGTTAGGGTCATCCCGTATAAAGAATGGCTCCACAGTTGACGCACAAGTGTTTAAGGAAGGAATGGGCTTTTGTCCTCTCTCTGACTATGTCACTGAGCCTCCGGGATTGCTTGAATCATTGGTTTACTCAAGACCAAATACTCTATTACTTAAGAATAGCTTTTACAGCCAGCCAAGCAAATCCTGACATGAGAACCATCACGTTTTAAGTCATTCTAGAGTCTTTCCCGCAAAAACCACCTTCTCCCCCCACAGCATCACCTCACCCTTCTGTAAAACAGTGACTTTCTTATTCTCACAGTTGCCTGTTCCTCCCGGAATGTAACCCAGGAATGTGATGTTATGGATTTCCCCAGTCTCTTGGCAACCCCTGAGAAATGCTTAATTAAACACAAGGATTATTTAGTTTCACCAGGACAAATTGAGCAGATTTTGACATTTTTCTAGCTGTTTATTTTCCTTCAGTGTGACGGGTCACTGTCCTTTCTTCTTGTTTGATGAATCACATTTGGGTAATGTGGTTTGTATAAATAAATAAAACCTTTTTAACTCCAAGCACATATTTGATTCAGCCTTCTGAGGTCACGCACTCTGGACATTCTCTCTTCCACCTTCTTCCGTCGGGAAAAAGATACAAAAGTCTGAGGTCACGTACCAACCAACTCAAGAACATCTTCTTCCCTGCTGCTGTCAGACTTTTGAATGGACCTAGCTCGCATTAAATTGATCTTCCTCTACACTGTAGCTATGACTGTAACACTACATTCTGCACTCTCTCATTTCCTTCTCTATGAATGGTATGCTTTGTCTGTATAGCACGCAAGAAACAATACTTTTCACTGTATACGAGTACATGTGACAATATGTATGGGGCGGCACGGTAACAGTGGTTAGCACTGCTGCTTCACAGCTCCAGGGACCCGGGTTCGATTCCCAGCTCGGGTCACTGTCTGTGTGGAGTTTGCACATTCTCCTCGTGTCTGCGTGGGTTTCCTCCGGGTGCTCTGGTTTCCTCCCACAGTCCAAAGATGTGCGGGTTAGGTTGATTGGCCATGCTAAAATTGCCCTTTAGTGTCCTGAGATGCGTAGGTTAGAGGGATTAGTGGGTAAAATATGTAGAGATATGGGGATAGGGCCTGGGTGGGATTGTGGTCGGTGCAGACTCGATGGGCCAAATGGCCTCTTTCTGTACTGTAGGGTTTCTATGATTCCTATGAATAGTAAATCAAACCAAATCAAAAATGTTTCACTTTGTAAGATTTGAATGTGGCAAAGTGGCTTTTTCATAGTCCTTTTCACCTGTGAAGACTTGAGCATGTAATCAAGGCTGACCCCAAACACTGGATTCAAAAGATCTGACCTCACGGCAGCACGGTGGCACAGTGGTTAGCTCTGCTGCCTCACAGCGCCAGGGATCCAGGTTCGATTCCCGGCTTGGGTCACTGTCTGTGTGGAGTTTGCACGTTCTCCCCGTGTCTGCATGGGTTTCCTCCGGGTGCTCCGGTTTCCTCCCACAGTCCAAAGATGTGCGGGTTAGGTGCATTGGCCATGCTAATTGACTCTTAGTGTCAGGGGGACTAGCTAGAGTAAATACGTGGGGTTATGGGGATATGGTCTGGGTGGGAGTGTGGTCAGTGCAGACTCGATGGGCCAAATGGCCTCCTTCTGCACTGTAGGATTCTATGGTTCTATGATAGGGTGCAGAATGTAGTGTTACAGTCATAGCTAGCGTGTAAAGAAAGATCAACTTTTTACAAGGTTGGTCCATTTAAAAGTCTGACATCAGCAGGGAAGAAGCTATTCTTGAGTTGGTTGGTAAGTGACCTCAGACTTTTGTATCTTTTTCCCAATGGAAGAATCATAGAATCCTACAGTGCAGAGAAAGTCATTCAGCCCATTGAGTCTGCACTGATCACAAACCCACCCAGGCCCCATCCTCTGAATCCCTATTTACTCTTGCTAGTCCCCCTGACACTTAGGGGCAATTTAGCGTGGCCAATCAACCCAACCTGTATATCGTTGGACTGGTGGAAGAGAGTATGTCTGGGCTGCGTGGGGTCCTTGATTATGCAGGCTGCTTTTCCGAAACAGGGGAAGTGTAGACGGAGTCAGTGGATGGGAGGCTGGTTTGTGTGATGGACTGGACTAAGTTCACAACCCTTGTAGTTTCTTGCGGTCTTGATCAGAACAGGAGCCACACCAAGCTTTGATACATCTGGAAAGGATGTTTTTCCATGGTGCATCTGTAAAAGTTAAAAGTAAAGTTTATTTATTCGTCGCAAGTAGGTCTTACATTAACACCGCAATGAAGTTACTGTGAAATTCCCCTAGTCTCCACAGTCCGGCGCCTGTTCGGGTCAATGCATCCTAACCAGCGCGTCTTTCAGAATGTGGGAGGAAATCGGAGCACCCGAAGGGAACCCACGCAGACACGGGGAGAACGTGCAACCTCCACACACACAGTGACCCAAGCCAGGAATCGAACCCGGGTCCCTGGCGCTGTGAAGCAGCAGTACTAACCATTGTGCTACCGTGCCACCCCATTGGTGAGAGTCGTCGCTGACATGTCAAATTTCCTTATCCTTCTGAGAAGGCAGAGGCGTTGGTGGGTTTTCTTAACTACAGCGTCGGAATGGGGGGGGGGGGGGGGGGGGGGGGTGCGGGGACCAGGACAGATTGTTGGTGATCTGGACACCGAGAAACCTGAAACCCTCGATCTGAGTTTCCCACAACATTAACTACACTTCATTGGTGCTTCCTCTCAGATAGCTTGAAGTCATAAAAGATGCTTTCTTTTTAACTAAAAGCATATTAACTGGTTATTGAAATCACTACGACAGAAAGGTGCAAAGTGGCTGCCCGGTCATTTGCTGATAGACGGGTCGTGTTCATTGAGAGCTTGTTAATGTTCAGGGATGAGAAATGCTGATAGCAGGGCAGGGCCCGCAGTTCATTATTGTCTCCAAGGTTTTTGAACAGACTCACGATGTCAGGTTCCGTCAGACGTTACCCAGCAAAACTCCTCTCGACTCGGGATGACTTGAATGGTCTCCATTGCCATGGGCGGGTCGGTTACCCCTGACCCCAGTGTTGCCCCTGATAATATCGTCTGAACGCAGAGCTTGGAAGGATTAGACGTAAAGGGCCTCAGAAAGGGTTCAGAAGAGGACGACCAGGGCTGAAAGATTTTGATCAAGAGGAGACGCTAAATTGCCCCTTAGTGTCGGGGGATTAGCAGGGTGGGGCTACGGGGAGAGGGCCTGGGTAGGATTGTGGTCGGTGCAGACTCAATGGGCTGAATGGCCTCCTTTTGCACTGTAGGGATTTTATGATTTGAGAAGTTGGACAAGATAGGAGTGTTCCCCTTGGAACAGAGAGCTTTTCAAAATGCATTTTGATAGAGAAAATATTTATTTATTAGTCACAAGTAGTCTTGCAATAAAGTTATTGTGAAAATCCCCTAGTCGCCACACTCCGGTGCCTGTTCGGGTACACTGAGGGAGAATTTAGCATGGCCAGTGCACCCTAACCAGCACGTCTTTCGGACTGTGGGAGGAAACCGGAGCACCCGGAGGAAACCCACGCGGATACGGGGAGAACGTGCAGACTCCACACAAACAGTGACCCAAGCTGGGAATCGAACTGGGATCCCTGGCGCTGTGAGGCAGCAGTGCTAACCACTGTGCTACCTGTATTGCCTCTGGCCAGTGTTTCAATATCTCGAGGTCACAGATTAAAAATCATGGGGGGAGAAACAGTCTAAGCGGGAGAGGCAGAAATTGCTTTTCATTCTTGTCGAGATCTGGGTAGATGGCAAAAGCTGATTCCAGAAAGAACTGGAAAAGGGGCTTGAAGCAGTATTGATGAGGGTTAGAGACAATAAGTCGGGGTTTAGGGATTAGCCTGACTGATTCTTCAAAGAATTTTGAATTGCTGGGTGGACACGAGATGGAATAGGGTTGCGTCTTTGTGAATGGTGCTTTGGGATGCACTCCAACGGGGCAGATACCACAACCCTGACATTTACAGAACTGCTTCTCCATTCTGGAGTATCGCAGCGAGGGAAGGATTCAGGAGTCAGTGCAGGAGGTCACCAGGATCAGGGTTATGGACAGAGGAATATAGAACATGAGCATTTGAATCCTCTCGTCAAAATATTTACCCCTTAGGCATCATCCTGAGCCAGATGCAAAGGTCACGCTAACTGCAGTTGTGGTGAACTGTTTTTAAGAGTTTGTTTTCTCTCCCATTGCGACAGTAATTTCCGTAATAGCGAAGGATGTGGCCCTGAGGCCTTGGTTCACCCATGTTGAGCTGGATCGATGATATTACTCGACTCACAGCCCAGTTCGAAGCCTTCACTTTCTTTTCTGATGTGGATCAGTAACGTTACGCACCCTACTTGTTGCTGCTGCCTCTACAGGCCCTGGGTTTTACCAAACAAGTTATCTTGCCGTTTGACTGGGAAAGGTCACAGGTTCAAATCGGAGCCCATGTCAGCTGGTCACAAGAGTGTACAATCTGAGAGAATATAAATCACTGCCCCTCGGCACCCTGTCAGTCCAGGGACAATTAGTGAGGCCACACACGCTCACACACACACACACACACTGCATCCAGATGTAATCCTCACACTTGTAGAATCAGAGGCAGAGAAACAAATTCAAACAACAACATGTCCAGGTTTGAGGCCCTCCTTATATTGCAGAGCTACCTCTTGCAACAACAACTTGTATTTATATAGCACCTTTAACCCACTGATACATTCCAAAGTCATGATGTGGAGATGCCGGCGTTGGACTGGGGTGAACACAGTAAGAGTTTTAACAACACCAGGTTAAAGTCCAACAGGTTTATTTGGTAGCAAATACCATTAGCTTTCGGAGCGCTGCTCCTTCGTCAGATGGAGTGGAAATCTGCTCTCAAACAGGGCACAGAGACACAAAATCAAGTTACAGAATACTGATTAGAATGCGAATCCCTACAGCCAACCAGGTCTTAAAGATACAGACAATGTGAGTGGAGGGAGCATTAAGCACAGGTTAAAGAGATGTGTATTGTCTCCAGACAGGACAGCCAGCAAGTCCAGGAGGCAAGCTGTGGGGGTTACTGATAATGTGACATAAATACAACATCCCGGTTTAAGCCGTCCTCATGGATAGGTAACTGGCTGTCTGATAGAAGACAGAGGGTGGTGGTGGATGGAAAATTTTCGGATTGGAGGCAGGTTGCTAGCGGAGTGCCACAGGGGTCAGTGCTTGGTCCTCTGCTCTTTGTGATTTTTATTAATGACTTAGAGGAGGGGGCTGAAGGGTGGATCAGTAAATTTGCTGATGACACCAAGATTGGTGGAGTAGTGGATGAGGTGGAGGGCTGTTGTAGGCTGCAAAGAGACATAGATAGGATGCAAAGCTGGGCTGAAAAATGGCAAATGGAGTTTAACCCTGATAAATGTGAGGTGATTCATTTTGGTAGGACTAATTTAAATGTGGATTACAGGGTCAAAGGTAGGGTTCTGAAGACTGTGGAGGAACAGAGAGATCTTGGGGTCCATATCCACAGATCTCTAAAGGTTGCCACTCAAGTGGATAGAGCTGTGAAGAAGGCCTATGGTGTGTTAGCTTTTATCAACAGGGGGTTGGAGTTTAAGAGCCGTGGGGTTATGCTGCAACTGTACAGGACCTTGGTGAGACCACATTTGGAATATTGTGTGCAGTTCTGGTCACCTCACTATAAGAAGGATGTGGAAGCGCTGGAAAGAGTGCAGAGGAGATTTACCAGGATGCTGCATGGTTTGGAGGGTAGGTCTTATGAGGAAAGGTTGAGGGAGCTAGGGCTGTTCTCTCTGGAGCGGAGGAGGCTGAGAGGAGACTTAATAGAGGTTTATAAAATGATGAAGTGGATAGATAGAGTGAACGTTCAAAGACTATTTCCTCGGGTGGATGGGGCTATAACAAGGGGGCATAACTATAGGGTTCATGGTGGGAGATATAGGGAAGCCTTGGTGAGTTGCTGCAGTGTATCTGGGGGGTGATGTCAGTTGAACCCTCGCTGCATTCACTCTGCATTTCAAGGCAATGAGCACAATCGGGAGAAACAGGATAGGGGTCAGAGGTTGCTGAAAGGTCATAATTCCCTTTTTGGGTCCATCAGCCTTGTCAAGTGCCGGGGTGATTGATTAACAATACAAACAAACCTATTCCAAAAACTGGCTGCTGTATCTGGGACCTCCTGTCTCCCACGAAGCAGAAAGTGTATGTTGATGCTTTCTGAGCCTGTCTGAATCAATGACAATGCCTTGTTAAATTGTCTCAAATCCCAATGAACCATCTCAAGCATTGCTGAGCTGCCACTGGGCTGAAATACGGTCCTGTAAATTAGCCAGTTAAACACAGTCTGGTTGAGGGGCGCTATGCTCCAATCAGGCAGGAAGGTGCAGTTCAGACCACAACCAGTTCAGCCATGATCTTACTGAATGGTGGAGCAGGTGTCGAAGGGCTGAATGGCCTACTCCTGCTCCTAAGTCCTGTGTTCCCATGAAGCAGTTAGATGGGATGCCCTGCCCTGTTGGCTATGTGTTGAAATAAAGACCAGAAATCACTGTTAATACTCAGGCAGCATCTGTGGCGAGAGAGAGAAGAGTCAGCTTCTCAGGTCCATAACCTGTGGCCAGATACAACTTTGCTCTGACTGAATGGTGGTTGGTCTGAAGTGTTAACGCTGGGTGGGATTTTCCAGCCCCCAGGACTGGGAGGGTGGGGGCGGCCAGGGGTGGAGGGAGGTGCGGGGGTGCGAGGGGGGGCGGAGTTGGAAGGGGGGAGGTGGGGACAGTGAGCCACACAAAACGTTGTAGACTTCGGTGGGACTGGAAGATCCCACTGCTGACCAATGGTGAGCCGCCTCCACCGCACGAGTGGCTGGAAAATCCTGGCCTTTGTCCGTCTCTCTCTCTCTTTCCACAGATGCTGCCTGATCAGCGGGGCCTTCTATTTCGGAATTTATTTAGGTATTAGTCACCTCCTCAGAAGGTGAGCAGAAGTAGAAACTGTCGAGACCTGTTTACCCAAATTGAAAAATGTTGGAATGTATGGAATTCTTTCCCGGACGTTTGGATTCTACATCTTATTTGCTCTGGTGACGGAAGAAACAGTTTGTACCTTGCGCGTTCCTCTGAGAGACTGTTGGAATCAAAGCAGAGGTTTTTCTTTTTACACGGTCGGCCTGCTGTGATTGGCATTGATCCTGGAATGTCAGAGCATGACTGAAGGATTCCACGAGGAAACGGTAAAAGGCAGGAAAATAAGGGTCTTGAGTGGAACATTCTGGTCCATTAAGGGATCCAGTGCTTGGGTCAAGTCAACAAACACTGAATTCCAAGTATCCGCAGCTTGGTTCCATCTCCCTGAGGCCCCCTCCAAATAACATGACATCACTCTGTGTTGCAATCGGAAACAGAATTAGTTGGCGGCTCTTAAACTGTATATTTTAAACTGGAACTCTCTTTGTATACAGAACAATACATCATAATAGGAGGCCATTTGACCCCATTGTGCCAGTTGCAGCCCTTTCAGAGCTATCTAATTAGCCCCACTCTCTCCCTCTTTCTCTTTTAGCTCCACTACTTAGAACCATAGAATCCCTACAGTACAGAAGTAGGTAAGTAGGCCCATTGAATCTGCACCAACAACAGTCCCACCCAGGCCCTATTCCCCATCTCCCTACGCACATATACCACTAATCCCCCTAATCGACACATCTTTGACACTGAGGGGCAATTTAGCATGGCCAACCCAACTAACAGGCGCATCTTTGGACTATGAGAGGAAACCGGAGCACCCGGAGGAAACCCACGCAGACACGGGGGAGAACGTGCAGACTCCGCACAGACATTCATCTAAGGCTGGGAATTGAACCCAGGTTCCCGGCGCTGTGAGGCAGCAGAGTTAAACACCGTGCTGCCCTATTCTCTTTTTGTGTGGATATTCATTTCCCGATAATTATTTAATTGAACCTGCTCCCACCTCTCCTATACAGCAGCTTCCCAATCTTAGCAACTCACTGCCTGAATAAAATTCCTCTCCCTCTCCAATTCTTTCTCCAGTTATCTTCAATCTGTGTTGTCTGTTACCAACCCTCCTGCCAGTGGAAACAGTTTCTCCCTATTTACTCTATTCAAACCCTAATTTTTCTGAATATCTCCATTAAATCTTCTCTTAACGCTCTCTGCTCTTAGGAAAAGCAACTCCAGCTCCTTCAGTCTCCCCACATAACTGAAGTCCCCTTATCCCCAGTACACTACTTGTAGATCTCCCCTTCGCCCTCTCCAAGGTCATGACATTCTTCCAAAAATGTGATGCCTTCAATTGGACAGAATATAACAGCCTAATGAATGTTTCAGAAACACAGGTGACACGGTGGCACAGTGGTTAGCACAGCTGCCTCACAGCACCAGGGACCCGGGTTCGATTCCCGGCTTGGGTCACTGTCTGTGTGGAGTTTGCACATTGTCCCCGTGTCTGCGTGGGTTTCCTCCGGGTGCTCCAGTTTCCTCCCACAGTCCACAAATGTGTGGGTTAGGTCGATTGGACATGCTAAATTAACCCTTAGTGTCCTGGGATGTGATAGTTAGAGGGATTAGCAGGGTAGCTAAGCAGGGATAGGGCCTGGTTGGGGTTGTTGGCGGTGCAGACTCGGTAGGCAGAATGGCCTCCTTCTGCACTGTAGGGTTTCTATGATTCTACGAAAGGTTTAGCATATCTTTTTTGCTTTTGCAACTCTTTATAAAGCCAACACTGGGATTTTCCACCACCCTCGGCCCAACCCCATGATCTCACCCAGCGGCGACGGGTTTTCTGGTGGTGGAGGTGCCTCGCCATTGGCCAGAGGCGGAATCTTCTAGTCCCTCCAAAGGCAGTGGCATTTCCTGTGGCTTGCTGGCCGCATTATAGAGCAACTCACCAACCAATGGCGGGCTGCCTCCACCACGGGGGGTGGGGAGGGGTACAGACAGACATTCCTGGCCCTAGGATTACGTATGATTTTCTTTAACAACCTTATCAACTTGCCCTGCTATCAGGGAGTGTTTTAGCTCTAATTTATACCTCCTTATGTGGTTCAGTGTCAGGTTGTTTGACCTGTGGAACATCTCAGGATGTTACAACGTCAAAGGGGCTATAGAAATGCAAATTATTGTTGCTATTGTCTCATCCCATTATCATGAAAGCGACTGATAACTATAGAGATCGATGGGCTGAGTGGCCTACACGTGACTCCTGGTTGTGCGCACTGGGGGTAATTCTAAACTTCTGTTGTTGGGCGGAAAATTTCTTGAAGTTTATCTATTAGTGTCACAAGTCAGCTTACACTGACACTGCAATGAAGTTACTGTGAAAATCCCCCAGTCGCCACACTCCGGCGCCTGCTCGGGTACACTGAGGGAGAATTTAGCATGGCCAATGCAGCATGTCTTTCACACTGTGGGAGGAAACCCACGCAGACACAGGGAGAACGTGCGGACTCCGCACAGACAGTGACCCGCGGCTGGAATCGAACCCGACTTGTGGCACTAAGTGAAATAAATAATAAACACAGCAAAGAATAAATAAAGTAAATGCATTTGGCAGAGTTCTTGAGCTGTGCTCCCCCTGTCTCTCCACAGAAGCAAACAACGTGAAACATGGAGGTAGCAATATAAAGCAGAATGTTTGAAATCTTCCACCTTGTCCAGTGGCTGTCCCTGTGCAAACTAACAAACAGGATAGAACCTATTTTCTCTGGAACGCACATCAGCCGGTTTCTGTTTTTTGAAAAATTCCCATTAGCACAACATATTCCATACTATTTTTAAGGCCTGTTTATTTTCTGGGAGGAGCTATGTCTCAGATCCTACCCATGAGCACATTAGGGAAGACCGAATTAGTTCTGACCGACGACTGGAGTGTGGATAAAGTCTGGTCAAACGCAGCAGGAAGGTACATCCCCATCACTGAGATAGCAAAACTGCGAGGATACACAAGGGGCCAGTCAGCATCCAGAAGAGAAAAGGTGGCACGGTGGCACAGTGGTTAGCACTGCTGCATCACAGCGCCAGGGACCCGGGTTCGATTCCAGCCTCGGGCGACTGTCCGTGTATGTGAAATTTGCACGTTCTCCCCGTCTCTGCGTGGGTTTCCTCCCACACTCCAAAGATGTGTGGGTTGGGTGGATTGGCCATGCTAAATTACTCCTTAGTGTCCAAAGGTGTGCAGGTTGGGTGGATTGGCCATGCAAAATTGTCCCTTAGTGTCCAAAGATCAGGTGGATTGGTCATGCTAAATCGCCCCTTAGTGTCCAAAGATGGAAAGAGTAAGGGAATCAGCGGGATAAATATGTAGGGTTACAGGGATAGGGCCTGGGTAAGATGTTCTGTTGGAGAGTCAATTGCAACTCAATGGGCTGAATGGCCTCCTTCTGCATTGCGGGGACTCTATGGATTAATGTTTCAAATGGTGATATTTTGTGCATGTTTAAGAGAGAGGACACTCCCCGTTTTGCATGTCTGAAGGCATGCTGACTAGCCAATAGACTGGAACGAAAGGAGAATCAGAGCTCGAGCTTTTAGGCAATTTGTTATCGGAACCAAACTGTTGAAATTTCCAATGTTCCAGGGAATGCCCTTCTCTCTCCCTTAACCTGAGTCAAGGAAGTTGAAATCACCTGGTTTTGATGTTATAGAATCATAGAAATCACAGAATCCCTACAGTGCAGAAGGAGGCCATTTGGCCCATCGAGCCTGCACCGACCACAATCCCACCCAGACTCTATCCCCATAACCCCATGTATTTACCCTACTAATCCCCCTGACACCAAGGAACAATTTAGCATGGCCAATCCACCTATCCCGCACATCTTTGGACTGTGGGAGGAAACCGGAGCACCCGGAGGAAACCCACGCAGACACGGGGAGAATGTGCAGACTTCGCACAGACAGTGACCCAAGGTTGGAATTGAACCCAGGTCCCTGGCCCTGTGAAGCAGCAGTGCTAACCACTGTCCCACCGTGCCGCCCTGACCTCCATGGACCTCCTCTGATAACTCTCCCGTCACAGCCTTCTGCTGTCCTTGTCAGGACTTGGGAAGAGAAGCAGGAGGGAGAGATCACCTCTACATAGCACATCTCATGACCTCAGGTACGCCCCAAAATGTTTTACAACGGGTGAAATATTTTTAGGGTTATACGAAACTAGGTTGCAGATCAGCCATGATTTCACTGAATGGTCGGCGGTTCAGGCTCGAGGGGCTGAATGGCCTCCTCCTGTTCCAAGGCTCAGATATGAAGTGTTGTGACCCAGAGCAGATGAGGAGGATTTTCTTTATACAGTGATTTGTTGTTGTGATCTGGAATGGCCTTTTCCGTGCTGTAATGACCATATGGTCGGGTTGTAATGGAACCCCCCACAGCAGGCTAGGTGGGAGATGGGAATGATTATTGTGACAGAGCATAGGAGTGGGACTGATCTAAAACTCCTTCCCGTCCGCCTGTTTTTCCAATTATCTTAATCTGTGTTGTCTTGTTATTAATCCACCTGGCAGTGGATGTAACGTCACCAAACTCCATTGTAATTGTGAACACATCAATTAAACCACCTCTCCACCTTCTCGTAGAGTAACTGGGTGGAATAACAACGTAAGAACATAAGAACTAGGAGCAGGAGTAGTCCATCTGGCCCCTCGAGCCTGCTCCGCCATTCAATAAGATCATGGCTGATCTTTCCGTGGACTCAGCTCCACTTACCCGCCCGCTCACCATAACCCTTAATTCCTTCACTGTTTAAAAATGTATCTATCTTTGCCTTAAAAACATTCAATGAGGTAACCTCAACTGCTTCACTGGGCAGGGAATTCCACAGATTCACAACCCTTTGTGTGAAGAAGTTCCTCCTCAACTCAGTCCTAAATTTGCTTCCCCTTATTTTGAGGCCATGCCCCCTAGTTCTAGTTTCACCTGCCAGTGGAAACAACTTCCCTGCTTCTATATTATCTATCCTCTTCATAATCTTATGTGTTTCTATAAGATCTCCCCTCATTCTTCTGAATTCCAATGAGTATAGCCCCAGTCTACTCAGTCTCTCCTCATAAGCCAACCCTCACGACTCCAGAATCAACCTAGTGAATCTCCTCTGCACCCCCTCCAATGCCAGTATATCCTTTCTCAAGTAAGGAGACCAAAACTGTACACTACTCCAGTTGTGGCCTCACCAGCACCTTATACAGCTGCAACATAACCTCACTGTTTTTAAACTCCATCCCTCGAGCAATGAAGGGCAAAATTCCATTTGCCTTCTTAATTACCTGCTGCACCTGCAAACCAACTCCTTGTGATTTTTGCACAAGGACACCCAGGTCCCTCTGCACAGCAGCATGCTGCAATTTTTTACCATTTAAATAATAGTCCATTTTGTTGTTATTCCTACCAAAATGGATGACCTCGCATTCATGTATTTGTCAAGACGCCTCTTAAAAGTCACTATCAGATCTGCTTCCACGTCCTCCCCCGGCAGCGAGTTCCAGGCACCCACCACCCTCTGTGTAAAAAACTTGCCTCGTACATCTCCTTTAAACCGTGCTCCTCGCAACTTAAACTTACACCCCCTAGTAATTGCCTCTTCCACCCTGGGGAAAAGCTTCTGACAATCCACTCTGTCCATGCCCCTCATAATCTTGTAGACTTCTATCAGGTCTCCCCTCAACCTCCGTCATTCCAGTGAGAACAAACCAGGTTTCTCCAGCCTCTCCTCATAGCTAATGCCCTCCATACCAGGCAACATCCTGATAAATCTTTTCTGTACCCTCTCCAAAGCCTCCACATCCTTCTGGTAGTGTGGCGACCAGAATTGAACACTATATTCCAAGTGTGGCCTAACTAAGGTTCCATAAAGCTGCAACATGACTTGCCAACTTTTAAACTCAATGCCCTGGCTGATGAAGGCAAGCATGCCGTATGTCATCTTAATTACCTTCTCCACCTGCGTTGCCACTTTCAGTGACCTGTGTACCTGTACACCCAGATGCACCATAGAAAGCATTCTTTCTGGTTGTATCACAGCTTGGTATGGCTCCTGCTCTGTCCAAGACCGCAAGGAACTACAAAAGGTCGTGAATGTAGCCCAATCCATCACACAAACCAGCCTCCCATCCATTGACACTGTCGACACTTCCCACTGCCTCGGCAAAGCAGCTAGCATAATTAAGGACCCGGGCATTCTCTTTTCCACCTTCTTCCTTCGGGAAAAAGATACAAAAGTCTGAGATCGCATACCAACCGACTCAAGAACAGCTTCTTCCCTGCTGCTGTCAGACTTCTGAATGGACCTACCTTGCATTAAGTTGACCTTTCTCTGCACGCTAGCTATTACTGTAACACTACATTCTGCACTTTCTCATTTCCTTCTCTGTGAACGGTATGTTTTGTCTGTATAGCACGCAAGAAACAATACTTTTCACTGTATGCTAATACATGTGACAATAATAAATCAAATCAAATCAAAATTTCTCTCAAGGCCCCAACAATTTCCTCCCTTGCCTCTCTCAGTATTCTGGGATATATCCCATCAGGCCCTGGGGACTTGTCTACCTTAATGTTTCTCAAGAACCCCAATACCTCCTTTTTGATCTCAACATGACTCAAACTATCTACTCACCCTTTCCCAGACTCATCATCCACCAAGTCCTTCTCTTTGGTGAGTACTGACGCAAAGTACTCATTTAATACCTCGCCCATTTCCTCTGGGTCCACGCATAGATTCCCTTCCTTGTCCTTGAGTGGGCCAACCCTTTCCCTGGCTACCCTCTTGCTCTTTATATATGTATAAAAAGCCTTGGGATTTTCCTTAATCCTGCTGGCCAATGACTTTTCATGACCCCTATTAGCCCCCCTTACTCCTTGCTTAAGTTTCTTTCTACTTTTGTTGTATTCCACACTTGCTTCGTGTGTTCCCAGCCTCTTAGCTTTGACAAATGCTTCCTTTTGTTTTGACTCGGCTCACAATATCTCTCGTTATCCAAGATTCCCAAAACTTGCCATACTTATCCTTCATCCTCACAGGAATGTGCCGTTCCTGAATCCCTATCAACTTACACTTGAAAGCCTCCCACATGCCAGATGTTGATTCATCCTCAAACGTCTGCCCCCAATCTACATTCTTCAGTTCCTGCCTAATATTGTTGCGGGAAATACACCACTGGGAGCATGTAAAATTCAGGCCCTTAGACATTCCAACAAAATGCTACTGGGACAGAGATCAGGAGCAGGAGCCCTGCCTAATCTGTTGTAATGAGGTCAAGTTTTTATAGAATTTGTTTAAATGGAATCCCTGCAGTACAGAGGGACGTCATTCAGCCCAATGTGTCTGCCCCGGCTCTCCGAAAGAGCATCAGCAGCTAACTCTGCTCGGCAGTGATTCACACTCAATGATAGGAACAAAGTCTTGCATTTCCATTGCGTCTTTCACAACCTAAGGACATCACAAACAGTTTTACCACCAATGTAGCCCTTCCGACACACAAGTAAGCCATAGTAACAATGAAGTGGTAGCCAATTTGTGCACAGCAAGCTCCCATAAACAGCTGTTCCAGTGATGTTGGTAGGGAGTCCAAATCTTCTGAGTCTCACCGTGGCACAGCGGTTAGCACTGCAGTGCCTCACAGCGCCTGGGACCCGGGTTCAATTCTGGCCTTGGGTCTCAGTCTATGCACGTTCTCCCTGTGTCTGCGTGGGTTTCCTCCGGGTGCTCCGGTTTCCTCCCACAGTCCAAAGATGTGCGGGTTCAGTGGATTGGCCATGCTAAATTGTTCCTTGGTGTCAGGGGGACTAGCTAGTGTAAATATGTGGGGTTATGGGATAGGGTGTGGGTGGGATTGTGGTCGGTGCAGACTCGATGGGCCGAATGGCCTCCTTCTGCACTGTAGGCGCTCAACGATTCTAAATGATTGGGAAGTTGTCGATGTGGAATGTGTGCAGTTGTGTGGAAAATACCAGCACCTCAGCACAATGTTCAGGATTAAGAAGAGAAAATGCTGGAAAACTCAGCAAGTCTGGCAGCATTTGTGGAGAGAAAAACAGAGTTAACGTTTCGAGTTCTGTAAAAGGGTCAGTGATCTCAAAGCTTGAACTCTGCTTCTCACTCCACAGATGCTGCCAGACCTGCTGAGTGTTTCCAGCAGTTTCTGTTTTTAATTTCAGATTTCCAGCTTCTGCGGTATTTTGCTTTTAGAATGTTCAGGATGTTCTAAGTTGCAAACAAGGTGTTCAAAAATACCCCATCTCCGCAGCTGAGGAATAACCGCAGGACAAAAACAGTACATTTTAATGTTCCTTCACCATTATTGGGCTCCCTCCCTTATTTACCCTCCTTATATATAGGATGTAAACAGTTCAGATATTTTGATTCCTTCGTTGAGTGCCAGCTTGGTGGTGGCTTTCCTCACACTTTTTACAGCTGCTGGCATTTCTTGTGATTGGCACATAACTCGGACATTTTGCAATGATTATTACCACAAAGGAAAAAACACTTCCTTTCTGGGCAAGGTTTATATTTACATAAACTCTGATTTTAGCCCCCAGCCCCTCCTGTGCCCAGTGCAAATGGAGTGTGTTACAGGGGAATTAAATGCATGCAGTGACCTCGTCATCCCATCTGTGCCCACCTTGCCCCTCATGCTATTTTAACAGACTGGATCTGACCAGCTTACAAAGATCCTCATTGAAAGTCAAAGGGCAAGGACCCTGGTTGAATTTGAATTGGTGACTTTGTCTGGACCAGCCTTTCCGGCGGGCAAGTCAAATTTATTCTTCAAATATTTCCCTGTGGGCTGGGACTAACTCCTCTGAGGCCTCAAATGGTATTTGTTTTATTCATTCGTGGGACATGGGCGTCGCTGGCTGGCCAGCATTTATTGCCCATCCCTAGTTGCTTGAGGGCAGTTGAGAGTCAACCACATTGTTGTGGTTTATTTATTTATTAGTGTCACAAGTAGGCTTACATTAACACTGCAATGAAGTTACTGTGAAAATCCCCGAGTCTCCACACTCCGGCGCCTGTTCGGGTACACTGAGGGAGAATTTAGCATGGCCAATGCACCCTAACCAGCACATCTTTGGACTGTGGGAGGAAACTGGAGCACCCGGAGGAAACCCACGCAGACACGGGGAGAACATGCAAACTCCACACAAGCAGTGACCCGAGCCGGGAATCGAACCCAGGTCCCCGGTGCTGTGAGGCAGCAGTGCTAACCACTGCGCCACCGTGCCGCCTTTTGACTCTCACATGCCCCCTGCACATGTGGTTGGGACCTCCACACTGTCCAGGAGCATTCCTGTGTGGCCCAGGTCTCCGACTGCTCATGCCTGAACCCACACCTAATCAGTATGGCCATTGACTCTTGAATGATGATGGAGAAATGAGAGCTCAGTAAATTGCACAGCTCTGTGGATTGCATTCCAAAGGTTTGGATGCCCAAGAAACTTCATTGAATCGTACAATTGCACCGTGATGACATGGCCGCAACTGTCTTGAGTGGGAGATCTGAAACAGATGCCTTTAGAATCTGGACTGGTATCAGGCAAGACTGTGTGATAACCCCACGCTATTTACAATCTACCTGGCAGTGATTAGTCTTTGAACGTTCACTCTATCTATCCCCTTCATCATTTCCCCTTCTATCTATCTATCCCCTTCAACATGATTGAATGGCGGAGCAAACTCGATGGGCCGAGTGGCCTGATTCTACTCCTATGTCTTATGGTCCTATGCTGCAACCTCCAGATTCAATGGGAGGAACAAATGCTGACGTCCTTGGATCCAACTCCACAAACATTCAGCCAAAAACGTTTGCAAAATCAACTCTGGACTGGACGCTATCCAAAAACCATCTTGCCTGCCAAGCCCTGTTTTGTTTCCAGCTCAGATGGCTAACATTCCAGGGGGAGGACAAAGAAGGAGCTTCAGCGAGAATTTGAAGCTCTCCATCTCAGTCCGGCAGCTTTAACGTTGATGAGTGGGAGGAGCTTGCGACCAATTGTTCAGGTTGGCGACAGTTTATCCATCGAGATGCATCATGTTTTTTGAGTCCCAGTGTCTAAATGACGAGACAGAGAAGCAGCAGAGAAGGACAGATAAAGATGGAAATCCGGAGCCCACTACTTCGCGGGATCTCCCGTCCCATGTGACCAAAGAGTTTGCCTGTTCAATCAGGTGAAGACCCAGGACAGAAACTCAGTAGACACCCTCGAATCGAAGATTGGGGCGGCACAGTGGATAGCACTGCTGCCTCAAGCTCCAGGGACCCGGGTTCGATTCCCGGCCTCGGGTCACTGCCTGTATGGAGTTTTCACGTTCTCCCCATGTCTGCGTGGGTTTCCTCCGGGTGCTCCGGTTTCCCCCCACACTCCAAAGATGTGCGGATCAGGTGGATTGGCCATGCTAAATTGCCCCTTAGTGTCAGGGGTCTAGCTAGACTCAATGCATGTGGTTATGGGTATAGGGCCTGGGTGGGATTGTGGTCGGTGCTGACTCGATGGGCCGAATGGCCTCCTTCTGCCCTGTAGGATTCCATGATTTATATTTATGCCCTTAGTTTTTAACACTCCATACTCTTTTTTAAAATTCCTCCAGATATGTAGGTGTCACTGGCAAGGTCAGCATTTATTGTCAACTGCTAATTGCTTGTGAACTGATTTGATTTGATTTATTATTGTCACATGTATTGGAATACAGTGAGAAGTATAGTTTCTTGCGCACTATACAGACAAAGTATACTGTTCATAGAGAAGGAAAGGAGAGAGTGCAGAATGTAGTGTTACAGTCATAGCTAGGGTGTAGAGAAAGATCAACTTAATGTGAGGTAGGTCCATTCAAAAGTCTGACAGCAGCAGGGAAGAAGCTGTTCTTGGGTCAGTTGGTGCGTGATCTCAGACTTTTTCCCGACCGAAGAAGGTGGAAGACGTATGTCCGGGGTGTGTGGGGTCCATGATTATGCTGGCTACTTTTCCAAGGCAGCCGGAAGTGTAGACAGAGTCAATGGGTGGGAGCCTGGTTTGTGTGATGGACTGGGCTACATTCACGACCCTTTATAGTTCCTTGCGGTCTTGCGCAGAGCAGGAGCCCATACCAAGCTGTGATACAACCAGAAAGAATGCTTCCTATGGTGCACCTGCAAACGTTGGTAAGAGTCATCATGGACATGCCGAATTTCCTTCATCGTTTAAAAAAAAGATTTGATTTATTTGATTTGATTTATTATTGTCACATGTATTAGCATACAGTGAAAAGTATTGTTTCTTGCGCGCTATACAGACGAAGCATACCGTTCATAGAGAAGGAAAGGAGAGAGTGCAGAATGTAGTGTTGCAGTCATAGCTAGGGTGTAGAGAAAGATCAACTTAATGCGAGGTAGGTCCATTCAAAAGTCTGACAGCAGCAGGGAAGAAGCTGTTCTTGAGTCGGTTGGTATGTGACCTCAGACTTTTGTATATTTTTCCCAACGGAGGAAGTGGAAGAGAGAATATCCTTAATTATGCTGGCTGCTTTGCCGAGTCAGCGGAAAATGTAGACTGAGTCAATGGATGGGAGGCTGGTTTGCGTGATGGATTGGGCTAAGTTCACGACCTTTTGTAGTTTCTTGTGGTCTTGGACAAATACAGGCGTTGGTGGGCTTTCTTAACTATAGTGTCCGCGTGGGGGGACCAGGACAGGTTGTTGGTGATGTGGACACCTAAAAGCTTGAAGCTCTCGACCATTTCTACGTCATCCCCATTGATGTAGACAGGGGCATGTTCTCCACTATGCTTCCTGAAGTTGATGACTATCAGGAACATTCTTTCTGAAGCTACCCTGTCACTAATACATGTGATAATAATAGATCAAATCAAATCAAATCAAAAATATTTATCCAATTTAAATACGTCTAATGATCCAGCCTTTACCTGATCCTTTGGAGCAGAG
Source organism: Mustelus asterias (assembly GCF_964213995.1). Lineage (NCBI taxonomy): Eukaryota > Metazoa > Chordata > Chondrichthyes > Carcharhiniformes > Triakidae > Mustelus > Mustelus asterias. Next base: position 8,559,642 of record NC_135811.1, on the reverse strand, counting down.
AATTCCAGAGATTCACCACCCTCTGCAAGAAGAAATTTCTACGCACCTGTTTTAAATGACCAGCTCTTTATCTTGTAGCTATGTCCCCTTGTTTGAGACTCTTTCACTAGTGAAAACATCTCACCATCTACCCTGTCAGGCTCCCTCAGGATCTTATATGTTTGAATAAGATCACCCCTCACTCTTCTAAACTCAAAGGAATACAGACCCAGACTATTGAGTTACTCTTGATAGGACAACCCTCTCATCCCAGGAATTAGTCTGGTGAATCTCCTTTGGACTACCTCCAACGTTACTATATCCTTTTTAAGATAAGTGGACCAAAACTGTACACAGTGAGGCCTCACCAACACTCTGTACAATTGTAACAAAACTTCCCTATTTTTAAACTCCAACCCCTTTGCAATAAAGGCCACAATGCCTTCTTAACTATTTGTTGGGTCTGCCTGCTAGCTTTTTGTGATTCATGCATTAGAACTCCTAGATCCCTCTGTACTTGACTCACCTGCAGTCTCTCTCCATTTAGATAATAACCTGCCTTTTGATTCCTCCAGCATCATCTTGTCTTAAAGCACTGCACACTGCTGTTGAAACTGAGTGGGTGCCACGTAGACAAATGTCGCAACTGTTTTTCGACAGCAACGTTCGGGAGGCGATGGCCGAGTGGTATTATCACTAGATTATTAATCCAGAAACTCAGCTAATGTTCTGGGGACCCGGGTTCGAATCCCGCCACGGCAGCTGGTGGAATTTGAATTCAATATAAAATATCTGGAATTAAGAATCTACTGATGACCATGAAACCATTGTCGATTGTCAGAAAAACCCGTCTGGTTCACTAATGTCCTTGAGGGAAGGAAATCTGCCGTCCTTACCCGGTCTGGCCTACATGTGACTCCAGAGCCACAGCAATGTGGTTGACTCTCAACTGTCCTCGGGCAACTAGGGATGGACAATAAATGCTGCCAGCCAGCGACACCCATGTCCCACAAATGAATAATAAAAAAAGCAAGATCTGAAATACAAACAGTTATATGGATTTGAACCTAGACCGCAAATGACTGTGGAGGCCACTGAGCTGACTAATGGATGATACTTGATAGCCACGATTGTTCTCAGAACTAACGATTAAAGGGTAATGTTGATCCAAACTCACTGAAGCAGCCGAGATTGCTAGAGGTCCTGGAGGAGGATTATCTGGGCCTGAGCAGTCAGTTTTACTGCTAACCGGTTGAGTGTGAAGTGCAGGGGCCTGTTCCAGGCTTATTGACAGGAGCCTGCCAGCTGTGTCGCTGAGGCAGGACTATGCCAGGACATTCCTCAGGCAGCAGCTGGCCTGCTGTCTCTCTCTCTCTCCCAATGGCAGATAGCTCCACAGCACTGGGCAAGCTACACACAAACGCTTGCCAAATCGCAAGCAGTGTAGTAACTCCTTCCCTTCCCAAGGTTACAAAAGGAGCTCTAAATCATAGAAACCCTACAGTGCAGAAGGAGACCATTCGGCCCATCGAGCCTGCACCGACCACAATCCCACCCAGGCCCTATTCCCATAGCCCAACATATTTACCCTGCTAATCACCCTGACACTAGGGTCAATTTAGCATGGCCAATTGTGGGCTTTGGGCTGTTGGAGGAAACCGAAGCACCCGGAGGAAACCCACGCTGACACGGGGAGAATGTGCAGACTCCACACAGACAGTGACCCGTGGCCGGAATTGAACCCGGGTCCCTGGCGCTGTGAGGCAGCAGTGCTGACCATGATACCATGAGAAGGTGCGTAGGATAGGAGCTTTTTTTTTGTTCATTCATGGGACATGGGCATCGCTGGTTGGCCAGCATTTATTGCCCATCCCTAGTTGCCTGACGGCAGTTCAGAGTCATTGAGAGCCACACTGCTATGGCTCTGGAGTCACATGTAGGCCAGGCCAGGTAAGGCCAGCAGATTTCCTTCCCTAAAGGACATTAGGACAGTAGTCTATGGGGAGGAAGTGCAGGGCTGGATTTTTGAAGGGTTGTGGAGTTGGGGCCCGATGGTTGTCTAGTGTACATAGTCATTGAGCCAAACATTAGTTTTAATTTATTTATTAGTGTCACAAATAGGCTTACATTAACACTGCAATGAGGTTACTGTGAAATTCCCCTAGTCGCCACACTCCGGCGCCTGTTCGGGGACACTGAGGGAGAATTTAGCATGGCCAATGCACCCTGACCAGCACGTCTTTTGGACTGTGGGAGGAAACCGGAGCACCCTGAGGAAACCCATGCAGACATGGGGAGAACTTGCAGACTCTGCACAGACAGTGACCTAAGTCGGGAATTGAACCTGGGTCCCTGGCGCTCGGAGGCAGCAGTGCCAACCACTGTACCACCGTTTCAGAGAGATGATGGCTGGAATGCAGACCTTTCACTCTGTTTTGTCAGCGCTTGATTTAGAGAATTCCTCCCCAGTCCACTCACCCCCGCCAGATATAATAAAAATTTCCTCTTAAATCTATCAAAGGGGGTCACGAGATGTGAGCACGGGAACGGCTGTGTTTCTGTGAGCTATGGCTCTATTCATCTGTTAAGCCTTTCATTTATCCTGATGCACAGTCCACATGTAGCTAATCTTGGAGTGAAAACTTTGTACTACGTTCTTGGAAGATTTTTGGTTCTGTTTTGGGTCAAGGTGCCAAGTAAAGTCACGAAAATTCTTGAGTGAAAGAAGCAGTCAGAGGAAGCCGGGATGGATCTGAGCCCTCAGTGTGGCGATTAGGCCAGTGAGCGGGATCTCAACCTGGCAACATCAAAGACATTGTAGATGATGACTGCAAATATAATTAAAGTTATAGATGTCAAACTCAGCTTTTTGGCACAGAATTTCAGCGCTCACATTGCTGAACTGCAGAGTACAGATAAGAAGCTCAATGAAGTGGGGGAATCATAGAATCCCTACAGTGCAGAAGGAGGCCATTCAGCCCATTGAGTCTGCACCGACAACAATCCCACCCAGACCCTATTCCAGTAACTCCACGCATTTACCCTGCTAATCCCCCTGACACTGGGGTCAATTTGGCATGGCCAATCAACCTAACCCGCACATCTTTGGGCTGTGGGAGGAAACCGGAGCATCCGGAGGAAACCCACGCAGACACGGGGAGAACGTGCAAACTCCACACGGGCAGTGACCCCCGAGGCTGCAATTGAACCTGAGTCCCTGGCACTGTGAGGCAGCCGTGCTAACCACCGTGCCATCGTGCCGCCCAAGAATCCTTATTGTTGAGAATGCAGCTTCCTCAGCTGAGGCATCGCTTTCAATCCTGGGAAAACCAGCTCCATGGAATGTCAGGTATCCTGATTGATGTGGAGAGCCAGGGCTGGAGGAGGAGTGTCCGTGTGACCGGCTCTGCAGATCTGAGGGCAAGCTCCGAGCTAAAATATTTTGAGAACCAGCTACCACATTTTCTTAATCGCAACATGAAAGCCGGGCGGATTAATCTTGGAGGGGAATGGTGTGTCCTGTTTTTTGAGGCCTGACCCTCGGCCGGTAATCAGGCATTTTCTTCCTTCGATCGCGGAGTTTTCGATGAAACTGGAGAGTGTCTGAACGCTATTTGAATGCAGTTTGCTCTGCTTTATCCTGCTACCCTGAGGGTGATACCTGATAGATCCTCAAGGCTGTTAGAGTCATAGAGGTTTACAGCACGGAAACAGGCCCTTTAGCCCAACTTGTCCATGCTGCCCTTTTTTTAACCACTAAGCTAGTCCCAATTGCCCGCATTTGGCCCATATCCCTCTATACCCATCTTAACCATGCAACTATCTAAATGCTTTTTAAAGGACAAAATTGTACCCGCCTCTACTACTACCTCTGGCAGCTTTTTCCAGACACTCACCACCCTCTGTGTGAAAAAGAATTCCCCTCTGGACCCTTTTGTATCTCTCCCCTCTCACCTTAAACCTATGCCCTCTAGATGTTGATCTTATCTACCTTGTCTATGCCCCTCATTATTTTATAGACCTCTATAAGATCACCCCTAAGCCTCCTAACTCCAGAGAAAAAAGTCCCAGTCTATCCAGCCTCTCCTTATAACTCAAACCATCAAGTGCCAGTAGCATCCTAGTAAATCTTTTCTGTTTGATAATCTTACCGGGGCTTTGGCGTCTCCAAACTCCGAGGATGGCGATAATTTGGAATCCCAATCTGCAGTTCATCGCTAATCCTGGACTTTATCCCTTGTGGTTACACTCTGTGTTTGATTGTGTGATGTAATTCTTCACGTTAACATAGTACATGAGCCTTGAGGCAAATTTCACCTTTAAAAATCCTTTAAGAACCAGAGATGTCCATTTGTTTATCATGGAATGCATCCCTCAGCATGTTCCCTTAACTACTCCAAATTTAAGATGCAGATTTGATCCTACTATACCCTCGTTATGCTAGGGCTGCAAGGTGACCTGGGGGAACTGCCTGCATTCATCGAACCATGGAATCCCTACAGTGCAGAAGGAGGCCATTCAGCCCATCGAGTCTGCACCGACCACAATCCCACCCATGCCCTATCCCCAAAACCCCGTGCATTTACCCTAGCTAGTCCCCCTGACACTAAGGGGCAACTTAGCATGGCCAGTCCAACTAACCCGTACATCTTTGGACTGTGGGAGGAAACCGGAGTACCCGGAGGAAACCCACGCAGATACGGGGAGAACGTGCAGACTCCACACAGAGAGTGACCCAAGCCGGGAATTGAACCCAGGTCCCTGGTGCTGTGAGGCAGCAGTGCTAACCACTGTGCCGCCGTGCCGCCCCATTGCTCTGGTCCTGTGTCAAAATTTAATCCTTATGGTTTAAATGGGACTGAAGGTGGACAAGTCCCCGGGCCTGGATGGAATGCATCCCAGGGTGCTGAAAGAAATGTCAGAGGTAATAGCGGAAGCGTTAGTGGTTATTTATCAAAATTCACTGGACTCTGGGGTAGTGCCAGCTGATTGGAAAATGGCTACTGTTACGCCGCTGTTTAAAAAAGGAAGTAGACAAAAGGCGGGTAACTACAGGCCGGTTAGCTTAACGTCTGTAGTTGGGAAAATGCTGGAATCCATCATTAAAGAAGAAATAGCGGGCCATCTGGATAAAAATGGTTCGATCAAGCAGACACAGCATGGATTCATGAGAGGAAAGTCGTGTTTGACGAACTTGCTGGATTTTTATGAAGATGTGACTAGTGCGGTTGACGGAGGGGAACCGGTGGATGTGGTGTTTTTGGATTTCCAAAAGGCATTCGATAAGGTGCCTCACAAAAGGTTGCTGCAGAAGATTGGGGCACACAGAGTTGGGGGTAGGGTGTTAGCGTGGATTGGGATTGGCTATCCAACAGGAAGCAGAGTGTTGGAATAAATGGGTGCTTTTCTGGTTGGCAGATGGTGACTAGTGGCGTGTCACAGGGATCGGTACTGGGACCTCAACTGTTTACTATTTACATAGATGATCTGGAGGAGGGGACTGAGTGTAGGGTAACAAAGTTTGCTGACGACACGAAGATAAGTGGGAAAGTGAATTGCGTGGAGGAAGCGGAAGGTCTGCAGAGAGATTTGGACAGGCTGAGTGAGTGGGCGAGGATCTGGCAGATGGAGTATAACGTTGGCAAATGCGAGGTTATTCACTTTGGAAGAAATAATAGCAAATTGGATTATTATTTAAATGGAAAAAAATTACAACATGCTACTGTGCAGAGGGACCTGGGGGTCCTTGCGCATGAGTCGCAAAAACTCAGTCTGCAAGTACAACAGGTGATCAAGAAGGCAAATGGGATGTTGGCCTATATCGCAAGGGGGATAGAATATAAAAGCAGAGAAGTCTTGCTGCATCTGTACAAGGCATTGGTGAGGCCGCAGCTGGAATACTGTGTGCAGTTTTGGTCCCCTTACTTGCGAAAGGATATATTGGCCTTGGAGGGAGTGCAGAGAAGGTTCACCAGGTTGATACCGGAGATGAGGGGTGTAGATTATGAGGAGAGATTGAGCAGATTAGGTTTGTACTCGTTGGAGTTTAGAAGGCTGAGGGGTGATCTTATAGAGGCATATAAGATAATGAAGGGGCTGGATAGGGTAGAAGTGAAGAGATTCTTTCCACTTAGAAAGGAAACCAGAACTAGAGGGCACAGCCTCAAAATAAAGGGGTGTCAGTTTAGGACAGAGTTGAGGAGGAACTTCTTCTCTCAGAGGGTGGTGAATCTCTGGAATTCTCTGCCCACTGAAGTGGTGGAGGCTTCCTCGTTGAATATGTTTAAGTCACGGATAGATGGATTTCTGATCGGTAAGGGAATTAAGGGTTATGGGGAGCAGGCGGGTAAGTGGAACTGATTCACTTCAGATCAGCCATGATCTTATTGAATGGCGGGGCAGGCTCGAGGGGCTAGATGGCCTACTCCTGCTCCTATTTCTTATGTTCTTAAAGATGTGCGGGTTAAGTGAATTGGCCGTGCTAAATTCTCCCTCAGTGAACCCGAACAGAGACCGGAGTGTGGCGATTAGGGGAATTTCACAGTAACTTCACTGCAGTGTTAATGTAAGCCTACTTGTGACTAATAAATAAACTTTACTTTACTTTACTTTTAATATCCTGAAAGAGTGTGTTGAGGAGTGCACGGGCAAGGTTGTCTGGCACTAGGACTGTGCGACAATTACCTCTTTTCTTCCTATAATCCTTTCATTTATAATGGAGATATACACTGCGTGGTGTCCGCTTGTCACGGTTAATATGAGTCGTGGCAGGGAGGTGGGTGGGTGTAAATGCTGTGGCCCAATGAGTCCTCACAGCTGGTGAGGAAAACCCCCTTCAAACTATTGATGTGGTGTAGTTTGTTCCTGTAGTTTGGGGGTCACTGAATCTCTGACGGACCCCTGTAAAGGTGTAGACAGGGCGCATACCCTGGGAAAAGACATGAGCCGGAATTCTCCGGCCGTTCACACCGGCGGGATTCTCCGGTCCTGCTGGCAGCGTACCCCTGCCCATGGGTTTCCCGCCAGCGTGAGGTGACATTAATGGGAATTCCCATTGACAGCAGCGGGACCAGAGAATCCCGCCAGTGAACAACGCACCACCTCCCGCCGGCAGGAAACATCCGGCTGGGAGGCCGGAGAATCTCACCCATTGTTTTACTCATAGAATTCCTACAGTGCAGAAGGAGGCCATTCGGCCCATCGAGTCTGCACCGAACACAATCCCACCCAGGCCCTATCCCCATAATCCCTATACATTTACTCCAGCTAGTCCCCCTGACACTTAGGGGCAATTTAGCATGACCAATCAATCTAACCCACACATCTTTGGACTGTGGAAACCGGAGCACCCGGAGGAAACCCACACAGACACGGGGAGAATGTGCAAGCTCCACACAGACAGTGACCCAAGCTGGGAATCGAACCCGACTTCCTGGTGCTGTGAGGCAGCAGTGCTAACGACTGTGCCACCGTGCCACCCCTATTGATTTTATTTGTATTGATTTGATTTATTATTGTCACATGTATTAACATACAGTGAAAAGTATTGTCTCTTGCGCGCTATACAGACAAAGCATACCGTTCATTGAGAAGGAAAGGAGAGAGTGCAGAATGTAGTGTTACAGTCATAGTTAGGATGTAGAGAGAGATCAACTTAATGTGAGGTAAGTCCATTCAAAAGTCTACACAGCAGCAGGGAAGAAGCTGTTCTTGAGTCGGTTGATACGTGACCTCAGACTTTTGTATCTTTTTCCCAACGGAAAAAGGTGGAAGAGAGAATGTCCAAGGTATGTTCTACCTTGGTTTGTCCTTCCAAAGTGCAATACCTCACACTTGTCTGCATTAAACTCCATCTGCCATTTTTCAGCCCATTTTTCTAGCTGGTCCAAATCCCTCTGCAAGCTTTGAAAACCTTCCTCACTGTCCACTACACCTCCAATCTTTGTATCATCAGCAAATTTGCTGATCCAATTTACCACATTATCATCCAGATCATTGATATAGATGACAAACAACAATGGACCCAGCACTGATCCCTGTGGCACACCACTAGTCACAGGCCTCCACTCAGAGAAGCAATCCTCTACTACCACTCTCTGGCTTGCAATGTCGAATCCAATTTACTACCTCCCCATGTATACCTAGTGACTGAACCTTCCTAACTAACCTCCCATGCGGGACCTTGTCAAAGGCCTTACTGAAGTCCATGTAGACAACATCCACTGCCTTCCCTTCATCCACTTTCCTGAGTGATAAAATGTTAGCCGTGTATTCGGCCTAATCTGAAAGTTGGCACCTCCGACAGTGTAGCACTCCTTCAGTACTGCTTTGGGGCATCGGGTGAGAATTTTGTGCTAAAGTCTGTGGGGTGGGAGTTGTACCCACCACCTATCCGACTCAGACTTGACCCAAAGCTGACATGGTGCTTTCTATGGTTTGGTAACATTGTAGTGAGAACATTGTAGTGTTCAATTGTTCCGTGTTTGATTATGTGGGTCTAGTAATTGATCTACACTCACTGTGCTTGATTGGTTAAGCCTGGGTGTGGGTGTAGAGCAAAGTAATCAGACACCACAGAAGCTACTCGAAGTTGAGCAGTGGGCATGGGTGCGGACATTTTGTGATTGTAGAGATACTCTAGTACATAAACCTCTTGCATCTTACAAATGAGAGTCATTCCTACATAGCTCTGTGCTGTGCAACAAACTGGCAAAACACGACAAATATATTGGAATTATTAGGTGTTATTATGATAAGTGAGGTTTCATTACTAGTTATCAGGATTGTTTACTTTCTGCGTTTTTTATTAATTCTTACCACGAGTCACTGAGATTGCAATGATTTGAAAATAATAAGCGTTAAGAAAATGACTGGAATTTGCCACTAATGAGAAAAACACTACAAATATCCTCACTAATATATCTGGTGATATGTTTTAATTTAAAGCACTTTCCCTGCAGTGGGATGCTGTGGATTGCATACACATGATTTGCAAACCCTGCATAACTCCATCGACCAAATGATCCAGAACTGACCTCGTCATGTTAATTAGTCACATGTTAATGTGAGTTACCTTCAGAAAGGCATAAGCTGACAACAGGAGGCAACACAGCAGTTACCAGATTCCAATCTAGATTCCCAGGGCCGTGACACCAGACGGGATCGAGGATACCACTTTGTGGCAGGCAGGATTTTTAGAGGAACAGATCTGGGCTCCCTCTGTGTGCATCCCCTCTCCTGTCCCTGTGCACCCGTTAAGTGTACTCGACATAACCGATTGCGTTGGAGGACCAGCGGATGCTGATCAGCCATAGTGCCTTCCACAGTCAAATAGCTCACCAGTCCGCTGGACCCGCGAATGAAGAATAGCCTCTTGGACGAGATTCCCAAAGGGTTTGATTTGATTTATTATTGTCACATGTATTAGCATACAGTGAAAAGTATTGTTTCTTGCACGCTATACAGACAAAGCACACCGTTCATAGAGAAGGAAAGGAGAGAGTGCAGAATGTAGTGTTACAGTCATAGCTAGGGTGTAGAGAAAGACCAACTTAATGTGAGGTAGGTCCATTCAAAAGTCTGATAGCAGCAGGGAAGAAGCTGTTCTTGAGTCGGTTGGTACGTGACCTCAGACTTTTGTATCTTTTTCCTAACGGAAGAAGGTGGAAGAGAGAATGTCCGGGGTGCGTGGGGTCCTTAATTATGCTGGCTGCTTTGCCGAGGCAGCAGTATAGACAGAGTCAATGGATGGGAGGCTGGTTTGCGTGATGGATTGGGCTACATTCATGACCTTTTGTAGTTCCTTGCGGTCTTGGGCAGAGCAGGAGCCAAACCAAGCTGTGATACAACGAGAAAGAATGCTTTCTATGGTGCATCGATAAAAGTTGGTGAGAGTCGTGGCTGACATGCCAAATTTCCTTCGTCTTCTGAGAAATTAGAGGCATTGGTGGGCTTTCATAACTATAGTGTTGGCATGGGGGGGATCAGGACAGGTTGTTGGTGATTTGGACACCTAAAAGCTTGAAGCTCTCGACCATTTCTACTTCATCCACACAAATTTCTACCACATAAAAGGGTGGTAATTCTCGTGGAATGACCAAGCCAGAGTCAGCACCTTAACACGACGTTCAGTAGGTTGGGTAAAAGCGGAAGTGGAAAGGAATCTCAAGCAGGATTACAGACATATTCAAATGGGCACTAAGACTCTTTATTTCCTGCTTGCACTTGGCACGGGGCAGGATGTCCCTCATCGTTACTGGGGCTTGTGATGGGCAACCAAGACTGGAGACTGGCAGCATCAAGTTCTTAAACTGCGTTGAAGGAAAGTATTTTCACCTGGGGAAGTGCAATACATTATGACGCTCATGGGCATCTGGTACTAATTTAACCTGAGACAGCAATTGGGTGATCCCTCCTAGCTCTGGGGCCTGGCTTGCATTACAGAGTTACTCTCAGAAGTCAGCGAAGAGTATCGCTGCTTAGATTTCAGGACCTCGGGGTCATTAGTTTGTGAACAGAGGTTTTTGTTCTGCTGAGCCACTAAGTTCTGAGTGGCTGGCATTTTGGATTGAGTGTTCCTTGGTTTGGGGAACTGTGAGCAATACGGGACTGTAGGGGAACTCAGTGCAGTGCAGACACGAGTGATGTCTAGCAGATCCTGTTTGAAACACTCAACTTGCTCAGTAAGTATTGCAATTGGTTCCTTTGGGAATAACTGGTCACAGTATTGAAATCTGGATTAATAACGGCAGATTGGAGCTTCAATTTCTCAGTTGAGTGAATACAAACAGCCCTGTGTAGACATACATATAAAGTTATTGTGGTTGCTGAGAGGTCATGTGTTATAATTCAATGGGGTGTTCTATTTTCCTCACTGAGTTTCCTGCACTTAGGAACAGGAGGAGACCATTCAGCCCTTTGAGGCTGCTTCGCTCTTCAGTTAACGCGACTGTCTTGGCTCCACATCCCTTGAGACCCTCCCCTTGCTTGGAAGTTTTGACTTTCATGGGGTCCAGCACGCCTTCAGTCTCTAAGTGGTTATTCTCCATGTGTGAACCGAACGGGTATTGGTGGGCAATTTGACCCAGGGGAGCATCGCATTTAACCCAAGGCATTTATAGTTTGCAGAGTTTAGCCATGATCCAACTGAATGGTGGAACAGGTTCAAGGGACTCCTGCTTTCCCTGTGTTTCCAGGAGCTGCTACTGGGCAGCGGATAGAGACCTGAATGAATTTGAATTCACAGGGAGCATCTGCATGGTCTAGTGGACATAGCCCAGAGGAGGAGAAGGTTGGGGGAATGAGCACGTAATCAGTTAGTACTCACACCAAGAACTTCTAGGCTTCTCTCAGTGGCTGTCCTATGGTGGGTGCACATCCCAGTTACAGAATCTTCATTGAGCAGTTAGGGAGGCCACCCAGGAAATTCTCAATGTCTTTCTAGTTCACTCTGCTGCCACTTTGCTACGTGTACCCAGGTTATGGACAGTGGGTCTGGAGTACAGAGAGTGGAATATTATGTTACAGTCATATATAGAACAAAAAACAAAGAAAAGTACAGCTCAGGAACAGGCCTTTCGACCCTCCAAACCCGTGCCGATCATGATGCCCCAACTAAAAAGAAAACTTTTGCCCTTACTCAGTCCGTATCCCTCAGACCCTCCCTATTCATGTACCCATCCAGATGCCTCTTAAATGTTGCTAATGTGCCTGCTTCCCCCACCTCCTCTGGCACCTTTCTCAGCCTTTATCATCACCATTTCCATTCCCTTTGCCCAATTCCAACCCCCTCCCGCACCCCCATAGTATAAACCGTGTCCTATTTTCTTTGTCTTCAGCTCTGACGAAGTGTCATCCAGACTCGAAACGTTGGCTCTATTCTCTCTCCACAGACGCTGTCAGACCCGCTGAGATTTTCCGACATTTTCAGTTTTGGTTTCAGATTGCAGTGTCTGCGGTATTTTGCCTTTAACTTGCTTGAATGGAAAAGGACCAACAAACTGTGATCCGATACCCATGTCTCACTGACCTGCCTAGAGCTAACCAATTGTCAGATGCCTGTTAAAGGGTTGTCTCTTCGTTACTTGATAAGAAATAAGGACAAGTGATGAAGTAAAGGAACTTGTGTCAAATCCCATTACACCTTGCTGATTTGTCATGGTTCATTCAAAGTTTTGACGAAGGGTCATCTGGACTCGAAACGTCAGCTCTTTTCTCTCCTCACAGATGCTACCAGACCGGCTGAGATTTTCCAGCATTTTCTCTTTTTGTCTCTGAAAGAGCATCTTAGCCAGGCCCACCCCCTGCCCTATCCCCATAACCCTGCACATTTACCACGGTCAATCCACCTAGCCTACACATCCCGGGACACTAAGGGGCAATTTAGCATGGCCAATCCACCTATCTTGCACATCTTTGGACTGTGAGAGGAAACCAGAGCACCCAGAGGAAACCCACGCAGACATTGGGGAGACCGTGCAAACTCCACAAAGAGAGTTACCCCAGGCCGGAATTGAACCCAGGTCCCTGGCGCTGCGAGGTAGCAGTGCTAACCACTGTGCCAACTTTGTCCAGCATGCCCTGGCCCTGTCACGGGTGGGCCAAGGGTGCAGGTGGGACAGTCTTTAAATTTTCCTGTTGCACCTGCAACAATGACCGTTGGTATAGGTGCTGGAAAATCCCAGCCCTTGTGTCCGCTTATGGATGTTTAAATGGTGCTGTACAAATACAGGTTGTTGTTGTATTGCTGATCTATTTGATGTCTAGCTGGCCTGGCCTGAAGACAAACTCATGGTCCAACGGCAAAAAAAAAAAACCCTGATCCACAAACCACCCTTTTCCCTTTCAGTTTCCTGTGAAAAAAAATAAATTATTCTCACGGCAAAGACCAAAGTTTAATGGAGCTGCAAGTATATCATAAATAACGACATCTTTTAGGCAGCAAGCTCTAAGTGTTTTCGAGTTGGAAACTGCATTATTAAAGTAACGCAGACCCTTGATGTGATAGCTGAAGGTCAGTACATTTTCTAGCACGTAACAGGATAGCACATTCCATTTTTCACCATTCAAACTGCAATCAGTTATTTATGTGGAACGGCCATAAATATGAATAGGCTTTTAAAGAATAATATTTCTGCTGTAATTGCTGGGATGTTTGGAGAGGAGCGAGTCTATCTGAAAGTGTTAAGGGTCCTTCCCTAATGTACTGTCTCCTCATGGCATTTACCCCTTGGGAGCCAGTTGCCTTTCAGTAAATTGCCTGTACGTCACCATCTGGAAGTTCCCCTCCAAGTCACCTTCCTGGCTTGGAAACATATGTCGCTGCCCCTTCACTGTCACTGGGTCAAAATCCTGGAACTCCCGCCCTAACAGCACTGTGGATGTGCCTACACTGCATGGACTGCAGCGGTTCAAGGAGGCAGCTCACCGCTACCTTCTCACGGGCAATTAAGAGCCAACGCCCACAAAAGGATAAGAAAACGTGGCCAAGTGTGAACTCAATTAAGAGCTTGAATCCAGCACTCTGTTCAAACACCATTCCTAGACATGCACTTGCCAATGGGATTTGAACTCAGATTCTCTGGAGAGTCATTGGTCAGACTTTTAGCGCCTCGCAGGCTTGCAGAAGGGAATTCTCCATTGGCCTCGGGTGGGATTTTCCAGCCTCGCCTGAGCAAGGTCGTAAAATCCCACCCATTGTGTATATTTAAGGCTGAGATTGATAGATTTTCATAGAAATCATAGAAACCCTACAGTGTAGAAAGAGGCCATTCGGCCCATCGAGTCTACACCGACCACAATCCCACCCAGGCCCTACCCCCATATCCACCCGCTAATCCCTCTAACCTACCCATCTCAAAACACTAAGGGGCAATTTTAGCACGGCCAATCAACCTAACCCACACATCTTTGGACTGTGGGAGGAAACCGGAGCACCCGGAGGAAACCCACGCAGACACGAGGAGAATGTGCAAACTCCACACAGACAGTGACCCAAGCCGGGAATCGAACCCAGGTCCCTGGAGCTGTGAAGCAGCAGTGCTAACCACTGTGCTACCGTGCCGCCCGGTAAGGGATCAGTAAGGGAATTGAGGGTTACGGGGGAAAGGCAAGAAAGGGGACGTGAGGAATGTTGGATCAACCATGATCCTACTGAATGGCAGGCCAGGCTCGAGGGGCCGAACGGCCTACTCCTGTTCCTATTTCTTATGGTCTTATGGATTGGCCTTTAGATTACTGGCCAATAACATCAGCCCTGTGCCACCATATTAATGCACAGTGGCAAACAAAATCAACCCTCCCACTCCCCTCCCTGTACGCTTCTTGGGTTCAACTTGGTTGCAAAAGAATCTTTATTGAGCTGAACCAAGTTTTGAGACAATGTTCTACCGAGTACACAGAGCAACAGCAAGTCATTCACCCAGCTCCCCCCTAGAGAGCTAAACAATACTTCCCACTTTCCCTCCGGATGGACAGCGTAACCTTCATTTATCCCGTCATTTTGCATCTCCCGAGCCATGAATTGTGAAGGAAAGTGTAAGCTTTTTGTAGGACTCCAGTCACACACAACATCCCTTCATTGTCCACTTTCTTCGTTAATCTGCTAATGGCTGCCGTGTTTGCTTGTGATACAGACTACCTCCTTATCTGGGATACTACTGGCCCCTTATTCAGCATTCCTTACTAACAAAGGACATTTGCTTCCTGACAAAGCTTTATCAAATGCTGTTGTGTATTTGGAGAATGACATTCAGGAACACTCAATAAATGAACGTAAATATATAGTGGTGTGTTCTCGCTCATGCCTGTTGCTTCTCTGTTTCCCACTCTACGTCACTTCCTTACATCCATTACTACAGCAAGGCTCCATGGTGAGCCAAAAAAACCAAATATGTAACATTTCCTCCCCCCCCTTAATTTGAACCTCCCCAAAACAAGTGTTGTGAAGTTGAGTTTGTGAAGTGTGGTCCCTTGAAAAGCTGGTTTTGTGTTCCCTGCTTGGATGTTTAAAATGCAGGCGCCTACAGGGTACACAGATTGCAACATTTGTTACAAGGACCAAGCATCAGGGTTGCCTTGGTAACAGACTTTGCAGGCTTTTGAATTTTGACAGCCTATCAGTTTAAAGAGAACACTCAGCTATCAGGAACCTATCAAATTTGAATTTGCTGTTGTTGACAACACCAGACCAATCCTGGTGTAGGAAAATTATTCAGTCATCAGAGGTATAAAGAGGAACTCAACTGCCTGCCTGGTGTTCAGTTCAGTTCAACTGAAGAGCTGTCACCTTTAAACACCTAGAGAGGGCAAGAGAGGCTCCCTGCCAGCTTAGAATATCTCTAAAGAGAACTATCTAACAAAGGGTACCAAAATCAGAAAGAGCTTATGGGCAGCGGAATCGAGAGAAGAACTCCAAAGGTTTTCCAAAGCCAGGACACCTGGTTGTATATTTTTTGAGAGTAACTAAATTTTTGTTATTATATTATTTGGGCAATGAATGGACCTTGTATTTATTTGAACAGCATTCCAGAAGTATATTACTTAAATCCACATGTTACTTGTTTAGTTAAAGTTCCTGATTGGTTACATAAACAAATTTAATTGTCCACTTAAAGCGAGTGTCGGATATTTCTGTTAATGAACCTCTAAACGTTAGTGAAGAACAGTTCACACCTTCCCTAACACTTTTAACAGATTATGAAGTGAGGTAGTCCTCTTTGGGGAATTCGGCGTGGCTTCTCAAAAGGGAATCAACCTCTGCGTCATAACACAAGTTCAAGAAGAACAGTAGCCAATGAGCTAGTCACTACTGTAAATTCAGATGGTCTGGAGGTTGTCGCTCTTGGAACGGTTAATGGCGAATCTCTGATGTTTTCAACTTCACACTGATGTCAGCGGTGGTTGGTTTAACTGAAGTTGACATGTGAACTGGAGGTTGTCTCTGCACTTGAACAGAGGCTGAGGTATTGACTTTCTCAATGGTGTCTGGTGATATGGGGGTTGCAGCAAAGTCCTGGTACGGCTGAACATGAATTCTCAACAGGCCTCTTCCCATTGATACACTTACAGAATATCTTGGCAATTTCCCTACTTTTACCAGCCTGTACTTTCTCATATCCCCTCTTTTGCTCTCCTAATTGCTTTCTTAAGCTCCACACTTCACTTTCTGTACACCACTATGGCCTCCGCTGACTTGCTCCCCTTCTACCTGTTAAACGCCTCTCTTAATCCGTCCTGAATACTCCGAGACATCCAGAGTTCTCTGGGCATTTTGCTTCTACATTTCACTCGAAAGGGAACACGTGGGGCCTGTACTCTTCCCACTCCCCGCCCGCCCACCCCCCCCCCCCCCCCCCACCCCCAACTGCTGTAGATTTCTCCATGCAAAACTGTTCCTAGTCTACTTTGGCCTGACCCTGCTTTATTTTAATAAAATCTGCCTTCCCTCAATCCAAAACATGTTTTTTGTAGACCATCTTTCTCCTTCTCCGTAACAAACTTAAATCGTACTATATTGTGATCGCTATCACTAAAATGCTCCCCCACTGCTACATCTGACACCTGTTCAGTTTCATTCCCCAGAATTAGGTCCAGCAGTGCGCCATCCCTTGTTGGACCTTCTACAGTTCGACATAAATAACTCTCCTGAATATGATTCAAGAAATCTGCCCCTCTAAACCTTTTACACTATGACCATTTCAATTAATGTTGGGGATAATATTACCCTATTATTATTTTTATATACCTCAGTGAATTGTCGACATACCTGCTTCTCTATTGTCCGCTTACTGTTTGGGGACTTATAATACAAACTCAGCAATGTGACTGTCCCCTTTTTATTCCTATGGTCTACCCACAAAGCCACATTTGAAGACCCCTCCGAGACATCGTCTCTCCTTGCTGCAATAAAGGAATCCTTAATTAATAATGCGGCACCACCTCCACCTTTGCACCCTCCCCTGTCACGCCTGAAGGTCCTATACCACAGAATGTTGAGTTGCTAATCCTACCCCTCCCTCAACCACATCTCTGTGATGCCCTTAACTCATTAGCCTTACTTATAAAGCATTAAAGTAGAGGCCATCCAGCCTCTCCTTACTCCCTTGGAACTCCACATGGCTGAACTCTCTCTGTCCTGGTTCCTTTATTATAATTACTATAGTATGCCGTGTCCATATTATACTAACGCTCTGTGTCCCTTCCTCCTGCTGAACTAGTTTACACTCCTCCCAACAGCACTGGAAAACCATCCACAAGAATGTTGGTCCCGTCCAGGTTCAGATGCAGACCGTCCACTTTGTACATGTCCCACCTTCCCCAGGAACAGTCCCAATGATCCAGGAATGTAAAACCCTCCCTCCTACATCAACTCTTAAGCCATGCATTCATCTGCCCTATCCTCCTATTTCTGTGCTCGCTAGCATGAGGCAGTGGAAGTGCTCCAGAGATTACTGGCTCTGAGGTGCCTAGCTCCCTGAATTCTTGAAGGAAGACTTCATGCTTCATTCTACCTATATCATTGGTACCATCATGTACCATGACCTCTGACTTATCACCCTTCCCCTATAGGATGCCCTGGAGCCATTCAGTGGCATCCCTGACCCCAGTGTTGTGGGAAGTTTACCACCGGAGTCAGACTGGAGTTTCAATAACACAGTTTTATTTCGGACACGAAGCTTCGGGAGAAAACACTGGTACTCTGCAGCACTTGTCAGCTACCTTCTCAATTACACAATGGCAGTTGATCATTTTTATACCTTTTAGACAATAGGCAGTGCGGACATTAGCCGTTTAACATGTCGTTATAAGTTGAGTAGGCAGATTACGGACATCGGTAGTTAACACATCGTTACAAGCAGACAGGTACAGACATGGGCAGTTAACATAGCATTGTTCATAGAATGGATACATTACCTCTATCAATGACTGGTTTCGATCTATACATTCAGTGGCTAATATTGTTGCATTTATGTATTTATGTTCCCATCTGTGGCTGATCTTATTATCAGACTTATTGTTCTGGGTCTGCCCTTATCTTAAAGTGCCTCAAGCTCTGACTAGCTTCCTGCAGCATTTCAGTTACTGCATGTTTTAACTTTAAGTAACTGTCTGTGCTAAAAGCCAGTGCCTGTTAATGTCCCCTTCCCAGGTAACCATTTCTTTAATTCCCCCACAACACCAGCCAATATCCTCATTGCCAGTTTTGTTTTGTATTTGGAGAATGACATTCAGAACCACTCAGTAAACGAAAGTAACGTTATTGTAAACGCAAAATACTGCGGATGCTGGAATCATAAACAAAAACAGAAAAATGCTGGAAAATCTCAGCACATCTGCCAGCATCTGTGGAGAGAGAATAGAGCCAATGTTTCGAGTCTGGATGACCCTTCGCCAGCTCTGATGAAGGTCATCTGGACTGGAAACGTTGGCTCTATTCTCTCTCCACAGATGCTATTAGACCTGCTGAGATTTTCCAGCATTTTTCTGTTATTGTGTGTGTATAACTTTATTGTGGTGTGTTCTGACTCATATACCTGCAGCTTCTCAGTTTCCCGCTCTATATTGCATTACATCACTTCCTTGCATACCTTACTACAGCAGGGCTCAATGATGAGTCACAAGGAACAAATATGTTTAAATCACGGGTAGATAGTTTTCTGATCGGTAAGGGAATTAGGGGATATGGGGAGCAGGTGGGTAAGTGGAACTGATTCGCTTCAGATCAGCCATGATCTTGTTGAATGGCGGGGCAGGCTCGAAGGGCCAGATGGCCTACTCCTGCTCCTATTTCTTATGTTCTTATGTTCTTATGGGGGGCGGCACGGTGGCACAGTGGTTAGCACTGCTGCCTCACAGCGCCAGGGACCCGGGTTTGATTCCCGGCTTGGGTCACACTCTGTGCGCAGTTTGCACATTCTCCCCATGTCTGCGTGGGTTTCCTCCGGGTGCTCCGGTTTCCTCCCACATTCTGAAAGATGTGCTGGTTAGGTGCATTGGCCATGCTAAATTCTCCCTCAGTGTACCCGAACAGGCGCCGGGGTGTGGCGACTAGGGGGATTTTCACGGTAACTTTATTGCAGTGTGAATGTATGCCTGCTTGTGACACTAATAAATAAACTAAACTAAAAAATGCCATTCAGAAGAACTCTGGGAATGAGCAACCTGGTGATTTGAGGTTTCAGGACATGTTCACAAGTCATTTACAAGTGAAATGAAAGCAGAAACTTTAATGACGTGAGTTGAAAGCAGATCCTAATCGTGTGAATGAATGTAGCTAAGGATAGGGAATCTGGCACCTCCTGTTCACCCTGTGTTTAGCCCGAATGCTTTATATCAATGCTCACTGCTAACATATTAATCTTTTGCATTCTTTTGTTACAGGAAGCACTGGGATCTAAAGATGAAGAACCCCAAAGCCAGGTAATGCTTACTCTGATTTTCAAAGGCACATCAAACATTTCTGTTTGAACAGCAGGCAGTCAGTAAACCCTCTCTGTGACCTTGCAATGCTGAATTAATTTCGCACTTTGACAGCCAGACTGAAATCTTTTATAAAGCTTGTGAGGATACAGAAGGTTTGCATTAGTCTCGAGCTAAATGTGAAACGTTTGGAGTACAGGAGCAGAGTTTATTAAGTGTTAATGACATTATGGTGTGACCTATTTAATAACTAATTACTTAACTGGAAAAGTATTTAAAAACAAAGAACAAAGAAAATTACAGCACAGGAACAGGCCCTTCAGCCCTCCAAGCCTGCACCAGCCATGCTGCTTGACTTAACTAAAACCCCCTACCCTTCCGGGGACCGTATCCCTCTATTCCCATCCTATTCATGTATTTGTCAAGACGCCCCTTAAAAGTCACTATCGTATCTGCTTCCACGACCTCCCCCCGGCAACGAGTTCCAGGCACCCACCAACCTCTGTGTAAATAACTTGCCTCGTACATCTCCTTTAAACCTTGCCCCTCTTACCTTGAACCTGTGCCCCCTAGTAATTGACTCTTCGACCCTGGGAAAAAGCTTCTGACTATCCACTCTGTCCATGCCTCTCATAATCTTGTAGACTTCTATCAGGTCTCCCCTCAACCTCCGTTGTTCCAGTGAGAACAAACCAAGTTTCTCCAACCTCTCCTCATAGCTAATGCCCTCCATACCAGGCAACATCCTGGTAAATCTTTTCTGTACCCTCTCCAAAGCCGCCACATCTTTCTGGTAGTGTGGCGACCAGAATTGAACACTATATTCCAAGTGCGGCCTAACTATGGTTCAATAAAGCTGCAAAATGACTTGCCAATTTTTAAACTCAATGCCTCGGCCATTGAAGGCAAGCATTTATGGGGACTTGTTTCAGTTACTGCTGTGTAAATACGAGTGACCTTCTCCCTCAGGATGTTCTTCATCTGCGAATCATGGTAATGTGTGTAGTGACCTATTCTAGCTCGGTGCTGTACAGAGTTGCCAAACCTGGTTGGATATATCTCATGATGTGGAGATACCGGCGTTGGACTGGGGTGAACACAGTAAGAAGTTTCACAACACCACTCCTTCGTCAGAAGCAGCGCTCCAAAAGCTTATGGTATTTGCTACCAAATAAACCTGTTGGACTTTAACCTGGTGTTGTGAGACTTCTTACTGGATATATCTCCACAGTCTCGTTGACATGATGCCCCCATTCTCCTGCCATCTGTAAACTTCTGCATTCTTCCTCATGGCACACTGCCTTCTCAAGCCCATTTGGAGTGTTGTGAGCAGTTTTGGGCCCCGTATCTAAGGATGGATGTACTGGCCTTGGAAAGGGTCCAGAGGAGGTTCACAAGAATGACCCCTGGAATGAAGAGCTTGTATGAGGAACGGTTGAGGACTCTGGGTCTATACTTGTTGGAGTTTAGAAGGATGAGGGGGGATCTTATTGAAACTTACAGGATACTGCGAGGCCTGGATAGAGTGGACGTGAAGAGAATGTTTCCACTAGTAGGAAAAACTAGAACCACCTCAGGCGAAAGGGACGATCCTTTAAAACAGAGATGAGGAGGAATTTCTTCAGCCAGAGAATAGTGAATCTGTGGAACTCTTTGCCGCAGAAGGCTGTGGAGGCCGGGTCATTGAGTGTCTTTAAGACAGAGATAGATAGGTTCTTGATTAATAAGGGGATCAGGGGTTATGGGGAAAAGGCAAAGCCAACTGGGATGAGAACAGAATATTCAGTAGCAGAGGTTTCTTCAACAGCACCTTCCGAACCCACTACCTAGGTGAACAAAACCAGCAGGCACATGGGAGAAACATCAGCACCTCTCAGCTTCCCCCCAAGCCACTCACCATCCTGACTTGGAAATATATTGTTGCTCCTTCATTGTTGCTGGGTCAAATTCTTAGAATGCCCTACCTAACTGCACTGTGGGTGTACCTACACCACAAGGGCTGCCGCAATTCAATAACTATCAATAACCATCACTGGAGAAAAAAGTGCTCGGGAAACTAATAGGGTTAAAAGCCGATACATCCCCTGGGCCAGATGGGTTACCACCCAGGATACTAAAGGAAGTGGAAGATTTTTTAAAAATTCATTCAAGTTGTGACATGGCCATCCCTGGCTGGCCAACATTTATTGCCCATCCCTAATTGCCCTTGAACAGAACGGCTTGCTGGGTCATTTCAGAGTCAACCACATTGCTGTGGCTCTGGAGTCACATGTAGGCTAGACCAGGTAAACATGGCAGATTTCCTTCCCTGAAGGACAATACACATCTCTTTAACCTGTGTTTAATGTTCCCTCCAACCACATTATCTGTACCTTTTAAGACCTGGCTGGCTGTAGAGATTTGCATTCTAATTAGTATTCTGTAACTTGATTTCTGTGTCTGTGCACTGTTGGAGAACAGAGACCACTCCATCTGACGAAGGAGCAGTGCTCCGAAAGCTTATGGTATTTGCTACCAAATAAACCTGTTGGACTTTAACCTGGTGTTGTGAGACTTCTTACTGTGCTTACCCCAGTCCAACGCCGGCATCTCCACATCAGGACATTAGTGAACCAGATGGGTTTTGGAAAACTGCCAATGCAACACCCTAACGGCACGGTGGCACAGTGGTTAGCACTGCAGCTTCACAGCGCCAGGGACTCGGGTTTGATTCCTGGCTTGGGTCACTGTCTGTGTGGAGTTTGCACGTTCTCCCTGTGTCTGTATGGGTTTCCTCCGGGTGCTCCGGTTTACTCCCACACTCCAAAGATGAGCAGGTTAGGTGGATTGGCCATGCTGAATTCTCCCTTGTTGTAAGCCTACTTGTGACAATAATAAGTAAACTTTAAAAACTTTAAAACTTGAATTCAAAAAGGGAGGAGAGAAAAAAACAAGTAACTATAGGCCAGTTAGCTTAACTGCTGTCATGGGAAAATGTTCGAGTCTATTATAAAGATGTGATAGCAGAACATTTAGAAACACATAACATAATCAAACAGAGTCAGCTTGGCTTCATGGTGCCTCACAAACATATTAGAATTCTTTGAGGTGGTAATGAGCAGGATAGATAAAGGAGAACCAGTAGACGTAATATACTTGGATTTTAAAAAAGCGTTTGATAAGGTATCACATAAAAGGATACTTAATAAGAAAATAGCCCATGGAGTTGGGGGTGTGGATAGAGGATTGGCTAACTGATAGAAGACAGAGAGTTGGGCTAAGTGGGTCTTTTCAGGATGGCAACCTATAACTAGTGGAGTGCCACAGGGATCAGTGCTGGGTCCACAAATATTTACAATATATGAATATGTGAATGACTTGGACGAGAGAAGTGAATGTACCATTGCCAAAGTTTGTGGAAAAATAAATGGGAAGGCAAATGGCTGACATAGAGTCTACGGAGAGATATACACAGGTTAGGTGAGCAAAACCTTGACAGATGGAATATAATGTAGGAAGAATGAAGGAGCTGAATATTATTTAAATGGAGAAAGTCTGCAGAAAGCTGCAGCACAGCGGGATTTGGGGTCCTCGTGCATAAACCACAACAACGTGGCATGTACGTTTAGCAGGTAATAGGGAAGGCAAATGGAATGTTGGCTTTTATTTCAAAGGGGATGGAATATAAAAATAGGGAAGTCTTGCTAAAACTATACAAGGCACTCGTTAGATCACTCTTGGAATACAGTTTTGGTTCCCTTATCTAAGGAAAGATGCACTGGCATTGGAGGCAGTCCAGAGAAGGTTCACTAGGGTATGGAGGGATTTTCTTATGAGGAGAGGTTGTGTAGGTTGGGCCTGGACTCATTGGAGTTTAGAAGAATGAGAGGTGGCTTATTGAAACATATAGGGGCTTGACAGGGGAGATTCTGAGAACAAAGAACAAAGAACAATACAGCACAGGAAACAGTCCCTTCAACCCTCCAAGCCCGCGCCGCTCCCTGGTCCAAACTCGACCATTCTTTTATATCCCTCCATTCCCACTCTGTTCATGTGGCTATCTAGATAAGCCTTAAATGTTCCCAGTGTGTCCGCCTCCACCACCTTGCCCAGCAGCGCATTCCAGGCCCCCACCACCCTCTGTGTAAAATATGTCCTTCTGATATCTGTGTTAAACCTCCCCCCCCCTCACCTTGAACCTATGACCCCTCGTGAACGTCGCCACCGACCTGAGGAAAAGCTTCCCACCATTCACCCTATCTATGCCTTTCATAATTTTATATACCTCTATTAGGTCACACCTCGTCCTCCGTCTTTCCAGTGAGAACAACCCCAGTTTACCCAATCTCTCCTCATAACTAAGCTCTTCCGTACCAGGCAACATCCTGGTAAACCTCCTCTGCACTCTCTCTAAAGCCTCCACGTCCTTCTGGTTGAGAAGTTGTTTCATCTTATGGGAGAATCTGGGACCAGAGGGCAGAATCTCAGCGTAAAGGGTTGCCTATTTAAGACAGAGACGAGGAGGAATTTCTTCTCTCAGAGGGGAGTGAATCTGTGGAATTCTTTACCGCAGAGGGCTGTAGAGGCTGGGTCATTAAGCATGTTCAAGGCTGAGAAAGACAAATTTAGCTTGGTTGGCTGGATGGCTGGTTAGTGATGCAGAACAACACCAACAGCGCGGGTTCAATTCCCATACTGGCTGAGGTTATTCATGAGGAATAAAGGAGTCTTCACAACCTGGCCCTTTGCCTGAGGTGTGATGGTCCTCAGGTTAAATCACCACCAGTCAGCTCTCCCCCTCAAAGTGGAGAGCAGCTGATGGTCTCTGAGACTATGGCGACTTCACCATTACTTAGACATTTAATCAGTGAGGGAATCAAAGGTTTTGGGGATAAGGCGGGAAAATGGAATTGAGGATCATATCCTGGGGCAGCACGGGTGGCACAGTGGTTAGCACTGCTGCCTCACAGCGCCAGGGACCTGGGTTCAATTCCTGGCTTGGGTCACTGTACGGAGTCTGCAGATTCTCCCTGTATCTGCGTGGGTTTCCTCCGCGTGCTCCGGTTTCCTCCCACAGTCCGAAAGATATGCGGGTTAGGTTGATTGGCCGTGCTAAAATTCTCCCTCAGTGTACCCGAACAGATGCTGGAGTGTAGTGAGTAGGGGGATTTTCATTGCAGTGTTAATGTCAGCATACTTGTGACTAGTAAATAAACTTTTAAACTTTATTCATCCATCTTTGTCACCCATAATAAAACTGTTTGTGACGCGTTACTATTCAATCGGAGCGAGATTGCATCCCGTTACAGATACTGTGAATGGATTCCAAAGAAATCGAGGGGAGAACAAGTGTCTGAAAGGGGTGATGTACTGAATAAGCAGCACCTTAGTAACTGCTGTGGCAACGGTGAATAGCGAGCATAGTTTCTCCAGTGTACAGATAGCTATCTCCCTCAGCGTACCCGAGTGTGCTAACCACTGTGCCACCCGTGCTGCCCCAGGATATGATCCTCAATTCCATTTTCCCGCCTTATCCCCAGATAGTAAGAAGTCTCACAACACAACACAGGTTAAAGTCCAACAGGTTTATTTGGTAGCACAAGCTTTCGGAGTGTCACTCCTTCTTCAGGTGAGTGAGGAGTTGTATTCACAAACAGGGCATGTACAAACTCAATTTACAAGATAATGCTTGGAATGCGAGTCTTTACAGGTAATCAAGTCTTAAAGGTATATATATATGCTCTGTTTGTGAACACAACTCCTCACTCACCTGAAGAAGGAGCAACACTCCGAAAGCTTGTGTTACCAAATAAACCCGTTGGACTTTAACCTGGTGTTGTGAGACTTCTTAATGTGCTTACCCCAGTCCAATGCCGGCATCTCCACATCATATCCAGAGATAACTATGGTTGGTATAACTGGGTTGCAATAAGGCGGACAGTGTGATTGGAGGCACAGGAAGTGGTGGCCGTATTTGTCATTCTCTGCCTCTGCTTTATGTTTGAAAGGTTGTCCTCGGTCATCAAGAAAAAGAGTTTCTGGATCCACAAAGTGTCATGCAACGGCAACGAGTCACATCTCTCCAAGTGCACGATCCAGGCTTCTGCCGGGAAGAATCAGCTCCCCTGTGAGAATGGGATGCACACGGTGATAAGCTGTGTGACGGGGCCTAGGTTCATACAGGAAACTGGAAGTCGCTACAGGAAGGCCTACCTAGATGAGGTACAAAATAAAAATTGATTTTATTTGATTTGATTTATTGTTGCCCCATGTATTTACATACAGTGAAAAGTATTGTTTCTTGCGCGCGATACAGACAAAGCATACCGTTCATAGAGAAGGAAAGGAGAGAGTGCAGAATGTAGTGTTACAGTCATAGCTAGGGTGTAGAGAAAGATCAACTTAATGCGAGGTAGGTCCATTCAAAGGTCTGAAGGCAGCAGGGGAGAAGCTGTTCTTGAGTCGATGGAAGAGAGACTGTCCTTAATTATGGGTACTTAATTATGCTGGCTGCTTTGCCGAGGCAGCGGGAAATGTAGATGGACTCATGGGCCGGAATTCTACTGGCACGCCCGCCCGAGGCTCGTAAGATCGCGCCCAAGGCCAATGGAGAAAGCTGTTCCGCGAGTCTCGCCCGCCCCGATTCCGTGGTGGGTGCACCAATAATATCAGGGCCATGGAGTCAAGAGGGGATGGAGGGAAAACCCATGCAGCCAGATGATTCAATCTGTTGGCAAACCTCCTGTGGTATTGTTTGCATGAAGAATCATTCAGTGTATTGGGGATCTAAGTTTCTAATGTAAACTGCCTGCCCACATTAAAGGGACTCGGCCACCCTGTATCACAACACCAGCATAGCTACAATAACCCAGCTTGGTCTCTGTCCTGTGGGTGTAAATAGGGTAAGTAAGAAGTCTCACAACACCAGGTTAAAGTCCAACAGGTTTATTTGGTCCGAAAGCTTATGGTATTTGCTACCAAATAAACCTGTTGGACTTTAACCTGGTGTTGTGAGACTTCTTACTGTGCCCACCCCAGTCCAACGCCGGCATCTCCACATCATGGTGTAAATAGGCACATTCTGCAGTTAATTCCAACCTCTCAGAATCGCTGCGGGTTTTCCCTGCGCTTACATCATTTTCACTCAACCCGAAAACCATGAAGACTATTATCTAAATCAACCATCCACCCAGTTCCTTAATCTTCATCAATTCAATTGCAACCACACTTGGAATCTGTTCCAAAAATATCCTTTGGGGGAGAAATATATGTCAGCCTCTACTTTGCAACAGTTCCAAGGTCATCCAAGCCACAATATAAATACAAGGCAGGATGCCTTGTTTTGAGAGGCCTGGACAGAGTGGACGTGGAGAGGATGTTTCCACTGCTGGGAGAGACTAGAACTCGAGGGCACAGCCTCAGAGTGAAGGGACACTCCATTAAAACTGAGATGAGGAGGGATTTCTTCAGCCAGAGGGTGGTGAATTTTGGGAACTCACTGCCACAGAAGGCTGTGGAGGCCGGGTCATTGAGTGTCTTTAAGACAGAGATAGATAGGCTCTTGATCAATAAGTGGATTTAAGGGTTACAGAGAGAAGGCAGGAGAATGGGGATGAGAATGATATCAGCCATGATTGAATGGCGGAACAGACTTGATGGGCTGAATGGCCTAATTCTGCTCCGATATCTGATAGTCCGATGATTACTGGAGGCAGATGGTGAGGGGATGGAAATAGATGGACGGGTAATGTTGTGCTGCAAGTTGGCGTGCCAGCTTGTCTTGCCCGGGCCATTTACGGCAAGGAATGGATTCTCACTCACAGGTGGCGGTTAGCTTGTTAAATTGGCTAAAAGGAATGTTCCAGTTGGCTGTGGTGCCCCTCCTCCACCCCCTCAAATGCAGTGTCAGGAGTATGACTGATGTCTGGAGTTGGCTTTCGAAGAGGTAGATTAGGGATCAGCAATCCCAGAGGGTCGGGAGGATGCTCTGGTTTACCATCACCGTAGCCACAATCACTCTGCGACGAGTTCTTCCTCCACAATGAGGGCCCGGCTTTTATCTCAGACGTTTCAAAGGTTGCTGAGAGGGAGCCTCAAGATGATCAGCTTCACGGGCCCACCCACCGCCCTCTGACCAGTACCTACCCAATCCAGGCCATAGTGCAGCACCGTGGCATAGCGGGTAGCACTGCTGCCTCACAGCGCCAGGGACCGGGGTTCGATTCCCGGCTTAGGTCACTGTCTGTGCGGGATCTGCACGTTTTCCCCGTGTCCGCGTGGGTTTCCTCCGGGTGCTCCGGTTTCCTCCCACAGTCCAAAAGACGTGCGGGTTAGGTGCATTGGCCGTGCTAAATACTCCCTCAGTGTACCTGAACAGGCGCCGGAGTGTGGCGACTAGGGGATTTTCAGAGTAACATCATTGCAGTGTTAATTAATGTAAGCTGACTTATGACACTAATAAGATTTAAAAAATCAATGTGGGTGACAGCTCACAACACACTGGGAGTTGGCACATAGAATCCTAAGTGCAGAATGAGGCCATTTGGCCCATCAGGTCTACAATGAGCACAATCCCACCCAGGCCCTATCCCCATAGCCCCATGCATTTACCCTAGCTAGTCCCCCACATTTAACCCTGGTGACGGGGTCCTGACCCGCAGTGGAAAATCCTGCCCGCTTTCATTCACTCTTTCTTTTCTTCTCTTTGACTTCTTCTGCTTTGCATCTTCAAACTTGCAGCCATTCACCATCTAAAGAGCTTTTCGCATTGGTTCCCTGGTTTTGGGGGATTTCTCAGCTATGACGACCGCTCTCCCCACATCCCTTTCTATCTGGTCACACAGAGTGATTCTGATTTGATTTGATTTGATTTATTATTGTCAGATAATAGTGGGCGGCACGGTGGCACAGTGGTTAGCACTGCTGCTTCACAGCTCCAGGGACCTGGGTTCGATTCCCGGCTTGGGTCACTGTCTGTGTGGAGTTTGCACATTGTCCTCATGTCTGCGTGGGTTTCCTCCGGGTGCTCCGGTTTCCTCCCACAGTCCAAAGATGTGCGGGTTAGGTTGATTGGCCATGCTAAAAATTGCCTTTAGTGTCCTGAGATGCGTAGGTTAGAGGGATTAGTGGGTAAATATGTAGGGATATGGGGGTTGGGCCTGGGTGGGTTTGTGGTCGGTGCAGACTCGACGGGCTGAATGGCCTCTTTCTGTACTGTAGGGTTTCTATGAATACTCTTCTAGATGTATTAGTATACAATGAAAAGTATTGTTTCTTGCGCACTATACAGACAAAACATACCATTCATAGAGAAGGAAACTAGAGAGCGCAGAATGTAAAAGAGTTAGAATGAAGTTTCAGAAGCATGGAACGAGAGTAAAAGATAGAATTAGAAGGTTTGCTTGGCGCAGCTTCCAAGAAGTCGCCTTGCTCCAGCGCCATCTTGGAAAAAGGCAGAGTGGGCAGGGGGTGAAAGTTCACAGCACCCTTGAGAAAGGAGGGAGTAAAAATTGGCACATTTCTATTTCCAAATGCCGTTAACAGCAAGAGGACCCTGGAGCAAATTCCACTTCACCACGTGGGCCGAGATTGCCGCTTGCATGTGGGAGCTCATATGGAAAAAGTGGATGTGCAGAATCACCCGTCTGTAACGCAGGCTGTCGAGTCTCTACATGTAATTAAACCAAACCAAAAATTGCTCCTTTAGAAATAACATCCAGTCAGATGCATATTAGTCTGTGTGACTTTGAACTTGGCAGATGAACGGTTTCCTGATCTCATTGGGCTTGGTCAGGACACCTCCTCGTTCCGAACAACATTAGCCAGAAGTTCATTTCACCAGAAGTCTGTTTTTATTTTTGGCCAATTAATCTCCGCCACCTCTTGGAAACTCTCCTCGCAGACTGAACTCTCTGGCAGGGAGCTGCATTGTCAGTGCTGGCTGACCACTGGAGATCTCCTTCTTGCACGCTATACAGACAAAACATACCGTTCATAGAGAAGGAAACTAGAGAGCGCAGAATGTAAAAGAGTTAGAATGAAGTTTCAGAAGCATGGAACGAGAGTAAAAGATAGAATTAGAAGGTTTGCTTGGCGCAGCTTGCAAGAAGTCGCCTCGCTCACATCATGACTTATGGGTTCATTGTATACTAACACATGCACAAGATGCCCCTGTGCTGAATGTGAGGTCATTCACTTAGACTGTGCCACTTACGGGCACAGTAAGAAGTCTCACAACACCAGGTTAAAGTCCAACAGGTTTACTTGATAGCACAAACTTCCAGGGTATTGCTCCTCTCACCTGATGAAGGAGCAGCACTCCAAAAGCTCGTGCTACCAAATAAACCTATTGGACTTTAACCTGACATTGTGAGATTACTTACTGTGCCCACCCCAGTCCAACGCTGGCATCTCCACATCATGACTTATGGGTAAGCATGGTGTATTCCCTTATTCTTCCATAGGATGTGGGCGTCACTGGCAAGGGCAGCATTTGTTGCCCATCCCTCATTGCCCTTGAACTGAGTGCCTTGCTCGGCCATTTCAGAGGGTAGCCTACTGATGACCATGAAACCATTGTCGATTGTCGGAAAAATCCATCTGGTTCACTAATGTCCTTTAGGGAAGGAAATCTGCCGTCCTTACCCGGTCTGGCCTATATGTGACTCTAGACTTACAGAAATATGGTTGACTCTGAAATGGCCTAGGAAGCCGTTCTGTTCAAGGGTAATTAAGGATGGGCAATAAATGCTGGCCCAGCCAACGATGCCCACATTCCACTGGACAAATAGAACAAAAACTTTGAGATACCCCAGAGCCATTAAAGGTGCTATATAAATGCAGCACCTTTCTTTTGATTCAGCAGGTATTTTACATTGAAATGAAAGGATGCATCGAGGATGCTTAAGCTGCCACTGAGCCTTTCACAGTTTATTTCACTTCCCTTTCTCAGCAACCCCTGGTGCGACTGAAGGGAGGAGCGCAGACTGGAGAAGGGAGAGTGGAAGTCCTGAAAAACGGCAAATGGGGGACTGTCTGTGATGATCGCTGGAATCTGGTAGCGGCCAGCGTGGTGTGCCGTGAGCTGGGTTATGGCACTGCGAAGGAGGCGCTAATGGGAGCATTTCTTGGCCAAGGTCAGTGTTACGTGGTGCGAGGGAGGAAACATGGAAAACAGGTGCAGGAGGAGGCCATTCAGCCCTTCGAGCTTGCTCCATCATTCAATATGATCATGGCTGATCATGCACTTTCAGTATCCCACTCCCGCTTTCTCTCCATACCCCCTGATCCCTTTAGCCACAAGGACCATGTCCAGCTCCCTCTTGGATATATCTAATGAACTGGCCCCAACAGCTTTCTGTGGTAGAGAATTCCACAGATTCACAACTCTCTGAGTGAAGGAGTTCTTCCTCATCTCAGTCCTGATTGGCTTACCCCTTATTCTTAGACTGTGACCCCTAGCTCTGGACTTCCCAAACATCAGGAACATTCTTCCCGCATCTAGCCTGTCCAGTCCCATCAGGATTTTATATGTTTCTATGAGATCCCCTCTCATTCTTCTCAATTCCAGTGAGTACAAGCCCAGTCAATCCTGTCTCTCTTCATCTGTCAGTCCTGCCATTCCAGGAATCAGTCTGGTGAACCTTCGCTGGACTCCCTCAATAGCAAGAATGTCCTTCCTCAGACTAGGAGACCAAAACTGCACACAATGCTCAAGGTGTGGCCTCACCAAAGCCCTGTATAACTACAGCAAGACATCACTAGTCTTATACTCAAACCCTCTTGCTATGAAGACCAGCATGCCATTAGCTTTCCTCACCGCCTGCTGTACCTGCATGCCAACCTTCAGCGCCTGTTCCACCATGACACCCAGGTCACCTTGCACTTCCCCTTTTCCTAAACTGCCACCATTCAGATAATAATCTTCATTCCTGTTTTTGCCACCAAAGTGGATAATCTCACATTTATCCACAGTATTTTGCATTTGCCAAGTATTTGCCCACTCAGCCAGCCTGTCCCAGTCACCCTGCAGCCTCTTAGCACCCTCCTCACAGCATACACTGTCACCCAGCTTAGTGACATCTGCAAATCTGAAGATGTTGCATTCAATTCCTTCACTCAAATCGTTAATGTATATTGTGAAAAGCTGGGGTCCCAGCACTGAACCCCGCGATACCCCACTAGTCACTGCCTACCACTCTGAAAAGGACCCATTTATTCCCACTCTCCGCTTCCTGTCTGCCAACCGGTTCTCTATCCATGTCAATACATTACCCCCAATACCATGAGCTTTACTTTGCTCATTAATCTCTTGTGTGGGACCTTGTCAAAAGCCTTTTGAAAGTCCAGATACACGACATCCACTGGTTCACCCGTGTCCATTCCACTGGTCACATCCTCAAAAAATTCCAGAAGATTTGTCAAGCATGATTTCCCTTTAGTGAATCCCTGCTGACTTGGACCAATCCTGTCGCTGCTTTCCAAATGCTCAGTTATTACATCCTTAATAATTGACTCCAGCATTTTACCCACCACCGATGTCAGGTTAACTGGTCTATAATTCCTTGGTTTCTCTCTCCTTCCTTTTTTAAAAAGTAGGGTCACATTAGCTATCCTCCAATCCACTGGAACTCTTTCACAGTCTATAGAATGCTGGAAAATGATCACCAATGCATCCACTATTTCTAGGGCCACTTGCTTGAGTACTGCGGGGTGCAGAGCATCAGGCCCTGGGGACTTATCGGGTTTTAATCCCAGCAATTTACCCAATATAATTTCCTGACTAATAAGGATTTATTTTAGTTCCTCCTTCATGCTAGACCCTCTGTCCCCTAATGTTTCTGGAAGGTTATTTGTGTGGAAAGTGGATCGATGACTGTTTCACTGGTCTCTCACAATGCATTGCAATTCCAATTCTCATCTCTCCTTTCGAATCCCTCCGTGATAGAACATAGAATGGTTCCAAAGGAGGCTATTCTGCCCGTCATTCCTCTGCCAGCTCTCTGGCAGAGCAGTCTACTCACCCGCTCTTTCCCTCCTTTCTCACGTCTTATGGTCGTAGATGTTCACGGCTGAGAGAGACAGATTATTAATCAGTAAGGGGGGTCAAGGGTTATGGGGATAAGGCGAGAAAGTGGGATTGAGGATTATCCCATCAAATCAGTCATGGGGCGGCACGGTGGCACAGTGGTTAGCGCCGCTGCCTTACAACACCAGGGATCCGGGTTCGATTCCCGACTTGGCTCAATGTCTGTGCGGGGTTTGTACATTCTCCACGTGTCTGCGTGGGTTTCCCCCGGGTGCTCCGGTTTCCTCCCACACTCCAAAGATGTGCGGGTTAGGTGGATTGGCCATGCTAAATTGCCCCTTCGTGTCGGGGGTACGAGCTCGGGTAAATGCATGGGATTATGGGGATAGGGCCTGGGTGGGATTGTGGTCAGAGCAGACTGAATGGGCCGAATGGCCTCCTCTGCACTGTAGGATTCTAGGATTCTATGATTCTATGACCTCATTGAATGGCGGAGCAGTCTCGATGGGCCGAATGACTTGGTTCTGCTCTTACCGTCTACCTCTCCCTTCCTTTAACTCAGTGTTGGAACCTCTGTGACCAAGTGTTTAGTCACCTACACATATTATCCGGTGAAGTTGGAACTCTTGCTTGATAACGCTCGGGTGAAACACCTTGGGAGCCTTTTCTACATTGAAGGCATGATTTAAACGCAAGCTGTTATTGGATTTCATTTCAACTGGACTGATGCGGGCCATTGTGGAACTCTGGGGATCAACAACTCAGATTTATATGCCATCTTTAAGATAATAAAACGTTCTTAGATGCTTCACAGGAGCACCACAACACATAATATATCACTGAATCACGTAAGGAGATGTTTGTGCAGATGAGCAATGGCTTGATGAAAGAGAGAGAGATATTGAGAAGCATCTTCAAAGAGGAAAGCGAGGCGGAGAGATTGAGGGAGGGGATTCCAGGGCTCAGGGCTCAGGCAACCAAAGGTGTGGGCGCCAATGGTGAAGTGACTAAAATTGGGAATGCTCAAGAGGCCAGGATTCGAGGAATGCAGTCATCGCGGTGTGGAGCTAAAGAGGATTGCAGAGATAGGGAGGGCTTCGCATCATAGAATCCCTACAGTGCAGAAGGAGGCCACTTGGCCCATCGAGTCTGCACTGGCAACAATCCCACCCAGGCCCTATTGTCGTAATCCCACATATTCACCCTGCTAACCCCCTGACACGAAGGGGCAATTTACCATGGCCAATCCACCTAACCTGCACATCTTTGGAGTGTGGGAGGAAACCGGAGCAACCGGAGGAAACCCACGCAGACACGGGGAGAACGTGCGAACTCCACACAGACAGTGACCCGAGTTTTAGTCACAATTTGTGCTGAATTATGGCCAGTTTGATGTGGGACTGTTCTACCTACGAGGAAATTGGTTGTAACTGCACCAGGTTCATTGTGCAGAGGACCCTTGAGGAAAGGAGCCAATTCCCGCCACAGCACTGCGGCCCCTCCATCTGACATTCAGGGATGAATTCAAATCCAGGGGCAGGATTTTATGTTCCCCGCTGCCGGTAGGGGTGGGGGGGGGGGGGGGGGGGGGGGTCGAGGGGGGGGGAAGGGGGCTGGGAACGGGGGCAGGGGTGGAGGTTTGTAGTTGGGGAATGGAAATAAAATTCCTGAGGTGAGATTGCCACTGGCTCTGCCCCTCTCTGATGCTCTGTAATCTTACACAGGCCTGGACGAGGCTTTGGCTGGTCCTTGGTCCAATCGAGTGGCCAATTATGTGCCAACTGTAGATCACGTAAGGGCCATTTCCCACCCAGCTTCCATTTCCAGGTGGGTGGGTGGTATTCCAGGGTGCGGAATAAACTCAACGATAAATCGGATAGACGCTTGAGTAGAAATGATGAGAGGAGGATGGGGGGATAAGGGGGAAAGGGGGGATAAGGGGAAGGGAGGGTAGGGGGAAGGGGGGTTGGGGGCAGTGGGGGTGGGAGCATGGGGAATGGGGGGGTTGGGAGGCGGGGGGGTAGGGGGGTCACTTTCTACCATCTGGTGCCCTCCCCCTCTTAATGTCAGGTAATGCCGGATTTCCCTCCTCTCCCAGCCTCCCTGTCAGCACACCAATCCCCCTCTGTCCGCCTTTCCCCCACCTAGGCCTCCCCAACCCTGAGAACTTCAAAACGTTCCAGTTGCTGGAATCCTGGAACTTGGGGCTCACTTGCAGTACCGGTCCTGTCCACTGCGGCTTCTGGCACTGTAAGGACGAGAGAGCTGCTGGCCGTTCAGATTGTCCAATGGTTCTCTAAGGTGGAAGGTCCTTCCTCCCGAGCGAAGGGCAGAAGTCCACCTCCAGCCAGTTAACATTGGAATGTGAACTTGTTGTGCAGCAGCCAGCGTTGGCAGACCCTTCGGAAGGTGGGAAGAGAAACCACCCTACCCACCCCACTCCCACCCTACGAATCCTGGTCCAGATGTCTCAGTGTGAAACAGCTGTGTGCTTCCCGACTGTCTGCAATTCCAAAAGGTTACGATGATATTCTGACGGCCTAAATTAAAGGTTGGTTGAGAGAAGCTAACGACAGCCTGTATCCCACAGAATTAAAACAGAAAACCCACAACTAGCAATTCACTCATTGGGCAAGGATTGTAGAAGTCTTGCCCAACACAGATGCGCTGTCCCAGTCAATATACCTGCTCGCTGGAAACCCCTGGTCTTGTCCACGGCTGGGATTCTCCAGCTGAACGCCAAGCTCTCCATTCTCGCTGGCAGTGAGGACGGCAAGAGACAAGATTGGAGAATCCTGCCCACTATGTTGGACTTGAAAATTCTGGGCGGTGTGAAAGGGATGGAGGCATAAAACAGTTGGTTGTCAGCATGATGTTTCATACTGACTTTGTACATTTTTCTTTATTTTTATTCATGGGATGTGGGGTGTTGCAGGTGAGGTGGAGATTTATCGCCCATCCCTAGTTGCTCTGAGAAAGTTTGAGACAACTATTGGTGTTTGCTAGTCCACTTCAGAGAGCAGGTCAGGGACTGGAGTCACATATACACCCAAAATGTGCCAGGACAGCAGATTTCCTTTCCTAAACAGCACTGTACCCACACCCCATGGACTGCAGTGGTTCAAGAAGGTGGCACACCCACACCCTTTCAAGGGCAATTAGTGATGGGCAGTAAATATTGGTCTAGCCACTGATGCCCGTATCCCTGAAAGAAAGAAGCTAAAAAGTAATATGTGGCGGGTGACCTGGAGCCTGGGGGCCACACACGGCCCATCTGGGTTCTGAGTGCAGCCTCACGGGACATTTTTCGAACCATTCCCCACACGCACCATTGCCACGTTCCGCTGATTCCCGTCCGTGCGGTTTTTTTTCCTACTGGTATGGCTGAAGTCATTCGCACGTAAAGCAGGGGGCAAGTGAAGTGAGGTGGGTGCTGATTGCTCACAACATTGACAGTGAGAGCCGTGCGCTCCCTCTGCGTCCAATCAGGTGAAAATATTTATGTTACCGTTTGAAGTTAATATATTCATATATTAATAGTTGCAAGATGAAGCATTTTCTACAAGCCGTTATGAAATATTCGGGGTGTATTAAATGTATTGAATCTTATTCATGGGGTCATGGTTAGTGACCAAGTCCGATTTCAATCTTGTGGCTGCTGAGATGAAGGAGGGGCCACTCACGCGACCCATTCACTGCCCAGGTTGCCCATCGCAGGTTGAACCAGTTTGTGAGCAAAGCGAATGGAAATGATTACGCTCCCTGGTTCTCTAATGTCTGTCTCATTCTTCCCAAATGCTGAATAAACAATGAGATAACCACCACATAACCCATTGTTTGGTGATGTTAGTTGTGGGATAAATACTGTTCAGTACAGAATTCCCCAGTGCTTCCTCGAGATAGCTTCATAGGATTCTTCATTGTCCCTCTGGGAGGGTAGATAGGGGCTTGGTTTTACATCTCTTCTGAAAGGCATTAGCCGGAACTTTCCAGCTGTTGACGCCAATGGAATCTTCCAGTCTTGCCGAAGGCACACCCCCTCTGATGGCGGACCCCCCGCGATGGGTTTCCCACCAGCATGGGATGGATTGACTGGGAAATCCCATTGACAGCGGTGGGACCAGAAGATGCCACCGCTGGTGGGCAGCGTACCACCTGCCACCGCGAGAAACAGAAAATCTCACCCATTACCACTGCAGCACCCTCTCAGTGTTAGGTTTTGTGCTCGACTCTTTCAAGACCTTGTTTTTTTTTATACTTTTCCAATTCAATCAAATCAAGTCCAATTCAGAGTCTCAACAAGTTGAGACATTTCCGATCCAGGCTGACAAGACAGGGCATGCAACCCTCTACCCTGTCTTGGGCCTGATCTACATGAGCCAAGCTGATTGGAGTAGGCAGACGTCTCTGCCCGCCCCAGGCTTGATCTCATTTGCATCTTAGCCAAAAGGCCGAGATACCGCTTTTAAAAATTGCTTCATATGAAACATATGAAGCTTAAATGCAACCCAATGACCTCAACCAAGTGCAGCATCCGCATAACTACACATGATCTTAGCCAAAAGGCTGAGACCTTTCAAGACCTTGTTCCTTTAATTGCATTTCTAAAAGGAACAGTTCTAAGTCCCAAATCGTTAACTCTACCTCTGTCGTCACTGCTGACTCTCCTTCAAGTGAAAGGTCTCTAGTGTGGCAGAGGCTGTTCTGGAATGTTCATCCCACACACTCGATCATCGCCTTTTAACACAATCTTACACAATACAGGGAGCTGATGTGTTTACCTTTACTTCATAAAAATAGTGAGGTTGCTGAATTGGAAATGTGTTGTTGTGAGCTATGCTATTTCTGGTTAGGGAGGATGCCTCTGCGGTCTTTTTGCAAACTGCTTCTTGAAAGTGTGGAAAACCTTTTCCCGGGGATCTTGACAAGTTTTGGTTGCCAAAGCAAATAACAGGTTGGGTTCCCTGAAAATAGCCTGTGTTGTGGCAGGAAGTATTCACATAATAGTCGGGTCCACAAACTACCATGGTTTAGCAATGGGAGCAGGGATAGTCTGCTTGAATGAAACATTATTTACGTGGACAATGTTTATACATCAATCTTACTTCATATTTAACACTGACGATTTATTTTCTCTTGAGTTTTTTCCTCCCCATATCTCCTGGTTATATTGGGATATGGTTCTTTTGGTGCTGGAAGTACTTTCGTATCTGACCCACGGCAGGAGGTCATTCTTGGTGCTGGATCTTTGGCGCTTTGGCAAACCAGCCTCCCATCCATGGACTCTGTCTATACTTCCTGCTGCCTTGGCAAAGCAGCCAGCATAATTAAGGACTCCACGCACCCCGGACATTCTCTCTTCCACCTTCTTCCTTTGGGAAAAAGATACAAAAGTCTGAGGTCACGTACCAACCGACTCAAGAACAGCTTCTTCCCTGCTGCCATCAGACTTTTGAATGGACTTACCTTGCATTAAGTTGATCTTTCTCTACACTCTAGCTATGACTGTAACACTACATTCTGCACTCTCTCGTTTCCCTCTTTATGAACGGTGTGCTTTGTTTGTATAGAGCGCAAGAAACAATACTTTTCACTGTATGTTAATACATGTGATAATAATAAATCAAATCAAGTTTACTGTCACCCCTGCTCCTTCTAGGAGAGGTCACTGAGCATTGAGTCTGATACCAAGGTCTCGTTACCGAGGAGTAAGGCTGATTGCACCATCTCCAAAACTGGCCTGACGCCAGTTGACAACCTCAGAACAGGGTCCATGCTGGGGCCACCTTGGTTTGTGGGACCCAGTAGCACATCCCACAATGCACTGAGCCAATGTGTTGCCAAATATTGTGATGTCATCAAAAAGGGCACAGGAACAAGAACGGGGGCTTCAGCTCATTGCTGGCCAGCATTTATTGCCCATCCCTAGTTGCCCGAGGGCAGTTGAAAGTCAACCACATTGCTGTCACATGGAGTCACATGTAGGCCAGTCTGGGTAAGGACGACGGGTTTCCTTCCCTGAAGGACATTTTAAGAAGTCTTACAACACCAGGTTAAAGTCCAACAGGTTTATTTGTTTTTTTAACTTGGTGTTTGAGACTTCTTACTGTGCCTACCCTAATCCAACGTTGGCATCTCCACATTAAAGGACATTAGTGAACAAATGTTTCCAGCATTTTCTGTTTTTGTTTCAGATTCCAGCATCTGCAGCATTTTCCTTTATCGAGGTATTTTTGAAGTGCAGTCACGTAGGGAACACAGCAAGATCCCACAAACAGCAATGTGATAATGACCGAATAGTTTGTTTTGGTGATTTTGGTTGAGGGATAAATATTAAGGGATACACTGCAGGGGGCCATTTGGCCCATTGTGCTAATGCTGTCCAGTAACTAGTCCCACTTCACTGCCCTTTTCCAGTAATTTTCTTTTCTTCAGATACAGACACAGTGTCTCAAGACCAGCAGCCTGGGCACCGAGTCTGTTCCGGATTTCGGAACTTGCCAGATTCCGGGTTGGGTGGTTTGGGCCAGGTCAGGTTGGAGCACTTGGAGTGCGGAAACTAATGGGCACATGTGATTAGTTGGCTCACCACCACACTAATAATGCAGTACCCAGCCAAACAAGCTGCTGTTTCTTAATTCATCTAATAATATTCAAAATTCACTCATGGCAGCTAGAGACGGAACGCAGCAAAGGGTTTACCAGGCTGATTCCTGGGGTGGCAGGTCTGTCATATGAAGAGAGACTAAGTCGGTCAGGATTATATTCACTGGAGTTTAGAAGAGTGAGAGGGGATCTCATAGAAACTTATAAAATTCTAACAAGGTTATACAGGATAGATTCAGAAAGAATGTTCCCAATGGTGGGGGAGTCCAGAACTAGAGGTTACAGTTTGAGGATAAGGGGTAAACCTTTTAGGACTGGGGTGAGGAGAAATAGTGGCATGGTGGCACAGTGGTTAGCACTGCTGCCTCACAGCGCCAGGGACCCAGGTTCCATTCCCGGTTTGAGTCACTGTCTGTGTGCAGTTTGCACGTTCTCCCTGTGCCTGTGTGGGTTTCCTCCGGGTGCTCTAGTTTCCTCCCAGAGTCCAAAGATGTGCAAGTAAGGTGGATTGGCCATGCTAAATTGCCCCTTAGTGTCAGGAGGATTAGCAGGGTAAATATGTGGGTTTATGGGGATAGGGCCTGGGTGGGATTGATTTGATTTGATTTATTATTGTCACATATATTAACATACAGTGAAAAGTATTGTTTCTTGCGTGCAAAGCATACCATTCATAGAGAAGGAAAGGAAAGAATGCAGAATGTAGTGTTACAGTCATAGCTAGGGTGTAGAGAAAGATCAACTTAATGCAACGTAAGTCCATTCAAAAGTCTAACAGCAGCACGGAAGAAGCTGTTATTGAGTCGGTTGGTACGTGACTTCAGACTTTTGTACCTTTTTCCCGAAGGAAGAAGGTGGAAGAGAGATGTGCAGGTTAGGTTGATTGGCCATGCTAAAATTGCCCCTTAGTGTCCTGAGATGCGTAGGTTAGAGGGATTAGCGGGTAAAATATGTAGGGATATGGGGGTAGGGCCTGGTTGGGATTGTGGTCGGTGCAGACTCGATGGGCCGAATGGCCACTTTCTGCACTGTAGAGTTCTATGATTCTATGAATGTCCAGGGTGCGTGGGGTCCTTGATTATGCTGGCTGCTTTGCCAAGGCAGCGGGAAGTGTAGATAGAGTCAATGGATGGGAGGCTGGTTTGCGTGATGGATTGGGCTACATTCATGACCTTTTGTAGTTCCTTGTGGTCTTGGGCAGACCAGGAGCCAAAGCAAGCTGTGATACAACCAGAAAGAATGCTTTCTATGGTGTATCTGGTGAGAGTCGTAGCGGACATGTCAAATTTCCTTAGTCTTCTGAGAAAGTAGAGACGTTGGTGGGCTTTCTTAACTATAGTCTTATGAGGAAAGGTTGAGGGAGCTGGGGCTGTTCTCTCTGGAGCGGAGGAGATTGAGGGGAGACTTAATAGAGGTTTATAAAATGATGAAGGGGATAGATCGAGTGAACGTTCAAAGACTATTTCCTCGGGTGGATGGAGCTATTACAAGGGGGCATAACTATAGGGTTCATGGTGGGAGATATAGGAAGGATATCAGAGGTAGGTTCTTCACGCAGAGAGTGGTTGGGGTGTGGAATGGACTGCCTGCAGTGATAGTGGAGTCAGACACTTTAGGATCATTTAAGCGGTTATTGGATAGGCACATGGAGCACACCAGGACGGTAGGGAGTGGGATAGCTTGATCTTGGTTTCAGATGAAGGTCGGCACAACATCGTGGGCCGAAGGGCCTGTTCTGTGCTGTACTGTTCTATGTTCTATGTTCTATAGTGTCAGCATGGGGGGACCAGGACAGGTTGTTGGTGATCTGGACACCTAAAAACCTGAAGCTCTCAACTCTTTCTACTTCGTTCCCAGATTG
Organism: Mustelus asterias; assembly: GCF_964213995.1. Lineage (NCBI taxonomy): Eukaryota > Metazoa > Chordata > Chondrichthyes > Carcharhiniformes > Triakidae > Mustelus > Mustelus asterias. The sequence goes on along the minus strand of NC_135811.1, from coordinate 8,518,771 downwards.
TTGTCGGTGCGGGCTTAGCAGGTCGAAGGGCCTCCTTCTGCACATTAGGGATTCTAAAATTTCTTCACCCAGAGGGTGGTGAATGTGTGGAATTCACTACCACAGAAAGTAGTTGAGGCCAAAACGTTGTCTGATTTCGAGAAGAAATTAGATATCGCTCTTGGGGCTAAAGGGATCGAGGGATATGGGAGGAAGGGGAGGATCAGGATATTGAATTCGATGATCAGCCATGATCTAAATGAATGGCGGAGCAGGCTCGAAGGGCCGAATGGCCTTCTCCTGCTTCTAGTTTCTATGTTTCTATGCCTTTAAAAATAAACTGTCTGGTATTTGGACCTCGCTGGCTTGCAGATGGCCACCACCCTTTCAAGCTGCACGTTCCAGATCTCAGGAATGTGATGTGTAAAAATCTCCTCATGAGGTGCTCCGTACGATCATTGGCTGCCTTCCGCATAATGTGACCAGCTTCTGCCTTTCCAAGAATTGGCATTGTGATCCAACGACTCATCGCTTCGAAAGAAAACAGGTCTTGTGAAAGCTGTGATCTATATTCGGTTAATTAGAACCTTGCCTAGATAAATGGCTGTGCCTGTGCGTTAAGTATAATGTTTTGCTTATTGGACAGCATTCCTTCAAGGTGCATAAGTGCTATGATGATAGCCGGCATTGCAATGGAACTGCTCTTGTCGGTATTCTTTCCCATGTTGGTATGTAGGGCCCAGTGCCAGCATTTATCTGTGTTTAAATTTATACATGTACGCAGTGGCTGTGTTGCAGCCTTTAAGTCCTGGCTACAATATGGGACGGTGTGCGTACTTTCTAGACAACCCTTTAGTAAGTTTATGTTAAGTATCCACATTTAACGACAGTTCCTTAACCATCAGCGTTTGTCAATGTCTCACATAAGCGCCTGGATAGATTCACATTGGGCAAGTCAGGCAAAATGTCAGCCAGTGGGAGTTTTTTGAGTGCTCTTTTTTATGAAGTTGCTCTGAGCTTCAATTAAATATAATTGTCATTATTTTCTCAGTCAGTCGTAAGTTGAATGAATCCTAAAGCAAACAAGAAATCTGCAGGTCATATTCTGATCGGTGAAGGAGTCGAGGCTGATGGGGGGAGGGTACAGGTAGGAAAATGGAGCTGGGCTCACGGTCAGATCAGCCACGTTCTTATGGAATGACAGAGCAAATGCAAAGGGCCGAATGGCCTTCTCCTGTTCCCATTCCTGTTCCCAAAATGGGGGATGTTCTTTCAGATTAGCATTCTAATAATACATTGCGAGTCTTTATGAGCTGTCTGTGCTCCCAATGGAACAAAACAATGGTGTATACCAATGGGAATTTCCTCAGAGGTTCACCCAATCGAATAGCTGCCGTATCCTTGCCAGAAAGTTGACCAGAAACAGAGCTTAGAATGGTACATTCAAAAGGGTTCAGCGAATACTCCACCACTGATAGGGACAGTGACTCCAGGGCTTTTCACCGCCACGTTATGCCACCTGTGGGATACTTTGGATGGTTTGCTCCAGTTAAAAGACTTCATTTTAATGTATTTCTGTCTGTGTAACTAATTAGCTTTAAAGCTAACCTGGCCGCATTTTAAAACCCAGCTGGGAATTCTAGACAAGCTTAGAAATTGACTGCATTCTTTCAAAATACAAAGTTAGTAGAAACGACTAAACAAAGTTTTTCATGGTCACAGCTGCCAGTTGTTTATGAAAGTTAGGGACACAGTTTATACCAGCAATTTCACTAACACAGATAAGAATTCATATATTGCAGTAACAGTATCTGTTTAGTTAGTTCGGCCCAGTGTGAGGTTTGAGTTCAAGTCTGTACAGGACCAGGCTGTGAAGCCAGTTCCCAACTTCCCCCTCTCTCTCTTTGCTTCTGTCGTATTAATTTTAAGTTTTATTCAATAAAGAAGATCATCTTAGATCCGTACTAAGTGCCGCCTACGTCGATTCTAAGGAATGAATGGACGCCTACACCACCTAACGGTATGGCTAGTGTTTGCCTGCAATGTGGGAAAGGCGAAGTGGAGTTATCCCCTGGTTGCCTAGCAGCAGTGGCAAAAGCCTGTGGTGTAGGCCGCTTTCCTGTCTTGTAGGTCGGAGGTTAGTTTACGGGGAAGAGCGAGGAAGAGGAAGAAAAACTTTTCTTTCTTTTTTAAAAAGAATTCTCAAAAGGCAACATCGGAACTAATTAGGTCAGTTATGGGTGTCGAGGAAAGGCTGCAGTTTAAACCTGGAGATCAAATGACTGGAGGTTGTGCCACATGAGCCAACTCCAACACAATCCTAATGGATTTTCTAATGAAGTCATCTTGTATGTCTAAGAAAGGGTAGAAATTTGTAGTAATCTTTTTGTGGGAATTAAATTACCGGAACGCATCTGGGAAGCCAACATTCCTCATGATGACTCACTTGGTCTAGCAAACCATAGCTCCCCTCTGTAAACTTTAATCCTGAGCATGTGCTTTCTCTCTCTCTCTCTCTCTCGTGCTCTCTCTCGCTTTCTCTCTCTCTCACGCTCTCTCTCTCTCTCTCGCTTTCTCTCTCTCACTCTCTCTCTCTCTCTCGCTCTCTCTCGTGCTCTCTCTCGCTTTCTCTCTCTCTCACTCTCTCTCTCTCTCTGGCTTTCTCTCTCACCCTCTCTCTCGCTCTCTCTCTCGCTTTCTCTCGCTCTCTCTCACTCTCTCTCTCTCTTTAGCAATCACACATCTCCAGCTGCCTGATCATGAAGACACAGATCAATGAAGCAGAAATATGAAAAGCTTTGATGTAGCGCGAGAAATTGTCCTTTCCCTTCCTCCTCCTCCATAGTCTGGCTTGACGTTGGTTAATTATGTGTCTGTGTACACTCAATTAACCTGCTCACATCTTGACTTATGTACAGTTCTCCTTGCGAGATAGACTTGGAATCATGTCTCCTTGGGTTTTCCAGTGTCAACATGCTCAGTGGGAGCTTCTCAATGGCCGACGGGATAATTGGACAGACTGACTGTCTGCTGAGTCAAAGGTCTGACAGGTCCATGGCTCAATTCCCCATTTCTGCTGAATTCTGCCCAACAGGTCTGTGTGTCAGTGTTTGTACCCCATTCAAACCCCCACCCATCTTATTTCAGTGACCCCTCTCCTAATTTCTTTCTCCCTCATTAATGTTATAATGTAACCAATGATAGCACGGGTGGCACAGTGGTTAGCACTACTGCCTCACAGCGCCGGGGACCTGGGTTCAATTCCCGGCTTGGGTCACTGTCTGTGTGAAGTATGCACATTTTCCCCGTGTGGGTTTCCTCCGGTTTCCTCCCACAGTCCAAAGATGTGCGGGTTAGGTGGATTGGCCATGCCAAATTACCCCTTGGTGTCAAGGGAACTAGCTAGGGTAAATGCATGGGGTTACGAGGATAGGGCCTGGGTGGGATTGTGGTCGGTGCAGACTCGATGGGCCGAATGGCTTCCTTCTGCACTGTAGGATTCTATAATTCTATGATAACATTGGATCTGGTATAATCTAACCAATGGTGACATGCTGTGAGGGTCAGCTGACCCGGAATAATTAAGAAGCAGATGGGAATTGTGGGGAGCTTGTATGGCCCCAAGCGTTGGAGTAATGTGCTGGTATTTCACAAACTTGCTCGAGCGAGGCTTGTAAAATCCCACCCGAGGCCAACGGAGATTCCATTCTGCGAGCCTCACCCACATCGGAATCGGGGTGGGCATGGCGGCAAAATTCCGACCATGAAGTTTATTTTTTAAACCTTTTTCTTTGATTTACTTTCTGAAGTTAGTTCTTTTATTGTTTGCAACTGAAGTATCCCTACTGCCGGATGAACAATTCTAGCTTCCTCTTAATTGCATCTATGCAATTGCATGTATCTATTGACATAGATAAGCTGCAGAGCTGGGCTGAGAGGTGGCAAATGGAGTTTAATGCGGAAAAGTGTGAGGTGATTCACTTTGGAAGGAGTAACAGGAATACAGAGTACAGGGCTAATGGTAAGATACTTGGTAGTGTGGATGAACAGAGGGATCTGGGTGTCCGTGTGCATAGATCCCTGAAAGTTGGCACCCAGGTTGATAGGGTTGATAAGAAGGCGTACGGTGTGTTAGCTTTTATTGGAAGAGGGATTGAGTTTTGGAGCCAGGAGGTCATGCTGCAACGGTACAAAACTCTGGTGCGGCCGCATTTGGAGTATTGCGTACAGTTCTGGTCGCCGCATTATAGGAAGGATGTGGAAGTGTTGGAAAGGGTGCAGAGGAGATTTACCAGGATGTTGCCTGGTATGGTGGGAAAATCGTATGAGGAAAGGCTGAGGGGCTTGAGGTTGTTTTCGTTAGAGAGAAGAAGGTTAAGAGGTGACTTAATAGAGGCATACAAGATGATCAGAGGATTAGATAGGGTGGATAGTGAGAGCCTTTTTCCTCGGATGGTGTTGGCTAGCACGAGGGGACATAGCTTTAAATTGAGGGGTGAGAGATATAGGACAGATGTTAGAGGTAGGTTCTTTACTCAGAGAGTAGTAAGGGCGTGGAATGCCCTGCCTGCAGCAGTGGTGGACTCGTCAACGTTGAGAGCGTTCAAGTGGTTATTGGATAAACATATGGATGATATTGGAATAGTGTAGATTAGAGGGGCTTTAGATTGGTTCCACTGGTCGGCGCAACATCGAGGGCCGAAGGGCCTGTACTGCGCTGTAATTTTCTATGTTCTATGTTCTATGCTCAACAATTGTTATGTGCAGCTCAGCCAGCTGGCGGCATGGTGGCACAGTGGTTAGCGTCGCTGCTTCACAGCGCCGGGGACCCAGGTTCGATTCCCGGCTTGGGTCACTGCCTGTATGGAGTCTGCACACTCTCCCCGTGTCTGTGTGGGTTTTCCTCTGGATGCTCCGGTTTTCTCCCAGTGCGGGCTCGACGGGACAAATGGCCTCCTTACTGCACTGTGGGGATTCTACGATCTGCAGGCAACGGGCCGGGATTCTCCGGATCTCACCCGTTCCCGTCCCGCGGCCAGTGAGAACAGAGAATTTAGCATTCCAGCGAAATCTCCATTCACTTTCAGCGGCACCGGAGAATCCCGACACGGATGGCGGATGGGGATTACCGGCGAATCTCCTGAAAGAGACCAAAAGGAACTTGAATTTATATAGCATTAGGATGGTGTGAAGAGCCTCACAACTGGTGACATGCCGTCGCTGTTGTAATGTATGAGAAGTCGCGGCTAATTTGCTACAAACAGCAATATGATAATGACCAGATCCTTTCGGGATGTTGTTTGAAGGATAAATATTAGCCAGGACACCAGAGGGATTACTCCCCGACTTTTCAGAATGGTGCCACTGAACAGTGTGGCAAGGCTTTGGTTTAACTCCTCATCTGTAAGAGGGCACCCCTGGCAGTGCAGCTCTCCCTCAGTGCTGGCACTGGGTGCACAATCTTGTGCCCTTCCCTGTTGCGAGGGGCATTTAATCATGGAATCACAGAATCCCTACAGTGCAGAAAGAGGCCATTCGGCCCATCGAGTCTGCACTGACAAGAATCCTATCCCGTAACCCCGCATGTTTACCCTGCTATTCCCTCTAAACTACGCATCCCTAGACACTAAGAGGCAATTTGGCATGACCAATGAACCTAATCAGACAGGAACAAAAACGGAAAATGCTGGAAAATCTCAGCAGGTCTGACAGCATCTGTGGAGAGAGAATAGAGCCAACGTTTTGAGTCTGGGTGACCCTTTGTTGGTGCTCTTGATGGTTTCCCACCTCCTGGTCAAGACCCCCGTTCCCTCTACAGAATTCCACCCTGGAAACGTCAGCCTGGGGTTTTGTGATGGTTGCCTCTGGAGTGGGATTCGAATCCACTTTGACGGAATGCATTAATCTCCTTTTCCAACTCTGAGTTTGCCCCCTCCTCCCCCCACAGTTCATTGTTGCCGGTACAATCATGTTACCAGCACGGTAGCACAGTGGTTAGCACTGCTGCTTCACAGCTCCAGGGTCCCGGGTTCGATTCCCGGCTCGGGTCACTGTCTGTGTGGAGTTTGCACATTCTCCTCGTGTCTGCGTGGGTTTCCTCCGGGTGCTCCGGTTTCCTCCCACAGTCCAAAGATGTGCGGGTTAGGTTGATTGGCCAGGTTAAAAATTGCCCCTTAGAGTTCTGAGATGCGTGGATTAGCGGGTAAAATATGTGGGGGTAGGGCCTGGGTGGGATTGTGGTCGGTGCAGACTTGATGGGCCGAATGGCCTCCTTCTGCACTGTAGGGTTTCTATGATTTCTATGATTATCTTTGCTCTCTCTACATCTCTCCATGCTTGGAATGTACGATTAATATTCAGCATGAGATCCAGTTTGGGAGGAAGATTGGGACAAAGTTTTCCAGAATGAGTCACAGTTTCCTTGGGGAAGCCTTTCATTGCTTTGGTGTGGGGAAATTAAGTGGGCCCAGGAAGGGTTCAATCTCCCTGGGTGCTTGCGGTAGTGACATTCCTGATGGATCGTCTGTATTGTTTATCGCTCTCCCAGTAATGGACGGTATCTGAGACCATCCCAAAATATTCCCACCCTCAGAATAGCCCAGGGTTTGATTGGGTGGTTGGAAGGAATCTCAGACATGCATAAGACTGAAGGCCTTGTTATTGACAGGGTCATGGAGAGTGATGAATACAACATTTCCATGGATTCGTTTGTGGAATAAATGTGTAAAATGAATGCTTTCCCCTGTAGACTGTTGACTCTGTTTTTCTCTGCTACTGTCTGGATAGCTTGGTTTATTTCTTACACATAAAAGAGCCAAAAGAAACAGAGGCTGTTGGTTGGTTTTTATCACACACATTATAGGACGATATATTATTTGATTGAAAAATTAATAGCCTGAAGCACTGGGGTTCCTTCCATAAACCTCCCCCTCCCATCCCCTCTCTATCTTTCTCTCTCCCTCCCTCTTCCTCTCCCTCCCTCTCTTTTTCTCTCTCTCACTTTCTCTCTCTCCCTTTCTCTTTCCCCCCCCCATCTCCCTCCTTCTCCTTCTCCCTCCCTCTTCTTCTCCCTCCCTCTCCCTCGTCCCCCTCTCTTTTTCTCTGCCTTTCTCTCCCTTACTCTTCTTCTCTCCCTCTCTCCCTCTCTCTCTCTCTTTCTTTCTCTCTCTTTCTTTCTCTCTCCCTCTCCCTTTCCCTGAATCACTTTCTCGCCCCCCCCTTTCTCTCTCTCTCCCTTTCTCCCTTTCTCTCCCCCTCTCTCTCCCTTTCTCTCTCTCTCTCTCCATCTCCCTTTCTCTCTCTCTCCCTCTCCCTTTCTCTCTCTCCCTTTCTCTCTCTCTCTCCATCTCCCTTTCTCTCTCTCTCCCTTTCTCTCTCTCCCTTTCTCTCCCCCTCTCTCTCCCTCTCTCTCTCTCCCTCTCCTTTTCTCTCTCTCTCCCTTTCTCCCCCCCCCCCACTCTCTCCCTCTCTCTCTCTCCCTCTCCTTTTCTCTCTCTCCCTCTCTCTCCCTCTCTCTCTCTCCCTCTTTCTCTCCCTCTCTCGACTCTAAAAGCTGCTTGTTTTAACTGTGTTTTAGTCACCTGTCCTAATGTCTGTTTAGCCGTGTCAGTGTCAGACTTTCTGTTTGAGAAAATGGAACTGTTCATACTTTCCTAGTGACACGGTGCTGGGTGGGTGAGTGGCTGAGTAATCAGTGCTCTGACTGACATGCTGCTGCTGAGTCATATCACAGTTCCCAGGCCCAAGCCGCCGTCTCGGCTCAGTCTAAGAAAGAATTATTGACATTTATACATTTCTCCCCCTCAGCACTGTGTCAGTGTTTCTGCTCCACACAAGCCTCCGCTCCTGTGCAGTGTTCCGGGCGCCATGTAAATGCAGTCGGTGTATCCGAACCACTCCTCGATCCTACTGCGATTCCCTCCACCTGCACACAATCCCAACTTCAACTGATGTACATTTGACGGAGTGTTCAATCACAGATTGGCTCAGTCTGCATCAAGGTCGATGATAGGGTGGCACGGTGGTTGGCACTGCCGCCTCACAGCACCAGGGACCCGGGTTTGATTCCCGGCCTCGGGTCACTGTCTGTGTGCAGTCTGCACGTTCTCCCCGTGTCTGTGTGGGTTTCCTCCGGGTGCTCCGGTTTCCTCCCACAGTCCAAAGAGGTGCAGGTTAGGTGGACTGGCCGTGCTAAATTAGCCCTTAGTGTCCCAAGATGTGTAGGTTAAGAGGGATTAGTGGGGTAAATACATGGGGTTACAGGAAAGGGTCTGGGTGAAATTCTCTGTCGGAGAGTCGGTGCAGACTTGTGCATTGTAGGGATTCTGTGACTCACTTTATAAAAATTCTATGCCCAGGATCAGTTGTAACTGGGCTCAAGTCCGACTGCAGAACACGATCCCGTGATCCAGGCTGGCATTGCTAACTGAGTGCTGCAGTGTCATGGAATCATAGAATCTCTACAGTGCAGAAGGAGGCCATTCGGCCTATGAAGTCTACACTGACTCACTAGGAGCTGGGAAGTTTTGCTGAGTCTGCCCCTTCAGCTTTTTGCAGTTTGATGCAGAGCAAAAGGGCGGAGATTTCCAATCTATTCCCAATCCCAACCCTAGTTATCATCGCAACTGAAGGAGCAGATATAGGGGCAGCAGGGTGGCACAGTGGTTAGCACTACTGCCTCACAGCGCCAGGGACCCAGGTTCAATTCCAGGCTCGGATCACTGTCTGTGTGGGTTTGCACATTCTCCCCGTGTCTGCGTGGGTTTTCTCCAGGTGCTCCGGTTTCCTCCCACAGTCAGTGCAGGTTAGGTTGATTGACCATGCTAAATTGCCCCTTAGAACATAGAACATTACAGCGCAGTACAGGCCCTTCGGCCCTCGATGTTGCGCCGACCAGTGGAACCAATCTAAAGCCCCTCTAATCTACACTATTCCAATATCATCCATATGTTTATGCAATAACCATTTGAATGCTCTTAATGTTGACGAGTCCACTACTGCTGCAGGCAGGGCATTCCACGCCCTTACTACTCTCTGAGTAAAGAACCTACCTCTAACATCTGTCCTATATCTCTCACCCCTCAATTTAAAGCTATGTCCCCTCGTGCTAGCCATCACCATCCGAGGGAAAAGGCTCTCACTATTCACCCTATCTAATCCTCTGATCATCTTGTATGTCTCTATTAAGTCACCGCTTAACCTTCTTCTCTCTAATGAAAACAACCTCAAGCCCCTCAGCCTTTCCTCATACGATTTTCCCACCATACCAGGCAACATCCTGGTAAATCTCCTCTGCACCCTTTCCAACACTTCCACATCTTTCCTATAATGCGGCGACCAGAACTGTACGCAATACTCCAAATGCGGCCGCACCAGAGTTTTGTACAGTTGCAGCATGACCTCCTGGCTCCAAAACTCAATCCCTCTACCAATAAAAGCTAACACACCGTACGCCTTCTTAACAACCCTATCAACCAGGGTGCCAACTTTCAGGGATCTATGCACATGGACACCCAGTGGACACCTTAGTGTCAGGGGGGACGAGCTGGGGTAAATGCATGGGGTTATGGGAATAGGGCCTGGGTGGGATGGTGGTTGGTGCAGACTCGATGGGCTGAATGGCCTCATGCTGTATTGTAGGGATTCTCTCTATTCTATGGATAAGCCGCTCACTGATCTTATTCCGATTGGTCCTCCAGCTTCAAGAGCCCACCCTTCATTGGACAGAAAAACCTGTTTCCATGATAAATAAGGAGGTGCCTCGGTCAAAATTGTCGGGCAATGATTGCTTCACTCCCCGCCTCCCGCCCCCCCCCCCACCACCTGCCAACCCTCCTCCGGCAGCACACCGAGGGGAAAAATTAAACTCTCTGAACTTTTGAACCATATTTGAATTCTCAGACTGCTGGGATGTCTAATAATTTAACAACTAAGTTAGCCAATGCTGAGTTCTTGGTCACATGTTGCAGGTGTGGGCCCCATCCACATGGCCGAAGTATCTTGCACCGGCTTCGAGAAGTCCCTGACTGACTGTAGCTTCAAGGAGGCGAGCAGCAGGAACTGCAGACATGGAGAAGACGCGGCTGTCCGATGCAACGTTCCACACATGGGATTCAGGAATAAGGTAAACAAAAAGATCTTTTCGACTTCAGCTGGTGCCCAGATCGAATGGCCCATTTGAGAATGAGGAATGATATTGAGGTTTGCACATCTGTAAATGTTTGTGTGTATCTCTGTGTGTGTGTATCTCTATGCATTCGTGCGTCTGTATATCTGTGTGCATTGCCGGAAAGAGAGACCTCAAAGCTTTTCATCTTGCACACATCAAGGCAAACACAAGAATACCAAATTTCAAATGATCACAACAATTTCTACCACAGGAGAAAAGAGGTACTGATTGGTTCACAAGTCACAGAGTCATAGAGGTTTACAGCATGGAAACAGGCCCTTCGGCCCAACTTGTCCATGCCACCCTTTTTTAAAAACTTCTAAGCAAATCCCAATTGCCCGCATTTGGCCCATATCCCTCTATACCCATCGTACCCATGTAACTGTCTAAATGCTTCTTAAAAGATAAAATTGTACCCGCCTCTACTTCTACCTCTGGCAGCTTGTTCCAGACACTCACCACACTCTGTATGAAGAAATTGCCCCTCTGGACACTTTTGTATCTCTCCCCTCTCACCTTAAACCTATGCCCTCTAGTTTTAGACTCCCCTACCTTTGGGAAAAGATATTGACTATCTCGCTGATCTATGCCCCTCATTATTTTATAGACCTCTATAAGGTCACCCTTCAGCCTCCTACGCTCCAGAGAAAAAAGTCCCAGTCTATCCAGCCTCTCCTTATAACTCAATCCATCAAGTCCCGGTAGCATCCGAGTAAATCTTTTCTGCACTCTTTCTAGTTTAATAATATCCTTTCTATAATAGGGTGACCAGAACTGCACACAGTATTCCAAGTGTGGCCTTACCAATGTCTTGTACAACTTCAACAAGACGTCCCAACTCTTGTATTCAATGTTCTGACCGATGAAACTAAGCATGCCGAATGCCTTCTTCGCCACTCTGTCCACCTGTGACTCCACTTTCAAGGAGCTATGAACATGTACCCCTCGATCTCTTTGTTCTGTAACTCTCCCCAACGCCCTATCATTAACTGAGTAAGTCCTGCCCTGATTCAATCTACCAAAATGCATCACCTCACATTTATCTAAATTAAACTCCATCTGCCATTCGTCAGCCCACTGGCCCAATTGATCAAGATCCCGGTAAAGTCAACTCTGATTGGCCAAGGCATTGCCATGGAGCAAGTAACAGGAACTATCGGCTTCCCAAGTTCCTGGATAATTCAGAAGGCTTGAACATATCACTTTTGTTTGCAGAAAACGGGTCAAGTCATCTAGACTCAAAACGTTGGCTCTATTCTCTCTCCACAGATACTGTCAGACCTGCTGAGACTATTGTGTTTTTGTCCCTGTGTATGAATGTATGGCACAGTTAAATGAGCCATGTTAGAGAGCACAACTGACTGTCTGAAATTGGTTGTTGGTGTAGCTATCAGTACACTCAGCATTGTTCAGCCAGTGCTGCCCATCATGGAATCAGGTCTAAAAGTACACATTTTGTTCAATATGTTCATTGATGTTTTGTAAATTACCCAAAGCAGAGCGTCCCAGAAACAGTCGAATTTTGGAAGATGATTATCAACAAATGCACCATCTCTACAATCGCCCCTTTTAACATTCTGGGTCAAAGATCATCAGGTCTGGGGGATTGTCAACTTTCAGTCTCATTCATCTCTCCAGTAATACATTTCAATGAGTGGTAATTTCTTTTATTTCCTCGTAGGGGAGGCGATGGCCTAGTGGTATTATCACTAGAATATTAATCCAGAAACTCAGCTAATGTTCTGGGAACCTGGGTTCGAATCCCGCTACGGTGGAATTTGAATGCAATGAAAAAAATTTGAAATTAAAAATTAATTAAGTCCACTCTCCTTTTTTTAACCCACATCACTATACTATTCCGATACTTTGACCTTTCTCTTCTGATTTCTGAGTCTCCCTTCACTCAAACTACACCCAATCCCACCCTCCACCCACCATTAGAATAACAGGCTAAGCTATACAATTAGCCAGGACATCTCCAACTGGTTCAAGTGGGCCCCATCCGAACGGAATGCTGATGCCAGTGCCCCATGATTCGAAAGCCCTTCTTGCCACACCACGCCTTGAGTGTGGTGCACAAAACGATTGTTGGAAAAACCCATCTGGTTCACTAATGTCCTTTGGGAAGGAAATCTGTCGTCCTTACCTGGTTTGACCTATGGCTCCAGAGCCACAGCAATGTGGCTGACTCTCAACTGCCCTCCAAGGGCGACTAGGGATGGGCAATAAACGCTGGCCAGCAAGTGACACCCATGTCTCACGAATGAATAAAACAAATAAAACGAAGGGTCATCCAGACTCGAAACGTTAGCTCTATTCTCTCTGTGAGAAGTTTAACAACACCAGGTTAAAGTCCAACAGGTTTATTTGGTAGCAAAAGCCAGGCTTTAGCTACCAAATAAACCTGTTGGACTTTAACCTAGTGTTGTTAAACTTCTTACTGTGTTACCCCAGTCCAATGCCGGCATCTCCACATCTATTCTCTCTCCACAGACGCTGTCAGACCTGCTGAGATTTTCCAGCTTTTGTTTCAGATTCCAGCATCCGCAGTATTTTGCATTTATTATAATGATAGCTTCACAGTCACCACCACCGAGAGTAGCTTTGTATTCCAGATTTATGAACTGAATTTAAATTCCGCCAGTTGCCTGCATGGGGTTTGAACCCATGATCCCCAGAGCATTAGCTGGGTCTTACAGATTACTAGTCAAAGTAACATTACCGCTGTGCCATTGCATCAGAGCAGAGGTGAAGGTGCAATCCGGTGAAACCAGTGTACTTAGACAGGTTGAAGTGATTTAGTGGCACGTGAGGGTCTCACCCAGATCATTGCGATGAAGCTGGAGGACTCCTGCCTCAGGAGCACGTTGCAATAGGATAGGATTCCATCCTTTTGTTAACACTGAATTCCAGTGGCCCTTTAAGCACAATAAAACCCTTGAGTTAGAAGGGAAAGTCTGCTGAGCTTGGGCATTTGGAAGTCCCGACAATACCAAGTGAAGTGGATGTCACACATGGTTGGAAACAATGATTAAATATAGTCCGTGTTGTTGCAGAGAAAGACTCATTAATATTTATTAGATTCCCTGATCAAGACGCAGATTTTTAAAGTAAGTTTGAACTCATCATTAACTTCTTAATATTTTTCTGTTTTGAAAGAATCTGATTTTAATCTAACCATTTTTTTTCAGGGGTCGGGGGTGGAATTGCTAATGTACCTGTTTGCCCTAAAATTATGCAGCGTTCTTGACTGTGCTTGTTGGCTCCCTCATTGCTAGGCCTTTGACAGTGCAGCACTCCCTCAGTACTGATCTTCCGACAGTGCAGCACTCCATCAGTACTAATCCTCCAACAATGCAGCGCTCCCTCAGTACTGACCCTCTGACAGTACAGCACTCCCTCAGCACTGACCCGCTGATCGTGCAACATTCCCTCAGTACTGACTCTCTGACAGTGCAGTACTCCTTCAGTACTGACCCTCTGACAGTGCAGCAATCCCTCAGTACTGACTCTCTGACAGTGCAGCACTCCCTCAGTACTGACCCTCTGACAGTGCAGTACTCCTTCAGTTCTGACCCTCTGACAGTGCAGCACTCCCTCAGTACTGACTCTCTGACAGTGCAGCACTCCCACAGTACTGACCCTCTGACAGTGCAGCACTCCCTCAATAATGACCCTCTGACAGTTCAGCACTCCCTCAGTACTGACTCTCTGACAGTGCAGCACTCCCACAGTACTGACCCTCTGACAGTGCAGCACTCCCTCAATACTGAACCTCTGACAGTGCAGCACTCCCTCAGTACTGACTCTCTGACAGTGCAGCACTCCCTCAGTACTGACTCTCTGACAGTGCAGCATTCCCTCTGTACTGACCCTCTGACAGTGCGGCACTCCCTCAGTACTGACCCTCTGACAGTGCAGCACTCTCACAGTACTGACCCTCTGACAGTGCAGCACTCCCTCAATACTGACCCTCTGACAGTGCAGCACTCCCTCAATACTGACCCTCTGACAGTGCAGCACTCCCTCAGTACTGACCTCTGACAGTGCGGCACTCCCTCAGTACTGAACCTCTGACAGTGCAGCAATCCCTCAGTACTGCCCTCTGACAGTGCAACGCACCCTCAGTACTGATCCTCTGACAGTGCAGCACTCCCTAAGTACTGAACTTTTGACAGTGCAGCACTCCCTCAGCACTGACCCTCTGACAGTGCAGCACGCCCTCAGTACTGACCAACTGACAGTACGGCACTTCCTCTATACTGACCCTCTGATGCGCGTCAATAAGCACATGGAATCAAGGCTTCAGTATTGAAGGCTTTAATAAAGTAACAAGGGAACTACTAACACGAATACACCAGTTCAGACTGAAGGGGTCCTGCCGGAGCAGGGGGTCTTATACCCTGCCACCGGAGGCGGGACCCCACTGGAATGTGCCACGATAACTCTCATAACAGGTAAACACCCTAACCCAACAACATAGTACAACCCCCACAGTAATAACACCCTAGCCCAACAGTAACATGGTAACAAACCCCAGTGGTGAACCAACGGTGGTTCACCACATTCACCCCTCCTTTAAGAACAAGAGGTGGCGGGGTGGACGAAAAACAGACAATAACAGAAAAGTCACAGGATTCACAAGTCCAGACGGTCTGGAGGACCGCACCGACGCTGCGATCTCCTCAACACCGGTTGCGAAACCGGAGCAGGTGCCGATCTCTTCAACACCGGTTGCGAAAACGGAGCAGGTGCTTGTGGTGGCGCTCTTAAAGTAACGTCTGGCTGTCCCCTCAAGGACTCCCGGGCCGGCCGGCCCTGGTGAGGCGATGGTGCAGGGGATCCTGGAACGTTTGGTGGTAGTGGTGGTGGTGATGATGATGGTGGCGCCGATCTCCGAGTCTCAGGCAAGCTGTACATGGGAGTAAAAGTGTTATGCACTGGTCCCGGTGCTGACCGCGCCACGTCTGGGGAAGTAATGAGGAGTAGTGGATTTGTGACTGGGGGAATAGGAGCGACAGGGGTTGCTACGTCCCCTGCGGGCGCCAGGTCTCTAATGGAGACAGTGTCCTCTCGCCCGTCAGGATATGCCACATAGGCATACTGAGGGTTGGCGTGGAGGAGTTGGACCGGTTCGACCAAGGGGTCAGACTTGCGAGCCCTCACATGGCGCCGCAGAAGGACGGGTCCTGGGTACGTCAACCAGGCTGGCAATGAGGTCCCCGAGGACGACTTCCGAGGGAATGAGAACATCCTCTCGTGGGGAGTAGCATTGGTTGCCATACACAGGAGGGAGCGGATAGCATGGAGCGCATTTGGAAGGACCTCCTGCCAACGGGAGACTGGAAGGCCCCTGGATTTCAGTGCCAGTAGGACAGCCTTCCAGACTGTAGCATTCTCCCTTTCCACCTGTCCGTTACCCCTAGGGTTGTAGCTCGTGGTTCTACTAGAGGCAATCCCGAATGAGAGCAGGAATTGCCTCAAGTCGTTGCTCATGAACGACGAGCCCCTGTCGCTATGAATATAGCAGGGGTACCCGAACAGGGTAAAAAGTTCACTGAAAACCTTGATGACGGTGGCAGTTGACGTGTCCGCACAGGGGAAAACAAACGGAAACCGGGAATACTCGTCTATTATATTGAGAAAATCGACATTCCGGTCCGTTGAGGGAAGGGGGCCCTTAAAATCCACACTCAGCCTCTCAAAAGGGCGAGTGGCCTTGACCAATTGTGCCCGGTCTGGTCGATAAAAGTGTGGTTTGCACTCTGCGCAAATCCGACAGCTTCTAGTTACTGACCTGACATCCTCCACCGAGTAGGGCAGGTTGCGGGCTTTGATGAAGTGGTAGAGTCTGGTGACTCCAGGATGACACAGATCATTGTGGAGAGCCTTCAAGCGGTCCTCCTGCATGATGGCGCATGTTCCGCGCGAGAGGGCATCCGAGGGCTCATTGAGCTTCCCTGGACGATACATAATATCGTAATTATAGGTGGAGAGCTCAATTCTCCACCGCAAGATCTTATCGTTCTTGATCTTGCCCCTCTGCGTGTTACTGAACATAAACGCCACGGATCGTTGATCCGTGATCAGGGTGAACCGCTTACCTGCCAGGTAATGGCGCCAGTGTCTGACTGCCTCCACAATGGCCTGAGCCTCCTTTTCCACCGCTGAGTGCCGAATTTCTGGGCCTTGAAGGGTGCGGGAAAAAAACGCGACGGGCCTGCCTGCCTGGTTTAGTGTGGCGGCTAGGGCGAAGTCAGATGCATCACTCTCCACCTGGAAAGGGATGGATTCATCCACCGCGTGCATCGTGGCTTTCGAGATGTCGCTCTTCAAAACCTTGAAGGCCAATTGGGCCTCCGGCGTAAGTGGGAAGGTCGTGGACTTAATGAGCGGACGAGCTTTGTCCGCGTAGTTGGGGACCCACTGTGCATAATATGAAAAGAACCCGAGGCATCTCCTCAGTGCCTTCGTGCTAGCGGGCAAGGGAAGTTCAGTGAGTGGGCGCATACGGTCTGGATCAGGGCCAATGACCCCGTTTTCCACCACGTATCCGAGGATGGCTAACCTACGCGTACGGAATACGCACTTCTCCCTGTTATAGGTCAGATTCAGGCGAGATGCAGTGCGCAGAAAGTGTTGGAGATTCGTGTCGTGGTCCTGCTGGTCATGGCCGCAGATGGTGACGTTATCCAGGTACGGGAAGGTAGCCCGCAACCCGTTCTGGTCCACCATTCGGTCCATAGCACGCTGGAAGACCGAGACCCCATTGGTGACACCAAATGGAACCCTGAGGAATTGGTATAGACGACCATCCGCCTCAAAAGCCGTATATTGTCGGTCCTCTGGGCGGATGGGGAGTTGATGGTAGGCGGACTTAAGGTCTATGGTAGAAAACACTCGGTACTGCGCAATCTGATTGACCATATCAGAAATGCGCGGGAGAGGATACGCATCCAGCTGCGTGTATCTATTAATGGTCTGACTATAGTCGATGACCATCCGAGGTTTGTTCCCGCTTTTGACTACCACGACCTGCGCTCTCCACGGACTAGCACTGGCCTGTATGATCCCTTCCTTGAGGAGCCGCTGAACCTCAGATCTAATAAAGATCCGGTCCTCAGCGCTGTAACGCCTACTTTTAGTAGCGATGGGCTTGCAGCCAGGTACCAGATTTTTAAAAAGGGATGGTGTCGTGATCTTCAGGGTGGATAAATTGCACGCGGGGCGCTTTGGGCAATTTGGAGGCTGCGGCTGATTCCCTACTGCCAGTGAAGGGAGTGGCCCACCGTACTGTAGGATCACACTCTTCATGTGGACCATAAAGTTTAGTCCGAGGAGAATTGGCGCGCAAAGGTGAGGTAGCACAAGGAGCCTGTATTGCTCGTAAACTGTGCCCTGTACCTCAAGAGTTACCATACATCGTCCTTGGATCGGTACAGACCGGGACTGTGATGCCATGGAAATTGTCTGTTTGGCAGGGAGAACCCGGAGTCCACACCTTTTAGCAGTTTCAGGGTGTATGAAACTTTCGGTGCTCCCACTGTCAAACAGACAATTCACAGTTCTGCCACTAACCTTTACCTCCATCATAGAATGTTCCAGTCTGTAATGCCTGGTCTGATCCAGAGAGATCGACGCCACCGTTGGCCCCTGGGCGTCACTGCATGCTGCCGATGTGGATGCTGAGGACCCCTGCTGGTCGCTGCTGCATGCTGCCGATGTGGATGCTGAGGACCCCTGCTGGTCGCTCCTAGTCGTCGTGGACCATGATGGCCGCCCCCATGAATCGCACGTGGGCGAGGGCGCCAAGCGCAGCGACTCCTGGTGGTCTTCCTCCTCCTCTGTCTGCCACGATGGCGCCGTCCTGAGATCGCACGTGGTCGGACCTCGTGGGTACTGCGACGCCGAAAGAGATGGTCTCCGTTCTGGAGGGTTACAAGCTGCACTGCCGTTTTTAGGTTTGGACCTGCAGACTTTGCCGTAGTGGCCTTTTTTACCGCACTGGCTGCAGATTGCCGTTCTTGCCGGACACTGTTGCCATGGATGCTTGGCCCCACCGCAAAAATAGCATCGCTGGCCACCTGGAGCTGCCGCCGTCGTCGAATCGATCTGGGAGCGCGGGTTCGCGGGGCGAGGAGGGAGCAGAGCTTGCTCCAACCACGTTGACTGCATGTGGTCCTCGGGGTACAGCGCCAAGCTCTTCGACGCCGCCTCCAACCTCACGGCCATCCCCATTGCCTGGGTCAAGTTGAGTTTCCCCTTTTCTAGCAATTTAAGCCTGATGTACGAGGACCCTACCCCTGCTACGAACGCGTCTCGGGCGAGGTCGTACATATACTGCTCGGCGGAGACGTCCTTACAGTCGCAACCCCTGGCAAGCTGCAGGAGCTCATTGGCATAATCCCCTATGGTTTCGCCCGACTGCCGACGTCGTGTAGCGAGGAGGTAACGAGCATGTATCTCGTTGGGTGGCATAATGTACCTATTCTTTAGGAGCTCGACGGCACCCTGGTAAGTGGGAGCTGCACGAATGGCTAGGTAAATCGTGTCGCTTACCCTCGCGTGGAGGACCTGGAGTCTATCACTGTCCGTAGTGATAGCTACCGAGGCTGCCAGGTAGTCCTCAAAGCACTTCCACCAATGGTCGAATGTGTTAGCTGCACCGACCGCACGTGGGTCCAGTGTCAGACGATCCGGTTTTAGAATCTGTTCCATACTCTCTGTTTTTTTCTTCTTGTTGCACAGTTGTGAGTTTTCTGTTTACTTTATTAAATTGATGCGCGTCAATAAGCACATGGAATCAAGGCTTCGGTATTGAAGGCTTTAATAAAGTAACAAGGGAACTACTAACACGAATACACCAGTTCAGACTGAAGGGGTCCTGCCGGAGCAGGGGGTCTTATACCCTGCCACCGGAGGCGGGACCCCACTGGAATGTGCCACGATAACTCTCATAACAGGTAAACACCCTAACCCAACAACATAGTACAACCCCCACAGTAATAACACCCTAGCCCAACAGTAACATGGTAACAAACCCCAGTGGTGAACCAACGATGGTTCACCACACCCTCTGACAGTGCGGCGCTCCCTCAGAACTGTTCTTTGACAGTGCGGCACCCCACTCAGTACTGACCCTCTGACAGTGCGGCACTCCCTCAGTACTGACCCTCTGACAGTGCGGCACTCCCTCAGTACTGTTGGGATTCTATGCTGATATGCTGCCTGTTTGATTTAGAGACATATGCTATGACTGGGCCAAGGGGACACTTGATTTACAACTCATTTCAACTTCAGAAGCTAACCATGCAAGGAGAACAGAAAGAAATATGCTGACACTTCCCATTAGATGTAATGGCTGGAGCTTAACACATGGAGTTACTGCATCAGTGCTCTATATGATGATGATGGAACAGATCGCTGAGTGGGCATCGCGGTAGTAAATGCGCCTACTCATTACAGCTGTGTAGAGTCTGTGAGTCCTCAATAGTAAACACATTCAGAGTTACTATTCTGCAGCAAATATCTGCTCTCACTTGTGGCACAGTGTCCTCACTGAGGCAGAAGGTTGTTACTTTAATCTCCACTTCAGAGACCTAAGCACAAAATCCAAACTGGCATTCTCAATGCAGTGCAGAGGGAGTGCCGCACTGTCAGTACAGAGGGAGTGTCGCACTGTCAGTACAGAGGGAGTGCCGCACTGTCAGTGCAGAGGGAGTGCCGCACTGTCAGCACAGAGGGAGTGCCGCACTGTCAGTACAGAGGGAATGTCGCACTGTCAGTGCAGAGGGAGTGCCGCACTGTCAGTGCAGAGGGAGTGCCGCACTGTCAGTACAGAGGGAGTGTCGCACTGTCAGTGCAGAGGGAGTGCCGCACTGTCAGTACAGAGGGAGTGTCGCACTGTCAGTACAGAGGGAGTGTCGCACTGTCAGTACAGAGGGAGTGCCGCACTGTCAGTACAGAGGGAGTGTCGCACTGTCAGTACAGAGGGAGTGCCGCACTGTCAGTACAGAGGGAGTGTCGCACTGTCAGTGCAGAGGGAGTGCCGCACTGTCAGTACAGAGGGAATGTCGCACTGTCAGTGCAGAGGGAGTGCCGCACTGTCAGTACAGAGGGAATGTCGCACTGTCAGTGCAGAGGGAGTGTCGCACTGTCAGTGCAGAGGGAGTGTCGCACTGTCAGTACAGAGGGAATGCCGTACTGTCAGTACAGAGGGAGTGCCGCACTGTCAGTGCAGAGGGAGTGTCGCACTGTCAGTACAGAGGGAGTGTCGCACTGTCAGTGCAGAGGGAGTGCCGCACTGTCAATACAGAGGGAGTGTCGCACTGTCAGTGCAGAGGGAATGTCGCACTGTCAGTGCAGAGGGAGTGCCGCACTGTCAGTACAGAGGGAATGTCGCACTGTCAGTACAGAGGGAGTGTCGTGCTGTCAGTGCAGAGGGAATGTCGCACTGTCAGTGCAGAGGGAGTGCCGCACTGTCAGTGCAGAGGGAGTGTCGCACTGTCAGTGCAGAGGGAATGCCGTACTGTCAGTGCAGAGGGAGTGTCGCACTGTCAGTACAGAGGGAATGCCGTACTGTCAGTACAGAGGGAGTGCCGCACTGTCAGTACAGAGGGAGTGTCGCACTGTCAGTGCAGAGGGAGTGTCGCACTGTCAGTACAGAGGGAGTGTCGCACTGTCAGTACAGAGGGAATGCCGCACTGTCAGTACAGAGGGAGTGTCGCACTGTCAGTACAGAGGGAATGCCGTACTGTCAGTGCAGAGGGAGTGTCGCACTGTCAGTACAGAGGGAGTGCCGCACTGTCAGTACAGAGGGAATGCCGTACTGTCAGTACAGAGGGAGTGCCGCACTGTCAGTACAGAGGGAGTGTCGCACTGTCAGTGCAGAGGGAGTGTCGCACTGTCAGTACAGAGGGAGTGTCGCACTGTCAGTACAGAGGGAATGTCGCACTGTCAGTACAGAGGGAGTGTCGCACTGTCAGTACAGAGGGAATGTCGCACTGTCAGTACAGAGGGAGTGTCGCACTGTCAGTACAGAGGGAGTGTCGCACTGTCAGTGCAGAGGGAGTGTCGCACTGTCAGTACAGAGGGAGTCCCGCACTGTCAGTGCAGAGGGAGTGCCGCACTGTCAGTGCAGAGGGAGTGTCGCACTGTCAGTGCAGAGGGAATGCCGTACTGTCAGTGCAGAGGGAGTGTCGCACTGTCAGTACAGAGGGAGTGTCGCACTGTCAGTACAGAGGGAGTGTCGCACTGTCAGTGCAGAGGGAGTGTCGCACTGTCAGTACAGAGGGAGTGTCGCACTGTCAGTACAGAGGGAATGCCGCACTGTCAGTACAGAGGGAGTGTCGCACTGTCAGTACAGAGGGAATGCCGTACTGTCAGTGCAGAGGGAGTGTCGCACTGTCAGTACAGAGGGAGTGCCGCACTGTCAGTACAGAGGGAATGCCGTACTGTCAGTACAGAGGGAGTGCCGCACTGTCAGTACAGAGGGAGTGTCGCACTGTCAGTGCAGAGGGAGTGTCGCACTGTCAGTACAGAGGGAGTGTCGCACTGTCAGTACAGAGGGAATGTCGCACTGTCAGTACAGAGGGAGTGTCGCACTGTCAGTACAGAGGGAGTGTCGCACTGTCAGTACAGAGGGAGTCCCGCACTGTCAGTGCAGAGGGAGTGCCGCACTGTCAGTGCAGAGGGAGTGTCGCACTGTCAGTGCAGAGGGAATGTCGCACTGTCAGTACAGAGGGAATGCCGTACTGTCAGTGCAGAGGGAGTGTCGCACTGTCAGTACAGAGGGAGTGCCGCACTGTCAGTACAGAGGGAATGCCGTACTGTCAGTGCAGAGGGAGTGTCGCACTGTCAGTACAGAGGGAGTGCCGCACTGTCAGTACAGAGGGAATGTCGCACTGTCAGTGCAGAGGGAATGTCGCACTGTCAGTACAGAGGGAATGCCGTACTGTCAGTGCAGAGGGAGTGTCGCACTGTCAGTACAGAGGGAGTGTCGCACTGTCAGTACAGAGGGAGTGCCGCACTGTCAGTGCAGAGGGAGTGTCGCACTGTCAGTACAGAGGGAGTGCCGCACTGTCAGTACAGAGGGAGTGCCGCACTGTCAGTACAGAGGGAGTGTCGCACTGTCAGTACAGAGGGAGTGTCGCACTGTCAGTACAGAGGGAGTGCCGCACTGTCAGTACAGAGGGAGTGTCGCACTGTCAGTACAGAGGGAGTGCCGCACTGTCAGTACAGAGGGAGTGCCGCACTGTCAGTACAGAGGGAGTCCCGCACTGTCAGTGCAGAGGGAGTGCCGCACTGTCAGTACAGAGGGAGTGCCGCACTGTCAGTGCAGAGGGAGTGCCGCACTGTCAGTACAGAGGGAGTGCCGCACTGTCAGTACAGAGGGAATGCCGTACTGTCAGTACAGAGGGAATGTCGCACTGTCAGTACAGAGGGAATGTCGCACTGTCAGTACAGAGGGAGTGCCGCAATGTCAGTACAGAGGGAGTGCCGCACTGTCAGTACAGAGGGAATGCCGTACTGTCAGTACAGAGGGAATGTCGCACTGTCAGTACAGAGGGAATGTCGCACTGTCAGTACAGAGGGAGTGCCGCAATGTCAGTACAGAGGGAGTGCCGCACTGTCAGTACAGAGGGAATGCCGTACTGTCAGTACAGAGGGAATGTCGCACTGTCAGTACAGAGGGAATGTCGCACTGTCAGTACAGAGGGAATGTCGCACTGTCAGTACAGAGAGAGTGCTGCACTGTCAGCGCAGAGGGAATGCTGCACTGTCAGTGCAAAGGGAGTGCCGCACTGTCAGAGAGTCAGTGCTGAGGGAGTGCCACACTGTCAGAAGGCAGTATTGAGAGAGCACCGGAGCGTCAAAGGGGCAGGTTTTGAGGGGAAGGTGGGGAAGGAACTCCAGAGTTTAGAGTCTAGGCAACTGAAGGGATTGCTGCCAATTGGAGGAATGATGAAAACCAAGAACCCATCAGAGAGCGGATTTGGAGGAGCAGAGAGATCTCCATGGGTTATAGAGAGATCTCCATGGGTTATAGAGAGATCTCCATGGGTTATAGAGAGATCTCCATGCGTTATAGAAAGATCTCCGGGGGTTATAGAGAGGTCTCCGGGGGTTATAGAGAGATCTCCGGGGGTTATAGAGAGATCTCTGGGGGTTTTAGAGAGATCTCCGGAGGGTTATAGAGAGATCTCCAGGGGTTATAGAGAGATCTCCGGAGGTTATAGAGAGATCTCCGGGGGTTTTAGAGAGATCTCTGGGGGTTATAGAGAGATCTCCAGGGGTTATAGAGAGATCTCCAGGGGTTATAGAGAGATCTCCGGGGGTTATAGTGCGATCTCCAAGGATTATAGAGAGATCTCCGTGAGTTATAGAGAGATCTCTGGGGGTTATAGAGAGATCTCTGGTGGTTATAGAGAGATCTCTGGAGGTTATAGAGAGATCTCTGGGGGTTATAGAGAGATCTCCGGGGGTTATAGAAAGATCTCTGGGGGCTATAGAGAGATCTCCATGGTTATAGAGGGATCTCCGGGGGTTATAGAGAGATCTCCTGGGTTATAGAGAGATCTCTGGAGGTTATAGAGTTTTATAGAGATGGGGAGGGATGAGGTCATCGAAGGATTTGGAATTCTTTGAAGAGTTAATTATTCTTCTTTTCTCCAATATAGATCCGTTTGAATGGTGGCCGGAACTCCTTTGAAGGCCGTGTGGAGGTTCAGGTGGAATTCAATGGCACCACGGCGTGGGGCGTTGTATGTAGTGATAATTGGGGTCTGAACGAGGCTATGGTAGTGTGCCGACAACTGGGATTTGGCTTTGCCAACCATGCCCTAAAGGTAGGCCTTCATGGAGAAGATAAAATTCGATCACACTTTATCCATTAGCGCCAAGTCTAACAATGAGGCCACAGCATGGACTTTCCATTCAGGGAAAAATGTATCCAGAATAATGCAGGAGAACATGGGTCAAGGAATGACCATTCAGCCCATCACTTTGCTCCTTCTGTACATTATGTACACCCTAAGCTATTTTGGGGTCTTTCTCAGCCACTTCATCACCCCAGGCAAAATTCTACATCGACACTTTCTGTGTGTATTCTACCTCAACCACAACCACCCCCACAAAATTATTTAACCAAATTCCAGAATATTCTACAGCTCCATCATTCATTCTTGGCCAGTTGCCCTCCTGAACAGTGTGTGCCTTGTGTATATTTAGAACATAGGAGAAGGCCATTCAGCCCATCGAGACTGCTTCGCCATGCAATTGGATCCTGACTGATCATTTACCCCAGTGCCACTTTCCCACGCTACCCTTATTTCCCTCGATGTTATTAACCTATTGATTTCTGTTTTGAACACACTCAATGATTGAGCTTCTCTCTGGGGTAGAGAATTCCAAAAGATTCACCACCCTCTGAGTGAAGAAATTCCTCCTCATCTCAGTCTTAACTGGCCAATCCCTCACCTTGAGATTATGTCCCCTGGTTTTCGACTCACTATGTGGAGATGCCGGCATTGGACTGGGGTAAGCACAGTAAGAAGTCTCACAACACCAGGTTAACAACACCAGAGGTTTCGACTCACCAGCCAGGGGAAACCCACCCTGTCACACGCTGCAGGAATTTTGTTCGTTTCAATGAGGTCACCCCCTCATTCACAAAACTCCATGGAATTTGGACCCAGTCTCCTCAATCTCTCCTCACAAGACAATCTCGCCCTCCCAGGGATTAATTTGGTTAACTTCCATTGCATTGTCTCTATGATAAAAATAGCCTTCCTTTGATAAGGGAATCACAGAATCGCAGAATACTACAGTGCAGAAGAGGCCTTTCGGTCCATCGAGCCGGCAGAGGCGGCACCGTAGCACAGTGGTTAGCACTGTTGCTTCACAGCACCAAGGACCCGGATTCGATTCCTGGCTTGGGTCACTGTGTGTGTGGAGTTTGCATGTTCTCCCCGTGTCTGCCTGGGTTTCCTCCGAATGCTCTGGTTTCCTCCCACATTCTGAAAGACGTGCTGGTTAGGTGCATTGACCTGAACAGGCGTCGGACTGTGGCAACTGGGGGAATTTCACAGCAACTTCATTGCAATGTTAATGTAAGCCTTACTTGTGACTAATAAATAAACTTAGCTTTACTTCACCAATGCCTGAAATGCCCTGACCTGATCCCACTTGCCAGCACTTGGCCCATAGCCTTGAATGTTATGACATGCCAAGTGCTCATCCAGGTACTTTTTAAAGGATGTGAGGCATCCCGCCCCCACCACCCTCCCAGGCAGCACATTCCAGACCCTCACCACCCTCTGGGTAAAAAAGATTTTCCTCAAATCCCCCCTAAACCTCCCACCCCTCACTTTTAACTTGTGTCCCCTTGTAACTGATCCTTCAACTGATCCAAAACTGTGCACAATACTCCAGGTGTGGTGTCTCCAAGGCTCAGTTTAACTGCACAAGACGTCTTTACTCCTGTACACAATCCTCTCGCGATGAAGGTTAGCATACCATTTACTGTCCGAATTGCTTGCTACACATACGTGCCAGTTTTTGGTGATTCATGAACAAGGACACCCAAGGGCCCTTTGGACACCCTCACTTCCCAAACTCTCACCGTTAAAGAAACACTCTGCCTTCCTTTTTCTATCAGAGTGAATAACTTCACATTTATTTATATTATATTCCATCTCCCGTGTTCTAGCCCAGGCTTGTCAAACCTTTCTCGTAGTAAGAAGTTTAACAACACCAGGTTAAAGTCCAACAGGTTTATTTGGTAGCAAAAGCCACACAAGCTTTCGGAGCTGCAAGCCAAGCCAAGAAGGGGCTTGCAGCTCCGAAAGCTTGTGTGGCTTTTGCTACCAAATAAACCTGTTGGACTTTAACCTGGTGTTGTTAAACTTCTTACTGTGTTTACCCCAGTCCAACGCCGGCATCTCCACATCAAACCTTTCTCGTTGCAGAGGGGAGGCACATTTGCATAGTTTGATGCCATCAATAAATCAGGAAATATACAATTGGTCCCAACATCCAAATCATTATAGAGATTGTGAACAGATGTGGAGCCAGCACTGACCCTTGTGCTACCCCACTAGTAACCATGCCACCCTGAGAATGTTTGATTTATACCCACTCTCTGTTTCTTGTCTGATAACCAATTTACATAATTGTAGAATCCTGCTGTGCAGAACGAGGCCATTCAGCCCATTGCGTCTGCACCGACCACAATCCCACCCAGGTCCTATCCCCATAACCCCATGCATTTACCCTAGCTAGTTCCCCTGACACTAAGGGGAAATTGAGCATGGCCAATCCACCTAACCCGCACATCTTTGGAGTGTGGGAAAAAAACCGGAGCACCCGGAGAAAACCCACGCAGACACGGGGAAAACGTGCAAACTCCACAGTGACCGGAGCCGGGAATCGAACCCAGGTCCCTGGAGCTGTGAGGCAGCAGTGCTAACCACAGAGCTATCGTGCCGCCCAAAGAAATTGCAGAAGGGCTCATCCGGGATTGTTACAACCAATCCCAGATTCCCCAAAAGTTGTTGATCCAGACGAGATCACTCGATTTGTTACTGTCCAGCTGGGATACCACCTCCGTATTGTCCCAGACCCGGATTAGGAGGGATGACTGACTCCACGGATGGGACTTGCTCCGAAACTGGAAAATCCCGCCCGAGGTCAACGGACCTTTCCATGGTCTCTGCCCCGCTCACCCGCTCCGCTTCCTGTGGTAGGTGGGACAGGAAAATTCCCCCCCTTATCTTTATTCACCCCACCCTCTGCTGTAGTAATGATGCTTTAATCTAACAAGATTCCCTTTCCCTTGGATACCTTTGCCAGACCCAATCGTTATGTTTAAAAGAGAGCCAATTTAACCAGGCTTTCTTGAGTTTTTATTTGATTTGATTTGATTTATTATTGTCACACGTATTAACATACAGTGAAAAGTATTGTTTCTTGCGCGCTATACAGACAAAACATACCATACATAGAGAAGGAAACGAGAGAGTGCAGAATGTAGTGTTACAGTCATAGCTAGGGTGTAGAGAAAGATCAACTTTATGCAAGGTCGGTCCATTCAAAAGTCTGACAGCAGCAGGGAAGAAGCTGTTCTTGCGTCGGTTGGTACGTGACCTCAGACTTTTGTAACTTTTTCCTGACGGAAGAAGGTGGAAAAGTGAATGTCCGGGGTGCGTGGGGTCCTTAATTATGCTGGCTGCTTTGTCGAGGCAGCGGGAAGTGTAGACAGGGTCAATGGATGGGAGCCATACCAAGCTGTGATACAACCAGAAAGAATGCTTTCTCTGGTGCATCTGTAAAAGTTGGTCGGAGTTGTAGCTGACATGCCAAATTTGCTTAGTCTTCTGAGAAATTAGAGGTGTTGGTGGGCTTTCTTAACGATAGTGTCAGCATGGGGGGACCAGGACAGGTTGTTGGTGATCTGGACACCTAAAAACGTGAAGCTTTCGACCCTTTCCACTTCGTCCCCATTGATGTAGACAGGGGCATGTTCTCCTTTACTCTTCCTGAAGTCGATGACAATCTCCTTCATTTTGTTGCCATTGAGGGAGAGATTATTGTCACTGCACCAGTTTACCAGATTCTCTATCTCATTCCTGTACTCTGTCTCGTCATTGTTTGAGATCCGACCCACTACAGTGGTGTCATCAGCAAACTTGAAAATCGAGTTGGAGGGGAATTTGGCCGCACAGTCATAGGGAGTATAAGGAGTATAGTAGGGGGCTGAGAACACAGCCTTGTAGGGCACCGGTGTTGAGGATGATCATGGAGGAGGTGTTGTTGCCTATCCTTACTGTTATAATAGAGTAAGTTTATTAACTACTGAAAAGGTACGGAGAAATGGGGAAACACATACATCTACATTCATCCGGATTGGAAGTAAGAATTGAGACCAATAGTAAGTAAATGTAAATAAAAGTTTATACAGAACAGCCCTTTAGTTACAAGGAGTAGGTGATGAGGCATTGCGGCCATTACAAATCGATTCCAGCATCATACTCAATGAAATCCAGTGATCCAGGGTAATGCTCTGGGGATCCAGGTTCGAATCCCACCACAGCGATGCCCACATCTCCTGAATGAATAAAAGAAATTGCTTGTCCATTGGACGTGTTCCCCACCCAGTGTACTTGGTGAAAGAGTTTCCCAGAGCAGAGCGGATCTGCTCCTGGACTGCGCTGCGACTGAACCTTCTACCTTTTGTCTCGAAGGAAACCTGGTACTGGCAGGGAGCCACAACCACAAACAACGTGGTCCTGAGTGGGACTTCTTGTTCGGGGACAGAGCTGTCGATCTTGCAGTGTTTACAACACCGTGACCGTGTTGAGTGTCAGCGAGGTGGGGGTCGGTATGCTGCTGGCGTCATCTGTTCAGAGAGTGAGTATTAGACCCGGCCCCCGTCTCCTATTCCAAAACAGCTTGGTTGGGGAAGCGGGGGGGGAAGGGGGTCCGGAAATAGGCTGGGACGGGGGGGTGGGACAGTAGGCGACGGGACTGATTCATCGACCACTCAGGCCTGTTCCCCAATCAGTTTGATCATGGCTGTCCTGACTCTTAACATCATCTCCCCACCTTGGTTCCATATCCCTTGATATATTATTTCCCTCAGAAGAACATGGAGAATCATAGAATCCCTACAGTGCAGAAGGAGGCCATTCGGCCCATCGAGTCTGCACCGACCACAATCCCACCCAGACCTTATCTTCATAATCCCATGCATTTACCCTAGGTAATCTCCCTGACACTAAGGGGGAATTGATCATGGCCAATCCACCTAACCTGCACATCTTTGGAATGTGGGAAGAAACCGGAGCTCCCAGAGGAAACCCACGCAGATACAGAGAGAATGTGCAAACTCCACACAGTCACCCGAGACCGGAATCAAACCCGGGTCCCTGGCGGTGTGAGGCAGCAGTGCTAACCACTGTGCCACCTTTGAACACCTTGAATACTGCTAAAAAGAAAGACATGTTGTCAAAGTTTTTCATTTTGCACTCATCAGGTCAAACACAAGCATGCCAAATTTCAAACAATTTTTACTGCAAGCTGATTGGCTGGCGAGTTGACTCCGATTTTGAAATTTGGTTTTCGTGTTTTCCTGTTGAGTGCAAGACAAAAAGCTTCAGTGGACGTGCCTCTCCTTTCAACAAAAATCCACCAATTACAGTTCTGACATTTTTCAGTTGAGCACCAACCTTGGCTGCTTGTTGGGGAAGAGAGAGTTCCAGGTTTCCACCCGCCCTTGTGTGAGGAAGTGTTTCCGACATCACTCATAGAATCATAGAATTCCTACGGTACAAAAAGAGGCCATTCAGCCCATCAAGTCCGTACCAACCACAATCCCACCCAGGCCCCATTCCCTAACCCTCATTTACCCTGCTAATCCCGCTGACACTAGGGTTAATTTTAGCATGGCCAATCAACCTAACTCACACATCTTTGGACTGTGTGAGGAAATCGGAGCACCTGGAGGAAACCCACGCAGACACGGGGAGAAAGTGCAAACTCCACACAGACAGTGACCCGGGGCTGGAATTGAACCCAGATCCTCAACAGCATAGCTCTAATTTTAAGGTTCTGCCCCCTTGAGCCTGTAACCACCCATTACCCCCCCGCCCCCGGCCATCTCTATCAACCTTATCAAATCAATTTCATTAATCATTTTAAGCATCTCAATTAGACCACCCCATAATCCAGGGGAGAGCTTGGCCTTGTAGTATTATCACTTGACTATTAATCCAGAATCTCAGCGAAAGTTCTGGGGGCCCCAGTTCAAATCCCGCCACTGCCGATGGTGGAATTTGAATCCAATAAAAAGTATCTGGAATTAAGAATCTACTGATGACCATGAAATCATTGTCGATTGTCGGAAAAACCCATCTGGTTCACTAATGTCCTTTAGGGAAGGAAATCTTCGGTCCTTACCTAGTCTGGCCTACATGTGACTCCAGAGCCACAGCAATGTGTTGACTCTCCACTGCCCTCGGGCAACTAGAGATGGGCAATAAATGCTGGCCGACCAGCGACGCCCATCTCCCTTGAATGAATAAACAAAATCCTCTCGACAAGTCGAATCAACGTGACCCTCTTCTTCAATTATAACTCTTTTAACCCTGGTATGTTATTCTGGCGAATCGTCGCCACATCCCCTCCAAAGTCTTGTCTTTGGTGCTGTTAGCTCAACTTGGAGCAGCTGCAAGTTGTTGATGATCCCAGTATTCCAGGATTCAGTAAAGGATTAGATTACTGGAATGACACAATATTATGTCCATTTACGACACGCTGATTAGTAACCACTGCAAGGCTGTTAAATGGTTGACAGTCTGACTCTGAGAATCCGGTCCCTTTTCCAATTAAACTAACGTGTGAACTGTACACGATGTCACCCACAGTCAGCTGACGGTTGGGACTTTCAGATCTCTTTTGAAGATGTATCGATGGGAATGTTTTATATCAGGTCGGACCAGTTTTGGAGATGGGTCCAAGCTGTGAGGTTGCAAGGGTGTTGGGTGTGCTATTTGTGCTTGGTCAAAAGAAAATTGGAGTAAGACCTCGCTCCCTCCCCCCTCCCCCCCCTTCCCCGTCAAGTGGTAAATGATGTACAAAGAGGGCTAAAGAATGGGCAACAAATGCAATTTAAGGCTGTGAGGAAAAGGTGGGGGAAAGTCATTGTAAAGTAATAGGCCATTAATGTTCCATCTGAAGCCACGGTTCGTACTGAGTCTGCTTTGCCTCACTGGCGACCAGAGGTGACATAGACCAGGATTCTCCCAGCCCGCTGCACTGTTCAAATAGTGCAGCGGACCAAGAGACATCAGCGCCTTTTAGCGGGCCTCACAACCAGAGTCCGGCCCATCGCGGGACTCCCTGGCTCTTTCTTTCTGCATAATGAGCCCCGTGCCAGAAATTACTAATTACCATGTGGAAATCGCTATTTCGTGATTGGTGGTTGGAGGGGGGGACCTGCTGCCGCTCTGCAATGGAATCGGTGGGGGAGGGAGTGAGAGGGCGATCGGGACTGGCCATGGACGGGGGTGGCGATCGAGGTTGGCCATGGGGGGGGCGATTGGGACTGGCCATGGGAGGGGGTGGAGATCGAGGTTAGCCATGGGCGAGGTTGGAGATCGGGCCTGGCCATGGGCGGGGGTGGAGGTTGGGGTTGGCCATGGAGGGTGGGGGGGTGGAGATTGGGGTTGGCCATGGGCTGGGGGGGTTGTCGGGGCTGGACACGGGGAGCTGGCAATTGGGGCTGGTGGGGGGTCGTATAAGACAGCAATGGTTGGCGGGGGGGGGAGTGGGGGGTTGGGAAGATATCAGAAGAACAGCGATTGGGGGGCGTTGGGGGAGGTACTGGGCAGGCTGGTGATTGGGAGGCCGGCGATGGGGGGGGGGCAGTGTGCATGCGCAGCACTGACACCCGCCTCTCAGTTGGGAATAGCCCCCACCCACCCCACCTCCCCAGCTACCAGCATGAATTTCTCTGAGGCACAGACTGCCGGAGATTGGTTCAGCTAAGTACGTCCAAAAAATGGTGGGAAATTCTCCCGTTTTCCAGCCCGTTGGGCACTTGGTTTTTTTTTGGGAGAATCCCAGCCAGGATATTTGACCTCGATTCTCCTGGGTCAGGAAGGGGATAAATAAACAACCAACAGTTCGGTGCCAATCAGAATCTGGCAGCTCTAGTGAACAGCAGCGCCACCTGGAGGAGGTGGCAGCTGCCGGTATTACTGGTGCTGCCCAAAGCCCAATATCAGCACTGGACACAGGCCCACAGGTGAGGGAAGGTGGTGGAAGGAGGCTCATGGGTGAGGGTCACGGGGGAGGGGATTGGCAGCAAGGGCAGGGGGATGGTCTCGATGCCCACCCTCCCTTCCCGATATCAGGTCTCTCAATCAGGCACTGAGTGCCTTTGAAAGAATGACCGCCACCCCGCCCTGTAGAAGTCCCCAAACAACCCTGCACAGGTTTGCTTGTTCTGGTCCCCATGTGGTAAGCACCCCCCCCCCCCTCACACCAACCTACCACTGACTCTGTTGGCGGTGGGATGGGAAGGCTGTCCACACGGAACATTCCTTCCTACCATGGGCTCAATCAGGGTGGAAACAGGAGGGGGGATAGGCCTGATTAAATACCCCCATCCACCACCAAACTGACCATGGGGCAAGGTGGTAAATTCCACCCTGAGTTTGATGCAGCGCAGTCTACAGTTGAATTCACTAACTAGGCTCCCATGTGATGAATGAGCATTTGGAAGGCAATGGAGACAGAGTTCAGGTGAGGGCCACAAACCTCTCCAGGGATGGAAAGAAGGAGGAAAAAAATAAAAATGATTAAAAGCAAAACATGTGACGAGCGTATGAAGGAGATAATCACTCTCTGAACGTTCTCTTTGCCTGTTGCTGTTAGCTCTTCCAGACCTTGTCCTGGATGCCCAGCTTGCTGAGGAGTCGGCATACCTGGAAGATCGGCCCCTCCAGCTGCTCTACTGTGCCCATGATGAGGGTTGCCTGGCAAAGACAGCCGACAACATGAACTGGCCATACGGACATCGCCGGCTACTCCGCTTCTCCTCACAGATACACAACATCGGCCGGTCAGACTTCAGACCCAGGGCCGGACCCCAGTCCTGGGTCTGGCACAGCTGTCACGGGTAGGTTCGTGGCTGGGTTGTGCTTTATCCTTCAAAAGGTCATCATAGAAATTTGTGAAAGGGAAAATTGATAAATCTATTACATATATATATAAACTACTCTGAACCCCTCAATTAGATTCCAGTCTGTAACTCCCGAGTATCTGTTATTCTATATATAAACCACCCAAACCCCTCAATTAGATTCCAGTCTGTAACTCACTCCCAGGTATCTGTTACTCTATAATTAAACAACACCGAACCCCTCGATTAGATTTCAGTCTGTAACTCACTCCAGGGTATCTGTTATTCTATATATAAACCATTCCAAACTCCCCGATTAGATTCCAGTCTATAATTCACTCCCGGGTATCTGTTATTCTGTATATAAACCACCCAAACCCCTCGATTAGATTCCAGTCTGTAACTCACTCCCAGGTATCTGTTATTCTATATATAAACCACCCAAACCCCTCAATTAGATTCCAGTCTGTAACTCACTCCCAGATATCTGTTATTCTATATATAAACCATCCCGAAACCCTCGATTAGATTCCAGTCTGTAACTCACTCTTGGGTATCTGTTATTCCACATATAAACCAGCCCGAACCCCTCAATTAGATTCTAGTCTGTAACTCACTCCCAGGTATCTGTTATTCCATATATAAACCACTTAAACCCCTCGATTAGATTCCAGTCTGTAACTCACTCCCGGGTATCTGTTATTCTATATATAAACTACCCCGAACCCCTCGATTAGATTCCAGTCTCTAACTCACTCCCGGGTATCTATTATTCTATATATAAACTACCCCGAACCCCTCGATTAGATTCCAGTCTGTAACTCTCTTCCGGGTATCTGTTATTCTGTATATAGTCATAGGGATTTACAGCATGGAAACAGGCCCTTTGGCACAACTTGTCCTTGCCTCCCAGTTTTTACCATTAAGCTAGTCCTAATTGCCCGCGTTTGGCCCATATCCCTCTATACCCATCTTACCCATCGAACTGTCTAAATGCTTTCTAAAGATAAAATTGTACCCGCCTCTACTACTACCCCTGGCAGCTTGTTCCAGACACTCACCACCCCTGCGTGAAAAAATTGCCCCTCTGGACTGTTTTGTATCTCTCCCCTCTCATCTTAAACCTATGCCCTCTAGTTTTAGACTCCCCTACCTTTGGGAAAAAATGTTGACTATCTACCTTGTCTATACCCCTCATTATTTTATAGACCTCTATAGGATCACCTATAGCCTACGCTCCAGAGAAAAAAGTCCCATTCTATTCAGCCTCTCCTTATAACTCAATCCATCAAGTCCCGGTAGCAGCCGAGTAAATCTTTTCTGCACTCTTTCTAGTTTAATAATATCCGGTCTATAATAGGGTGACCAGAACTGTACACAGTATTCCAAATGTGGCCTTACCAATGTCTTGTACAACTTCAACAAGAAGTCCCAACTCCTGTATTCAATGTTCTGACCAATGAAACCAAGCATGCTGAATGCCTTCTTCACCACTCTGTCCACCTGTGACTCCACGTTCAAGGAGCTATGTATATATAAACCAGCCTGAAGCCCAGATTTAGACATTTGAGATTCTGCCTTCAATTGAGACTGAGGATATAAACAAAATCATCTGATGAGTGAGGAAGAAGACAGCCCAAATCAGCCGATCGCTGTGTCCCAGCATCTCCATGATCCATCAGTCAATCCTGTGTCCTGGCTGCAACCTTCAGTAAAACTGTCAACTCTGACCTTGGAGTCAACGGGGTAGAGAGGATCGAGGATCTCACTCTCCAGTGGCATCCACTGGAAAGAGCTGTGCTGTGAGGGTTAATAATTCTTTCTTTGGAGTCCTTAGAAAACACACACAAAGTTAATTTCTGGAAAGCCACAGAACAGATGATCGCTGATCAAAGAACAAAGAACAATACAGCACAGAAACAGGCCCTTCAGCCCTCCAAGCCTGTACCGATCATGTGTTCCTAACTAGACTATCTGTTTGTATCCCTCTATTCCCAGTCTGTTCATGTGGCTATCTAGATAAGTCTTAAATGATCCTAGCGTGTCTGCCTCAACCACCTTGCTTGGTAGTGCATTCCAGGTCCCCACCACCCTCTGTGTAGAATACGTCCCCCGCATATCTGTATTGAACCTTGCCCCCCTTACCTTGAACTTGTGACCCCTTGTGTTTGTCATTTCCGACCTGGGAAAAAGCTTCCAACTGTTCACCCTATCTATGCCCTTCATAATTTTATAAACTTCTATTAGGTCGCCCCTCAACCTCCGTCTTTCCAGGGAGAACAACCCTAGTTTATTCAATCTCACCTCATAGCTAATACCCTCCATACCAGGCAACATCCTGGTAAATCTTTTCTGCACTCTCTCCAAAGCCTCTACGTCCTTCTGGTAGTGTGGCGACCAGAACTGGATGCAGTATCCCAATTGTGGCCTAACCAACGTTCTATATAACTGCAACATCATATGCCAACTTCTATACTCTATGCCCCATCCAATAAAGGCAAGCATGCCATATGCCTTCTTCACCACCTTTTCCACCTGTGTCACCACCTTTAAAGATCTGTGGACCTGCACACCCAGATCCCTCTGTGTGTCTATACTCCTGATGGTTCTGCCATTTATTGTATAGCTCCCCCCTGCATTAGATCTACCAAAATGCATCACTTCGCATTTATCTGGATTAAATTCCATCTTCCATTTCTCCGCCCAATTTTCCAGCCTATCTATATCCTGCTGTATTCTCTGACAATGTTCATCACTATCCGCAACTCCAGCAATCTTTGTGTCGTCCGCAAACTCACTAATCAGACCAGCTACATCTTCTTCCAAATCATTTATATATATCACAAACAGCAGAGGTCCCAGTACAGAGCCCTGAGGAACACCACTAGTCATGATGTGGAGATGCCGGCGTTGGACTGGGGTAAACACAGTAAGAAGTTTAACAACACCAGGTTAAAGTCCAACAGGTTTATTTGGTAGCAAAAGTGGCTTTTGCTACCAAATAAACCTGTTGGACTTTAACCTGGTGTTGTTAAACTTCTTACTGTGAACACCACTAGTCACAGACCTCCAATCAGAAAAAGACCCCTCCACTGCTACCCTCTGTTTTCTTTGACCAAGCCAGTTCTGTACCCATCTAGTTAGTTCACCTTTGAGCCCGTGAGATTTAACCTTTTGCACCAGCCTGCCATGAGGGACCTTGTCAAATGCTTTACTAAAATCCATGTAGACGACATCCACGGCCCTTCCCTCGTCAATCATTTTTGTCACCTCCTCATAAAACTCAACCAAATTTGTGAGGCATGACCTCCCTCGTACAAATGATGAGAGTATTACTGCTGTCTGGGTCCCATATGTGGAGTTAGTTTCTTTATCTGACAGTTTGGGTCTTGCCAGTGACTACACTTTGCCAAGTAAATTCCTGCCTTCAGCAAGGATCACGTCACTTGTCGGAATCCTTGGGGCCTTGGGAGCTGCTTTAGCAAGCAGCAACTCAGCAGTGCGATTCCTTTGGGGTTATGTCACGTTAATTCAAAGTGAAAGATATTTTTGAGTTGTGTTGTCTATGTATGGACATGAGGAATTACCCAGTTTGGAGCCACAGCCCCATCCGTGCCAAAGACAGCAGCAAAGATGCTAAAATTGACCTCAATGCTAAACTGAGGTAAAGGGAAGGAACTTGCTTTTAGACAGTGCATTAATGTTCATAGGATGAACCAAAGTGCTTTGGCGGCCAGTGAGCTACTTGTCAAGGTGTGGTCATTGCTCTTATGCAGACAAACATGACGGTCAATGTCTGCACAGCAAGAGCCAAGAAAGCACAGTGAGACCATTGAGGTGTGAATTTATTTTGGCGACTTGTGCTGAGAGCTCTCCTACTCTTCTTCAACCAGTGCCAGGGACCTGTCACATCCACCTGGAAAGGGAGCCCGGGGGCACTGGCACGAGGAAAATGATGACAAATTCCCCAGCAGGAGGGGATTCCCATCCCAGCGTTCCCATAGGAAGTTGATGAGAACATTGCAGACACGTTTGTTGGAATCTTACCGCCCTGTCCGCCCGAGGCCTGTAAGATCCCGCCCGAGGCCCACGGAGAATGCCGTTCCGCGAGCCTGACCCACCCCAGAATCTGGGACGGACAAGGCATTATAATTCCGGCACTTGTCTAAAGCCTCAATTCAGGAACCATTCCTTTAGTTTGGAAAATTGCACGTACGACCCTGTGATTATAAGAACAGTGAGAGAGAGAGAGAAACCAGGGAATGGTAGACCGGTTCACCTAACTTTCATTGTCAGGAAGTTACTCAGCACATTAATCAAGGGTAGGGTGACTGAACGCTTTGAAGGTTTTTAGAACCATAGAATCCTACAGTGCAGAAAGAGGCCATTCGGCCCATCGAGTCTGTACCAACCACAATCCCACCCAGGCCCTATCCCCATATATTTACCCACTAATCCCTCTAACCTATGCATCACAGGGCTGGTCCTACCAGATGAATCTGATTAAATTTCTTTGAACAGGGAACATCTATGGATGCTATTTATATGGACCTCAGGAAGGTATTTAATAAAGTCCTTCTTAAGAGACTGTTAACTGATGTTGAAACTCATGAAATTGAAGGTAAACCTTTGAGAATTGGCCGATGATCGAGAGACACAGAATAGGGATAATAGGATGGTATTTTCAGGATGTGCACAGTAGTATTCCGCAAGGATCTGTGTCAGGATCTCAACTATTCAGTATGTACTAATAACGTAGATGATGGGATAGATAGCCACATATCCAGGTTTCTTTAAAATTCATTCAGGGGAAGTGAGCTTTTATTGCCCATCCCTGAGGGCAGTTAAGAGTCTATTGAGTGGATCTGGAGTCACATGTAGGCCAGACCAGGCAAGGGCAGCAGATTTCCTTCCCTGATGGACATTATTGACCCAGATGGGAATTTACGCCAATCGTTTCATGGTTAGACTTTTAATTCCAGATTTTTATTGAATTCGAATTTAACCATCTGCCGTGGTGGGATTTGAACCCGGGTCCCCAGAGCATTACCATGGGTCTCTGGATTAATGGTCCAATGACAACAGCGCTACGCCATCACCTTCCCTCTTCCCTCCCTTGTTATTTTCATTTCAAATGGAGGAATGCCTCACCACCCTCAATCTTTCTTCTTCCTCTCTTGTTGCAGTGTCAAATGTTCCAAATGTTGCTAATCCTGTGCACCATCTGTAATAGCCCCACTGTGCAACCATAGAATCCCTCCAGTACAGAAGGAGGCCATTTGGCCCATCAAGTCTGCACCAACAGCAATCCCACACTGGCCCCATCCCATGGGACTAAGTTTCACCTGGACAAAACTCAGTTGATTAATTCTCATATATCAACAATTCAAAGTGTCTCATTGGCTACAAAATGTTCTGGGATGGGATTTTACCACAATGGTTTCATGGCCATCATTAGACTTTTAATTCCAGATTTTAATTGATTTCAAATTCCACCATCTGCCATGGTGGGATTCGAACCCGGGTCCTCATAGCATTATCCTGGGTCTCTGGAATACTTTGCTAATGACACAAAGATGGGAGCAATGCAAGCAGTGTAGATGGAAGCATAAAATTGCAACGAGATATGATTAATAGGTGAAGTGAAGGGGCAGAACTGTGGCCAATGGATTTCAGTGTAGATAAATACGTGGTCACCCATTCTGCATCTTCACAGGGTAGAACAAAGTCCTTTCGGAAAGGTGAAAAAAAAGCTGGAGACACTGGTGTTCCATATATAAAATAATTAAAATGTCATGAATGGGTACAGGAAATAATCAAAAAGGCTTATGCAATTCTGGCCTTATTATCAAGAGGATTAGAATCTAAGGCAGATAGAAATCATGCGTTAACTATACAGAGCCTTTGATTTGATTTGATTTGATTTATTATTGCCACATGTATTAACATACAGCGAAAAGCATTGTTTCTTGTGCGCTGTACAGACAAAGCATACCGTTCATCGAGAAGGAAAGCAGAGAGTGCAGAATGTAGTGTTACAGTCAAAGCTCGGATGTAGAGAAAGATGAGGTAGGTCCATTCAAAGGTCTGATGGCAGCAGGGAAGAAATTGTTTTTGATTCGCTTGGTACATGTCCTCAGGCTTTTATGTCTTTTTCCTGACGGAAGAAGGTGGAAGAGAGAATGTCCGATGTGTGTGGGGTCCTTAATTATGCTGGCTGCTTTTCCAAGGCAGCAGGAAGTATAGACAGAGTCAATGGATGGGAGGCTGGTTTGAGTGATGGATTGGGCTACGTTCACGACTCTTTATAGTTTCTTGCAGTCTTGGGCAGAGCAGGAGCTATGCCAAGCTGTGATACAAACAGAAAGAATGCTTTCCAAGGTGCATCTGTGGAAGTTGGTGAGTTGCTGTGACCACACCTCAGGAAGGATATGTTGGCCTTGGAAGGAGGGCAGTGGAGTTTTACCAAAATGATGGGATGCTAAGGGTTAAATAACGAGGAGCGATTCACAAACTAGGGTGTATTTCCCCGGAATTTAGAAGGTAAGAGTGTGATGAAGCTTTCAAGGTGTTGAGGGGAACTGATCGACTGGACAGAGAGAAACTATTTGGATTGGGAAGCTAGTTTTAAAATTAGAGGCAGGTTTCTCGGGAATGAAATTAGGAAACACATCTACACACACAAAGGGAAATATTTCTCCACATGTTCATTTCAGCAAATGACAATTGTTGTTAGAGCATTGGTGAATTTCAAAATTCAAATTGATAGTTTTTTGTTAATCAAAGGTGTTAAGAATTTGGGGTGAAGGTGAGAATATGGAATTAGAATCATAGAATCCCTACAGTGCAGAAGGAGGCCATTCAGCCCATCGAGTCTGCACCGACCACAAACCCACCCAGGCCCTATCCCCATAACCCCATGCACTTACCCTAGCTAGACCCCCTGACACTAAGGGGCAATTTAACATGGCCAATCCACCTAACCCGCACATCTTTGGACTGTGGGAGGAAACCAGAGCACCCGGAGGAAACCCATGCAGACACGCGGAGAAGGTGCACACTCCACACAGGCTGTGACCCAAGCCAAGAATCGAACCCGGGTCTCTGGCGCTGTGAGGCAGCAGCGCTAACCATTGTGCCACCGTGCAGCCCAATGGTCAAGTTAGGCCTTTGAACAGCAGAACAGTGGAGGTGATGGCCTAGTGGTATTAACGCTCGACTATTAATCCAATACACGCAGCTAATGTTCTGGAGACCTGGGTTCGAATCCCCCCATAGCAGATGGTGGAATTTGAATTCAATAAAACGAAAAAAATCTGGAATTAAGCATCTACTGATGACCATGAAACCATTGTCGATTGTCAGCAAAACCCATCTGGTTCACTAATCCCTTTTAGGGAAGGAAATCTGCCGTCCTTACCTGGTCTGGCCTACATGTGACTCCAGAGCCACAGCAATGTGGTTGACTCTCAATTGCCCTCAGGCAACTAAGGAAGGGCAATAAATGCTGGCCCAGCCAGTGACGCCCATGTCCCCAGAATAAAAAAAAGAACAGACTCGAGGGGCCAAGTGGATCAATAGTCTAGCGTTAATACCATAGACCATCATCTCCTTGCTAATTTTACCCTGCTAATCCCCCTAACCTACACATCCTGGGGACTGGGGAGAAAGTGAAGATGGACTATTACTGAAGATAGCTCGCCTCACAAAAAAAATTCCAATTATATTTAATGAATACGTTTTATAATTTGGCCCCTGTGGTAAACATAGCTGGTCGCATAGACTAATCTAAGAGAAAAGCAACAGTTCCATCTATTTATTTATATGTGTATATACACATCAGTGTGCAGTCACGCTAAGCCGGGCAAGCGGATGAGCTGTTGTTGAGTAATGAACAGACTGTGAAAACTAATAGCATCTTCCCAGCATCAGGGCAGTGAGAACTGAGCTGATTGTAAATCAGTTTGTGGGGCCCAGCTTCACGGATGCATTCTTGTCCTCTGTGGCTTTGTAGCCACCCCAGGATTGATGTGAACATCTGGCAGCAAATTAGCTACTGGCCTGGAGATCTCGAGGAAATAGCAACTCGTCCGGAACTCTAGACCTTGCGCCCTGTGGAATTCCTAACTGATCCCATATCCCCTTCCTAATTGCTTCACCTGGATAAACAAGAATTACACATCCCTATCCCTGTACACTCTCTCCCCCCGCCTCAGTCAAATGGCATCCCCAGCGCTTTCCCTAGATTCATAGAAACATAGCAAGGTATTTTTAAATATATAAATCTTAGACTATCTCTCGCATTGACAATGTAAGTGGCAATATAAAAATGTTTCTAGGTTTATTTTTAATTAAGTAAACTCACCTAACCCACCTAGTCATGATCTCATTGAGTGGTGGTGTTGACTCGATGGGTTGAATGGCCCATTCTGCTGCTATGTCTTGTGGTCTAAAAGGGCACCAGTTGGGTGCGAGATGCCTCAGGGATAAAGTCAAGGTTTTATTTTCTGATTGTTGGCCACTTTGTGGATCTTCAGCTGGACAATTCTTACAGGATTTTAGAAAGGTGACAACAGAGCCCTTTTGCAAAGGAGACTGCGGCGCGGGGAGACTGCGGCGCGGGGAGACTGCGGCACGGGGAGCGTGGGGAGACTGTGGCACGGGAGACTGCAGCGCGGGGAGACTGCAGCACGGGGAGACTGCGGCACGGGGAGCGTGGGGAGACTGCGGCGCAGGAGACTGCAGCGTGGGGAGACTGCAGCGCGGGGAGACTGCAGCGCGGGGAGACTGCGGCACGGGGAGCGTGGGGAGACTGCGGCACAGGAGACTGCAGCGTGGGGAGACTGCGGTGCGGGGAGCATGGGGAGACTGTGGCACGGGAGACTGCAGCGTGGGGAGACTGCGGTGCGGGGAGCATGGGGAGACTGCGGCGCGGGGAGCGTGGGGAGACTGTGGCACGGGAGACTGCAGCGTGGGGAGACTGCGGCGCAGGGAGCGTGGGGAGACTGTGGGGCAGGGAGCACGGGGAGACTGCAGCGTGGGGAGACTGCGGTGCGGGGAGACTGCGGTGCGGGGAGCATGGGGAGACTGTGGCACGGGAGACTGCAGCGTGGGGAGACTGCGGTGCGGGGAGCATGGGGAGACTGCGGCGCGGGGAGCGTGGGGAGACTGTGGCACGGGAGACTGCAGCGTGGGGAGACTGCGGCGCAGGGAGCGTGGGGAGACTGTGGGGCAGGGAGCACGGGGAGACTGCAGCGTGGGGAGTGCAGGAAGACTGCGGGGGGGGGGAGACTGCGGCACAGGGAGACTGGCGGATGGGGAGCGCAGGGAGACTGCGGGGCAGGGAGCACGGGGAGACTGCAGCGCGGGGAGACTGCGGCGCAAGGAGCGCAGGGAGACTCCGGCACAGGGAGACTGTGGGGTGGGGAGCGCGGGGAGACTGCGGACGCGGGGAGTGCAAGGAGACTGCGGGGCGGGGGGCGCGGGGAGACTGTGGGGTGGGGAGCGCGGGGAGACTGCGGGGTGGGGAGCGCGGGGAGACTGTGGGGTGGGGAGCGCGGGGAGACAGTGGGGCGGGGAGCGCGGGGAGACTGCGGGGCGGGGAATGCAGGGAGACTGCGGGGTGGGGAGCGCGGGGAGACTGTGGGGTGGGGAGCGCGGGGAGACAGTGGGGCGGGGAGCGCGGGGAGACTGCGGGGCGGGGAATGCAGGGAGACTGCGGGGCGGGGAGACTGCGGGGTGGGGAGCGCGGGGAGACTGCGGGGTGGGGAGCGCGGGGAGACTGCGGGGCGGGGAGACTGCGGGGTGGGGAGCGCGGGGAGACTGTGGGGTGGGGAGCGCGGGGAGACTGTGGGGTGGGGAGCGCGGGGAGACTGTGGGGCGGGGAGCGCGGGGAGACTGCGGGGTGGGGAGCGCGGGGAGACTGTGGGGTGGGGAGCGCGGGGAGACTGTGGGGTGGGGAGCGCGGGGAGACTGCGGGGTGGGGAGCGCGGGGAGACAGTGGGGCGGGGAGCGCGGGGAGACTGCGGGGCGGGGAATGCAGGGAGACTGCGGGGCGGGGAGCGCGGGGAGACTGAGGGGCGGGGAGACTGCGGGGTGGGGAGCGCGGGGAGACTGCGGGGTGGGGAGCGCGGGGAGACTGCGGGGCGGGGAGACAGTGGGGCGGGGAGCGCGGGGAGACTGCAGGGTGGGGAGCGCGGGGAGACTGCGGGGCGGGGAATGCGGGGAGACTGCGGGGTGGGGAGCGCGGGGAGACTGAGAGGCGGGGAATGCGGGGAGACTGCGGGGCGGGGAATGTGGGGAGACTGCGGGGCGGGGAATGCGGGGAGACTGCGGGGCGGGGAATGCGGGGAGACTGCGGGGTGGGGAGCGCGGGGAGACTGAGAGGCGGGGAATGCCGGGAGACTGCGGGGCGGGGAATGCGGGGAGACTGCGGGGTGGGGAGCGCGGGGAGACTGAGAGGCGGGGAATGCCGGGAGACTGCGGGGTGGGGAGCGCGGGGAGACTGCGGGGTGGGGAGCGCGGGGAGACTGAGAGGCGGGGAATGCCGGGAGACTGCGGGGTGGGGAGCGCGGGGAGACTGCGGGGTGGGGAGCACGGGGAGACTGAGGGGCGGGGAATGCGGGGAGACTGCGGCGCAGGGAGCACGGGGTGACTGTGGCATGGGGTGTAGGCCAGACGGGGTGACTGCCTTGCTGGATTTAATTGTGGGAACGGGAGATTCAGGGCGAGTGAAAATTACTCTGCAGCGAGTTTGGCTCCGTTATGTTCGTGGGGGCTGCAGGGGAGACAAATGTGACAGCATCTCAATAGAGGGAGATTATGGGGTGGGGGCGGATTGGAGGAAATGGGTAAGTGAGAGGCCGGTGATGGTGGCATGGTGGGAGGGGTGTCTCTATAAGGACAGCAGGAAGAGTGAGATTGTGATCTGAAATGGGAAGCCGGGAGTTTCCCTGCGGGGCCGAGGTGGGGAAGGGGGCAGCTCCTGTATCTCTTTGCAGAGGCAGGTTCATATTGACCCCAGCATTTTCCCAGAATG
Organism: Mustelus asterias; assembly: GCF_964213995.1. Taxonomy (NCBI): domain Eukaryota; kingdom Metazoa; phylum Chordata; class Chondrichthyes; order Carcharhiniformes; family Triakidae; genus Mustelus; species Mustelus asterias. Next base: position 8,474,902 of record NC_135811.1, on the reverse strand, counting down.
CCCAGGTGGTCCCATTCCAGTCAACAATTAAGTAAACTTAATCACATGTCTCCCCAAACATCATCAGAGATAAGACCCAATTTCTGGGAAGAAATGAGAAAAATGTCCTAACGATGCACACTTGCATGTCTTCCAGTGAATGAATAATGTTCTGATAAACGTGGGAATGTTCCGGAGCTTGTGTGGTCATTGGGAACATCACCTCCTATTTATTAAATCAGGGTCAAACCAAATGCCTTTTTTGTTGTCCAACTGATTTCCTGCTTCTATCTCTGGATTGTATTGGAATCAACATCCTCCACTCAAACTCTTACCCGGACATCAAAACACCAAAATAATCTTTTTGATCAGCATCCCGTCCACACCTTAAACATTCTCTCCCTCCACCAATGACGCACAGTGGCGGCCGTATGTACATCTACAAGGTGCACTGCAGCGACTCACCAAGGTTCCTTCAACAGCACCTTCCAAACCCACAACTTCTACCATCTGGAAGGATAAAGGCAGCAGATACCTGGGAGCACCACCACCTGCAAGTTCCCCTCCAAACCACTCACCATCCTGACTTAGAAATATACCCTTCACAATCGCTGGGTCAAAATGCTGGAACTCCCTCCCTAACAGCACTGTGGGTGTATCTACAACTCAGGGACTGCAGCACGTCAAGAGGGCAGCTCATCACCACCTTCGCCAGGGACAACTGGCCTGGCTGGTGATGCCCATGTCGCAGGAATAAATGAAAAGAACTGTGGAACTCCCCTCCTCCATACGCCTCCCTGTCTCCTTCAACCCGACCCAGTTTGCCTTCTAGAAAAGTCCCTTTTCCAGTGGATGTTTCTTTGTAAGGGGTGGCTGCAAGATTATGGAGTGTGATGTGTTTTGAGTCTAGTGATGTGTATATATATATTTATATATATAAATTATATATGTATGTATAATCTGTTGACATTTAATGCTTTAAAAGTATTTTTGATGTAACTAATTTTAGAGAGTCCATATCATCAGCAATTTGCTGCTCAAATTATCCAGCGTCTAATGGAGTTAGCCACCAGGTCAGTCGCTGATTCGCCCGCCCAACACCCACTCGGCAAGACTGGCAAAATAACCACTTGTTTGTGCTTAAAGGGGAAGCTTACTTCTCCGAATTGCAACAGATCTTTAAATGTTATATATGAAGACAGCTAACTATGACTGCACTAACCACAGCCTTTCATCTCTTGCTCTCGTCACTGTAATGCTTTGAAAGGGCTCAGACTGTCAGCTGATTGTAAAAGGTTCTTTGGGACACTTAACAGAAGGGAATGGCAATATCCCACTGTTGTGTACTAAGAACATAAGAACTAGGAGCAGGAGTAGGCCATCTGGCCCCTCGAGCCTGCTCCGCCATTCAATAAGATCATGGCTGATCTTTTCGTGGACTCAGCTCCACTTACCCGCCCGCTCACCATGACCCTTAATTCCTTTACTGCTCAAAAATCTATCTATCTTTGCCTTAAAAACATTCAATGAGGTAGCCCCAACAGCTTCACTGGGCAGGGAATTCCACAGATTCATAACCCTTTGGGTGAAGAAGTTCCTCCTCAACTCAGTGCTAAATCTGCTCCCTCTTGTTTTGAGGCCATGCCCCCTAGTCCTAGTTTCACCTGCCAGTGGAAACAACCTCCCTGCTTCTATCCTATTTATTCCCTTCATAATCATATATGTTTCTATAAGATCTCCCTCATTCTTCTGAATTCCAGTGACATTGCAGTCCCCTCGCCACTGTGGCACTCCCAGCATGCCGTATGCTAAACGTGAGGGACATCATTAAAAGAATGTCAATGAGCAGATCAGTTATCTGCAGCGAGGTTTAAGGATGTTTCTGGGATTCATGTGTTCTGTCCCACTGTTTGAAAACCAAAACCGAATATGTGGAGGTGAAGAAGCTTGAGCAAAGTGTCATGGATCAGGTCAGAGACTCCAAAGTACTTATGGTTCAGATGTAGCCCCCTTGCCGCTGAACCATAAGTTTTACATCATGAGATGTTCCACTTCAGGTATGGTTCAAGTGACCCACTAGGGAGCTTTTATCAAACAAAGTTTATTTAAGAATATAGTTAAGAACATAAGAACATAAGAAATAGGAGCAGGAGTAGGCCATCTAGCCCCTTGAGCCTGCCCTGCCATTCAACAAGATCATGGCTGATCTGAAGTGAATCAGTTCCACTTACCCGCCTGCTCCCCATATCCCTTAATTCCCTTATCGATCAGAAATCTATCTACCCGTGATTTAAACATATTCAACGAGGTAGCCTCCACCACTTCAATGGGCAGAGAATTCCAGAGATTCACTACCCTCTGAGAGAAGAAATTCCCCCTCAACTCTGTTCTGAACCGGCCCCCACTTATTTTGAGGCTGTGCCCTCTAGTTCTGGTTTCCTTTCTAAGTGGAAAGAATCTCTCCACCTCTACCCTATCCAGCCCCTTCATTATCTTATATGCCTCTATAAGATCACCCCTCATCCTTCTAAACTCCAACGAGTACAGACCCAATCTGTTCAATCTCTCCTCATAAGTTAACACGTATAGAAAGAAAATTAGCCATATCTTTATCAATTACAAACAATAAAACAGAAAGAAAACAACCACATAAATAAACACATAAACAACCACATAAATTAACCCTTAATTAATCCTTATGGTCTGATCTTTGGACTGGACAAGTGGTTAGTGAGATGAGTACCGGAAACCTCCGACCTCGCCCACTGCCGGGATTCCCCGGTACCGCTGCAGCGAATGGAGTTTTGGCTGTGCGCCAGGTTTTCCGTTCTCACCGGCAGTGGGGCGGGGTGGGGCGAACGAGATCAGAGAATCCCCACCGAGAGAAAAAACTGTTCCAACAAACCAAAACCTTCCATAGACAAAACACTTTTCACAGGCTTAACCCAGCATCGATTAAAATCTCACTTGGCTGGAATTGAGTCTTTTCGAAGCCAACATTTTCCTTCCGGAAGACAAAACGTTACCTTGGGATAACCAGCAGAATTTCCAAATAGAACAAGGAGACAGAGAGAGAGAGAGAGAGACTTCAGCTTCTTTCTTGCTTGATGCCCCTGCTAAAACGAAAAACTAAACTGTAGCCTCAGAACTCTCAAAACTGAAACCTTAAACTCACTGGAAAAAAAGTGTCCAAAAACACATGACGATTTCTCCTAACAATGCAGGATCATAAAACTAATTCCATTTAAATTATTTAAGAAGCAATATTGGAGAGGCAGTGGTATTGTCACCAGGCTAGTAATCCAGAGACCCAGAGTAATGTTCTGGGGATCTGGGTTCGAATCCCACCTTGGCAGATGGTGAAATTTGAATTTAATATAAAAATCTGGAATTAAAAGTCTAATGATGACCATGCAACTGTTGTCGATTGTCGTAAAAACCCATCTGGTTCACTAATGTCCTGTAGGGAGGGAAATCTGCTGTCCTTACCCGGTCTGGCCTACATGTGACTCCAGAACCACTGCAATGTGGTTGACTCTTAAATGTCCTCAGGAGTGGACAATAATTGCTGGCCCAGCCGGCGATGCCCACATCCCATGGGCGAATTATAAAAGAATAAAAGGACTCATCATAGTCAAGTCGGCGACAATGGAGTTGATGTGATGTGAAACCACTCAAACTGTAAGAGTTGCAGAAATCATAGAGTCATAGAGGTTTACAGCATGGAAACAGGCCCTTCGGCCCATCGTGTCCATGCCGCCCTTTTTTTTTAAACCTCTAAGCTAATCCCAATTGCCCACATTTGGCCCATATCCCTCTATACCCATCTTACCCATGTGACTGTCTAAATGCTTTTTAAAAGACAAAATTCTACCCGCCTCTACTACTACCTCTGGCAGCTTGTTCCAAACATTCACCACCCTTTGTGTGAAAAGATTGCCCCGCTGGACACTTTTGTATCTCTCCCCTCTCACCTTAAACATGTGCCCTCTAGTTTTAGACTCCCCTACCTTTGGGAAAAGATATTGACTATCTAGCTGATCTGTGTCCCTCATTATTTTATAGACCTCTATAAGATCATCCCTCAGCCTTCTATGCTCCAGAGAAAAAAGTCCCAGTCTATCAAGTCTATCTTTATAACTCAAACCATCAAGTCCCGGTAGCATCCCAGTAAATCACGTCTGCACTCTTTCTAGTTTAATAATGTCCTTTTTATAATAGGGTGACCATGTTTTTTTTTAAAAAACTCTCTTAAAGGGACACTAACATCACAAAAGGCAGAGATGGCCCAGGCTCTGAATTGAAACCTGCAGTTGAAGCCACATATTGTATTCCATTCACTTAAACCAGATGCTTCTTCCCTTTGCAGCCACTATCACAGCATGGAGATCTTCACGCACTATGACCTCATGACAATGAATGGCAGCAAGATCGCAGAAGGTCATAAAGCAAGCTTCTGTCTCGAAGACACGGACTGTGATAGAGGTATGTCTCCTGGGGGAGTAGCGATGTTGGGCGAGGCAGAGTGGGGGAGCGAACTAATGGCTGTGAAGTCTTGCTGTGCAGGGAGCCTGTCAGAGCTGTATTCATTTTCAGTGGAAATAAGATCGGAAGGAGACATAACTTCTCATTTCAGAGTGATGAAGAGACGTGGTGTCGTCTATTCAACTTACGGTTTGATCTCTGGTCTAGATGAGTGGTGAGTGAGACAAGTACTGGAAACGTCTGACCTCACCCACAGCCGGGATTCTCCAGTACCGCTGCAATGGATGGAGTTTTGGCCGTGCGCCGGATTTTCCGTTCTCATCGGCAGTGGGGCGGGGCGAACGAGATCAGTGAATCCCCACCTAGAGAAAGAAATTCCTCTGGACTCAAGGGGTCACGGACAGAGTAAACATAGTTGGTGGGCGGGATTTTCCAGCCGCACTCGTCCCGAAACTGGAAAATCCCACCTCAGGTCAACGAACCTTTCCATGGTTCACTCCTCGCCCACTCCGATTCCCGTGGCAGGCGTGACGGGAAAATTCACCCCAGTGTGTTGACTAACTTTGACAAAGAGATTGGTGAGGTACCTGATTCAGAGCAAGTTGTGAAGATAGGTGTAAAGTGCGATGGTCAGGTGCTTGTTGGGTCACAATGGGTCGATTTTCACCTGGCCAGGGTGACTCCGAAGGAATGGTGACAGACTCGAGATGGGTGGGTAACCTCACTGCACGCCAACTCTGCGGCCGGCATGGTTTACTGCATCAGCTGTAGCTCAGTGTGCAATACACTTTGATTGGGTGAATCGCCGAGTTGTGGGTTCAAGTCCCACTGTCGGACTTGAGCATAAAAATGGAGGCTGACACTCCCGGTGCAATACTGAGGGGTTACTGCACTGTCAGGGGTGCCAGATATGATGTTAAACTGCCTGCTCTGTAAGATGGACATAAAAGATCCTCGAATTCGACATTGCCGAAGAGCAGTTGAGTTCTGACCAGTATCCTGGCCAATATTTATCCCTCATCCAACATCTCAAAAGCAGATTATTGGGTTGTTATGACATTACAGCTCGTGGGAGCTTGCTGTGCGCCAATTGGCTGCAGCCTTTCCTAAAGTATAATTGTGACTACCCTTCAAGATATACTTCATTGGCTGTAAAGTGTTTTGGGACATTCTCTGGTTGTGAAAGGTGCTATTTTAATATTAGTCTTCCTCTAACGGCTCAGATCTGTTTCTAAGCTCCACAAGTCTGCGATCGACTGTCTGACCCTTCATAAATGTGCCTGCAAATAATGAGGAATTCTCTCTTGCCACCTGCCCATCCCTGAGGGCAAATAAGAGTTAACCACATTGCTGTGGCTCTGGAATCAGATGTAGGCCAGACCAGGTAAGGATGGCAGATTTCCTTTCCCAAAGGACACTTGTGAACCAGATGGGTTTTTATGCTAAATGTGGCCACCATACTACATTTCTATTTCAGATATGCTTAATCCACTGAATGTGAAATGTACCCAGTGCTATGTTGGAATTTGGACTATTAGCTCCATATCATTAGTCCAGCATCTCTGAGTTACCAGCCCATTAATATAACCATTATGTTACCATTCCCGTTGTTATACTACGACTCATTGACATATTTGTCCTGCCCAAAACCTGGTTAGAGTTCAAATAGACAGCCCCACGTCCCCAGTTATAATAGACAGTCCCTATGGAAACCTGTCACAGACAGTTATAATAGAGAATGTCTATGTAAACCTATCACACCAGAGTTACCAGAGTCACTGGGCTAGTAATCCAGAGATTACTTTGGACCTGGGGACCTAGGTTCGAATCCCACCATGGCAGAAATCTGAATTCAATAAAAATCTGGGATTAAAAGTCTAACGATGACCATGAAACCATTGTCGATTATTGTAAAAGCCCATCTGGTTCACTAATGTCCTTTAGTGAAGGAAATCTGCCGTCCTTACCCGGTCTGGCCTACACCTGACTCCAGAGCTACAACAATGTGGTTGACTTAAATGCCCTCTAAAGGCTGGTCCAGCCTGTGACACCCACGTCCCACGAAAGAAGCAGAAAAAGAGAAGCTGAACCAGTACAAAGAGCACTTCCTTCAAATGATTTAGTTCCTGGAAAAATCCAACATTAGAACAACCTGAATTGTTTGCAACTATAGCAACCGTCTACTGCGTGTTTGGGGATTATACATTACACTGTTCCTGAAACAGATTGAAAGTCCATCTGTGCTTTGATCCAAAGGTGAGGGAAAGGGGGGATTGCGTGAGAAACTGGGAGCTATCAGTCTAAATTTGATGACAGCATTTGGAAGTATCCAGAGGATCAGAGTGTGCTGCCTGTCCTGGGAAAGTGATTCAGTGTGTGGAGGCAGCTTCCTGCTGGCATTAAGATACACAGTCAATCCCGCTAATTATTCCAAAATGTAATCATTGCCAAAATAGCACAGGGCTTCCTGAAGCCTCCGGAAAGTTTTAACCCTCTTTAACTGCACCCGGTCAAAGTCACTCAAGACCATTTTGTTTCGACCTCACGTGGCGATATTGGAAGAGAACTCCCACTGACACATGATAATATATCTTCTCAGACATCAGAAACAAGCGCACGATGGCACGGTGGTTAGCACTGCTGCCTCACAGCACCAGGGACCCGGGTTCAGTTCCCGTTTGGGTCACTGTCCGTGTGGAGTCTGCACGTTCTCCCTGTGTCTGCGTGGGTTTCCTCCGGGTGCTGCGGTTTCCTCCCACACTCCAAAGATGTGTAGGTTAGATGGATTGGCCATGCTAAATTTTCCCTCAATGTACCTGAACAGGCGCTGGAGTGTGGCGACTCGGGGATTTTCATTGCAGTGTTAATGTAAGCCTACTTGTGACACTAATATATAAATTTTAAAATGCTGAAATGTTTCTGAGGAAGAAAAGCCGCAGGACATCCCAAAGCCTGTTACAGCCAATGAGCTACTTTTTGAGTTGCGGTTGTGGTTACAATATAGGAGAAGCCAGTTTACGCACACCAAGCTGTGATCAATAGCAATGATCACAGCCAGCTAACCTGTTCTTGACCACGTATTGGGGATGGCCCATTTGCAGTGCAGCACTTCCTCACTACTGCACAGGAGTGACAGCCTGCTCAAGGCTTCGGTGTAGGATTTGAACCCCCAACCTCCAGTCGTTGGGGTGAGAGTGCTTTCCATCTGAGCCCAGCAGAGATAAGAATTAAGATCATAGGACCATAAGACATAGGAGCAGAATTAGGCCACTCAGCCCATCGAGTCTGCTCCGCCATTCAATCATGACTGATATTTTTCTCATCCCCATTCTCCTGCCTTTCCCCCATAACCCCTGATCCCCTTATTAATCAAGAACCTATCTATCTCTGTCTTAAAGACACTCAATGACCTGGCCTCCACAGCCTTCTGCGGCAAAGAGTTCCACAGATTCACCTCTCTCTGGCTGAAGAAATTCCTCCTCATCTCTGTTTTAGAGGTTGTGCCCTCTGGTTCTAGTTTTTCCTACAAATGGAAACATCCTCTCCACGTCCACTCTATCCAGGCCTCGCAGTATCCTGTAAGTCTCAATAAGATCTCCCCCTCATCCTTCTAAACTCCAACAAGTCCAGACCCAGAGTCCTCAACCGTTCCTCATACGACAAGCTCTTCATCCCAGGGATCATTCTTGTGAACCTTTTAATTAAGGTGCAAGGAAAGAGCTGGCACAGGTACGATGGGCTGTATGGCCTCCTTTATATGGGGTAAAACTCTGTGGCTGAGATTCTGAGGGAGGCGACTGAGATTTTGGAAGTGGCGAGGCAAGGAGGATTCATTGCCCAGCCGTCTTCTCACTGTGCCCAGACCTCGGAACATGACAAATTAAGATTTTGGGAATAACGAGGGTAAGGTGTGCGGTTCCTTCAGCCGACACTGTAAGACACATCACTCTGAAAGGGAACTGATGCAGTCCATGTGAGCGAGCTTGATATATAATTTGACGCCATTTGGAAAGAATGTGGGCTGTGGTGAGAAAATAGGTAGTCTGGGAAAGAATGAAGTTGGCTCAACTGAGCACACTTTACACATAATGGCCAGGATTCTCCGACCACGCCCACGGCGAGGATTCTCCAGTAAGATGGGTACGGAGGGATATGGGCCAAACACGGGCAATTGGGGCTAGCTTGGTGGTAGAAAGCTGGGCGGCATGTACAAGTTGGGCCAAAGGGCCTGTTTCCATGCTGTAAACCTCTATAACTCTATATGGGCGGCACGGTAGCACAGTGGTTAGCTCTGCTGCTTCATAGCTCCAGGGACCTGGGTTCGATTCCCGGCTTGGGTCACTGTCTGTGTGGAGTTTGCACATTCTCCTCGTGTCTGCGTGGGTTTCCTCCGGGTGCTCCGGTTTCCTCCCACAGTCCAAAGAGTGCAGGTTAGGTTGATTGGCCATGAGAAATTGCCCCTTAGTGTCCTGAGATGCGTAGGTTAGAGGGGTTAGCGGGTAAATATGTAGGGATATGGGGGTAGGGCCTGGGTGGGATTGTGGTCGGTGCAGACTCGATGGGCCAAATGGCCCCTTTCTGCACGGTAGGGTTCCTATGATTCTATGAACTCCATAACTCCGCTCCCACTGCAGTGAACAGAGCTTTGGCTGAGCGTCAAATTCTCCATTCCCACTGGCAGCAGTAGTGGAACCATACAACCATAAAAAGGTTACAGTACAGAACAAGGCCATTTGGCCCATCTTGTCCAAGCCAGTCCAAGGACACCCAAATGCCCTTTCAAATCCCATCTTCCTGCATCCGGTCCCTAACCCTGTAACTTACAGCACTTAAGGTGCAGATCCAGGTACCTTTTAAAAGAGTTTAGGGTCTCTGCCCCCACTACCAACTCGGGCAGTGAATTCCAGACACCCACCACCCTCTGTGTTAAAGAAGTTCTTTCTCATGTCCCCTCTACACCCTCTGCCACTTATTTGAATCCATGTCCCCTGGTTCTAGAATTCTCCACCAATGGGAGCAACTATATCCTGTCCATTCTATCTCTTCCCCTCATAATTTTGTACATCTCTATCAAATCACGCCTCAGCCTTCTTTGTTCCAAGGACAATAACCCCATCTATCCAATCTCTCCTCATAGATACACGTTTCTAACCCTGGCAATATTCTTGTAAACCTCCACTGCACTCCCTCCAGAGCAATTACGCCCTTCCTGTAATATGGTTACCAGACCTGCACGCAATGCTCCAGTTGTTTGATACAAATCCAATATTATATCCTTACTTTTATATTCTATACCTCGACCAATGAAGGAGAGCATTCCATATGCCTTCTTCACAGCCTTGTCTACCTGAGTGAGTGAGACCAGAGAATTCAGGCCAATATTCCCCAGGTCCCGGCATGCGCAGGATGGGAAGTGCGTAGTGTATTTGATTATTTGTGTCAACCCCAACAGGCCGTGGTGCCGTTTTGACCGCGCAGGTTGGTTGCCAGATGGAGAGAGACACCAGTGGAACGAATTGTCCTGCTTTTATAGTCTGTGCGATTGTCCAATTTACCCCTTTGCCTCTCTCTTTCTACTAGGCGTTCAAAAACGATATTCATGTGCAAACTTCGGGGACCAAGGTGTCACAGTGGGTTGCTTTGACCTGTACCGTCATGACATTGACTGTCAGTGGATAGATATCACTGATGTTAAACCAGGAAACTATGTCTTTCAGGTATGGAAATAATGTGAATCTCCTACTTTGTACCTACCAGACTGTTGTACCCATGTGGTAAAGATTTGTACGTCTCTCTATGTTAATAAGAAAATGTAGACATTAAAACTTGGAGGTAGACCATAAGGTGGTGGCACGTTGGTACAGTGGTTAGCACTGCTGCCTCACAGCGCCAGGGACCCGGGTTCAATTCCCGGCTTGGGTCACTGTCTGTGTGGAGTTTGCACATTCTCCCCGTGTCTGCGTGGGTTTCCTCCAGGTGCTCCGGTTTCCTCCCACAGTCCGAAAGACGTGCTGCTTAGTTAGGTGCATTGGCCATGCTAAATTCTCCCTCAGTGTCCTGAGGTTAGGGGGATTAGTGGGGTAAATACATGGGGTTGCGAGGTGTGGCCTGGGTAAGATTCTTTGTTGGAGAGTCTGTGCAGACTCAATGGGCCGAATGGCCTCCTTCTATACTGTAGGGACTCTAATCTGAACTGAGAGGTTAGAAGTATGAGGAAAGAATGGATAAATTGGAGGCTCTCTTCTTCAAAGAAGGGATGGCCAAGGGGGTCTTAATCAAGGCCTTTTTGTAACAATGAACTTCCAGAAACATCACGAGTGAATAACAAAGGATTTATTTTCAAGGATCTTCAAAATCAGCAGCCTCTTTGCAGCTCACTCTGAAATACCTCTGCCTAAGAGAACTCCCCCTCCTGAGGGGATTCCCCACTCTTGAGTTCTGAATGGACACCCAGGCCAGGTGACGCTTACCCTGCCGTGTTGTCCTTAAAGAGGCAGTCATCGCAAACCATGAAATGTTTGACAGGGTAGAAAAGGAGAAAATTGTTTCTACAGGGGGAAAGAGCCAAAGCTAGGAGTTATGAATATAAGACTGACCTTCCCTCTTTATGATGTGGAGATGCCGGCGTTGGACTGGGGTAAACACAGTAAGAAGTCTCACAACACCAGGTTAAAGTCCAACAGGTTTATTTGGTAGCAAAAGCCACTAGCTTTCGGAGCGTGCTGCCCCTTCGTCAGGTGAGTGGGTATTCCCACTCACCTGACGAAGGAGCAGCAAGCACTCCGAAAGCTAGTGGCTTTTGCTACCAAATAAACCTGTTGGACTTTAACCTGGTGTTGTGAGACTTCTTACTGTGTCTTCCCTCTTTACTCAGAGTGGCGAGAACGTGGAAAGCGTTACCACTTGCAGTAGTTGAGGTGAATAGACTAGATACATTGGGTAAATGCATAAAGGAGAAAGAAACAAAAAAATAAGCTGATAGGGTGAGGTGAAGTAAGGTTGGAGGATGCCCGTGTGGAGTATAAGTGTCAGTACAGACCAGTGGCCTGTTTCTGTGGTGTCATTCTGTGTAATGAAAGATTTTGGGTTCAATGTGTTACATAGAAACAGAAGATAGGAGCAGGAGGAGGCCATTTGGCCTTTCGAGCTTGCTCCGCCATTCATCGCGATCATGGCTGATCATCCAACTCAATAGCCTAATCCTGCTTTCTCCCCATAACCTTTGATCCCATTCCCCCCCAATGCTATATCCAGCCACCTCTTGAATACATTCAATGTTTTGGCATGTGTCAGGAAATAGCCAATGAAGATTGGAGTGAGAGAGAAGCAGGATTTCATGCAGAATGGGACATAGGTGCCAGGAAATGTCTAGAGTTCACATAGGATGCAGCGGAGAGCATTGGAAATAGAGGCCGGAACATTCCAGCTGTTCATGCCAGTGGGATCCTCTGGTCCCACTAACCCGAGCTCCCAGCAGTGTGGGGGTGGATTCAATGGGAAATCCCATTGGCAGCGGCAGGACCAGAAGATCCCACCACCGGCCAATGACACACCACCTCCCACCACCAAGAAGCACACCACGGGAAGGCCAGAGAATCTCGTCCAGAGACTGGAGCTAACATTGAGTGAAAATAGAGATGAGGGGGGAGGAAGATTGTTCACCAGATTGATTCCGGGGACGAAAGGGTTGACGTACGAGGAGAGATTGAACAGTTTGGGCTTGTACTCGCTGGAGTTTAGAAGGATGAGAGGGGACCTGATCGAGGTATATAAAATTTTAAAAGGGATCGATAAAGTAAATGAGGACCAAATGTTTCCCCTTGTGGGGCAATCTGGAACAAGAGGTCGCAGGTATAGGTTGCGAGGCGGTAGATTTAAAACTGAGATGAGGAGGAACGACTTCTCACAGAGGGTGGTGAATTTGTGAAACTCGCTGCCCCAGAGCGCGGGGGAGTCTGAATCATTGAATGGTTTCAAGAAGGAGACAGATATATTTCCGATTTTAAAAAAAGGGATAAGGGGATATGGGGAACAGGTGGGGAGGTGGATTTGAGACCAGGGAGAGATCAGCCATGATCTGATTGAATGGCGGAGCAGGCTCGAAGGGCTGAATTTGCCCACTTTTATTCCTCGTTCCCATGTTTCTATGAAGGGGGAAATGCAGAGAATAATCTGGGGCGGTGCAGATTTGATTTGATTTGATTTATTATTGTCCCATGTATTAGTATTCAGTGAAAAGTATTGTTTCTGGCGTGCTATACAGACAAAGCATACCGTTCATAGAGAAGGAAAAGAGAGAGTGCAGAACGTAGTGTTACAGTCATAGCTAGGGTGTAGAGAAACATCAACTTAATACGAGGTGGGTCCATTCAAAGGTCTGATGGCAGCAGGGAAGAGTTGTAGCTGACATGCCAAATTTCCTTAATCTCCTGAGAAAGTAAAGGTGTTGGTGGGCTTTCTTAACTATAGTGTCCACATGGAGGTACTAGGACAGGTTGTCGGTGATCTGGACACCTAAAAACCTGAAACTCTCGACCATTTCTACTTCATCCCCATTGATGTAGACAGGGGCATGTCCTCCACTACGCTTCCTGAAGTCGATGACAATCTCCTTCGTTTTGTTGACATTGAGGGAGAGATTATTGTTGCCGCACCAGTTCACCAGATTCTCTATCTCATTCCTGTACTCTGTCTCGTCATTGTTTGAGATCCGACCCACAATGATGGTGTCATCAGCAAACTTGAAAATCGAATTGGAGGGGAATTTAGCCGTACAGTCAAAGGTGTATAAGGAGTATAGAAAGGGGCTGAGGACACAGCCTTGCGGAGCACCAGTGTTGAGGATGATCACGGAGGAGGTGTTGTTACCTATCCTTACTGACTGATGGTAGGATATTGACTCTTGCTGTGTAACACAGTGGAATATCTCGTATCCTGCACTGCCGTAGCTATCCTGACCTGTTGGCCTTTTTCAGATGGAGAGGGTGCTGTTGATACTCTGCTGTGAATGTTTCTGAAGTGGATGTGCTTCCTCTCTCTCCCCGTTAAGCTATGTGCACTAGCTGATGTTTTCCTTCTCCCTGGAAAAGTCCTGAATTTTTGCCTCTCTCCTTTGTTCAGGTTCACATCAATCCCAACGCGGAAGTTGCTGAGTCAGATTTCTCCAACAATATTGTGAAGTGTCGCTGTAAATATGATGGCTACCGGATCTGGATGCACGGTTGCCACACAGGTAGGTCACCCACATTGGAGACTGAGGCCGGGATTGTATTGGCACGCCCATCCGAGGCTCGTAACGTTGCGCCCGAGGCCAGCAGAGAATGCTCTTCTCGGGGCGGGCGTGCCGGTAGAATCAGGGCCTGAGTCTCAAACCATTGCTGCCGTTACTGAGAGTGTCCCCACACGGCTACCTGAATTCAGTTTAATACACTCCGAATTTCTCAATCCAGACTGGAATAGCTAAAGACTGTCTCGAAATCCAGTCGCACCTGAAAGCCTTCTTCATAAAAGTAAAACATGCAGAATCATTTCACTGAATCAGTGTCCCTCTGAGAATAGACTGGCATAGAATATCAAATGATGTGGACTGGGGTAAACACAATAAGAAGTCTCACAACACCAGGTTAAAGTCCAACAGGTTTATTTGGCAGCACAAGCTTTCGGAGCACTGCTCCTTAAAGGGGTGAAACTCTGAAAGCTAGTGCTGCCATATAAACCTGTTGGACTTTAACCTGGTGTTGTGAGACTTCTTACTGTAGAATATCAAACACAGAAACAAGGCCATTCAGCCCATCACCCTCGTGCTGGTGTTTATTCTCCACACGAGTCTCCATTCCTTCTGCTTTACCTCATCCATTTAGCAAATCTCCAGGATGTGAGCTTCACTGGCTGGGCCAGCGCTCATTCCCCATCCCGAATTCCCTTTGAGAAGGTGGTAGTGAGCTGTCACCTAGCAGTCCATGTGATGTAGATACACCCATCATGCTGTTAGGGAGGGAGTTCCAGGATTTTGACTCAGTGACAGTGAAGGAACAGCCGATATATTTCCAAGTCAGGACAGTGAGTGACTTGAAGGGGAACTTGCAGTTGCCCTTGCCCTTCAGAAGCAGGGCAGATCTCCCCCCAACATCCCCCACCGCCCCCCTCCCAGTTTCTAGGTCAATGTTTATACCTTGACAAACACCACTACAAAATAGATGATCTCGTCGTATCTTGTGGGATCTTCCTGTGTACACATTAGCGGTCACATTTCCTACATTAAAACATCAAAAAAAAAACCATTGGGTATACCCCAAAAATACCCCAACTATAAAAGGTCGTGAATGTAGCCCAGTCCATCACTCAAACCAGCCTCCCATCCATTGACTCTGTCTACACTTCCCACTGCCTCGGAAAAGCAGCCAGCATAATTAAGGACCCCACGCACCCCAGACATTCTCTCTTCCACCTTCTTCCTTCGGGAAAAAGATACAAAAGTCTGAGGTCACGTACCAGCCGACTCAAGAACAGCTTCTTCCCTGCTGCTGTCAGACTTTTGAATGGACCTAACTCGCATTAAGTTGATCTTTCTCTACACCCTAGCTATGACTGTAACACTACATTCTGCACTCGCTCCTTTCCTTCTGTGAACGATGTGCTTTGTCTGTATAGCGCGCAAGAGACAATACTTTTCGCTGTATGCTAATACATGTGACAATAATAAATCAAATCAAATTAAATCATTGGCTAGAAAACACTCCTAAGGTTGTGAAGGGAAGCCGTTGTTTTTATGCTGGGGTTTAGAGGCAGGGCATTGGTAGCTGGCTGTTAAACACAGCCATCTTATCTCATGGATCAGAGCAAACCTATTTAATATTAATCAGGCAGCATTCAGCGATTTACTGTGACTTCAGTCAGAGTGAGATTTACTCAGGTCAGTTCCAGATATCTAATACTAGGCTGGCTTATTGGAAATGATTATCTTCAGTTTCTCTGTGAGAGCTCAGGTCACAGTGTCAAGCTGTGATGCTGTAATTGAAAGATGGTAGGCTTGATAATCTGGAAGGATGACATCTAATAGCCTGAAGGGCCTTTTTTGTGTGAGCATCCCCGGATTGGCAAGTATTGCAATGCTGCCTTTCTTCCTGTCTATGGGCAGGCTGAATGCTGAGTCCCTGGAATCGCAGCCTCCCAGCACTGACTCCATACACACTGCAGAGAAATGCAACAGGGTCTTTAGACACTGGCTATGATACTGTACGTCGCAGGAGGTTGCGGGTTCGAATCCTGCCCAGAGATGTGAGCAATTCAGAGCACTCAACATTGAACTGCAATTGTTTTTATTTTTTTATTATTTTGTTCCCTTCTTAAATTTACAAAGCCAATGCGCAGAGTAGACTGCGCAGGCCCAAATCTATCTCCTTGCTTGCTCCAAAAACCAATTCAAATTCACATTGAATCCAATTCATGGTCCCCTCCCCACAAGAAAGACAAACAAGATCCAAGCTGACAAGTTAAGGCATTGCACTCCACTTGGGCTTGATCTGACACTTTTTTGGTTTGATTTGATTTATTATTGTTACATGTATCAGTATACAATGAAAAGTACTGTTTCTTGCGCACTAGACAAAGCATACCGTACATAGAGAAGGAAAGGAGAGAGTGCAGAATGTGGTATTCCAGTCATAGCTGGGGTGTGGAGAAAGATCAACTTAATGCAAGGTAAGTTCATTCAAAAGTCTGACGGCAGCAGGGAAGAAGCTGTTCCTGAGTCGGTTGGTACGTGACCTCAGACTTTTGTATCTTTTTCCTGACAGAAGAAGGTGGAAGAGAGAATGTCCGGGGTGTGTGGGATCCTTAATTATGCTGGCTGCTTTTCCGAGGCAGCGGAAAGTGTAGACAGAGTCAATGGATGGGAGGCTGGTTTGTGTGACGGTTTGTAGATTCTTGCGGTCTTGGGCAGGACAGGAGCCATACCAAGCTGTGATACAACCAGAAAGAATGCTTTCTATGGTGCATCTGTAAAAGTTGGTGAGAGTTGTAGCTGACATACCAAATTTCCTTAGTCTTCTGAGAAAGTAGAGGCATTGGTGGACTTTCTTAACTATAGTGTCTGACACTTGATCTTAGCCAAAAGGCTTCTGCAATTTTTGAACAATTTCCAGTGTCACGGAAATTGTAGGGGAGGCAGTGGCGTTGTGGTATTGTCGCTGGACTAATAATCCAGAGGCCCAGGATAATGCTCTGGGGGCCCGGGTTCGAATCCCATCACAGCAGATGGTGAAATTTGAATTCAATAAATATCTGGAATTAAGAATCTACTGATGACCATGAAACCATTGACGATAGTCGGAAAAACCCATCTGGTTCGCTGATGACCTTTAGGGAAGGAAATCTGCCGTCCTTACTTGGTCTGGCCTACATGTGACTCCAGAGACACAGCAAAGTGATTGACTCTTAAAAATGCCCTCAGGGTTGGCAATAAATTCTGGAGTAAGAAGTTTAACAACACCAGGTTAAAGTCCAACAGGTTTATTTGGTAGCAAAAGCCACACAAGCTTTCGAGGCTCTGAGCCCCTTCTTCAGGTGAGTGGGAATTCTGTTCACAAACAGAACTTATAAGACACAGACTCAATTTACATGAATAATGGTTGGAATGCGAATACTTACAACTAATCCAGTCTTTAAGAAACAAAACAATGGGAGTGGAGAGAGCATCAAGACAGGCTAAAAAGAAATTCTGGCCCAACCAGCGACACCAGCATCCCATGAACGAATAAAAAAAAATCTGCCTGGTAGCTTAAGTGTAATGGATTCCACAACACCAGAATGCCAGCAACCGCCTCTGTACAAATGAGCTGTGATATATGGTCAACCTTACTGGTAGGACGTCAAAGAACATGAACTTACACAGTGCCTTTCATGACATTAGCATGTCACACAGAACTTTCCAGCCAATGAAGTATTTGTGAAATGTAGTCACTTTAGTCATGTGGGAAATGCGGGCAGCCAATTAGCACACAGCAAGATCCCACAAACAGCAACGGGTCAATGAGCAGATAATCTGTTTTAGTTAGTGATAGAGGGAGAAACATTGGCCTCAACAGAGACAACTTCAAGTAGATGCCATCCACCTGAGAGGTCCAACATTCAGCCAGAAGGGGGAAAAAAAGATTTTGTGACAGGTGCCATTATTTTGGGATAATATTTTTGCAGCAAGTTATTACAAAGGACCTTCTGAGCAGGAGGAGTTCAGCTCCTGTTCTACCAATCAATGAGATGATGCTTGATCTGCATCTTAACTCCAATTACCCACCTTGGTTCCACATCACTTATCACCCTTCCTAACAGAAACCTGAGTTTTACAAAATTTGATTTGATTTGATTTATTATTGTCACATGTATTAGTATACAATGAAAAGTTTCTTGAGCGCTATACAGACAAAGCATACCGTTCATAGAGAAGGAAAGGAGACGGTCCAGAATGTAGTGTTACAGTCATAGCTAGGGTGTAGAGAAAGATCAACTTAGTACAAGGTAGGTCCATTCAAAAATCTGATGGCAGCGGGAAGAAGCTGTTCTTGAGTCGGTTGGCATGCAACCTCAGACTTTTGTATCTTTTTCCTGACGGAAGAAGGTGGAAGAGAGAATGTCCGGGATGCATGGGGTCCTTAATTATGCTGGCTGTTTTTCCGAGGCAGCGGGAGGTGTAGACGGAGTCAGTGGATGGGAGGCTGGTTTGCGTGATGGACTCTTCCAGGTCATGTGAGCAGCATTTACTGCCCATTCCTAATTACTCTTGAACTGAGTCACTCACGCAGCCATTTCAGAAGGGCAGTTAAGGGTCAACCCCATCACTGTGGGTCTGGAGTCACATGTAGGCCAGAATGGTAGGTAAGGGTGGCAGATTTGAGAGAACCATAGAATCTGTACAGTACAGAAGGCCATTTGGCCCTTGGAGCCTGTACTGACCACAATCCCACCCAGGCCCTATTCCCATAACCCCACACATTTACCCTGCTAATCCCCCTGACACTAAGGTCAACTGAGCATGGCCAATCAACCTAACCCGCACATCTTTGGATTTTCTTCCCTGAAGGACATTAGTGAACCAGATGGGTTTCCACAACAACCAATGATAGTTGTCATGGTCACCATTAAGGATAAAGCCTAATTTTAGAGAAGCATACAATCCCTACTGTGCAGAAGGAAACCATTCGGCCCTTCGAGCCTGCACCGACAACAATCCCACCCAAGCCCTATCCCCACAACCCCATACATTTACCCCGCTAATCCCCCTGACACCAAGGGGCAATTTAGGATGGCCAATCAACCTAACCCGCACGTCTTTGGAGTATGGGAAGAAACTGGAATTATATTCCAGATTTATTAATTGAATTTAAATTGCCCTGGTGGGATTTGAACCCATATTCCCAGAGTTGCCAGTGCAAGTCATGAAGTTAAAATTAGATCTATTAAATATTGTTTTATTACACCTCAGCTAAACACAAAGGCACAATTACCTTCTTTGCCAAAAGCAACACAGCGGCAAGCTGGAGAACAGGAATATTAGTCTGGAGATTGTTTAAATGTTACTTTGTTTCATGAATTTGACGTGAAAAATTTGTGGTTCGGAGTATCCCACAGAGCCGGTCCGGATCTCTGGGTTACTAATCCAGTGACATTGCCAACACACCGCTAACCTCACGTGGTGGTCTTGTGGCGCAGTGGGTAGCATCTCTGCCTCTAAGGCAGAAGATACCATCCAAGTACTTGAAGGCCAAAATCATAAGGCGATCAAACAGATTGAGGGGCGGCACAGTGGTTAGCACTGCTGCCTCACAGCTCCAGGGACCTGGGTTCGATTCCTAGCTTGGGTCAGTTGTCTGTGTGGAGTTTGCACATCCTCCCCGTTTCTGCATGGAGGGAGAGGTGCTCCGGTTTCCTCCCACGCTCCGAAGATGTGTGGGTCAGGTGCATTGGCCATGCTAAATTGCCCCTTAGTGTCCCGGGATGCATAGGTTAAGGGATTAATGGGGTAAATATGAGGGGCTGCGGGAATAGGGCCTGGGTGGGATTGTGGTCGGTGCAGACTCGATGGGCTGAATGGCCTCCTTCTGCACTGTAGGGATTCTATGATTCTATGAACCTGTAAATCATTCCAACACGCACCAACGGTTGGTTGGCTGTAAGAGAGGGAAAGACTCCTGGTCAGCCATGAGAAGGGAAGAAATTTGGAGCCTCGACCATTATAGCTCCAGAGCTCAACATGCCTGTAAAAGCAAGAGTTGCCATGGCAACTTTGAGTGAACAAATGCAAAACAAAAATCTTTTCAAAAAACAGAAAATCTCAGCAGGTCTGACAGCATCTGTGGAGAGAGAGAATAGATAGGGCCAACGTTTCGAGTCTGGCTTTGTCAGAACAGAGTTTTCAGCATTTTCTGTTTTTGTTTCAGATTCCAGCATCCGCAGTATTTTGCTTTTATATAAAAATGTCCCCATCCCAGTTTTACTATTGTCAATTAACCCCAATCTCAACAGCTGTTTGGAAACATAGGGGGCGATTCTCCCAAAAGTGCTGAATTGGCGGGAAAACTGTCCTAAATCCCAACCGTTCTGTCAGTTCAGCTTCTCCCCTGAATCTCCACACTCTGTGCACTGAAGAGGTCCCAGTCGTGAATATCCGATGAAATTTGGTGATAATGACCTAAAATGCATATTTAAAACATATCAAAAACAGATTTAAATTACTTACCTGCCTTCCTGCCGGTTTCCAACATAGTCTGGCCGGCAACTGTTCGCCAACTCTGGGAGATGCGCGTGCAAATCCCCGTTCGAGGCCGGAGATGCACGTCTCCCACCGCCACCCGCCAGAAAAGTTGTGGGCCGCAATAGGAGAATCGTGGCCATAGAAACATAGACATAGAAACATCGAAGATAGGAGCATTTGGCCCTTCGAGCCTGCTCCGCCATTCATTACGATGATGGCTGATCGTCCAACTCAATAGCCCAATCCTGCTTTCTCCCCAGAACCTTTGAGCCCATTGATGGAGGAGAGAGTTCTCTGATTTCTGCTATCCTTTGTGTAAAGCACTCCTTCCTGACTGATCCCCCCTGTCTGTTTACCTTTCAGGTGATGCCTTCAGCTCTGCAATTGAAGATCAATTTGAACATCAGCCTTTCTTGTCCAATGACTTGTCTTAACAGGAGAGATATCACTGACAATACCAGGCAATACCTCGGACCTCCTCCTCTGGATGTGTACCCTCACCCCGATCACATTTCGGCTGCCGTTTGGACTATCCCGTGACTCAGTTGAGGAACATGTTTGCGAGTCAACAACTGAATGGGACTCTGGTGGGGAGGGAGGGGCATACAGTCCGATCATGCACTAGAAACTTGTGGTCATGTCCCAATACAAATGGTGCAAGTCTTTGGGGGAGATTTTGACTTTTAGCGCCAGGCAAATCAAACACCTGTTTTCCCTCTTCCCCCAATAGGGGCAAGTGTTTTTGCCTGACAATAAATGTTAATAGCAACCACCACCCCCCCCCCTCCCCCCCTCCCCATTCTCTGTGCGTGGTCTAATTTTCTTTCAGTTTTAAAATTTTATTCAAATCAGATCTCATAACCTCAATACTTGCACATTGAAATACTTGAGGATATTTTTGGAAAGATCTATATAAATATATAATATTAAACAAAAGGGAATGTACATCGTGTTCAATTATAATCTGAATTCTATTCAGCTTTTATCTCTCTTTGCTGTATCTGGTGCTATGTTACAGTCTATCGGAGAGGTAACTCTTAAATATTACCTGGTTAACTACAACAGAAATCTCTTTACAACAATCTGAGGTCCCTATCTGCTTCAAGAAGATGGCCAGCATCCCGGTACCATAAAAAAGCCTTAACGACAATTGTCCAATGGCTCTGATATCCATCATTATGAAGTGCTTCGAAAGGTTAGTCATGGCACGAATCAATTCCGGCCTCCCAGACTGCCTGGATCCACTACAGTTTGCCTACCACCGCAAGAAGTCCACAGCAGACACCATCTCCCTGGCCCTGCATTCAACCCTGGAATACCTGGATAACAAGGACACCAATGACAAACTCCTATTCATCAACTGCAGCTCAGCCTTCAACGCTATTATTCCTTCGAAATTCATCTCCAAACTCCATGGCCTGGACCTCGGCTCCTCCCTCTGTGACTGGATCCTGTGAACTTCCTAACTCACAGATCACAATCAGTAAGGATAGGCAACAACACCTCCTCCATGATCATCCTCAACACCGGTGCCCCACAAGGCTGTGTTCTCAGCCCCCTGCTATACTCCTTATACACCTATGACTGTGCGGCCAAATTCCCCTCCAACTCGATTTTCAAGTTTGCTGACGACACCACCGTAGTGGGTCGGATCTCAAACAATGACGAGACAGAGTACAGGAATGAGATAGAGAATCTGGTGAACTGGTGCGGTGACAATAATCTCTCCCTCAATGTCAACAAAATGAAGGAGATAGTCGTCAACATCAGGGAGTAGAGTGAAGGACATGCCCCTGTCTACATCAGTGGGGACAAAGTAAAAATGGCCAAGAGCTTCACGTTTTTAGGTGTCCAGATCACCAACAGCCTGTCCTGGTCCCACCATGCTGACACTATAGTTAAGAAAGCCCACCAACGCCTCTACTTTCTCAGAATACTAAGGAAATTTGGCATGTTCATTACGTCTCTCATCAACTTTTACAGATGCACCATAGAAAGCATTCTTTCTGATTGTAAGACAGCTTGGTATGGCTCCTGCTCTGCCCAAGACCGCAAGAAACTCCCTCATATTAAGTTGATCTTTCTTTGATTTGATTTGATTTATTATTGTCACAGGTATTAGTAGACAGTGAAAAGTATTTTTTCTTGCGCGCTGTACAGACAAAGCATACCGTACATAGGGAAGGAAAGGAGAGAGTGCAGAATGTAGTGTTACAGCCAAAGCTAGGGTGTAGTGAATGATCAACTTAGTGCGAGGTAGGTCCATTCAAAAGTCTGATGGCAGCAGGAAAGAAGCTGTTCTTGAGTCGGTAGGTGTGTAATCTCAGACTTTTGTATCTTTATCCCGACGGAAGAAGGTGGAAGAGAGAATGTCTGGGGTGTGTGCGGTCCTTAATTATGCTGGCTGCTTTTCCGAGGCAGCGGGAAGTATAGACAGAGTCAATGGATGGGAGGCTGGTTTGAGTGATGGACTGGGCTTCATTCACGACCCTTAGTAGTTCCTTGCGGTCTTGGGCAGAGCAGGAGCCATACTAAGCTGTGATACACCCAGAAAGAATACTTTCTATAGCGCATCTGTACAAGTTGGTGAGGGTTGTAGTGTACAGGCCAAATTTCCTTAGTCTAAATTTCTAAATTTCCTTGGTTTTCTGAGAAACAAAGCAAACTTTAAAAGTCGAGTTGGAGGGAATTTGGCCACACAGTCAGAGGTGTATAAGGGGTATAGTCGGGGGCTGAGAACACAGCCTTGTGGGGCACTGGTGTTGAGAATGATCATGGAGGAGATGTTGTTGCCTATCTTTACTGACAGCGGTCTGTGGGTTAGGAAGTCTAGGATCTGGTTGCAGTGGGAGGAACCAAGTACCAGGCAGCAGAGTTTGGAGATGAGTTTTGTAGGAATAATGGTGTTGAAGGCTGGGCTGTAGTCAATAAATAGGAGTCTGACACAGGTGTCCTCGTTATCTAGGTGTTCCAGGGTTGAGTGCAGGACCAGGGTGATGGCAATAGGTGAACTGTAGTGGATCCAGGCAGTCTGGGAGGCAGGAATTGATTTGTGCCATGACTAACCTTTCGAAGCACTTCATAATGATGGATATCAGAGCCACCAGACGATAGTCATTAAGGCACGTTGCCTAGCTTTTCTTTGGTACTGGGATGATGGTCGTCTTCTTGAAGCCGATAGGGACCTCAGATTGGTGTAAAGAGAGGTTGAAGATGTCTGTGAATACCCCCGCCAGCTGGTCCATGCAGGATCTGAGTGCTCGTCCGGGTACCCCATCCGGGCCAGTCACTTTCTGTGGGTTGACTTTTGAGAAGGCCTCTCTACACCCTACGTGACCTCAGACTTTTATATCTTTTTCCTGACAGAAGAAGGTGGATGAGAGAATGTCCCGGTTGTGTGGGGTCCTTAATTATGCTGGCTGCTTTGCCGAGGCAGCGGGAAGTGTAGACAGAGTCAATAGATGGGAGGCTGGTTTGAGTGATGGACTGGGCTTGGTTCACAACCCTTTGTAGTTTCTTGCAGTCTTGGACAGAGCAGGAGCCATACCAAGCTGTGATACAACCAGAAAGAATGCTTTCTCTGGTGCATCTGTAAAAATTGGTGAGAGTCGTAGCAGACATGCTTTCTCATCTGTAGTGTTGGCATGGGGGGACCAGGACAGGTTGTTGGTGATCTGGACGCCTAAAAACTTGAGGCTCTTGACCCGACAGTGCAGAAGGAGGCATCTGGCATATTGAGACTGCACTGACTCTGCAATAGAACATCCCACCCAGGCCCACTGGCCCCACCGCCCTTTCCTGCCCTAGTGATGGTCAATATGATATGCCAGCACTATACAGTATTAATTGTATTGTTCCCTGGATGTCCTGAGGGAGATGGTTAACTCTGCCGGACAGGTGCGATTTCCAGCATCCACAGTGTTTTGTTTTTCTGACTCTGCTCGCTCGGTGGTTGTTATAATTCAGGTCAGAAATTCCAAGGTGTTTTATGAAGCCTGGATCCTAAGTTTTGCACTTTGAATTTGGCTACGGTGAGCATGAGATGCTTCACTTCAGGTATAATTCAAATGACCCACTGGGGAGCTTTTATCATACTAAGTTTATTTAAGAATACAGTTAACATGTATAGAAAGAAAATTGGCAACGACGTACACCAACTACACACAAAAATGCCATGATATTGCAGAACTCTTAATGAATATCGGAAATGATCCAAACAACAAGCTTCCCATGAACAAAACCCTTGCCACAGGTTCAGCACAGAATACAAATGCTCACGTGTTGCTCGAACTTAGTCTTTTGGTTGAATGTTGCAGTTCTCTTGATGCACAGACAGACAAGTTTAGAGTCAGAACATCTTCCCAAAACACCAGGGAGAGAGAGAGAGAGAAAGGCTCTTGGTACTAACTAGCAACCCACCAACAGAAACATTTTCACTCCAGGAAGGCAAGAAGCCTTGCTTTCAGCTCGTCAGCAGAACTGCCAACACTGAGGAGAGAGAGAAACACAGCTTTCCAGTCTGATGTCCAAACCCCTTCTAAACTAAAACTGAAAGTGAGTGCTTGAATTCTTCTGGGGAGAAACCACCTGACTTTGACTTGTTAATCAATCTTCCTCCTAACAATGCAGGGTCATAAAAGATCCCAGAAAGTATCTGAGGCCCGGAGTAAAAATAAACAAAACCCCAGTTAAACCATTGAAGCAGAAATAAAAGGACTTCTGAGCAGACAAGCCGGCAACAATGAAAAAAAACCGAAACCGTTATAGCTGCAGAGTAAAAAGCCTCACAACACCAGGTTAAAGTCCAACAGGCTTATTTGGTAGCACAAGCTTTCAGAGTGTCGCTCCTTCATCAGGTCACTCACCTGAGGAAGGAACGACACCCTGAAAGCTTGTGCTACCAAATAAACCTGTTGGACTTTAACCTGGTGTTGTGAGACTTCTTACTGTGTTTACCCCAGTCCAACGCCGGCATCTCCACATCACAGCTGCAGAGAACATGACTTTAAAAAAACACTTCTTAAAGGTACACTAACGTCACAGTGGTGCAGAGCAACACCAGCAGCGTGCGTCTGATTCCCATTCTGGCTGGGGAGGGACCTGCCTCCTCTCCCCCTGTCCCTGAGAATGGAAGGCAATGCCATACAACAACTGACAAAGAACTGTCAAGAAAGCAGCCCAGGCTGACAATGAGGCAAGGACTGTCTTTGGGCAGAGCACTTGTACTGCATGTACTGACTGCTCTGATGTTCCACGTCCACTTTGACTTGTAACTTTATTTAAACAACGGAAAGTGCTCGGCAGAAACCTCTCGGAGGGAAGTAGGAGAGACTTACAAAATGTACCTGAGCATTGCTGTTCTTGAATTCAATGCACGTTCATGAGATGCAAATTATTGAGTAACCACTAAATTAAAAGCAAAATACTGCAGATGCTGGCAATGCGAAATACAAACAGAAAATGCTGGATAATCTCAGCCTCTGTGGGGAGAGAAACAGAATCAATGTTTTGCCTTCAATATGACTCTTCTCCAGAGCTTTGATGAAGATTCACACAGCCTTGAAACATTAACTGTGCTCCTCTCTCCGTAGATTGATGCCAGACCTGCTGAGATTATCCAGCATTCTCTGTTTTTATTTTAATCACAATAGTTTCCACCTGAAGAAACTTAAGAAGATACAGCTGGCACCTTGGAAACTGATGTGAATGCAAATGAATAATCTTCATCGCTATGAAGTCAAAGAGGCTATCAGTTTTAAACAAGTACAGAAAATCCTGCAAAATCTCAGCAGGTCTTTGATTTGATTTGATTTATTATTGTCACATGTATTGGTATACAGTGAAAAGTATTGTTTCTTGCGCGCTGTACAGACAAAGCGTACCGTTCATAGAGAAGGAAATGAGAGAGTGCAGAATGTAGTGTTACAGTCATAACCAGGGTGTAGAGAAAGATCAACTTAATGCAAGCCAGCAGAATTGCCAATACTAGGGAGAGAGAGAGAAAGACACAGCTTTTCAGTCTGATGTCCAAACCCCTTCTAAACTAAAACTGAAAGTAAGTGCTTGAATTATTCTGGGGAGGAACCACCTGACTTTGACTTGTCAAGCAACCTTCCTCCTTCCTCAGCCAGGAAGAAACTGTTCTTGAGTCGGTTGGTACGTGACCTCAGACTTTTGTATCTTTTTCCCGACGGAAGGAGGTGGAAGAGAGAATGTCCGGGGTGCGTGGGGTCCTTAATTATGCTGGCTGCTTTGCCGAGGCAGCGGGAAGTGTAGACAGAGTCAATGGATGGGAGGCTGGTTTGCATGATGGATTGGGCTACATTCACGACCCTTTTGTAGTTCCTTGCGGTCTTGGGCAGAGCAGGAGCCGTACCAAGCTGTGGTACAACCAGAAAGAATGCTTTCTGTGGTGCATCTGTAAAAGTTGGTGAGAGTCGTAGCTGACATGCCAAATTTCCTTAGTCTTCTGAGAAAGTAGAGGTGTTGGTGAGCTTTCTTAACTATAGTGTCAACATGGGGTGGACCAGGACAGGTTATTGGTGATCTGGACACCTAGAAACTTGAAGCTTTCAACCATTTCTACTTCATTCCCATTGATGTAGACAGGGGCAGGTTCTCCTTTACGCTTCCTGACGTCAATGACTATCTCCTTCACGACAGGTCTGATGGCATCTGAGGAGAGAGAGTAGAGCCAACGTTTCTATTCTGGTCGCCACACTACCTGAAGGACGTGGAGGCTTTGGAGAGGATACAGAAAAGATTTACCAGGATGTTGCCTGGTATGGAGGGCATTAGCTATGGGGAGAGGTTGAAGAAATTTGGTTTGTTCTCACTGGAACAACGGAGGTTGAGGGACGACCTAATAGAAGTCTACAAGATTATGAGGGGCATGGACAGAGTGGATAGTCAGAAACTTTTTCCCAGGGTGGAAGAGTCAATTACTAGGGGGCACAGGTTTAAGGTGCGAGGGGCAAGGTTTAAAGGAGATGTACGAGGGAAGATTTTTACACAGAGGATGTGGGCGCTTGGAACTCACTGCTGGAGTAGGTAGTGGAAGCAGATACAATAATGACTTTTAAGGGGTGTCTTGATACATGAACAGGATGGATAGAGGGATATGGTCCCCGGAAGGGTAGGGGGTTTTAGTTCAGTCGGGCAGCATGGTCGGTGCAGGCTTGGAGGGCTGAAGGGTCTATTCCTGTGCTGTAATTTTCTTTGTTCTTTGTTTCGAGTCTGGATGACCCTTTGTCAGAGCTCTCTGTGTTGAACATGGATAAATGAAGTGGTGGGGATTGTAGTGAAGGAGTTAACACAGTTGTAACAAATTACTCTCAGTGCTATTTTAACAAGAATTTCATAACACCCCTGTGAAGAGCAGTATGTTGGGGTAGATTTACACCTTTGCAGCCTGTGAGCTAACTCAGCAGAATGGGATACACTCCAGTTATACAGTCACCCTCTCCTTCAACATTCATCCCACTGGCATGGATTCTATAGAAGCCAGATGATGCACCTCCCCAGGCCCCGAAGGTGAAATAAGTCTTTCATAAGTTGCCAACCATATCCAAATCTGTTTTGGGCTTCTCTTAGGTCTTGCCTGCCTGCCAGTGGCATTGGGCATCTGGCCATGGGCTCCATGCTGGCACAGTATCAGACAATTCTGACACCGCAAATGCTGGATGGGCAAAGAAGGACGGGTAAATGAACCTGGATCCGTACTATTCCTGTGGACCCGGGAGGAACGCACCCCTTTCTCTTGCCGGCTGCACAAGCCTCTACTCTGCATCCCCAAGCACCTCCTGACCTTGAACCATCAAGGACCCTGCTGATAAAAAGAAGCAAGTACATGCTCTGTCCTCAGCTGGCCAAGAGTAAGTGCCCACGCTTCCTAGGGTGATTGTGTCAATGGAGTTCCACATCTAACTGACCCCATTGGAAGGCTAATGCAATTCAACAGCACCATTCACGACCTCAGGGTTTCCCAGGATATTTTGTGGCCAACGAGATACTTTTGACTTGTTGACAGCATTGCGATACGAGAATTAGTCAACAGAGTTTTGTCCGGGTGAAACTTAGTCCCATGGGATGGGCCCACAGTGGGATTGCTGTCAGTGCAGGCTCGATGGGCCAAATGGCCTCCTTCTGCACTGTAGGGATTCTCTGATTGCACAGTGGGATTATTACAGATGGTGCACAGGATTAGCACAGAACAACATTAGGGACATTCACACTGCAACAAGAGATGCTGGTGAGGCATTCCTCCATTTAAAATCAGAACAAAAAGGGAGGGAGAGAAGGAGAGGAGGGGAGGCGGTGGCGTAGTGGTACTGTCGCTGGACTAATAATCCAGAGACCCAGGGTAATGCTCTGGGGTCCCGGGTTCAAATCCTGCCACGGCAGATGGTGAAATTTGAATTCAATAAAAATCTGGAATTAAGAATCTACTGATGACCATGAGACCATTGTCGTAAAAATCCATCTGGTTCACTAATTCCCTTTAGTCCAAAGATGTGCGGGTTAGGTTGATTGGCCATGCTAAAATTGCCCCTTAGTGTCCTGGGATGCGTAGATTCGAGGGTTAAATATGTAGGGATATGGGGGTAGGGCCTGGGTGGGATTGTGGTCGGTGCAGACTCGATGGGCCAAATGGCCTAGTTCTGTACTGTAGGGTTTCTATGATTCCATAGGGCACAGCCTCAAAATAAGGGGGGGCCGGTTCAGAACAGAGTTGAGGGGGAACTTCTTCTCTCAGAGGGTAGTGAATCTCTGGAATTCTCTGCCCATTGAAGTGGTGGAAGCTACCTCGTTGAATATGTTTAAATCACGGGTAGATAGTTTTCTGATCGATAAGGGAATTAGGGGATATGGGGAGCAGGTGGGTAAATGGAACTGATTTGTTTCAGATCAGCCATGATCTTGTTGAATGGCGGGGCAGGCTCGAAGGGCCAGATGGCCTACTCCTGCTCCTATTTCTTATGTTCTTATTTCTTATGCTTAGAGAAGGAAATCTGCCGTCCTTACCCGGTGTGGCCTACATGTGACTCCAGACCCACAGCAAATGTGGTTGATTCTTTAAAATACCCTCAGGGATGGGCAATAAATGCTGGCCCAGCCAGCGACACCCACATTGCATGAACATAGAACCCAACAGTGCAGAAGGAGGCCATTCCGCCCATCGAGTCTGCACCGACCACAATCCCATCCAGGCCCTATCCCCATAACCCCATGCATTTATCCCAGCTAGTCCCCCCTGACACTAAGGGGCAATTTTAGCATGGCCAATCCACCTAACTCACAAATCTTTGGACTGTGGGAGGAAACCGGAGCACCCGGAGGAAACCCACGCAGACACGGGGAGAATGTGCAAACTCCACACAGACAGTGACCCAAGCTGGGAATCGAACCCGGGTCTCTGGCGCCGGGAGGCAGCAGTGCTAACCACTTTGCCACCGTGCCGCCCTTACGAATGGAAAAAAAGGAGCGGAGAGAGATGGAAGGAATTCTATGATTCTATGTATTGTAACATCCGTTCCGTGTAGCAATATGAATGTGGAACTGGAGCGAGCTCTTCATCTTTGGGTAAGCCAGGCAACCTGCAACACTGTCTTCCTCCTTCGGGCACCACGGTGGCGACCATGGACCTTCACTGGATTGGCCCACATCATGTTCGGCAAGGTACTGCCGTGGTTTGCTGTTGTCTTCTGCAGTGTAGCTCTCCCGCTCTTAACCCCCCCTGCCACTGGAAGGATTTACAGGCTGATAATCAAATATACCTTCCATGGCCATCAAGTCCTGAAGTGGGACTTGGGCCCAGGGCGGGGCCTGCAAATATTTACCTGTAAAAATCCTGAATAGTTTGCAAGATGAAAGACTGTAGCAATAGAACCGCGATACAGCAAACAGTCAGCAGGGAATCATTTTAATGGAATTGTAAGGTTGGTAGAATTGTAATGCACATTATAAATGTACTAGCTATTCTTGGTTATTAGTTATTCAGCTGTGTGTATATTTATATCAGTTTACTATTTCAGCTGTGTAAGTGTGGCTAGAACCATGGATTCTTTCTGTGACAAATACACCTCAGTACAATCCCAGAATTCAGCGGACATTTTTTTATTCAAATCTATTTTGTGAAAAGTAGGTTTTAGTCGGTGGTGACGTAAGGGTGTTATCGCTGGACTATTCATCCAGACACTCAGCATAATGCTCTGCGGACCCCGCTATGAATCCCACCACAGCAGATGGTGAAATGTGGGTTCAATTAAAAGTCCAATGATGACCATGAACCATTAATTGTTGTAAAAAAAACCCATCTGGTTTCACTAATGTCCTTATAGAATCGTAGAAACCCTACAGTGCAGAAGGAGGCCATTTGGCCCATCGAGTCTGCACTGACAACAATCCCACCCAGGCCCTACCCTTGTAAACCCACACATTTACATCATTAATCTCTCTAACCTACACATTCCAGGACACTAAGGGGTAATTTAGAACGGCCAATCAAATTAACCTGTACATCTTTGGATTGTGGGAAGAAACCAGAGCACCGGAGGAAACCCATGCAGATATGGGGAGAATGTGCAAATCCCATACAGTGCTAACCACTGTGCCTCCGTGCCGCTTCACTTCAGAAAAAGAAAATGTCATCTTTACCTCGTCTGACCTACACATGACTCCAGAGCCATAGCAATATGGCTGACTCTCAATGGCCCACTGAAATGGTTTAGTAAACTATTCGCTTCAAGGGCAATTAGGGATGGATAACAAATTCTGGCTTTGCCAGCAGTGCTCACATCCCCTGAATAAAATGTAATATATTTTTAAAAGCGGAATGCATAGTGGGGTGGTAAGGAAGAATGGGTGGATGGCATTATCTGTAGGGCAAGCCATCGATCCATTCAGTGATACAAGGCATCATGGGGTGGCACAGTGGCTAGCATCAGGGACCTGGGTTCGATTCCAGCCTTGGGTCACTGTCTGTGTGAGGTTTGCAAGTTCTCCCCGTGTCTGCATGAGTTTCCTCCGGGTGCTCCGGTTTCGTCCCACAGTCCAAAGATGGGCAGGTTAGGTGGATTGGCCATGCTAAATTGTCCCTTAGTGTCCAGAGGTGTGCAGGTTGGGTGGATTGGCCATGTTAAATTGTCCCTTAGTGTCCAAAGATTAAGTTGGGTAGATTGGCCATGCTAAATTGCCCCTTAGTGTCCAAAGATGCGCAGGTTAGGTGGATTGGCCTTGCTAAATTGCCTCTTAGTGTCCAAAGATGTATAAATTAGGTGGATTAGCTATGCTAAATACGTGGGATAGGGCGGAGGGGAGGGCCTGGGTGGAATGCTCTTTTGGAGAGTCAGTGCAGACTGGGCTGGATGGCCTCCTTCTGCACTGTACAGACTCTGTGGGTCTGTGTTTATGAGGTGGCGATGCCGGCATTGGACTGGGGTAAACACAATAAGAAGTTTAACAACACCAGGTTAAAGTCCAACAGGTTTATTTGGTAGCAAAAGCAAAAGCAAAAGGCTCCGAAAGCTAGTGGCTTTTGCTACCAAATAAACCTGTTGGACTTTAACCTGGCGTTGTTAAACTTCTTACTGGGTCTGTGTTTATATCATGGCACGGTGAATAATGTCCTTTTTAACTAGAGATCCTGCACAGAAATCTCATCACATTTCTCCAATGACCAGGTAACCCTGATAAGCCGGACAATCTCTGCGGTGACACACCTGGCTGCTCCAATACCGAATACACTGGGATATGTCCAATCACCCCGCAGGATCAATTGGATCGTGTGCTGGAGAAGCCTGAAGGGGGTAGGATGGATGAATCCATTGCTCCAGCACTCCTATCGCTTTGATAAACTTTGCAGGCTGGTAATTCAGAGGGACGGCACTAAAAATGTGTGACCACAGGAGGCCACGGTTCCATGCACGCACTCTTTAAAAATGTCCCAAAAGTGTAGCATGTTATATAATTCTGACAAAACGGGACACCAAGGTCTTCCAAGTTCTGTTTGTTATGTGCAGTGTTGTTACGTTGCTCCCAGTGTCAGTCTGGTTTATCTGGGGGTGGATGAACAATGGGGGTTGTAAATTGTGCTCTGGGTGGTGCTTGTTCCAGATGATGAGGAGTTATGCGGAGAAGATAAAGAGCTGGGATTCGTTCGGCTCCAAGCAGGGAGGGTCAAAAGGGGAAATTTGATAGAGGCATTCAAAATTATAATGAGTTTTGACAAAGTAATTAATGAGAAACTGTTTGTTCTGGCAGAAAGGTCGGTTACCCTGACAACATGGATTTAAGGTCATTGGTTAAAGAATTGGGTGGAGGTGATTATTTTTTTCCAGCAGTGAAATGTTACGGTCTGAAAGGGCGATGGGAGTAGATTCAATTGTAACTTTCAAAAGGGAATTGGATAAATAATTGAAAAGAAAAAATGTAGAGTTTATTAAATAATTCTTCCCGCAAAATGGGTCAGGATTGTGACGGAATACTCTCCGCTTGCCTGGATGAGTGCAACTCCAACAACGCTCAAGAAGCTCGACACCATCCATCGAGGTCATAGTTTGAGAAATAATAGAAATCATAGAAACCCTACAGTACAGAAAGAGGCCATTCGGCCCATCGAGTCTGCACCGACCACAATCCCACCCAGGCCCTACCCCCATATCCCTACATATTTTACCCGCTAATCCCTCTAATCTACGCATCCCAGGACACTAAGGAGCAATTTTAGCGTGGCCAATCAACCTAACCCGCACATCTTTGGACTGTGGGAGGAAACCGGAGCACCCGGGGGAAACCCACGCAGACACGAGGAGAATATGCAAACTCCACACAGACAGTGACCCAAGCCGGGAATCGAACCCAGGTCCCTGGAGCTGTGAAGCAGCAGTGCTAACCACTGTGCTACCGTGCAGATAAGGGGTAAATCTTTTAGGACTGAGGAGATAAGGGGTAAATCTTTTAGGACTGAGGAGAAATTTCTTCACCGAGAGGGTGGTGAATGTGTGGAATTCACTACCACAGAAAATAGTTGAGGCCAAAACATTGTCTGATTTCAAGACGAAATTAGATATAGCTCTTGGAGCTAAAGGGATCAATGATATGGAGAGATGGTGGGATCAGGATATTGAATTCGATGATCAGCCATGATTAAAATGAATGGCGGAGCAGGCTCGAAGGGCCAAATGGCCTTCTCCTGCTTCTAGTTTCTGTATTTCTAGGACAATGATGTGGAGATGCCGGCGTTGGACTGGGGTAAACACAGTAAGAGTTTTAAAGAGTTTTAAGAGTGTTGTTAAAACTCTTTCTGGGACAAAGCAGACCTGTTTGATTGGCATCCCATCCACCATCTTCAACATTCATTTCCTCCACCATTGCAGTGTAGCAAATCACCAAGGCTCCTTCAACAGCACTTCCCAAACATGTCTCCTCTACCATCTAGGAGGACAATCGTAGCAGACACCTGGGAACACCACCACCTGCGTCTTTCCAAGTCACTCACCATCCTGACTTGGAGATATATTACCATTCCTTCACTGTCGCTGGATCAAAATCCTGGAGCTCCCTCCCTAACAGCAATGTGGGTGTACCTACACTGCACGGACTGCAGCGGTTCAAGAAAGTGGCTCACCACCACCTTCTGAATGGGAAGGGCAATAAAGGGCGGGCCTAGACAGAGATGCCCACATCCCACAAACAAATTTTTAAAAGGCACAGTGAGCCAATGGCCTTGTTATCCGCTGTTTCTTTATGATTTAAGGATCAAAGTTTATTTTGTTATGTATAATATGTACTTTTTAGGTGGGGAAATATGTCAATGCAGGACTGCGACATGTTAAAGAGTTTCCAAGTGCCTTATTAGTCAGCGAGTAAAAAACACAAAGTGTTGCCGATTCAGCCATGTAGACCCAGGACAAGCTCATCTCAGGTGGAGAGACACTGAGGGGCTGGTTAGCCCCTAAACTCAAGCAGGATAAATAAATAACCCAATGAGCAGGGTTCCCGCTACTGAAATGTTATCCAGTGACGCATGCCCACACTGGGCAGCAGCAATATATCAGACTTGTCTGCGATGGCCCACCAGCCAACAGTGGGACTCACTCCTGAAGTGTGCTCACTCAGCTGAGTTTAAGCTTACTTATTCGTGTCACAAGTAGGCTTGCATTAACACTGCGGAAGTTACTGTGGAAATCCCCTAGTTGCCACATTCTGGCACCTGTTTGGATACACTGAGGGAGAATTTAGCATGGCCAATGCACCTAACCAGCACGTCTTTCAGACTGTGGGAGGAAACTGGAGCACCTGGAGGAAACCCACGCAGACACGGGGAGAATGTGCAAACTCCACGCAGACAGTGATCCAAGCCGGGAATCGAACCCGGGCCCCTGGCGCTGTGAGGCAGCAGTGCTAACCCACTGTGCCACTGTGCCACTCAGAACAAGCAGTACTTGTGCACTAGTAAGCACAGAGCAAGTTAAATTCTTACATCCACAGCCCCTTCCCCCCCTACATTTCTGAACTGTTTGCATTTCTAATGTAAAAGCAAATTACTGCGGACGCTGGAATCTGAAACAAAGACAGAAAATGCTGGAAAATCTCAGCGTTTTCTCACCTAGCATCTATTTTCTAAAATCTCGTCCTATCTTCTATTGTCTTCAGCTCTGACGAAGGGTCATCCAGACCCAAAACGTTGTCTCTTTTCTCTCCCCACGGATGCTGTCAGACCTGCTGAGATTTTCCAGCATCTTCTGTTTTTGTTGCATTCCAAATGTGTTTGAACTGAATTAAGAAGAAAATTACTCAAAACTGAAGAGAGGTAATCTGTGAAAATGATGAGGGAAGATCTTCATAAATAAGGGGACATACGGTGGCACAGTGGTTAGCACTGCTGCCTCACAGCGCCAGGGATACAGGTTCGATTCCCGGCTTAGATCACTGCCTGTGCGGAGTCTGCACGTTCTCCCCGTGTCTGTGTGGGTTTCCTCCGGGTGCTCCGGTTTCCTCCCACAGTCCAAAGACATGCAGGTTAGGTTGATTGGCTATGCTAAATTGACTCTTGTGTCAGGGGGATTAGCAGGGTAAATATGCAGGGTTGCGGGAATAGGGCCTGCATGGGATTGTGGTCGGTGCAGACTCGAAGGGCCAAATGGCCTCCTTCTGCACTGTCGGGATTCTATATATCTATGAAATGGCAGAGTTAATGAGAACCCTCTGTGAGGTCTGATTTCTGTCTGATTTTGTCCTTGGTGCCTTGGCTTCAGTTTTGCTCCAGTGTTTTAGACTGAAATCCATCCTTTCTTTGGCTGTTTGCAATTCTACAAATAATAGATGTGGTAGTTATGGCAACAGTAGTCTGCATTTGTGCCTATGGAGCTGTACCATTGATGATGGTTGCAGTTTAGGAATTGTACGTGACAATCTCTGTCTGGAGCTACTTTCTATGCTAAGTGTCTGGTGCTAAATGCTAAAAAGTGTACAAGGTTATGGAGTGAGTCCTAGTGAGAAAATCAGCTGGAAAAATGCAATAGTTTCTCCTTAAAGACACGGAGCAAGGTATTCATTACCAAATGTTATTTTCCAGCAGTCAGTTCCCACATGGACAACCTCTTTATACAGGAATCTGATACTTACGAATGAGACAGATGATCTGATTCTTTCCAGCACCGGCCTGATGGACCAAATGGCCTCCATTTGGGATTTGCTAATCTTATGTCACACTGCAATAAGTCTGCTACCGCCACTGGATGATTGGCTGCATAGAGACAGCACGAGGCCATTCAGCCCCTTCAGCCTCCTTCACCATTCGGTGAACTCACGGCTGATCTACATCTTAATGTCCCTACCTTTGCTCTGTATCCGCTGATGGTGTTACTTACTAAAAATCTATCCAACTCAGTTTGAAAATTTTCAATAGAACCCCGGCTTTCTGGGGAAGAGAGTTCCGGATCACAGAATCCCTTACAGTGCAGAAGGAGGCCATTCGGCCCATTGAGTCTGCACTGACCACAATCCCACCCAGGCCCTATTCCCGTAAACCCACAGACTTACCCTAGCTAATCCCCCTGACACTAAGGGGCAATTTACCATGGCCAATCAACCTAACCCACACATTTTTGGAGTGTGGGAGGAAACCGGAGCACCTGGAGGAAACCCACACAGACACGGGGAGAATGTGCAAACTCCGCACAGACAATGACCCAAGTCGGGAATCAAACCCAGGTCCCCTGGCGCTGTGAGGCAGCAATGCTAACAATTGTGCCACCGTGGCAGATGTCTGCTACCTTTTGTGTGCAGAGGTTTTTCACACATCACCACTGAACAGCATTGCTTAAATTTTATACCTAGAAAATTCTAAATGGACTAGACAGGGTACACACAAGGAGGATTTTCCCAATGGTGGGGGAGTCCAGAACCAGGATTCACGGTCTAAGGATACAAGATAGACTATTTAGTGGGGAAGTAATGGCCTTGCGGTATTATTGCTAGACTATTAATCCAGAAACTTGGCTAATGTTCTGGGGATTCGGGTTCGAATCCCACCATGGCAGATGATGGAATTTGAATTCAATTTTAAAAAATCTGGAAATAAGAATCTACTGATAACCATTATCGATGTTCAGAAAAACCCACCTGCTTCACTAATGTCCTTTAGGGAAGGAAACCTGCCGCCCTTACCTGGTCTGGCCTACTTGTGACTCCAGAGCCACAGCAACGTGGTTGACACTGAACTGCCCTCTGAAATGGCCAGGCAGGCCACTCAGTTCAAGGGCAATTAGGGATGAGTAACAAATGCTGGCTCAGCCAGCGACGCCCATGTCCCATGAATAAAAAAACTACAGAGATGAGGAGAAATTGCCCAGAGAGTGATGAGCTTGTGCAATTCACTACCACAGAAAGCAGCTGAGGCCAAAACATTGAATGTTTTCAAGAAGGAGTTAGATATAGAAGTTGGGGTGAAAGGGATCAAAGGATGTGGGAGGAAAGCAGGAACAGGTTACAGAGTTAAATGGCAGGGCAGGCTTGAAGGGCCAAATGGTCTACTCGTGCCCCCATTTTCCATGTTTAGTGTTATGTCTGTGAGTGCACCCCCTTCTCTCCCCGCAACCCTCCCCCCACCAGAGAAAACCCGTTTCTCTCCATCGATCCATCAATATTATTAATTATGACAGATCCATCATTGTGAACATTCTTTGATCTTCTCTCTAAACTCAAGTGAGTTGCAGCCTAACCCATGCAACCCATCATCATAATCGCTCACCCTGGTATCATTCTGGTGAATGGATGCTCTCTCTGTCCTCCCACAGCGCTGATCTGATACTGATCGTTAGGGAGGTACAAGAGGGTCTGAAACTCAAACAAACTGACCTTCCCTAAAATCCACCCAGTCTTCCATCAAACTGAAACCTGCTGCTGCTTTTGTTCCTAGTCCTTGATCAGCCCGTTTTCACTCCTCCATCTCATTCAAGGGACCTAATATTAGACTTAGTTGTTGGCTATTTATGGGGAGATGGTGGTGTAGCGGTAACGTCACTGGACTGGTAATCCAGAGGCCCAGGCGAATGCTCTGGGGACGTGGGTTCACCTCCTGCTGGCAGTTGTGCAATTTAGATTTGATGAATGAAGTTGGAATTATAGAGCTAATCTCAATGGTGACTGCGGAAACAATCATCAAAACTCATCTGCTTCACTAATGCTGTTTAGGGAAGGAAATCTGCTGTCCTTACTGGGTCTGGCCTACATGTAACTCCAAATCCAGACTCAAAGTAATGTAGTTGACTATTAATTGCCCTCTGAAATGGCCTTGAACGTCTCACAGTTCAAGGGAAATGGGTAATGGGCCACGAATGCTGGCCTTATCACTGATGTCCACATCCCAGCAAAGAAAAAAATCGCTCCAATAGTCGTTGTAAGATAGAATCATAGAATCCTTACACTGTAGAAACAGACCATTCGGCCCATCGAGCCTGCACCGACAACAATCCAACCAAGGCCCTATCCCCATGACCCCATGTATTTACCCTGCTAATCCCCCCTGACACTAAGTAGCAATTTAAAGTTAAAGTTTATTTGTCACAAGTAGGCTTACATTAACACTGCAATGAAGTTACTATGAAAATCCCCTAGTCGCCACATTCCGGCACCTGTTCGGGTACACCGAGGGAGAATTTAGCATGGCCAATGCACCTAACCAGCACGTCTTTCAGACTGTGGGAGGAAACCGGAGCACCCGGAGGAAACTCACGCAGACACGGGGAGAACATGCAAACTTTGCACAGATAGTTACCCAAGCTGGGAATTGAACCCAGGTCCCTGGTGCTGTGAGACAGCAAGTGCTAACCAGCATGGCCAATCGCCTAATCCTGAACATCTTTGGTGTGTGGGACGAAACTGGAGCACTCGGAGGAAACCCACGCAGACACGGGGAGAACGCGCAAACTCCGCACAGATAGTCCATGGCTGGAATTGAACCTGGATCCCCGGCGCTGTTAGGCAGCAGTGCTAACCATTGTGCCACCGTGCCACCTCAGTTAGTACAGCTCTGAGCACATGGGGCAATTATCAAGGGTTGGGGAATGAGTAAGGGTCTGTAGCTCTTGTGAATAAAAACCATCAACATATTGAACAAACTCTCAATACAAGCAAATTAACACAAAATGAAACACGTTAATAGGAATATGAGAGGTTCCTGGCATCGGAAGTGTTTATTTTTTGTAATATGAATGACGGATAACTTCAGAAAGAAAGGGAGAAGTAAGGCAGATGAGGACCTTTCCATACGGTGTGGCCTCAGCTGGAAGCTATCTCAGCTCAGAGTCCCTATGTTGTGGGTTCAAGTCCCACACAGCAGGGACTCCAGGACTGAAAGGCTGACACTCTAGTGCGATACCGAGGTGGGGTTACTGCGCTGTCAGAGATATCCTCTTTCAGATGAGAGGTTAAATTGTGGCCCAATCTGACCCTCAGGGTGGCTGTAAAAGTCACTCACCATCCTGACTTGGAAATATTATCGGCCGTTCCCTCAATCAACATCACTAAAACGGATTGCCTGGTCATTGTCTCGTTGTTGTTTGTGGGATCTTGCTGTGTAAATCGGCTGCCATGTTTCTTACATTGCAACTGTGACTGTGTTTTACTGCTGTCTGTACGGTGCTTTGGGATGTCCTAAGGTTGCGAAAGGTGTTATATCACTTTGGTTTTGTCTGACTAAAATGTGTTAGCAATTCTTAACTGAAAGCCGATAGGAGGGAGGGAAAAATACCTTCTGAAATTCAGAGAAACGAGATGAGGTAGTTCAGTCTCTGGGGCCTGTTCCCCCATTTAATGAGATCATAGAATCATAGAATCCTCCAGTGCAGAAGGAGGCCATTCGGCCATCGAGTCTGCACCAATAACAATCCCACCCAGACCTTATCACCATAACCATAGAATCATAGAAACCCTACAGTGCAGAAGGAGGCCATTCGGCCCATCGAGTCTGCACCGACCACAATCCCACCCAGGCCCTACCCCCACATATTTACCCACTAACCTACGCATCTCAGGACTCTAAGGGGCAATTTTTAACCTGGCCAATCAACCTAACCTGCACATCTTTGGACTGTGGGAGGAAACCAGAGCACCCGGAGGAAACCCACGCAGACACGAGGAGAATGTGCAAACTCCACACAAACAGTGACCCGAGCCGGGAATCGAACCCAGGACCCTGGAGCTGTGAAGCAGCAGTGCTAACCACTGTGCTACCGTGCCACCCTGCATAACCCCCATGCATTTACCCTAGCTAGTTCCCCAACACTAAGGGGCAATTTTAGCACGGCCAATCCAGCTAACCTGCACATCTTTGAACTGTGGGAGGAAACCGGAGCACCCGGAGGAAGCCCACACAGACACGGGGAGAACGTGCAAACTCCACGCAAACAGCGACTCAAGCTGGGAATCGAACCCGGATCCCTGGCGTTGTGAGGCAGCAGTGCTAACCACTGTGCCACCGTGCCACCACCCATGGCTGATCAAACTCCATTTACCCGCTCTTGCTCCATATCCCATATACCTTTCACAACCAAAATCTATCTTAGTTTTAGATTTAAAGTTTTCGTGTGGCCTTCTGGCCTCAACAGCCTTTACCATCCTTCATACAAAGAAATACTTCCTCATATCACACCATGCTTCTAACTTTTAAGATTATGTCACCTTGTTTTAATCAATGACATCCCCACACTGCACGGCAGGAAATAGTTTCTCTTTATTGAATTCTTCCATCATCTTCAACATGCCAGTTAAGTCACTCCTTATTCTTCCATACTCAACTGATCTAATAGTTGAACTAATCTTTGATTTGATTTGATTTATTATTGTCACACATATTGGTATACAGTGAAAAGTATTGGTTCTTGCCTGCTGTACAGACAAAGCATACCATTCATAGAGAAGGAAAGGAGAGAGTGCAGAATGTAGTGTTACTGTCATAGCTAGGGTGTAGAGAAAGATCAACTTAATGCAAGGTAAGTCCATTCAAAAATTTGATGGCAGCAGGGAAGAAGTTGTTCTTGTGTCGGTTGGTACGTGACATCAGACTTTTGTGTCTTTTTCCCGACGGAAGAAGGTGGAAGAGAGAATGTCCGGAGTGCGTGGGGTTCTTAATTATGCTGGCTGCTTTTCCGAGGCAACGGGAAGTGTAGACAGGGTCAATGGATGGGAGGCTGGTTTGCGTGATGGACTGGGCTTCATTCATGACCCTTTGTAGTTCCTTGCGGTCTTGGGCAGAGCAGGAGCCATACCAAGCTGTGATACAACTAAAAAGAATGCTTTCATTCTTAAAGAAGAACTTGAAAAAATTTATGCATTGGGTCTGTGTCCTGGTTAAAGAATTATCTCAAATTCTGATATAGTGGTGCTACAGTGATTTATAATAATGTCTTTCCAGCATTTAGATTGTAGCTTCATGTTGAAACATCTCAAAGCACTTCACAAATTACCCCAGGCCCTTTGTGTCTGTATTTATCAGCGGTGACCAATACACATGAGATTAATCCACACTCACTTATTGTCACATATACAAAGCAGACAGATTAAATTTCTTGCTTGGACAGAATCACATTATATCTAAAATTACATGCATTTATTCACAACCAGATTCCCTGCCAA